>NC_136966.1:48042007-48209507 GCF_032717465.1 Coenobita brevimanus
CTGCGCAAGAAGTAACGGTCTAAAATTGGGTAGCGCAGCAGTATTTTCCGACGATTGCTGAGAGCAACCAGGTATTACTTTTTCAAAACAATTAATACCTTTTGTTTGGCTTTTTTTTTTTTTTTTTTTTTTTGGAAATTTTTGACTGAATCCGAGTCAAACTAATACAATTCCCTGATCACGAAAGAAACTCTGAATTTCTTATTTCTTATTCGATTCGGAGCGCACTGAGAGGTTTGGTGAAAGTAATTTTTGTGAGTGAGCAAAAAACAAAGTCATTATTAACCTGCTAGGTCCCAAGCCCTAGACCTAAAATTAATACAAGAGGACTACCGGTTTTAGAAAGTGTGAGGGAATATTTTTGGTGTAATCTGATAAGTTCTTTTTAGCATTTTCAGGTCAGGAAATCAGAGGAAGCTGATGAGCCACATGAGATAATATTCGACACTGCCTGAATTGCTCGCTCGCTCTCTCGAACACGTTCCACACTTTCAATGTACTGTAGACGCCCATTAAATGTTTAGATATTCATATAATCATTTATCATGTACAATTTTTGTCTCCTAGGTGTAATAGTTGCAAAGTTTTAATGGAAAAATTCGTTGGGCCCTTCAGATTCCTTGCGCAGGTCGCACTGAAATCTGAGATTATTATTATTATTATTATTATTTTTTGCTCTTTCATTATTTAAAAAAAAAAAAAAAAGCTACTTAAGACACATCATTCTACCTATCAAAAGGCACCAGTTCACTGTAAGACACATAGGTATGTAAAATTTGATGACTCTATAGTGAACACTTTCTGAGTTCTGGCCCGGAAACGAAATCTCTACACCACCTATTGTTGTTGGTCCCAGTGATAACAATACCCTCCTCTGACTTCGTCAGGTGAAAAGTAAACATTTAAAGGGTAAAATAGTCTCTCCTACTCTGTGTGTGAGTTACAGAGAGAGAAAGAGAAAGAGAGAAACAGAGAGTCAAAACCAGTCTCGCACACACATCCACAGTGCAGGCAACTCGTGTGGGGGCAGCCAATCTTACACGCCACGCGGAAAATATAACCAAAATTTTATCCCTACTTTTTTCTCGAGTTTTCTTTATAACTTTAACACTCCGGACCTACCTCCCTGGCAGCACCGCCTCCACGCGTCATATCACACACGCAAGGCCAACTTTTCCCCTCCTGTCACTGTGTTTTATTGACCTGGTAACGGAAACGCTGGGAACCCTGGCGTATTCCCAAAAGCCCCGACTGTTTTGTGTTTTGTGTGGGTATAAAGTTTATTTTTTCCGTGTGGGGTTTTATCCGGAGGATGCGGGAAGGTCGGTAGGAGGTGTGGTAGGGAGAGGAGGTAAAAGGATGATGGAACAAATAGAAAGAGGGGCACAATAAATAGTACGGCTGGATAGGTGTTTGTTGTCGCCCTGTGATGCTTTATGTAGGGGGAGAGAAAGGGCGGGAAGGAAAGGTCTGGGTAGGAGGTGTGAATTACAGGTGGAAGACTAACTAGAAGGTACTAGGAGGGGGGGGGATGGTACTAAATAGAATATGGGACACGTTGGCTGGTTGGGTGTTTGGTGTGACCCTTTGATGGGATATGTTGGGCAGGACAGGGGGGAAGGTAATAGATGGATGGGTGGTGTGAGGGGGTGAGGTGGTGCTAGATAAAGGGTGATTCATTCAAGGTTGGATTTGCTGAAAAGGTGTGTTTAGGTGCTTACTGTGGCCCATTGATGCTTGTGGGAATAGCTTGTGTGTGTGTGTGTGTGTGTGTGTGTGTGTGTGCGTGTGTGTGTGTGTGTGTGTGTGTGTGTGTGTGTGTGTGTGTGTGTGTGTGTGTGTGTGTGTGTGTGTGTGTGTGTGTGTGTGTGTGTGTGCACGCGCGCGCGCGCGCATGTTCCCTTTCCTCTCTCGCATTATGGCAGGTGCATCGCTGTTTGCGTATGGGTGTATTCATGTTTGTGATTTACGTGAGAGAGTTTGGCACTGTCAGTATAAAGGTGAAAGGTGGTGTGGTTGAAGAGTGCCTGTAGCCAGTAATTTATATGCATGTGTGTATATATTTTTTTTATTATTACTATCCGGCGGGTATCATGACAATAACATTTGCATTTTCGGAATGGCGGTAGTATGTTATTTAACTCATTCCAGATTAATTCATTCAGCTGTGAGTAATTTTAGGAGCCTGAGAGTATCAGTGCTGCTACAATTAACCTTATTGTTTTCGGAACAACACTAATGTTCTATCCCTGTTATGGCCAGATGGCATTAGTAGGCTGAGTGAGTATAGCAGCCTGAGTGTTAATACTTGTACCACAAACATTTTCTTGGTTGGAACAATCCAAGTAACACTAAACGACTTGAGTGAGCCACGGGTGACGATAGAAACCTGAGAGCGTTCATACTATCACCATTGGCCTTCGTATGACCTCTAGGATCCTTTCAAGGTCACACCAGATAAGTTTATTCAACTAAGAATGAGTCATAGGAGCCTGAGAGTGGTAATTTTGGCTGCGTCATTTTCGGCTATCAGATACAGGTTCTATTGCAGCCAGCGCCAGACGATTTAAGTCATATGAGCGTGAAAGAGGCCAGTTTGGGTCTGTCTTTGCGGCTTTAGGATACGAGTGATTTATGTGATACTCTTATTGACCATAAAATCCATCATTAAAACTCTTAAAGTCTAAAAGTATATTTCTTTGGATTAAATCTGACTACAGAAATCAAAGATTTTATTCATTGTTGGATCTGCCTTGTGCTTGGTAAATAATGAAATGCAGTTCATAAGGTGAGGGAAAAAAAAAAAAAAAAAGGTAGCTGTTAATGCCATAATGCATTTCTTGTTTTGAGAGAGAGAGAGGGGGGGGGGAGGAACAGACAGACAGACAGAGACAAACTGACAGAGAAACAGAGCATCCCTTTTCTGTTTTTCAATGAAAGAGGGCACTGATCAATGATTTGGCAGTAATAGGGTTTTCTCTCCTATTTCCAGTTCCAACCCGAAATACTGTGGTGCGGGGATAGTGAGTACACAGGAGTTAAACGTTCGACAGGCTTATATACACTGTACAGTATATTTCATCTTTGCTGTACAATTGCCGCCTGTTTGTCTTTAATGTAGAGTTGATACAAGATATTAATTTGATGCTTGTCATGAGGCACTGGTAGCAGTATTCGCCACCCATGCTTTATCATCACATCTTACCAGCACACACCTTCAGAGGTATGTAGCCCTACCTCACTACCCCACTTTTTACTACACCATTCATCACATCACACATCACCACACGTCACCATCACCACACACCATCTCACCCTATCACCATACGGGATCACACCTCTCCAGCCGTTTCCCACGACACCTCGTCAACACATTCCACCACCAAAACCATACTTAACGACCAGATACCACCAGCAAACCTCTACTACAACACACAATCACCACTACACCACATCACGCCTCAATACTGTCACATCACCACATCCCACCACCACACTTCACCACCATCCACCACTACAACAGAACTCCAGTTAATTACCACACACCACCACCACACTTCACCACCACATCGCTACTACCCAAGGCCTCGCACACGGGGGGAGTTTTGGGGGTTTAACCCCCCATTTGGAAAGAATGAAAAATTCGAATGGAAATAATACTAAAAAAGCAACTCATTAAATTAATTAAATCCTGTTAACAATGGTACGAGATAGAGAAATAATAGAAAATGAATTAAAAAAAAAAAAGTTCTACAAAAGATAAGAAAGAACGAATTAAGAAGTTGCACGAAGGTCCTGGAATGTTTTGTTACCGAAGAGAATAAATGGAACGTCATGGAAGGCTATTAAAAAAATAAATGGAAGTTTTTAGAGAGTAGCGGAAATTTCTAGAATGTTTCAGAAGGGTATATGAACGATACTTCTGTGAAAAGTGAGTTAGTTTGCGGTCAGAAATCAGCGAGTGAGGAAGTGTATTCTCTTGCTTTTCCTGTGCTTTATTAGCAAAAGATGTCATGGCAACGACCGAATTCTTTGTTTCATTTCCAAGGTTCTGTAGACTTCAGTATGTAAATGACCCTGAGTTTATACCCGTTCAGTACTTTAGTTAATTACAGTACCTGAGTTTACCTTATTGCGTTAATTAGTTTAGGGGTAAATAAGGCTCTCCAATCGGATTGAGCCTGTGCAGGTTTACATCCAAGGGATGGTTGGGGTTTGTTGCTCAAGTAATTCCACTCAGGGATGAGTGAGGATGGTCACTCTCATTGTAAATATCAGGACCAACTAGCCTAGCCCCAGGCTCCTACGGTCCTCAGGGGGCAACACTGGATTAGATGATGAATGAGTAAATGAATGAAATAAAGTGAATAAACCATGTCATGAAAATATATATATATATATATATATATATATATATATATATATATATATATTTATTTTTTTTTTTTTTTTTTTTTCCAAAAAAATCTTGCACATGGCCCTGCTACCACACATTATCACGCCATCACCACCACCTCACCACACCCCGTTCATTACCTTGCACGGCAGGACAGACGGTGTTAGTTACGTTTAGAGAGAGAGAGAGAGAGAGAGAGAGAGAGAGAGAAAACGGAAGTTTATATGGGTCGGAACTGCTGAGATGATCATCCCACGAATATAAATGTGTCATTGTCTGGCTCACATATACATAATACATGGATAGATGGACAGATAGGTAGACAGATAACACGATAGACAGATAGACAGACAGACGTATTTATAGATCAAATAGAGAGACAGACAGAGGGATTAATACAGATGAACATATGAATTAAGTTACATAGATCTAGATAGGAAATGACAATCACAAAGGACTGTAAGACACAACTGACCGATAGGGCGAGAATTTTGCCGTGTTCGTCTGTCTCAGATACCCATTTTTTATAAATTTTATTTTCCTTCTTGGTCTGTTTCTTTTTTTCTTTTTTTTTGCTTCATTATTTCACTTTTTATAGCTCTGTGTTTTGCATAGGTCATATACTGTGAATGTTATTTTTTTCTAATTTATCATAACGTGTTTAGTGGAAAAGAGTCTAGAGAACTGAAAGAAGTTGTTTGCAGCCTTCATGCATTTGAAGAAACCATATGGCAAAGTGGATAGATAAGGAACGTGTAAAAAGTAAAAATATATGGAGTAAATGGAAAGCTGTTGAATGCCGTGAAGAGTATGTATGAGGACGCAAGGACTGCAGTGTGTGTGGATGGTGAATTGAGTGAATTTTTCTCTCTGAATGTTGAATTGAAACAGGGATGTGTCACGTCTCCATGGTTGTTCAGTTTGTATATGGATAGAGTTGTGATACTGTATCAGGCGAACACGAAGTGGAACTGCAAGGCTTGGTGAGTGAGTTTGAGAGAGTTGGTAAAAAACGGAATTTAAAGGTGAATGCAGAGAAGAGTAAAGATATGGTCATCGAGAGAAATGAAGTCACTGAATGAACCGTGAGGCTGTATGGTGAGGAACTGGAAAATGTGAGTGCATTTAAGTAACTGGGAGGTGTGATGAGTAAGGATGGAAGTTTAGAGGAAGAATTACTTAAAGGGTACAACAGGGAAGAAAGGTTGTTTGTTCAAAGAAGGCAGTGATAAGAAACAGGGAAGTGAGGATGGAAGTAAAAAAGTTGCAGCAAGATAGTATTGTGATGCCCATTCTAACGTATGTAAGCGGAGCTTGGCCCATGTTGGAAGGACACAAGTCATGAGTGAGGGCAGTGGAAACGAGTTATTCAAGAGGAGCATGTGGAGTTACATGGAGAGACAGGCTGACAAATGCAATGAAGGAGCACTGTGGCGTGAATGTAGATGTGATAGCGTTAGGAGAAACACACTAAGATTGTTTGGCCTTATGGAGATAATGAAGTGAGAGACTAACGAGGAGAGTGTATGTGAGTGAGGTGGAGGGGGGAGGGATAGGGAGATAAACCGGGGATGAGATGGGACAATGGAATAGAGAGGTATACGAGAGTGGGTGTAAGTCGGGGAGAGAGCATAAAAATGGCTGGGGACAGGGCAACACGGAGCCGATTTGTTTGTGGCTACCCGTTACGGGATTGAGGCGTCTGATCCTAGATAGAGAGATAGACCTAATTTATTTTCCTTAACCCCTTCACTTCGGTGACGTAGTTTTTATATATTGCTGCTCATTTTTGCTACTTTCAGGCGATGTTATTAAGCGTGAAGGAGAAATTTCGAACTTGACGGATTAAATATTTCCTTTTCACTACCAGTGCGCTCTTGCAAATTGAAAAAACTGTCAAGAGGAAACGAAATAATAATAACACAACTGGCTTTGAAGAACAGAGAGAGAGAGAGAGAGAGAGAGAGAGAGAGAGAGAACTCGGCCAAAATCTTGGCCGAGTTCGAAAATGGGCACTCGGGGTCAAGGTTAAGGTCACTAACATGGCCGCCAAAGGTCAGCTAGTTTTTATCGCCCGCCTTTATCACCATTATATCTCATGAACGGCTTGAGCTATCAACATGAAACCTTTAGGGTATCAATATATGGCCTAAATTTTGGACATGGCCAACAGCATATTCTGGCGAGTGATTAGCATTCGGCTCCCGAATGTTTTTCTTTTATTTAGTTATTCATTTTGTGTGAATGCCTGTTTGTGTGTGCAGTGGGCCTGTTTTAGTTCTTTGGCAGCTCTGTGTACGTTTGTGGGGGGGGAGGGTTAGAGAGAGAGAGAGAGAGAGAGAGAGAAGGCAGATAAAGTAAAGAGAGAGAGAATGTTAACGATGATCAAAGAGCAAGCTAGGTGAAAATTTAAGGAGATTATGAGATACTAAGGAAGGATGAAAATGGACTAGGGAGAGAGGGAGGGAGAGAACAGATGAGAAGCAGGGAAAGGGAAGGTGATGGAAAATTATATTAGAGGGATGGCGGGGGATTATGTGGCAGAGGAGATACACCCTGATTTATGTCCATAATTACATTGACTCGAGATGGGGATCATTCGGGGCTGCGAAGTAGATGTGTTTTCCTAATAAGATACCGGTACTGAGGTTCGCATTTAGATATACAGCTTATGGATATATTATGTGTTTCCTTTCCTCCTCCTCGTCATCATCGTCATCGTCATCATTATCATCATCATCATCATTATGAGTTCTGCCATCCATGGATGGAATGAGATTAAACAGTGTTTAGAAAACAAGGAAAGAGAAACACCAGAGAGAAAGAGCCATGAACAGTATGCCTAATGAAATGGGCAAGATACTCACCACTCAAGCAGCCAGAATCATGATTGTGCATCTCAAGTCTAATAATCTGCAGTTTTTTAAAATACGTACTATTCACAATACCTGTCAGATAGAATCATTCCGTCGACTCTCAGGTAAAAAATGGGTGCCAAACCCATGACGTTTGCTTTTTCGTATGTGATTCATCCCGCTACCCCCTCTAGCCTTATCAGCTTCCATACTTCACTTTTTAACACACTCATTTATCAAATCTGACCACCTTCTTAACTTACCACGCCTCTTCCCATTTTCAAGCATAGTTTTAGACTTTTTCACTAACTTAAATTCATCCATTCACTCAACATGACCATACCATCAAAGCACACACTTTTCAGCTGTATTATCACCAGTTTATTGCTCTACACATTTTATAGATTATATAATGTGTTATCCTGTCCACTCTACACACTCCACACACATATCATAGTAAACCCATATCCAAAGCTCTAATTCATGACTTTTTTCATTATACCATGTCAAAGGGTCAACCACATATGTTAATGTGGACACTAACACATCATGCAATTCTCTTGCAGCCTTCCCACTCTGACCTTTGATTAGTATTAGGTTTTTCAAAGCATTAGCCACCTTCCTTCGCTGAGACACAGTACTTCCACTTCCTCTGCACATTTATCTCTCTTATCCATAATTATGCCGAACCAGTTCAAGTCTGTGCATATCACACAGTCACATTCTTTTTCAACAACCATTACTTTACTCTTATCTACTCTCACATTCGAAACACGACGCTCAGTGGTTTTCACAAAGTTCTGCAGCAATCTACAAACCTCCCGTTTACTCTCAGTAGACAACACGACATCATCTGCATACATCAGATTTGAGACACAGGCCTTCCCCATTCATTACAATCCCCACCCTTCTCTCCACAATTCGACTTTCAACCTTGTATTAGATGACAGATATATATATGTACATTGAACCGGTAGGGGGACATCACCCATAATTTCTTTCACTCCAAGATTGGTATTGAACCACTAGCTTAAATATTCACTAACTCTGACACATATTTCATTAACATCATAAAACTCTTTTCAGCATTTAACAGTTTTCTTTCCCACATCCATTTGTAAAACTTTCCAAAATCCTTCTGTATTCACCCTCTCATATGCTGTTTCCAGACACATAAATACCATAAAATACCTTACAGTTCTTCTCACTTCCATATTCATAGTCTGTTTTACACTAAATATATGATCCACGCATCCCCTCTTCCCCGCCGTTCATAATCACCATGTTTGTCATTTACTTGGCGTTCTCGTACTTTACATTCCTCACCTTCTTGTTCAACCGTATACCTTTTTTACGTTTCTCAGCAAACATATACCATGGGATAGAGAAAGAAAAGGAAAGACGCAGGGAATTCATGTGGAAAAAAATTTGCTGGGTGACGTACAAAGAGACGGAAAGCTAGACATAGAGTTAGACAGAATACATACAGTATAAGCGAGTGGCTGAGTCGAGATTGGGAATAAGAGTGAGTGAGAGAGGAAGTGAGGGGGAAACAGCCAGAAGGTAAGAAAAAATAAGGAAGAGAAAAAACTTAGTGAAAGAGTGAGTCGGGGTCAACATGTGTGTGTGTGTGTGTGTGTGTGTGTGTGTGTGTGTGTGTGTGTGTGTGTGTGTTTTACAGAGAGAGAGAGAGAGAGAGAGAGAGGAAAACCGAATCTGAATAAAATAATACTCTGTTGAAAATAATTTCTACCCCTTCAAATTTTCCCACAAACACCCACAGTTTTTCTTTTACAAAGTTCGTCATGGTTGAGAGAGAGAGAGGGGAGGGATCAGAAAAAAAAAAAAAAGAGAGACAGACAGACAGACAGATAGACAGACAGACAGAGACAGGCAGTTGTTCTAACGATTCTAGAAAATGAAACAGAATCCGGAAGTCACAGGAGACAACAAATGCAAATCGATAAACGAAAACAAAAACGGTGTGCTGAAAACCATGTCTATATCACTAGTAGGCAGCTTTTGAAATGTTTTGCCACATTTGAGAAAAAGAGAGAGAGAGAGAGAGAGAGAGGGAGAGGGACGGAGGGGGAGATACATATATACAGAGGCAGAGAGAAAGGATGGGAGAAAGATCAGTGGGAGACAGACAGAGAAGACATATATGCATACGAGTACATAGAGAGAGAGAGAGAGAGAGAGAGATAGAGGAAAACCAGATTAAGAAAATAAAAAATAAAAACGTTCGCATGTGTAAAATCACTGGTACAAAACCAACCAGCAGTTTTTGAAATATATCGCCATGGCTGCGCTCACCAAACAAATACATCTTTCTGCTTCCGACACTAAAATATTTTCCTGGTTTTGAATAGAGTAGCTGGAGAAATTTATACTCTCTTTTTCCCATGTGTGTGTAAGGGGGTGGGTGAAGGGTGAAGGGGGATGTGCTTTGATATTGTTTTGTGCAGATAGTTCCCATTTCAGTACCATTTTTTATTTTAATTCTTGCAACCTACTGATGATTTTTTTCAGCTTCGGGGAGACTTCGTTCGCTGCGATTTTTTTTATGCTTCAGATGATCTTTCGTTGGGATAGAATTATTGCACTATTTTTCTTTCTTTTTTCCTCCTGCTACTCACCAATGTCTTATTTATTATGCTTTAGATCGACATGGTTTTGGACAAAAAGGGGTCCAGCTCAACAGAGCCAAGTTAGCATTCTATATCCACTTTTTGGGTAAGTGGCTGCATCTGATTATATATTGTATATATTGTGTTGTTTTGTGTGGTTGACCCACTAACTCATAGCCTCTCAGAAGGCCAGGCAATGTATAATTTCACCCGACCACAAGGATTCCAGAAGCTATGATAAACCGGCTGGTGTGGTTGTGATTCCATCATTTTGTCGCGCTTGTGGCAGCATGTAACCCTGTCATGGTCGTTACAACCCCGGTATTTTATTCTGGCTAATACCAGACTATTTTATTTATCTGGGTCAGCCAATGGACCTTGAATGTTAATATTGTCACCACTGACATTCTCGTGGTGAGAAGATTTTTACTGCTTTCTCCTAATTGACGTCAGACTATTAGCTTCAACTGAGAGTGAACCATGGGAGTCTGAGTGTTAAAACAATCACCAATCAACCTGTTCTTGTCGGAACAGTTCCAGTATTCCCGGCAATGCCTAATGCTATTCTTCAGCCAAGAATAAGCCATAGGGAGCCTGGAAAACGTACAACGTCACCATTAAATACCCTTCTAATCGGAACATCTCTATGATTTCTAGTTCAGCTAAAACCCGAGACGATTGTGTTCAGCTGAGAGTGATTCACAGGAACCATAAATGTAATAGTATTTATCATATGTGATCGACCGAGTTATAATCTTACAAAAGACCAAATAATGCTTTATCAGCTGCTTTCATGAATTTCAGAAATAAAAGCAGAAAAGGACTGATTTGTGTAGCTCCGTTCCATCTCACTGTTAGGACTATGAGTGCGTTTTACTGTGCTGTTTTGTGTGGTCGACTGAGTTCTCATAATCTCACAAAAGACCAGATGATACACAATACCACCCACTATCTCAGATTCCAGGAGCAAAAGCACAAAATGAGCAGTTTGCGCAACTCAAGTTCCATCCATGTTCCAAGTTATACGAGTAGAATAGCATGACTGATTATTATGTTCTGTTTAGTTGACTCAAGTCCACAGTACTTCTTAAAAGGGCAGATGAGCACTTCACTCGCCCTCTAAACGTCCGAGAGAGGGAGGCATATATAGACTCTTTTGTATAATTCTGTTCGATGAAGAATTAACCCGCCGCATCCCGTTGATGTATATATACGTCCACACGTTTTGTCACTGTCAGTCCCGTTGATGTACATAAACGTGCATCAATTGTAAGGTCCCTAATTTGCACAATTTTCAATTTTCGCACGTGATTTTTGGTACGTATACACGGGACACCTTCCCCTACAAAGATGCCAGGCAGGGACAATGCCTTACCCCGCATGACCTCCCCCCCCCCGCATGCCATTGTCTTGGCAATTCACCTGACCTGGCCAGTAAAGACATGTCGTGCCATGGTACGAAATTCAGGGCCAGAGTGATTCCCCAATCGATAACAATGTGGAGGACAAAGTTTATGTAGCATTAGAGGAAGAAACAGTCAGAAATGATGATCAGGTAATGTCGCCAAAAAAGGTCAGGTATGTTGATGTGTCTGGTGAGTGAAACAATGCATATGTTGCCTATATTACTGTGTGAAAACCAATATACTCTCGTACTACATATAAATTCGTACCAGATAAATAAATAAAGACCATTTATGAGTGGTGTGGAATAGTTACCCTCCCACAGAACTCATTTTCTTTGGAGCCAGCCTCATAGAAAACCCAGTAAGGTAAGGGGTACTGCTACCTGTATCAAGTATTTTAAACCTCAGGTGAGTTATTTCTCTATGAATTTTCGATGTTTCTCACCAAAAGCGAAGGTTTGAGCCAAAAAAAAAAAAAAAAAAATCCTAAATTGGTCGGGACTGGGGGGAATCAGTGGTGGAAAATTGGTCAGGACGGGGCTGGTTAATGAATGCCATATACATAATAATTTTTCTCTTGTGTACTTTATCCAGAATCTTATGGACTTAGAAAGATTAGATGATGCGATGTCGCATGCTTCAGCAGATTCCAGAAACAGAATCATTGAAGACTGAGCAGCTCCACAGCCACCTTTTTGTTACGACTGTGGCACGGTTGTGTTATTGTTTGTGATTGACCATCTTGTCATTATTTCACAAAAGACAAGATGCGTAAGGTATCCACTTTCTCAAAGTCTGGAACGGCCACTGTAAAAAACCTTGGTTACA
This sequence comes from Coenobita brevimanus, assembly GCF_032717465.1. NCBI lineage: Eukaryota > Metazoa > Arthropoda > Malacostraca > Decapoda > Coenobitidae > Coenobita > Coenobita brevimanus. The sequence continues at coordinate 48,054,123 of NC_136966.1, forward strand.
ATGCTCCTTACCTTATGTCGAGGTCGTGCTTTTTTATTTTTTTTATCCAAGTTTTCTAACTCTTTCAAAAGACTTGGCGATCTATAATGCCATTGGATCTCATATTTTTCTTGAAGTACAGTAAAAGCTCGATTAACTAGAATGCATGGGGATTCTTCCACTTGGGATAGGCTTTGGAATTTTCCAGACAACCTGATGTTACTCTTAAAAATTTTCTGGGAGGTCAAACAAATGAAATAGGACCAAACCTGGGACTTTGCTTTATTTCATGAAGTATATTATTTAGTATTAGATACAGTACAGGTAAGATACAGTACAGGTACACTACAATACACAAAAATAGACAGCAAGAGAAACTGTACAGGACTGAACACTAACCAGCAAACATTACCAAAAATTATTTAGAGAAAAATTTAGCATATGTTACAGGCCAAAATAATTTTGAAAACTTGGCTGCAGGCAATTTGACTCGGCGACGACCAGTATCCGGAATATTTTCGACTCCATGCCGGATCGAATTTGCGTTCTGGTTATACGGATGTGCCGATGCATCAGATGCCGGTTAATCAAGCTTTTACTGTATATCCATATCATAGGCAATACTAAACAGGTTTGTACAAATTCAACGTTCTTTTTTGGATTGTGATAAAGTTTGGCTTTGCTATTTCATGCTGTTGACCGAGCACTGACACTCCCACACAAACAACCAGGTGATGCACTGGGTCATCCCTCTCACATGTTCTGATAACAGGACTATAAAACCATCGGTTCATGCCGCTGTACAGTACTTAAGCTCATGTGGCTCACTTTTGCCTGCCTTTGGTTTATTTAGTCATTTAATTATATACTTTAATATTATTATTAATATTTTTTTATTACTATTTTAGTGATTAATAGTAGTAGTAGTAGTAGTAATAGTAGTAGTAGGAGCAGCAGAAGTAGTAGTAGTTGTAGTACTATCGGTAGTAGCAGTGGTAGTGGTAGCAGTAGTAGTAGTGGTAGTAGTAGTAATAGCGGTGGTGGTGGTGGTAGTAGTGGTATTTGCATTTGTAAATTTGTTTCTTGTCATGATCTGTTTCTCAGAATCTCGCAAGGAACCAAATGGATATTCTTATTGTTTCCAAGAAGAGAAATATCATTAGACTGGTTTGTATCCCTGCCATTGTGCTGGCGTTGTGATATCGTTCCTTTTGTGTGTGTGTGTGTGTGTGTGTGTGTGTGTGTGTGTGTGGTTTACGTCTGCACTATCTGCCAGAGTTCTCATACCTTCACAGTGATGTGGATGATGTCATTTTGAATATTTCAGGGGCAGAAGTACTCACTGATTGGTTGTGTAACAAATAACTAATTATTTATTTATTTATTTATTTACTTGTCTGTTTATTCATCTATCTAATTTGGGGCGTTCCATTCGATTTTATTCAACTGGTGTCTATGGCTGAACTTGCTCTCCTATAACCCATTCAGCCCGAGAACATCTTTATTTTGATTTTGCCATTCCTAGGCAGTTTCATTCATTCTATAGTTCACTTCGAGGTGGCAGGATAAGATGCACCTCCTTGAACTCCCTTGGTACCATTTCAGTTAATTAAACTGTCCGGCAGCACGAAGAATATACTATAAACAAAAAAACATCGTAATAAAGGAATACATCTCACACAAAACCAGACTATGTAAAGCGTCACTGGCTCTGACATATTCAGGGAGTGGAAAGATAAAAGGATTGCAGTGTGTGGCTGTGATGTGGTTTTTTGGGTATGCTGGGACTGTGGCAGGTTTGGTTGTGTTCTTTCTGTGCTTGACAGCAATTCTCTCTCTCTCTCTCTCTCTCTCTCTCTCTCTCTCTCTCTCTCTCTCTCTCTCTCTCTCTCTCTCTCTCTCTCTCTCTCTCTCTCTCTCTCTCTCTCTCACTCATGAATAAATATATTAATTAGTAATAGTAAAATGAATATGTACCATCATTTCACAAACATCAAGGATAAAAACGAATGCTTTATGTATCATGACTTTTTGTCATGGTCTGCCGGAATTTTCATAAGGTCACAGAAGACTAGGCCATACCAAAAAAATTCTCTCCCAAAGCCTGAAAGGGACAACAAAAAGAATAATGGCTTGAATTGCTCTGAGATAACCCTTTTTTTTTTTTTCGAGGGGATGACCAAGTTCCCATAATCTCATTAGACGCCAGCCGGTGCATAATGTCACTAGATCTCAGCTTTAGGGAGCAGAAGCATTGAAGGCCTGGCTGCTGTATGTAGCTCCATTCCACTCTTGTATCGAGATTGTGCCACTTAATGATTGCCAAATGTTACTGTATGTTTTGTTTGTTGCTGAACCAGTTCTTTTAATCTCACAAAGACTAAACGATGCATAACGCCAATCGCATTCACAAACTTCCGAGACAGACAGCACAAAATAACCCTTTCATTGTAAGGACTACTCTAGTATTCAATTCCAACCAAAGCCAGACGATCTTCTTCAGAAGAAACTTGAATCAGAGGAGTCTGAGTATTAATACTGTTAACATTAACCTTTTCTTCAACGGGACAGCTTCGTTATTTTATTCTAGGAGACGCCCAACATTGATATTAGCTGAGTGTAAGTCATAGGAACCTGAGAGTGTCGGCTAGTTGATATAATTGTGTTCCATACTTATGTCCAGGTTGCAGGATTAACTGGTTGCCTTAGGTAGTCTGTGCTTTTTTCTGGGGGGTGGGGGGAGGGTATCTCGAGCTTGGACATCACCATCATCATCATCATCATTATCCAGTCCTTCATTGTCCAGTCAGAGGCACATGAGCCCGGTGCTAAGCTACTTAGACACTTAGACCAGACATTTCAGGCAAGAATGACCAGTCGTTCTTCCAAAATTGGTATTGTTATTAATAAATCCAATCAGTACTCAAACCTAAACCTTTGTCACAACCTGATGGAGCGTCTCATCCCACTAGACCACCAAGAGGGAAAAATCCTAGACGCTTCAGCCCAGTCGATTCAAGGTGACTCTACAAAGAGCCAAGTGGTGGACGAGAGAGCTGACCGGAATATGGCGAGAGTGGGAAATTTGTAACCACACAAAAACCTAATAAGGAAAAATACTTTACAATCATGATTTAAAAATACGTTTATCCATTTTCCCCAGTATGAATCTTTCAGCTAACGATAATCTTTTAGAGACAGCAACAGTAAAGATACGGTAAACCAAAATCGAAAAGTGCGGTGAATGATTCAGCTTTTTTGATGTTCTTAAGTCCATTTATATTTTAATCTTGTTACCACCATACATGATACTCAGCTGAAGACTGTCTTAGTAATAAAAGGGTTAATAAAGACTGTATCTAAGCCTTCCAGTTTTAAAAAATCTCTCCTAAGCTGAAGAAAGCGGCCTGGAGATAGCAAGGATAGGCCTATCATTTTTAAAAATCACCGTACTGAAGAGAGTAACTTTAATTTGATGACCTGTTTTTTTTTTTATCATTCCCATCTCGAAACTGTTTTATGCAGTCAATTAGAGAGTTTTCGAACTGAGGTGTTCCTTACAGTCTTCATTTACCCCTTCACAACTAGGCGGCTGTCCTCTCCTGAATCTGGTTCTAGCAAGGGTAGATTCTATAAATGCATCACTGTGCGGTAGAAGTTAATACCATGCGCTCTGTCTCTCAGATTCCATGAGAGAGAAAGAGGGGGAGGAGAAGTAAGCCAGTATTGATGGACTGCGTGACTTGTTGTTCTACAGTACATGTCAGCCTTTCCTCGCTGAATAAAACCGTCTGGAGTTAGAATGAATAGCAGTGCCGGACCCAGTTTTGAAATGTGTTGTGAAAGAGTTGTCACGTACTCTCAAAAAATCAAGAAAAAACAAAAGTAAGTTGAAATAGGTGAGACGCCGTACTTGTTTTCCAAATGTCAACCAATCATCACTCCTGACGGCGCTCTTTCTCTTCTCTCACTGCAAGACTTCCATATTTCCTCAATCCAGGGCTCAGTTTACAAGCAGACTTAAAAATGATCAATCCCCACTCCTTCTTGTCTCACAGGCCTCAACAAAACAAGAGCAGATTTATGCAGCGCCTCGTCACAGCGGTTTTAAATTCAGCAAAACAACACACAAAAGCAACAGGCAGTTTCATCTTTAAGGGCCAACTCAAATTATTAACACAGAAGCAGATTTTCTTCAGCATCGAGCAACAACCTCATTACTCTCGGCAGCACAGTAGAACCAAAATCCATCACGCGACAGCAACTTTCCATTCCTTACTAACACGGCATCACGTAATATCCAGCAATTGACTTTTTCTTCATCGACCTGTACACTTGACCTAAATCACAGTAGATATGTTCTGCATCTTGCCACATTCTTCCAAAATTCTTTACAGCTATAAGGTCTTCATTATGGTATTCTTACTGCATTCTGGTAATTTTAATCATATTTGAAGCCACCCTTATGGTAAAGGGTTTAATGAAAACTATAAACCAATCAGGTCGTAAATTCATTCCTGCACTGAATAACATTGTTCGAAGATAGCAAGGACGTAATACATATTACGCCAAATTCATGAACACGACAGCACACAAAACTTGTGGGAAGTTAATGGTGGGAGGTTGTAGGATTGGGGAAGGAAATGGTGGGAGGTTGCAGGATTGGGAAAGGGAATGGTGGGAGGTTGTAGGACTGGGGAAGAGAATGGTGGGAGGTTTGCAGGATTGGGAGAGGGAATGGTGGGAGGTTGTAGGACCAGGGAAGGGAATGGTGGAAGGTTTGCAGGATTGGGAGAGGGAATGGTGGGAGGTTGTAGGACCAGGGAAGGGAATGGTGGAAGGTTTGCAGGATTGGGAAAGTGAATGGTGGGAGGTTTGCAGGATTGGGGAAGGGAATGGTGGAACGTTTTAGGATTGAAGCTTTCCTTTGTTTTCTTTTTTTTTTCTTTAGTTTACATTGCCCTTATGTTCCTAGCTGCCTATTACGCCTTCAGTCTCCCTTATTAACTTCTGTCCCCTCCCCTCCCTCGATCCAATAATTCCTCACCATTCCCTACCTCGGTCCCACATCCTGTCATCATTTCCTATCTCGATCCTACCCACCATTTCTTCTATCAATTTTACAACCTCCCACCATTCCCCCCCCCCTTGATCCAGCAACCCCCCACCATTCCCTCTCTCAATTCTATAACCTCCCATCTTTCCTTCCCTTGATCCTACAACCTCTGTGCACCCCATAGCAACCTCCTTGTCAGCTCGAGTACCGTCAATTAGGGGTGTATTTGTGTGCAGTTGAGCTAGGCGGCAAATAGTGCTAATTGGTTTATTACACTCTCTCTCTCTCTCTCTCTCTCTCTCTCTCTCTCTCTCTCTCTCTCTCTCTCTCTCTCCGAGCGATAATTACTTTCTCTGGGTTATCGCCAGCGTGGGTATGAAAAGGAATTAAAATAGTATCTGGATGATTACGATCTCAAACTTAGCCAGAAAGAAGGGAACTTGAACCAACAGTCCAATTTCTCTTGTTTTTCTCTCCTTCCCCCTCCAGTTCTTTCCACTTACCCTACCCACCCCCGCCCCTTTCCAAGATTCTCCACTCCCCTATTTCATCCCGTTTCCTCATTTCACTAACAGCCTTCACTCCTCCCCCATCTCATCCCCTCCCCTCCTTCTTACCTCTACCTCTTCCTCTTCCCTCCCCCACCCAGTCTCTTCCCTCGTTCCTTCTTCCATCTCACCCCCATTGCCCCACCTCCTACCCTCCCCAGCCTTAATCTCTTCACTTACCGTTTCCTCCACCCCTCCCCTCTCCTCCGCCTTCCACCTCCCCCACACCACCACCTCTCCTCCCCTGCCTCCTTCCTTCTCTTACCTTATCCCCCTCTCCCACCTCCTCCCTTCTCTCCTCTAACTCCTCTCCCAGCCTCATCTCCTCCCCCTCTTCCCATTCTCCTCTCCCACCTCATTCCCTTCCAAGCCTCCCAACCCCCCTCTAATTCATTCTCTCCCCCTACCTCATCTCTTCCACCATCTCCATCCCCGCCTCTTCCTTATCCCCCCCTGGCCTACTCCTCTCTCTCTCCCTTCCTCCAGCCGCATATTTTCCTAAGTAAAAGCCATTTCAGCAACGTGCGCTAAGTTTTTCTTCCCAACAAGATCGGGTTCACATTATTTATCGTTGGTGTAAGCTAGCCTTGCCCAGCCCTAACAGCCTAACCTAACACAGCATACCGCAACATAATACAAAACAACATAATACAAAACAACCTGACCTAATCTAACCTAATCTTAACCCAGTTGATCTAACCTAACTCAACATAACCATAACACCCTTACCAAACGCAGCCCAACCTCATCCACCTCAACCTGCCCTAGTCCAATCTGTTCTAAGCTAACCTTGCCCTACCTAACCTAAGCCAACCAAATCAAACCTAAACTAACTTAGAAACTCCTGGCAAAGACAAGATTCCTAACTCAACTACAATTAGGAAATTTGCCTTTATTTTCCCCCCCTTCCAGTTCCTCCCCCCTCCCGCCCGGGCCTTACCCACTACCTACCTTGCCCTGTACCCCCTCCTCCTCTCCTTACCTCCTACCGTACGCCCCCATCCCCACCGTACGCCGAACACCACCCCTGGAATTTAATTTTCTTCTAATCAGTTTTGTTAATCTCGAACCAGAGGCTGACTTTGTCGGTAATGCTGGTGAGAGAGAGAGAGAGAGAGAGAGAGAGAGAGAGAGAGAGAGAGAGAGAAGGGGGGGATACTGGTAGCAATGATGAAATGGTTAGACAGGCACCATAAATAAGACTGCACTTTAGTTCTGAAAAGTAGTGCTTATGTTTGGTTGAGTCAGCTTTGTGCACCAGATGGCTGCTTTTCTAACCTGATGAAGATCCATAACCATTCTCTGTTGAATTGACGGACAAGTGTGGTCGGGCTAGAGGCTCCATTTCACCAGTAACCGAGGAGACTCTTTCTTACTTCATATTTAAGGATCATCGAATTTCATGCCACCACGATTTAACAGTCTAGTATGAATGGTCAACTTCAGGTGAAACAAACCGATTATACTTTCTCGGCTTCCTGCAATATCCCGACGGACAAACCCAAAGATTCCTTTTCAGATCCTCATCCCATGTTTACCTTGGCCTACCAGCGGGGACACTCTCTTAGGACCGTTGTAGGTGGCACGGGAGACTTTCCAGCTACATTTTCTTGGAGATTTTAGATAGTCTTAAAACACCATGGTATTTTCCTTATATGTATTCAGATATCTTTGTTATCGAAATAGCTTTAGTGATGTACAAGAGAAGAAAGGGGTGTACCGTGTTATGCCTAGTAAATCGCTAAGGAATAGGTGCTTGAAAGTCTTTTGTGCCAGCAAGAATAAGGCTCTTACACACATTCTCCTCACTTGTCCAGAGCACTTCACCCTGCCTGTGCGGCTGGCAGTGATGGGATTACAAACGATCTCTGTTAATCCACGCCACCCCGTATTCTAAGTACTGGAGAGTTTGTAGAACCTCTTCCTTACCAACTAATTTTACATATTACTCCATATACTCCTCTTCGTTTCTAAGTAAATCTGTGTCGGTATTATGGATGGAACTACATCGTGAAGAATACCAATATGTACAGAACTAAGCATAATAACTCACAAGGAAACGGCTACAAATCCTCCTACGCCACCTACAATACGGCTGTCAGTACAGAAACCTTGTACTGTTATTGTATTCTTGTTGATCAAAGTTAATTTTATTCACACTGGAAAGACCTTTCATTGTAATAGGGTTGACTATAGAGCTTCACAGATATCCAGAGAAGGATAAAATGACGTTTTTGTTACTTTATTACTTCAGTTATGCGACCATCAGACGATTTCCTTCAGTGTGGAATATACTTCTCGCAGTGAAGTAACTCTGTTACAGCGACATCAGGGAATGGACTCAATAGAGGAGGGAAAAAAAGGGACACCGCGTGATAAACCCTTCACTAGGACGACACCGCTATCCTTGTGTATGCGCTGCCGTCAGACGACTTACTCGGCTCAGTAACGACCTTTCGCATTAAAATGACTAAATACAGAGAGCATCAGGAAAAATATATATATATTAGGATTAATGCCTATCGACTGCACGAGATCCATTACAACAGACAATCAGGTTTCACCAAGTTTTGTTTTCTCCTAAAAAACGACCCACAATAGTCTATGTTACATCCTGGTTCCAAATTCTAGTTTAGGGTGAAAAGAGACAACGAGGAAACAAGCACTGTCCAAGATTTTGACCAGCCTGAGAATCGGACTCAGGTTCTTCCACTTGCAGGCTGAACGTGCTAACCAATGCACCACCGTCTCCCCAGCACCAGTGGATTGTATAGAGTTAAGGACAAAGGCTACGGCAGTTTGTTATGCTGGAATGAGGCGAGAACAACAGTATATGGGGGAGAGGCTTGACACCCACACAAAAGAATACACCAGTAATTTTCTTTCCTGCCTGCAGCCAAGAGCCAACCTTAGAGTTCTAATATACCTTTTATTTATTTCTTCAGCCGTACTGAGTTTTGTACACCAACGGAGGATTATATATATATATATATATAGAGAGAGAGAGAGAGAGAGAGATAGATATAGATAATTATTTATATATATATATATATATATATATATATATATATATATCTTTATCTATATATATATATATATATATATATATGTGTGTGTGTGTGTGTGTGTGTTTTCAGTTTATGAGAGTCCTCTGCTAGTAAAAGAAGTTATATCGGTTGTACTCGTATCTAACCCTCCTATTTCCAAAAGTCAGTCCTAAGCCAAATAAAGTAATGTGAAGCAACGAAGAATAAAATATAAATTACGTTGCCAAGAGCTCAACAGAATAACAGATATGAGATGGTGGTTCTGAGTAAAGGCATTGAGTAAGTGTGAAATTTATCAATTCTTGGGACTAAAGATGTGTAAAATACAGAGTGGTCTCTAAAAACACCCTCTTACTTCGTGTGTGGCAAGGACGAATCACTCTGCTGGTGTGTAGGGCGCAAACATTGTGACTCATTCATTACGTTCTTGAAAGTGGAAAATGTTGCAGAGAAGACACTAGTAACGCTGGACTAAGCCGTCCCTGCAAAAGGCGAGAATTAAGATACGTAATATACAGACCACCCGACATACCCTAAAACTTTGTGCTGAAGCATGCATAGCCTCTGAATGGATAATGATGCATGAGGGGACGGGACTTATCTCGCCCTCGAAATGTGAATGAAGGTAGCTCAGTGGACCCTACAGACTGGCAAGTCATAATAGGCTATCTGTATATCTTTAACCATACGTCCTAATCCAGTAAGGGGTAGCTACAAACCAATTACCTCCATGTCACCCTTTCCTCCGTCATCAGGCTGCCCTTTCTTCAGCTTTCATCCACCCCCCTCCTTTCATATCCCTCTCACTCCATCCCATAACTTCATCCTCGGTCTCCCTCACCACTTACCTTCCTCCACCAAACTCACATACTCTCTCGTAGACAGTCTGTCATTGCCTATTCCCTCCGTATGGCCATTATAGGCACTGTCGGAAAATAGGTACTGCAAAATGAATTGTGGTACCTCTTGTCTTGTGCCGTACACATTCGTCTCTAGGTGGGGACCCATTGTGTATTAAGCTGCATGGATAGAATTTTGACAACGAATACTGCGCACTATATATGGCTGACAGGACAGGTAAACTATGTCTCCTTTGGGAAATGCCTTCATGCCCCTTTTTAATGTATACATCTTGATATAATGAACCAAGCGTATTCCTGCAGTCTGATAGAAGCCTGCGTTAGCCACAACAGACTTAGCGGATATACAGTGTATTCCTACATCTATATCACCCAACCAGCTATACATCAAGGCACATACATACCCTGTGCCTAAAATCTGGTTGAAAGAAGAAAAAATCACTCTTACTGATACCAAACTTTTTTTTTTTTTTTAAGAGACTTCGAACAGGAGGGATCAGATATAATCTAAATAAGTTTTTCCATTGCTTACTATAATTGCACACAGTAGGTGAATAAAATCATCTGAAGACAGCAAGAATAAAATACGTCATCGGAGTGAATATGTTAATGCTAAATTGTTCTTATTACTTTATGAAGCAGCTGGGTCCACGAATGTATCTATTGTTATGTACAGTGCCCATAGCGTATTTAACTTGACAAAGATCCCTAACCCCTTTCAGTTGATTTCATTCCTCCCTTGTACCTAAGGCTTACCGGATTTTATGCTACCACATCTTAGTATTCAAGTTGTGAGTTGCCTAGTTCCGTCATATTCAAACAAATCAACTATTGTGTACCTTTGTCTGTGAGCCCCACTGCATACCAAGTAATACAGTCAGTATTTGTAAACTGTCCTAAGCTTGGGTTGCACATAAGACTGGTTTTATATACGTCTGCCTTCACTTATACAGGTGTAATGTATTGTAAGAGCGTAAGAGTCTTTGTAACACCTCCTTCTTAGCGATTAGTTTTGGATTTTGCATTATAAAATTGTCTTCTGCCCTACCTATGTCGATTTAATATAGTCAGTATTTGCATCCATAACTTGAGGTGATACTGAGGTGTAATGTACATAATTAACTGCTAAGGAAAAGGCATTAAGAAATAAACGACATAACTACAATCACGGCCCATTGAGCCACGACGAAACTTACGTGTACAGTACAGTAAAATATATGTTTGCAAGTGAAAAATAAAAACCAAACGATGTGATAATGGTTGCGTTTAATGGAAACTTGTTACGAGCAAGCGAGTGATGTTTACTCGCAGTTAAGTTTGGAAATAGCGACCCGGCCCGACCCGACCGTTTCGAAGCTAATAACTTTACTCTGTGAATTTCAGCTCTGCTTCATGTAGAAGCTAGTAAATTTACTCCTATGTGATGCAGAGCTGAAATTCTTTCCGCATGTGATACAATCATTCAGTAAATTTCATTAACCAAAAAACTCACCCATAAAAGCGGAGGAACCTTGGAATCTCGATTTCTCCAAGGGAGTGTTCGGCTTTAATCAGTGAACACCTCATTTACGAAATCAAATATTAAAAGATTTTCCGTCGTAGCACTGTGTTTCTTGGAATCAACTCTTGGCAATTAAATATCGATGCCTATAATTATGCGTCAGAGGGAAATTGTGATAACATGGCACTAGCTCACTCGTCACGCACTCACAAAGCGCACTTTACTGGTGTATTCCACATGCCGGTAAGGATCCTTCTTCAATACTATCCCATGAGATAATTATGTCATACTCAAGTCAGACCATTAGCGCCTGGGGCCCTAGGCAAATGAGAAGGTGCCAGGGAGCTTCCTCAGCTGGCAAGAATGTTAACTTAAAATATGCGGAAATAAACTGGAAAGGAAGAGGTGCCAGGAAGCCTCCGAAGCTGACGATGATACCGCCTGGGAGGAGATACATGATTTATACTCCAGTCACACCATTAGCACAGTGGCAGGAAGTGCAGTTCCTCACAGCTTTGGAGTTGTATTTATAAATGTTGCTGAGCTGAAACTGTCCATAGAAGGTTATTTTTCTTTGTACCTTCAATTATACGACTTTCAGACACTTCAAGCTAAGACTTAAGTGAATATGAAAGTGAAAAATGCGACAGTGCAAAGTGATTCTGGATAATAAATCAGTTGCATGGAAACTTGTTCATCGGGAAAATTTCTTAAGATCCTTCGTGAATACAGACCCTTGTCTGAACTTCGTCTCTTAGTCAGAGTTGCTGTTGGCTTTGAATTTGTCGTCTGGCCACCGTGGTTCAGGGTCTGCTGTGAATCCCGCCTCAGGAAGCCGGCGAGTAATTAAAGGAAGAGTAATAGGCAAGAAGTTAATTAAACTGTGCTCCTATATTAGGCAGCTCAGGGCACCCGTGCCATTTGGGTCGGTCGGCAGGCAACTTGGTCACCAGCACAGCCGTCGCCTCCCTCCTGCTCAAAAGTTCAGGCCGTGCGTGTTATAGAATGGTCATAGCTGACCGCTGGACTAACCCCTTCAGTCCAGTGACGCATTTTATTGATGTGCTCTTGATTGCTCCAGCCGATTTTATTCAAATTTAGGGAAAACCTGTTGTTGTAAAGGTGTTAGTGAAGGCCGTAACCTGTTGTTGTAAAGGTTCCAGTGAAGGCAATAACCTGGTGTTGTAAAGGTGTCAGTGAAGGCAATAACCTGGTGTTGTAAAGGTGTCAGTGAAGGCAATAACCTGGTGTTGTAAAGGTGTCAGTGAAGGCAATAACCTGGTGTTGTAAAGGTGTCAGTGAAGGCAATAACCTGGTGTTGTAAAGGTGTCAGTGAAGGCAATAACCTGGTGTTGTAAAGGTGTCAGTGAAGGCAATAACCTGGTGTTGTAAAGGTGTCAGTGAAGGCAATAACCTGTTGTTGTAAAGGTGTCAGTGAAGGCAATAACCTGTTGTTGTAAAGGTGTCAGTGAAGGCAATAACCTGGTGTTGTAAAGGTGTCAGTGAAGGCAATAACCTGTGCCCGTATTAATAAAAACTCCTAGGAGTTAAAGTTCCTCTCAAAGTGAAATTTGGCTCCTAATTTCTAGAAGTACTCCTAAAAGTTACTTTCAACTCCTAAGTTTACTCGTAAAATCGCTAAAAAATAAAAGTCCTCCAATAGGACTTTTAAGGAGTTAGGAGGGCTTTTAGTGACAGCAATCACAGTAGCTGCGTCCCTCAAACACCAAGAACCAAGACAACATAGACCATGGCTGACCGACACCACCCACCACGCAGAAATTTTCGAGCTCGGAAGGATGCATTCATGGAATATGATGATCAAGAACTTGTAAGAAGGTACCGTTTCGATCGTGAGAGCATTCTGTTTATTACTGATTTAGTAAGAGATGTACTGGAAAGGCCCACACATCGAAACCATCCTCTCACATCCGAGATGAAAGTGTTGATACTATTTAGGTACCTTGCAACTGGAAAAATGCAGCAGTGTAATTGTGATGACTTTGGACCATCGCAGCCATCGGTGAGCAATGTGATAACGGAAACACTCTATGCTCTAACTGCTCCACACATTGTTAAGAGGTTTGTGAAGGTCCCTCGTACACTCTCTCAGTCCAGTTTCTCTTTCTCCTGAATTTATCTGCAGCCTTGGAATCTTGAAATTGTGCCATTGTTGACGGTCATTGTACCATGTACACACGATGCCCCGATGGTAGCAGGTACGATCAGCTGACCACACGATGTGTTTACATTTTATCCATTTTATCGACATTCGTAAAGAATCATAATATATGATCAAATAGATGTTGTTTCTATATATAAAAACTAGTTTCTCATTTTTTAACTACATACTGATACTCTAAGGCTTTGTAATGGTAATTTTTTAAATATATTAAGCAGAGATTCTTTGTGTTGGTAACACTTCATGGTGGGAGCGAAATTACTACTACGAGTCCTCCTAGGAGGAACTTTTAGAAGCAACTCTCAGCTACAACCACTTTTAGTAGCAATTTTGGGAGTACTCCTAGAAGTTTTTATTAATACAGGCCCTGGTGTTGTAAAGGTGTCAGTGAAGGCTATATCTAACCCCTCCTGTTCGAGAAGCCTCTCTTAAGCTGAATTAAATGGGTTAAATCGTTTACTACCATAAACTCGTTCAGGTGTTTTATTCAGCCTACATCTAGGTCATTTTATTAAGCTGATGAAATTCTGGAAGTTAATGGTTATCTGGGATAGTTTTACAGTATCTTACCAAGAAAATTAACTTCAGCTGATTAAAATCGTCTCTTAATATTAATAGACAGTGAAATAACAAAGAGCTTCTGCAGATGGGGAAAGGGTAAAATTTACCATCCAGTTCTTCATACATTCGCAGCCAGGATTCCCTGACCTTGAATGGTGTGTGAATGATTGTGTGACCCGTTTCACTGGACATGCTGTTGTTGGCTGTCCCACATTCGTACTTTCTCTTTTCTTGTTCCGGATCCTACAATCTTTAAGTAATAAACAGGGTCTGGATGATAATGGGCGTCTGTTCATGTAAAAATCACAGTATGAACACTTTCAACAATTTCTCCATCCATTATCCAAGTCTGTATTGCTCCAGCAGCAGCGTAGGGGCTCGGAACTGGGCGTATGATTATGTACAGAGAGTTAAAGGTGAGGAGTGACACTCCCTCATTTAATGAGCGGCATTATATAAACAGAATGCTTCACATCGCACTGGACTTTAACCCTTATGGTTGGTGTGCCTTAACGCACTGGAACACAAGGTGTCTATTTCTTGAACAGGCAAGACCGATATGGTTACCATCCATTGCAGGAAATGGTACCTGCACTAAAGTAAGCTATATACATTATCACTTACTATGGTCATCTAAAGGTAGTAGCAGTACATCGAGTGAGTGAATGATGCCGCCACGACCAAATCCCGCCACTCCTTTAGCGATCTCTCCTATGCTTAATAAAATCGTCTGACCGTAGAAGATTACAGAACAAAAGGTATCATGGTACCGTGGGGATGAATGCAAAATTCATTAACCGTTTCCATTAGACGAAGTAATATACGAGAGAAACCTAGAGATGAGGGGGTTCATGAAGGCTATATGTGTTCCCTGTATTTCGAAAATCATGTCCAAAATTCACCAAAATTGCGTGGTAGTAACAAAAACTAAGTATACGTGAGATTCTATAGATGAATGGATTTAAGTGCCATCTCAGAGCATTCATTTTTCCCTGCAAACATATTCACTTTGTCTCCCCGAGTTATCCCCGAGTTTATGCCTCGTCCTCAGCTATAATGATTACCACCTTTTTCGTCCTTCATCCCGTTGAAACCATGGTAATTACCTGTGGGTAACTGGATACATGTGCTGTATCTGCATTTCTTCAATGATTTGTTATCGTTTTGAATGGAGAAAAATACAAGTTTTATGATCTATTGTTAATGGAAGGCCAATTGACCAGTGGTAATGATAGCGATATCAGAATAGCAATTAATTTGTTTATTACAGGAATCGGGTAGGATCCATTATTAATACAAGCCCCTGGTCCCATGAGTCCCCCGAGCCACTTACACATTTTTAAGTGGCTAATTCTGTAACTTCATTACTTCCGGTGGCGGCAGACTCGCCCGGCCTTCATTATGCAAATACTGCGGCTGAAAAATTAGTCACGAGATAAATATTTTTCCCAAAGTCTTGATTGTCTCCTGAATGAAGTCCCAAGAAGAAGTGTTGGCAAAAATTTTGGTGGCTAAGAATGTTGATAAATTGAAACTGCTGTTTGAGAGGCATTGCTATAGTGGGTTTGTTTTCACTCGACAGAACTGGGTCACTCCCACAACTAAATATTAAGGCGTGGTTACGTGGGATTTGATGAGTCTTATTAACGTAGTAGGAATGAGTCTTCTACGTTGTTATAATCGGGTTGCTTTCACCTGACGGAATGGAACCACTCCCAGAACCTGATTGTAAAGGTTTGGTTGTATGAATTTCAGTGAATTTTAATTATGAAATAGGGATGAATCTCGTTTGTCACTGGTCGGATCTACCCTCAAGTTTGGCTACACCTGATCTTCGTAAGGTTAGAACATAAGCGGTATAGTTCGTTGTGTCCATCAGTCACTGTCTTATCCCTTTCCCTAGTGCAGTATCGTTGGTCTCTCTGACCCGACGACGCCTGTCATTTTTTTTTTTTTTTAATGGGGATACGTTGGTAGTACTGCCATCCCGTTCTGACTACCTGCACTTTCCACTGAGACGTTGCCAAGGACGAGTGCGCAATTCTGTGATCCTGTTCCATCATTGTGTTTTTATGGTGTCTGACTCGGTGAGACCCAACGATACCATTTGGAGGGGTAATATATAATTTTCATGTGCCACTAATGAAATCAGAAAATGATAACATAACTCTGAGGTATGTGAAATATGATAAGTACTGGTGTGTGCTGGTGCAGAACTAGGCTTTGCAAGGCAGCCGTTGTTACTGGGAGGTGTCGTGACGTCTGTTATTTATTTGCCATATATATAATAATATAATACTGTATTGCCTTACAGATTATTTTCCCTTGCTCATTAGGTAAATAGAACCAAAAAGTATCATTTAGGTGTCATTATATGGGGTTTACTGCAAATAAAATATGCTTTGGTGAAAAAAAAAAAAAATCGTTTCTGGTCTCCAAACTTTATGTCCTTTTTTGTCATGTTTCCTGCAGATCATGGTGCTGGAGGCAGGCTGTAAATCAAATACCAGGCAGCAGGTGGTAAGAATGACTGATGATGTAAATATAAACCTCTTGCGGGAAATAGTTTTTACAGCATCATTGTCTGAGTGATTTTTTAATTTGTATTTATTTCATTTTTAAAGAGAGATTTAATTTTTTCTTTTTTTTATGTTTGAGTAGGTTAAGTTTACTTCAGAGTTAATGACTATTTTTTATTATCAGTAAATTGTCATGACCGCCTGAGAACACCAGATGCTGTTGGCATAACGTTCTACCTACGTGTCAAGTGGGGTTGGTGGAGGATTAGTGCCCCTCCTTGTAAAACAATTAACTCTGAGCTCTTGGCCACCCCGTTTGGGATACGTGGCGTCTGGCAATGAATGAATGAAAAAATTGTCATCAGAATTTTTTTCTTCCTACCGGGTCCCCTTGACCGGACGATACCAGAATCGTTACAAAAATTGACGATACTGTTCTAGGGCAAGTTTTTCCCTCAGCTATATAAGACCGTTCACCTGCAGCCAGATGAAAGTAAACTGTGTAAGTGATGTGCTACCCTTCAAGAAATTTGTCAAATTAGTTTATAACCATGTGTTAGACGACAGTCTCCTACAAATAATAATCATAAGAAGAAGAAGAAGAATTAATCATTTAATTAATTAACTAAATCATTTTAAAAATGCAATACCTAGACTATATTGCTTAGCTGACACTTTCCACTACAAAGGTTAATAGTAAAGAAACAAGTTATTACCCTTGGCTAAAAAAGAGTTTTCACGTCAATGTGTATATTTATACCGGCATAAACTCAAGCGATGATTTTACATGTACAAAACTGAAGGAAAGTATAGTTGAGTCCTTGTAAACTTTCATCAGAAGCTGCCTCGGACATCTTGTGTTGAGGGGTGAGGCGAGGGGGACATGGGGAGGGAACAGAGAGGGGATGGGAAGGGAAGATTTGGAGGGGGAATAGGAGAGGGAAAATGAGGAGAAGACGGGGAGGGGAGGAGATGGAGGTAGAAATAGGAAGAAGAAGAAGCAGGGGGAAGGGGGAAGGACGAGGAAGAGATGGGTGTGTAGGGAAGGGAGGGAAAAGGGAGGGAAAGAAACAAGGAGGGAGAACGGGAATGGAAGTAGAGATTGAAGAGGGAGAGACAGCAGAAAGGTGAAGGGAACATGGGGATCATATTCATTAGGGTAGCCATTTTTAATCCTGTTACAAAGTCTCCACAATGCATTTTTCATCGTGTTTGTTGCGTTATTATTCACACTAATTTAGTCGTGTATGCCTCGCAGGTGTTGCAGGAAGTATTATAGCTTTATTCTTGCTGCGACTAGACAAATATTTTCACTTTAGGTTAGACTTTACAAAATGTGGGAGTGGTGCCATTCGTTAACCCTTTCAGAACAAGACGTGTTCGTTTCATTCAATAAAATCATCAGGAGATGGCAACAATAAAACTAAACTAGAGGCCCACTTAAGGAGGAAATCACACAAGCCGCCAGCCTATACAAATCTAGCGCGGTTCGAAATATGACCCTGACCTTGACCTACTTTCACCATTTTCGAACTCGTAGGAGATTTTCATCCCTACTACACACCTGTAAAATATTGTGATGAGCGGTTGCGAAGTTATCGTGCTAACAGACACGCAGACCTTGACCTACTTTCAACAGCTTCGAACTCGTAGGGGATTTTCATCCCTTCGACACACTTATAATATTTTGTGATGATATCTTGAGCGGTTGCGAAGTTATCGTGCTAACAGATACACACACAGACCGACAGACAAATTGAAAGCAATATCAGCTTCGCTATCGCGGCTGGAAAATATACGTTACCAGATTCAAAGGGTTGGGATAAAAGTATAAGGTTATGATCTTATTGCCCGATATTCGATGACTTAGCTTTATATTTAATTCTTGCTGCTTCCAAGTAATATTTTCAACGAGACAGACAGACAGACAGACAGAAGGATGAAGGGCAAAAACGAAGGGTGGAGGAAGGAGAGAAGACAAAGAGAAGGAAGGAGGAGGGAGAGAAAGCAGTATGAAAGGAAGGTTGGAAGGCGAAGAAGCAGAGCGTGATGCAAACTAGCGTCTTGGCTCCCCCAGTGAGGGCTGTTACCAAGCAAAATTAAACTCATTTCCATGATTTAATACCACCATCATAAAATTTCCTCCGCTCACGGAACCCACACACACACACACACACACACACACACACACACACACACACACACACACACACACACACACACACACACTTTGACTCTTACTAAAAACTACTATAGACAAACCTTCCTCCAAATTCCAAATGTACTGTACTCTACCAGCATGCGGAGGGGTTAACTCTGGCTGTCGCTCCTTTTTTCAGAAAAAGGGCCCTCATAAAGGGTTATTATAATTACAGTAAGAAATAGCCCAAACGCCACGGCATGCAGTTCATATTCTTCCCTTCCGTCTGGCCCTTTTTCTTCGGTAGATCTGTCTATCTATATCTATCTATCATTTTACCTATATATCCATGTATAGCCAGACGCCTAAATTCCGAAAGTGATGGTCACAGACGAGTCACTTCAATGGCATTCTGTCCTCCAACATTAGGCTGTCATCTCTCCAACTCACACCTTCCTCCCTACAGTATATACGTTTCCATTCCCTCCCTCCATCTTAACTTCGGTCTCCCTCTTCCTCTCCACCACCACCACCACTACCACCACCACTCAACATCGCTCACATACGCATTCGTAGCCATCTCCCATTCTTCTTCCTCATCACATGGCCAGACTATCTCAAGGTATTTCTAACGCTTTCCAGCAGAACCGCATCAACACCAGAACGCTCCTTCACTCCCTCTTTTGTCTGTCTGTCTGTCTTTCTCCACTTAGCTCCACATGCTTCTCTTAGAAAACTAGTGGATGGACCTGTGTGTTATGATGAGGCTAACATCCAGAATCCATGTACATGTGAGAGAAGTCATAGCAGTCAAGGGCTTCAAAAACTATCTCGAGCGAACCTTTCTTTGATACTGGCACACTTGAGATTTTTATTTTGGTTACCATCAGACGATTTTGTTCAGACGGGAGAAATCGTTGCAGTCAAAGATGTAGGAAGAGGAGAGGGAAGAAGAGGAAGTGGAGAAGGAGAGTAGGACCTTTAATGAAATCATTTTCTTTCATCTCACATTTGGTGGTAAGTGATGGCGACCATAGTGTTTCCTACTTCTTTTTTCACTTTTATCATTCTCATTCTTTGGCTACTCTCCTCTGTTCGTATTTCCCTCGTCCTTCCTATTATGTTTTATTACTGTTCTTTTCACTTCCGGTAGCTCTGCATTGACTTCATGTTTCCAGAAACATTTATAGCGCTCGGTGGTAACCATGTAACCAAATAACAAAGTTTGTGGAGATTACTATGGTGCCCCAGTTAACTGGGTGGAGAGACGCAAATCCTGCTTACATCCTGATACCACCCCTCTATACACCTCCCCACGCCTCGCTATGATGAGGCGCTATCTACCGCAAAGAAACATCAGTTCACTGCACGGGACGGCCCTACATGGGTGGCTGCTTGCCTGCGATAGATGGGTCTGTTTGGCCAGACAGTCCGCGGTTATTCAACAACAACCTGTTACAGCCTCTTTCCAGAACACAAACCTTAGTAGTCGCCGTTTCGTCCAGGTACCCAGTTGCGTTGCCTGGTGGACAGGGATGAGAGGAACACATACTTTATCCGACAGTCCGACCAGTTCAGAAATAGAAATGTTCTTTTTTTTGCGAATTGGATGTGCTAACCATTACAACATGGTTTTTCCTAAGTGAAAAGACCACAGATTCTTCGCATTAGTTCTAATGCTGCCCGTAACAATGTGGAGGCATTGCGTGGGTGACGTGATATCCAGCACTGAAACTTTAATTGTTACTCTCTTCTTTTTTCTTTTTTTTTCATCGTGCCCATTATCGTAGAGAACTATGCATCGGGTCTGCAAGAACTTCTTAATTCAGCAGAAGGACATTATTCACAACTCTAATTCGTCCTACACTCCATAAAGCTCACTCTTCTTCAGCATTCCGTATTCGTCTTTCTGCTCTGTTTCACACCATTTTTCTCTTCGCCTTTAATAAGTACTAATTCTTCATTCTGAGCAGGTTCCAGCATCACACTTAACTTTCCTCATCTCAGTCAGTGAATAATGTTAAGCATGCCTTTAATCTTCATGCTTTTAATTTCAACTCCTCAGCTTCAGCGACATGGATTTACTTTATTTTCGTTACCTTCACTACTGTATTCAGCTTAGGGATGACTTCTCGTGCTGATGGTGCTGATGTTCTCGTGCTCCAGTTCTTAGAGTTTATCTGAAGATGAATGATATTGTCTGGTGGTGCTAAGATTAAATTGAAGTGGATGTAATCAGGCTTAAGAGCTGTTACTTGCTATAAATATACATACATACATACAAACACATAGATAGGTAGACAGATATATATATATATATATATATATATATATATATATATATATATATATATATATATATATATATATATATAGACAGATAGATAGATAGGAAATTAGATAGATAACTCGTTTCTTTTCACAACAATTTCCACATACTGTATTAAGTTATTGTGAAATAAGTTCTCGCTCGACAGTAATGCCATGGTCCTGTGGTGTTAGGGGGCTTTTATGACACAGAGCTCATTCCCTCTGTGCTTCAGTCCCATGTCTCCTATCAGTCATCTTCTCCCTCCCTGATCACCTTCCTCCTTTCCCCTGTGTCCTGTGTTATCTCCGGTGTTCTGTCTTACCTCCCTTCCGCATCTATCTCCCTTCATCATGATTCCTGCTTCCTCAGTTCAATGAGCTCTGTCTCCTACCATGACTGTGCTCCCTCATGCCTACATCCCTCCCTTCCTCCCTCCCTCCCCTTTCTCTTTCTTTCCACAGTATTTCCCTCTCCCTCCCGCCTACCTCCCTTTCTTTCCACAGTGTCCCCTGCTACATCCCTTCACAGACCTTTTCCCCTCCTCTTCCTTCCTTCTTCCCCACCTCCATACCTCCCTCTTCTGCGCCTTCTTTTGTCCTCCCTGAGGCTTAAGTCGAACCATTCATAAAGTTTGACAGAGGAGAGGAGGAGAACGCCATTGTATGGGCAGCCTTTACTCTTCTCACAAAATCTGTTCTTTTCATTTGACAGTCTTTGTACGGCCGGGGTCAAAAGTTCACGTACCATTCCACTGCGCCAGTACTTCACACTTAGAGCATGTCCAAAGGTTTCCTTTCTGAAGCGTGAATAAAGAATGAAGGGTAGAGCAACATACCAGGCTTCTCCTAGCTTAGTAGCATTAGCCGTCAAAGGAGAGGAAGATGTGAAATATTAGGCGGAGTTTTCTTTCTTATGTCACGATCAAGGCATGTCCTCTCTTTCCTCCTTGACGCATCATATAAAAATGAATTATCTATGGGCAGAGAAACATACCCAGCCTGTCTCAGTTCAGATGTATTAACCAGCAGAGGAATGTAAGGATTAGAAGATATGTAACATTAAGGGAACATTTGTTCCCTTCTGTAGCTGGACTCTTGCCAGGGTGTGCTCCTTCTTCTCTCTCGCTCCACACACATCCGTATGAATCACATGTCAACGTACCTTTAACCATTTCACTACAGT
Organism: Coenobita brevimanus; assembly: GCF_032717465.1. NCBI lineage: Eukaryota > Metazoa > Arthropoda > Malacostraca > Decapoda > Coenobitidae > Coenobita > Coenobita brevimanus. Next base: position 48,076,009 of record NC_136966.1, read on the forward strand.
TCCATATTTTATATTCTACTCTTACTACTACTATAACTACCAGGCAATTTTATTGATTTACGGAGATGCTTATTCAACTGGAGGTGATTAGACAGAGTATTCATTTACCCCTTTTCTTCATGAGGTCTGCACACTGCTAACTAAAATCGTAAGGGGTTATCATTGTGATCTATTACCATCGTCTTCCTTATCATTGTTGCTACTTCCAGACGATTTCAATCAGCCTACCTAAAAGCCCGCTTACCAAAAAAGTTGATGAAGGTTATGACACTGTATAATATCCCCAGTTCGAAACGTCAATCTTAAAGCGAATGAAGTCGTCTGGAAATAGCAAGAATTTTTAAAAATACGACATTAGATTCAGGGGGTTACCTCCTGAAAGCCGATTACGAACAATGTAGTTTTTGTCACAGTACCCCGGATTATTTTATTTAGCTTAAGAGAGATTTTCCGAACTGGAGGGCTTTGATAATAACCCTTCACCTTCTCACGGTGGCATCGACCCCAGCAATATATTATGCTTAAAACCAGGCGATTGCACTGGGTGGAGGGTTAGTCATGGGAGCATAAGGTATTAGTATTGTCTCTGTTAATCTTCTTATGGTCACGTAGTATCTTATTTGGCTAACATCAGACAATCGTATTTACTTGAGAGGGAGTCATAGGTTCACCACCATAGCTAGCACCACCACCACCATCATTATCACACCTTCCACCACCACCTTAACAGCTGCCCCCACCATCATCACAGCAGCTACCACCACAACCACCACCACCTCCACAGCTACCACCATATTATGCTGAATAAAATCGTCTGCTCGTAGCATCAATGAGGTAATAGACATCGGTTTGTAGGTGTACAATTCAATCTCTCTCTCTCTCTCTCTCTCTCTCTCTCTCTCTCTCTCTCTCTCTCTCTCTCTCTCTCTCTCAGTGACCCATCAACCTCCACGGAAATGTATCGCCACCTCTTCCAAATGCGCGTATTGTTACATCAATGGGGACAATTACTGGCGTCCAAAACACCCCGTCAGGAAGTATAAATCGACATCAAATTGAAATTGGCCCATCTGGGATCCATTTCCAATCATCCTGCCAAGTTTCACCAAAATCAGCTTAATGGAAGATTTTTGCAGTGAGGGGTTTAGTGGTGGTTATATCCAAGCCTTCCAGTTCAAGAAGTCTCTCCTTAACTGAACAAATCCATCTGGAAGTAGCAAGAACAAAACTATAAAAAACATCATCGGACTGAAGGGACATGTGTAGTATTCCACTCCACTTAACGCTGGATGACTTTACTGAACTTGGAGCGAGTCCGAGGAATCTGAGTGTAAATATTATGAATCATTTACACGGCACATGTGCGAACCACATTGTTGTGAGATTTATGCAAGTGTTGTGCACTTACCTAATGCTTCTTTGTCAAACTAGTACATTATAATTGTTCCGTGTATCGATTTTGCATCTGTTTTCTGTTTGGCGTATTATTGCAAAACTCACAAATGTTATTCTTGAGATCGCAAAGGAGAAAACAAATCCCCGATTTTTCATATCAGTATTTAAATATATGACAAAAATATACTTTACCTTTCTTCCCAGTCGCTGACTGTGTTATGTTAAGCACAGTGCTGTCAGACCATTACCAATTTTCACAGGTGTTTTACTTTGTACACTCAGTCTTACCATTGCGGCCTCAGCCACCACTTAGGTATTTAATACAAAAAAGCAACTCTTGTGGTGGGACACACATTCCGAAACACGTAGCAGTACCAGTAGTTGTAGCAGCTGCAGCCCCAAGCTCATCTGAAAGAGAACTTGGAGGGTTGCAGGCCGAAGTTGCTTTTATTCCACAATCCACCATCTATCTTTCAGTGGATATGGAGGGGGCTGAGGGGAGTTTGTATATTTGAACAGCTCCACTTCCCCACTCCGGTCATATCGCCACTACCAAGTGATGGCGTCCCTTTCCATCACCATGGAAACTTGGGCTAACAAAAAGAAACGAGACCCAGGGTTCGTCTCAGGCTTACAACTCATGACTCTGTGCATCCATACCTCTTGTCGATCACAATTTAGGTACAAATGCGTCCCCGCCCGTATACCTATCACTCACCATGAACCGACATTATCAGTGAAGTGTCTGAAGTATCCGCCTATTCTAATTCACTAAGGATTTCAGGGTTGTAATGCTCTTTTGCTGGGTGTACAGTAGTGATCCATAGTTTCCACCCCCACCCTGGCTGGAGTCCAGGGGTTTTTGTGCACACCAGCCCACCCAATGTTGGTAAGCCTTCAGACCTCACGCTTTGTTGGGTTGTGATTCTTTTGTGTATTACCAAAATGAGCTGCTGTGCAGAAACACCCCTGGATTCAACTCACCTACCGACCAGTGAGGGTAACTTTTGGATCACGACTGTGCATAATACTGGGGGATGGGGGGGTGGGGAGGGAGTTAGGAAGTTGTTGGGGAATTAGTGTGCTGTTGGAAAGGACTAGGGCAGGGAAAAGTTTGTGGATTGTAATTTCGTTTAAAGAAAAAAAAATACTGGTATTCCGCAAGACACACCGACATTTCATAAAACACACTTGTTAGTACCATCCCATCAATCGTGAATGCGAGAGACCCAGCACGTATTCAGAATGGACGGTGGGTTTTAGCTCTGAAGTAGTGACATGTAAAGATATGTATCATGTACGACTGCCGAGCCTCAAGAAACCGACACAAGTTTGTACGCATAGAGCCGAAAACATAAGAAAATACAGTGTGACATATGAGTAAAGTTAAAGAAGGTCGTTTATTTTCGTCATCAGCAGGTGAACTAATGATGGAGTGCGGCGTTACAGAAGAGGTTTATCCTGCTGACGCGTATTCCACTCCGCTTATTTTCTTGGCCATGTTTTTCGCTGAGAATAACTGGGGCGGTGATCTCTCTGGTGGCTGCCTGGAAAGCCAGATCTGTCCCTCTCACTTGTCCGCTGGCTTTCACATGATTTACCTTGTTTCTCCAGTCTTTCACTTTTTCTCGCTCGCTTCTCTTTCCCTTCCTCCTTCGTTCATCCATCCTTCTCTGCCTCACTTGCTTCCTTTTTTTCTTCTGTCTTCTTCTCCTGTCTTTCTTTCAGTCTTATTCTGTCATCCCTTTCCTCTCTTTCTTTCCTACTTATTCTGTCATTAGCTGTTTAACACTGTCTCTAATTTACTCTCCTTTCTTACTTCTGTTCTATATTCATTTTGCTTCTCCTCCCCTTCTATTTTATTCTATCTATCTATCTATTGCCAGACGCCTCAATCCCGTTTAGGGTGGCCACAAACAAATCGCCTCCACGTCGCCCTGTCTCCCGCCATTTCACTGCCCTCCTCCCGACTCACACACCCCTTTCTCATATGCCTTTCAACCCCATCCCTCCATCTCATCCTCGGCCTCCCCCTCCCTCTTCTCCCCTCCACCTCACTCACATACACTCTCTTCGTCAGTCTCTCACCCTCCATCCTTTCCACATGGCCAAACCACCTCAGTGTGTTCCTCATAACGCTTCCTATCACATCCACATCCACACCACAACGCTCCTTTATATCCTCATTCTTCAGCCTGTCTCTCCATGTGACTCCACAGGCTCCTCTTAAATAACTCATTTCCACTGCTCTCACTCTTGACTTGTGTCCTTCCAACAACGTCCAAGCTTCACTTCCATAAGTTAGAGTTGGTATCACAATACTGTCATGTAGTAACTTTTTCACTTCCATGCTCACTTCCCTGTTTCTTATCACTGCTTTCAAGGAACCAGCAACCTTTCTTCCCTGCTGTACCCTTTCAAGCTCTTCACCCTCCAAACCTCCATCCTTACTCATCACACTACCCAAGTACTTAAACGTACTCACATTTTCCAATTCCTCACCATCCAACCTCGCTGTACATTCACTGATTTCACCTCTCTCAAAGACCATCACTTTACTCTTCCCTACATTCACCTTTAGATTCCGTTTCTTACACACTCTCCCAAACTCATCCACCAAGCCTTGCAGCTCCCCTTCGTCTTCACTCAACAACACAGTATCATCTGCAAACAACAGTACAGGGAGTTTCCAAACACTATCCTCTTTCACCAGGTCCACTCCAACATCCACTACCCTACCTTGTACCTCTTTTATTACCCCATCCATGTACAGATTGAACAACCATGGAGACATGACACATCCCTGTTTCAACCTAACTTTCAAAGAGAAAAATTCACTTAGTTCACCATCCACACGCACTGCAGCCTTAGCACCATCGTACATACTCTTCACAGCATTCAACAACTTCCCATCTACTCCATATATTCCTAATACTTTCGACAATCCTTGTCTATTAATTTCTCTAATATCTCTCGCCTTGCCTCTACTGCTCTGTCTCTTTCTCTTCCTTTTTACTTCATTTTCGCAATTTGTCTTAGTCTTTTTTTTTTCTCATCTGGTCATTTCTCTTCCTTATCATTCTTTCTTCAGTCTTATCATCTGTATCTGTTTTAACTTTTTACTCCCTTAATCATGCACCTTAACATCCTTGTCCACACATCCCCTCCACCTCTTTTCCACGTCCTGTACTTATCAGTCTCTCTCTCTCTCTCTCTCTCTCTCTCTCTCTCTCTCTCTCTCTCTCTCTCTCTCTCTCTCTCTCTCTCTCTCTCTCTCTCTCTCTCTCTCTCTCTCTCTCTCTCTCTCTCTCTCTCTCTCTCTCTCTCTCTCAACACACACACACACACACACACACACACACACACACACACACACACACTTCTTCCTCATTTTCTTCTTGGTTATTTTTCTTCCTCCCCTGCTCTAACTTTTTGATCCTCCTCTCTCGCGTCCTTCTTCATTTCTCTCCTTGATTCTGCCTCCAATCTCTTTCTTTTCTTTCTCTCTCCTTAATCTTCTTGTCCTACTCTTTCATTTTTTTCTTGCATATTTTCTCGCGTTTTTCTTTTCCTTTCCTCCTTCCTTCCCTGTTTCTTAATAAAGACTTGTAATATATCAGAGTGCCAGGCTAGAAATTACTGGGTGGTTTTGGGAGTGGGCTTGGGTATGTGGGTCAAAATTTTGCAGAAGATAGATAAATGGGAATGTAGGCGAGGATGAATGTGTAGTAAGGAATTTACGTGTCTGGAAAAATGTACGGCAAGGTGAATAAAAAAGAACTGTGGAAGGTTTTACGTAAGTGGTGTGGATGAAAATCTGCTGATTGCTATAAAGTGGTTCAGTATCGGTGAAGAACGTGTAAGTATAGATGGATGTTTAGATGTGTACTTCAGTAAAAGTGTTCGATTGTGACAAAAGCATGTGATGTCCTCGAAGCTGTTCACCTTTTTTGTGTGTGGGATTATGAGAGAGGTTAAGACTCGAGTTCTGGAGACTGGGGCGAAGCTGATAATGAAATATAGATTACAGATAAGAAGGGTTAATTTGTATATGCCAACTCCCCCTCCTGCAGCCTACACATAAAAATTACATATATTTTCATTCAGTATAATACGTGTTCATTCTTCAGGTCCTCAGCGGCCGATATTTTATTAACTTCCTTGCTTTTCATTTACCTCTGTAGTTCAAAGATGTCTTTTTAATTTTGCTGTTGCTAACTTCGCACTGCTTATTCAGCATAGTGGCCCCACTAGAGATCATTCCAAAGGTTAAATAAAATGTTTTTTTGGTGGCCTGTGTAACGTTTTGAATATGGTATCGTTTGTTTCGATAAAGTTGTCGCTTCTCAAGGTAATAAGGAAGACTTTTTGAACTGGAGGGATTAGATATATCGTTCATTAATCCCTTCAGAACAAGAGGCCTGTGCTGTGCTGAATAGTGTCGTCTGGAGGTAGCAAGGAAAAAGACATTAAAATACGTTGCCGGACTGAAGGTGCCAACATGAAAAATAAGTCATGTAGTGGAAGGGTTAAGCTTGTGTAATCTTCAGGTGTGTTTCGGGCTCGTCCTTCCTCGCACAATACACACTCATTTTTTTGACATTTTGCACTGGTTTCTTGTCGCCACATACCCGCCTTCCCCCATCTTTCTGTTTCCTATTCTGTCATCGAATAATGTGTATCCCTCTTGTGTGTGTGTGTGTGTGTGTGTGTGTGTGTGTGTGTGAGAGAGAGAGAGAGAGAGAGAGAGAGAGAGAGAGAGAGAGAGAGAGAGAGAGAGAGAGAGAGAGAGAGAGAGAGAGAGAGAGAGAGAGAGAGAGAGAGAGAGAGAATGGGGGGGACAAAGAAGAGGGGATTTGTGTGAAAGACGAGAAGAGTAGTGAGAGAAGGGAGGGCGTGTGAGGGAGAAGAAGGGTAATGTGAGCAAGGAAGGGGTGTGAGTAAGAGGAGGAAGCAGTGAGAGAGGGAGGAAGCTGTGAGAGTGGGAGGGAACTGTGAGAAAGAGGCAGTGTGAGAGAAAGGGAGAGGGGGATTATACGACAAGGGGGGGGGTTGAGAGAGGGGGAAGGATGTGAGACAGGGAGAGCAGTTGTTAGGAAAATGAGGAAGCTGTGAGAGAGAGGGGGGGGAGGGCTTGTGCGAAGAGAAGGGGCCGTGAAAGGGGAAGGAGGATGTGAGCGGAGGGATGAGAGAGGAGGGGAGGCTGTGAGAGAGGAAGGAGGGTGTGAGAGAGGGAAGGAGGCTGTGAGAGTGTTAGAAAGGTATGAGAGAGGGAAGGAGGCTGTGAGAGAGGGAGAATGGGGTTGTGAGAGAGAGAAGGGTGCTGCGAGAAAAAGGAGGGTCTGCTAGAAAGAGGTGGAGAGAAACAGATGGAAAGAGACAGGCTATATAGAAATAAGACAGAAGGATTGGGAGAAGGAGAAAAGATGGGAGAAGTTTTAAAGAGGGACGGGCGGGTGGAGGCAAGATGAATGACGAGAGATGAGGGAGAGAATCATAGGAAGGGAGAGAGGAAAGTTAAAGGGAAGGGGGAGAGGATTGGAGCTGAGATAAGTAGGGATAGGAGAGATAGTGGAGTACGGCCAGTCTGCAGAGAAGTATTAACATTTGTAGGTGTCAGATATAGGTATGAGATTATGTAGCCAATTAACGGGTATATGGGGAAAAGAGATAATCCATATGTAAGATAGAATTATTAGCGTTAAATCTGACAGCCATTTGATATGGATTAGCCACACCAGCCCGATGACGTTCTTTTGTAGTATATTTGTGTATATCCGATCCTTTCTATCAGAGCAGTTATTCCCTAAACAAGTATGATAGTTTAGTGGTGGCACAAAATAAGTTGTTTCGTAAAAGAATATGTCTCCCAAAGTTTAATACTTCCTCTGGAAATTACTGTAAGACCAGTTGAGACAGACTGACAGACAGACAGACAGAGATCGGTAAAAATAAGAGAGAACAATGGGAAAGTGGGATGCTGCCGAGAGAGGGAATGAGAGTGGGCGTGGAGGAGAGAAGGGTGGGCCTGTAGCCAAATGCAGTATATTGGGGTCGCACCTTGAACTTCAGCAAGAACCCACATTGTGAACTTGACGGTTGCGAGTTGTAGTTTGGGGTAGCATTTTTGTGACTTTCTTCTCAATAACGCATGAACTGGAAGGAGGGGTCGTTGCTGAGTAGGGTCAGACACCTCTCACAAGATTGAGTGTTGGACAATAGATAGATAGATGTTGAAATAAACAGACAGATCGATTGGATGATCGATAGACACATGTTGGTGTTGTTCTTTTTGTGCTGGTTCAGATCTCATGGGGACGTGGACCTGATGAACTGCATGTAAAATTGCTCTTCTGCAGTCCACCATCATCCTCTCACTGGATAGCGAGGGAGCTGAGGAAGGTTTATATAACCGGATAGCCATACAACCTGGTTATATTGGTGCCAACAAGAGAAGCCGTCCTTCTCCATCACCGGTAAACACATACGGTGGATAGGAAGATAGCGAAACAGATAAATACGAAGTGTACTCGGTATTTTACTTAACGCCTTAATGCTGAATAGGCATGTCTTCGAACGGTAACAAACAGTGTTATATAGCTGGGAGGCGGAAAAGCCGGACTATACACATACTCCCCAACTGCCTCCCTGTTCCCCGAAAGGAGGATGGAATGCAGGAGAAGGTAGTTTCGGCCTGTAGTTCACTGAGTTCACGTTCAGATGAACCTCGGCTCAAACTATTGCAACTACTTAACTTATTCAGTACGAGAATATCCTCTGCTACTATACATGTACTTCCACCAGGTTGTTTTATTCATCATAGGAGAGTTCCCTTTCAGCGTCATTGGTTATGAAGTCTTTATCTACTCTTCCAGTTTAAAAAGTGTATCCCCTGAAACAATAATTTAAACAGCAAGAATGACACCGTAAACACTGAAAGTAACTGTGCTGAAGGGACTAACTCAGTCCAGGGAAAAAACGTCCGTTAATTTTTCCTTCCTCAATATTGCTCCTATTTAGGAGGAAATATTGTGCTATTAAAACTTTCGAGTATCATTTTTGTATAAGGCCCGAATGAAGGTGCTTAGACTGTGTTGCTCGTTGAACCGTGCACTCTTATAACCTTCACATGACCGGGACAATTCTAGTATGCAATGTCAAGTAATGCCAGACAATTTTATACACCTAAGAATAAACTACTGGTGCCTGATAATTTAAATACTGGTACCATTAATTCTCGTATGGTTGGGTCTTCTCTCGTATTATACTTTCCTTAACACTGGGCGATCTTTTTCACCGGAGAAGAAGCCACAGTGGCCTGAGAGTGTTAATAATATGATTTTTTTTTTTCCTACTTTTCCTCTACTGTTTCTGGATACTATGGGTAGATACACTGGGAGTTGTTTTAGGACGACGACAACGATATTGATGATGATGATGATGATGATGATGATGATGATTAACCAGTTCATTCCGATGACATCATAAGCATTTTGTTTTTGCCGTTTTCAGACATTTTTACTTATGTTGGAGGAAGTTTTAGGAACTCTAAGGGTTGGATATAGACTTCATTAACACTGTTACGAAGAGAGATCCTTCCCAAGTTGAAAAGTAATTGTTTTGCAGTAGCAAGGTACAACATAAAATACGTTAGACTGAAGGGGTTAAGATTATGTAAATATGATGAAGATGACGTTGATGATGATGAAGAGCCACGGTGGCCTAGGGGAAGCATAATCGTCTCGCGATCAACAAATACCCCGTGTCAGTGACGCATGAACGCCAGCCCTTCAAACTGGGGAATAGCTTGTACCAGTAACTAAAGATATTCATTCCTACTTCACAATTGAGGCTCATAGAATTTCATGCAACCGCTACTTCGTATTCAAAAGCTGTGGTAGTGTCCCAGTTCCGTCAAAGGAAAGCAAACCAACTATAGCGTTCGGAACTCAAAACCGTGGCGAACTTTTTAAGGTGAGTTCTAGTTCTGTGTTCTTTCATCAGTTTTTATGTGCATACATCGTGTTGGTTTTATCTTATCGGTGGCATAAGGACGCTTCACACACACACACACACACACACACACACACACACACACACACACACACACACACACACACACACACACACACACACACACACACACACACACACACACACACACACACACACACACACACACACACACACACACACACACACACACACACACACACACACCAAAACAACACAGTGGGATGACAGACCAGATCGTTATAAGGAAAAGTCACACCAAAGCTCTGTTTAAAAAAAAAAAAAAAATCACAAAAGTCCTATACGGAGACGCCACCACAAGGCTTTGTAAAACAACGTGATACCAATTATCTGTCGAAAGAAAAGGTCATATCAAAGCCCTAGTGTAAGAGATCATAGGAAAGACCGCAGAAAAGAGAGAGAGAGGGAAAGAGAGAGAGAGAGGGGGATGTGACAGCGAGCCACTGTATGGGGGACGTGAGGACGGTGAGAAGGGAAACCAGAATTGATGGGGTGAAGTTAAGGGCAGGCCTGGGAAAAACAGGGGTGACGTGACTTGGGTGGCGAGGTACTGTTTATGCTGTGCTGTCTCGCTAGAAGGCTAAGGCTTCTTCACTGGGAAGGAGGAAAGAGAAGAGTCAGGCAGGAGGAGAGGAAACCGGAAAAGTTCCCTGTGTAGGTAGGGTCCTCTCTCTTTTGTCTGGGTGGAGGGAGAGAGAGACGGAGAGGTAGGAGGGGGAGAGGGAAAGGGGTAAGTGAGAAGCAGGAAATGGATGTAAGTAGGGATAGTGCAGGAGGGGAGAGTGGTGATATAGAAGGGAGGAAACAAGAGGTGAGGAGAGGATATGTCATTGAAAGATAACAAGGAGAAAATTATAAGTCAGGTGCCGTCTATGTTGTACAATCTAGGTGCTGCCCAATATTCTTCCTGGTGGGAGGGTTGAAGATGCAGATGATGAAAAGGGAAGGTGGGGAGGGAGAGCGGAAGAGAAGAGATGAGAGATGGAGAGGTGCATTGAGATAGATGATATAACGAATAAGAGGATGAAAAGATAAAGGAATATTTATTTTCAGTAATAAGATAGAAAATGCACCATAATACTTCATGGCGCTGTAAAGATAATGTTGTGGCATTATAGAGCCCCTTTATGTTGGGTGGGGAGGGGTGGTCTTCCTGCTTTTCTATCCTTGTCATTAGCTGGTAAAATAGTTTGTGTTAGTTACAATGGGGAGGTGGGAGTAGTGGGTGGTGGGAAGACAGCATCCTGTTAGGATTGACTTTGACAAGTGGACCTGCAGGCTTTCTGTCCTTAATGAGTAATGATCCTTCCTTCTACAGTATAATAACCAATATTCATATAACCTCCTGCATCTTCATCATTATCATCATCATCATCATCATCATCATCATCATCATCATATCTTTATTTTCAGCTACAAAGAGCCAACAGACAGCTATGACGCTGAGTGCACCACTTCCGTCCCTATCATTCCATACCGATATTTATAAAAGCTAGAATTCCTCCAAGACGAAATTTAGCCACCCGCTGGGGTAGATTCTTTATATTCCATTGACACTGACCATCGACGTAAAACCTACCAACCTTCACATGAACTACATAAACTATAGAAAAGGACTTTCCAATAGATGAAGCTCAGAAACAGGGACAAACACAAACAGGCAGATACAAAGACGGGCATACAGACAGAGAGATAAGCAGGCGAACACACACACACACACACACTCACACACACAGGGAGGGAGACAGACAGACAGACAGACAGTTAGAAAGACACACACATACACACACAAACGAAAACAGACAAAAAGACAGACTGTAACAGACAGACAGACGCAAAGACAAAGACATAGAGATACACAGAGAGACAAAGATAGACACATAGAACACACACAGACTCTACAGAAAACATTACCTACCCATAATGCGGGTGGCAACATTTAAATAAAAGTGCATCAGTACATTACACTTCCGCCTGTCTGTCAGCGTTGCTTGTGTCCATGTCAATATCACGAAATGAGTAAATATAATTCCTCACTCTGAAACGCAGGGTTTCGTATACAAGCCAATCAGAAACATTTGCCGGGGGTAACCAATACCGCGCCCGGGTACAGACGAGGACAAAAGTTTACTGTAATATTTTTAGCTCTTCCGTTTTTCAACTTCCTCTACCCGCTGATATCCCCAAGCTGAAAGAGGCTTGATATGATTCCCTGGCCATAGATGATGCTCTTTGATATGATGCGTCGGGATGGAAAGTAACGAATATGACCCAGTTGTGAAGTAAACGCAGTGGAATAGTAGCGAAATTTTGTCCCTGACCTGATGTGGAATAATGGGCAAACTCTTATCCATCACTTTACAGCGTCGTGTTACATTAGCTCCATCAGATGAAATGACGGTGTTATGTGAGCACCCAGGTTATGGCTCAGTTTGTGCCTCGCCAGAATGGACATTTAATACCCATGAAAAGATCTGTGCAAATTAACAACCTGGACAATTTGTATGGTGAGCGTGGGAGTCGAGAGGGAGGGATAGGATGGTGGGAAGTGAGAGGAGGTTAGAAGTCGAGAGGAAGGGAGGTAGAGTTAAGTGAGAGAGAGAGAGAGAGAGAGAGAGAGAGAGGGATAGGAAGTTTGAGAGGGAATGGAGGGGAGGAGAAGAGGTGTAGGAATGGGGGGGGGGAGGATAAGGGGATTGTTATGGTGGATAATGGGAAGAGCTGATTTGGATTCCATGAGAGCTTCTGGTACAGGATGATTTATACATTTGTATACATTGATAGACAGATGGATAGGCTGGTATATTTATGCGAACTAGATAGATTGGTATGTAGATAGATAGATAGGTTGGTTGAGAGAGAGAGAGAGAGAGAGAGAGAGAGAGAGAGAGAGACCACATGGTACACAGGCAAACAGGTGAATATGATTAGCTTGATGTCATGTGCTATCCACCTGCAATACGTAACGAGATACTATGGGTCGCAAAAGTATCGGTGAACAGGGGGTTCAATGCCTACCTATAACATTCGAACAACTGCTGATGTTTTCCAACGTCTCACTGTGTATGAACAATGTCTGTTTATATAAACATAACATTTCCTATATGTTTGCAAGAGGATACTGGTAGTTGGCGATATAATTATGACACCTCCCGACATCAGAGCCACCAACGCGTGGAAGGTCGCACACAAATATTTCAGTGACCTTCGTTCCGTGGTCCCAAATGTTTCACGCAAGTTGTGCACCGATACTTTTGTGACCCATAGTACTTGCTATGTAATATTGCAAATTATTGTCATAGCACTGTTTACATATTTACATAATGTACAGTATCCATTGTACACAGAAACACGGGTAGTGAACACTGACCCAATTTAGTGTTATCAGTAGTTGGACTGATGATTTGTTAAACAGAAATCCTACACCATGTTCCTTCTTTTCTTATTTGCGTCCACAGCACAGTATGAGACCACTTGACAATTCTGTTATGTCTCACTTGGTTTTCTGACCGCAAAGACCAATGATATCCTAATTTACATCTCGCAGTTCTTCAAGAAGAATAGCTAAGTTAGCTTCACTAGTAAGCGTTTGGATGTTTAAGTTCCAAGAACGTGTAAGTTCCAAGATTCAGTTTCCAAAGGCTATTAGCTCTCCTTTATCAGAGATTCTCAGCACCGCTTGCTTTGGATCAGGTCTGACCTCCGCCACTATCAGCCACGCCGTGGCTTCTGGGCACAAGGGGCCATGGCTTGGTTTAGAATAGAGGTTTGAGTCAGGACTTCGCAATGCTGGCTTTTATGCCCCAGTTACATTGCAGGTACGACTTGTCGCAAACCTGAAAATCGTGCAACCAGTCCCCGACCACGGAGGTCTCCCAGCAGTCGTGCCACCGATCGGCTACCGGTGGTCGTCCAGCGTCCGTCCAGCGTCCGTCCAGTGGGCAGCCGAACGGCGACCATGGCCAGGTACACACAGGTCAAGACACCGACGGGTGGTCGGCCGGTCCCTGTCCTGTCACAGTTTAGACCGCGACCTCATGTAGCGGTCTAGGCCGCCAATAGACCAACACCGGTCGTGGATTGGCCGGCGGCTGGTCTTGGTCCAGCCCACCACCTGTCGCTCGATTAATTGCCGGCTGGACCTGCGGCTGGACTTCAACCACAACCCAGGACAGGAGGCTTGTGGACGGCGACTGCCGCAGTCCAGTCGTCACCTTGACGGAGTGCGGACGGCCACAGCACAAAGTGGGTGGCGACCGGCCTCCGTCCGGATGGCAACCACTGCTTAAAAATCAGGTGTCGCCGACCAGTCGCAGTCCGTAAGCCAGCCAGACGCAGTCCAGCCGCCTACCGGGTGGCTTCCGTGCCACATCGGTGGTCGCGGGGAGGTTTTTCGTGCAGCGCGAAAAACCTCGCGACAAGTTTTTGGTCGCCATGGTGACCTGCGGCTAGACCGAGGCATATGAAGATCGGTCGTAAACCTCACCAAAACCACCCACGACTTGCAGGTCGCGGATGGTTTGCGATAAGTCGTACGTGCAGTGTGACTGGGGCCTTAGGCAGTTGTTGCGAGGGAAACTCGTCTGAACCCTACAGTGAGCCAGTCGAGAGAGAGAGGGGGGGGGGCTCGATCCTTATTATCGTCAGCTGAGAATATTTACTAATATCTCATCTTTACCAGTTAATTTTACAACTAAGGACATTGCTGGAAACCCAGTTCAAATAAGCAGTACAAGTTGTCATGTGGAGTGGCTGCAGAACAAGTGAGGCAGGGTAAGGCAGAGTGAGGGAAGGTGGGGCAGGGTGAGACATGGTGCAGTAGGAGCTGTCTATTGTGGGGATGACAGATGCCACATAGCGCTAACCTCCACAACGATGACGTCTTTTATTTACTTTTTTTTTTTTATCAATATGAAAACGATTATACTCATGCTAAGAAATACCTCTCGTGCTAAGGGAGTTAAAGGAGGCCATATCTGACCTATCCCGTTCGAAAATCCTAAGCTGCATAAAGCTAGTTTGAAAAGGCAAAAATTGGTTCTGTATTCCTACTAATGCCAGACTATTTATGTAGGTAAGAGTGAGTCTGAGAGAGGCATCGTGTTGGCAAACCCGGAGGTGTGGTATCACGTGTCAGATAGGGAATGACTGTAGGGCAAGAGATGACAAGTTGATTAACATTTTAAAATCTCCAACTCTGTGAATAGTGGAAATTACCCATGACGGTGTCGTTCTTCTACGGATGTGGAAATTCACATGTAACAACAATAATGCATATAAGGCGCAATCGTAGAGACGTGCTGAATCTAGTCAAGGTTAACCGACGTTGTGTGTGTGTGTGTGTGTGTGTGTGTGTGTGTGTGTGTGTGTGTGTGTACATATTATGAGATATTGCTATTAATCATAATGCACGATTTTTTGTCGTTCGTAAAACAAGTAAAAAGTGTTGGACCCTTTTTTAACAATTGGTGGATGCTCCCCTGCTGTTGTCCTGCACACAAAATTCCGTATGAAAAATGGTAATGGGATCCTTTGGTAAGTTACGCGGCGTGAAATTGAACATTAAGTGTGTTTTATCCCTGACGGAGCCCCTGTGTTGGTGGCTCGTCTGGTCTGCTGCTTCAGCCCCTCGTGTGGAGGTCGTTCACACTGTACGCTGCAAATAAAACACTCACCCTCCATGAATTTTAAATTTTTTCGATCCATTCACGTCTTTTTACACCCGCACTCGTAGAGCGTTAGCAGCCATCATGCTATACTCTGTGTGTGTGTGTGTGTGTGTGTGTGTGTGTGTGTGTGTGTATTTTCTATGTCTTGGCTGTCAATTGACTTTCTCTGTGTTTTTCTGTTAATAAGCAGCCTTGACAAAAACATCACAAGGTACCGAGTATTTCTATTCTCACGCACAATACTGAATTCTTCAACCTTTTATTCTGACACGTTCTTGGTCTTTCAATCCTTCTTCTGATCATCCCAGTTATATATATAGGGGATTCGTGCTCTGTTGTTGTCTTTCTCTGACTTGCCGGCCTGCACCAAAACATATCCAGGTAAATACAGGTTTATGAGAGCGACACCTACACCCCGGACAACCATCCCTCATTGTTTTATTCTCCAACCTTTTCTGTCTATCTCCCATGTTCTGGCTCTCCTTCCTTCTCATCTATTTTATTTTCCTGCCTTTTTCGTTTACCATATTCAGCCTCTGTTCTTTTTTCCCAAATCCTCAGTATTATATTACCCTGTATTTTTTCTCTATCATATTCTGCCTCTTCTCTTTCCCTTCTTCATTATCTATAGTCTGTACCCGTTTCTCTCTTATCATATTCTTCATCTTCTTCGCTTCCCCAGTACCGCATTTTTACCAGTCTTCTCTCTCTACCGTGTTCTGCCTCTCCTTCTTCCTTTTCTCATTAGTATATCATCCAGTGTTTTTACCTCATAGTCTTTGTCCCTTTCGATTTAAGTTGCACGTACTATTTCGTGTTTTTCTGCATTAATAAAGGAACTGTATTCGAAAGGGACGAGGAAATCTCGGGATTTGTGTAGAACAAAGAGTGACAATGTAAGAAGTAAATAAACTATTTTGGAAAGAGGTGGAAAAGTGTAAAAATCTGTGTGGAAAAATGCAAAAATATAAGGGGTGTGAGTAAAATTCTTTTTATAAAAGGAAGAAAAGGAGCTTATGAAGATTGATGATTATGTGAAGAATGTTAAAATTTGAAGGATGAGATATAAAGTATGGTGGAAATGGAAGAAAAGAAGGAACATATGGAGAGGTGATAAATGTCGACACCATGTAAAAATGTAAGAAATACGAGTGAAGGTCTGGTAATAAAAAGAAAAGAAATAAGAACCTGACGGAGCTGTGATATGTGTAGATGAAAATGAAAAGACTGCGACTGGGCGTATGCTAATAAAAGGAAAAGGAATTATAGGCCACTGTTAATAAGTAACTAGGTATTAAGTTGTGCTTGAGAGGCGTGAAGGCGTTATTGTGACGTCCACCTTGGATGAACGCTGGAAAGGTGAGTATGAGAATATTACTATAACGGTAAAGGAGCGAAAATGTGAGAGTAAACATTAGAGTGTGGGTGTGACTCTCATTATGAAAGTGAAAGTGTCAGAACGTAAGCTGAGAGTGAAAATTTGAGTGTGTGAAA
Source organism: Coenobita brevimanus (assembly GCF_032717465.1). Classification (NCBI taxonomy): domain Eukaryota; kingdom Metazoa; phylum Arthropoda; class Malacostraca; order Decapoda; family Coenobitidae; genus Coenobita; species Coenobita brevimanus. Next base: position 48,092,601 of record NC_136966.1, read on the forward strand.
ACTGGAGCGAAAGTGTAAAAATATGAGTGTGTTAGAATATACTCGTAAGTGGGATATGTGAGAAACAATGTGAGAATAAGAATGAGTGTAAAAATATGAGTGGAAGTTTAAGAATGAAGGAGTTTTGAGTAAGAGTGTGACAATGAAGGAGAGTGAAAAAATTAGCAGTGTGAATGAAGGAGATTGAATATAAATGTGAGTGAGAGGATGCGAATGAAGTAGGAGTGAAAGTGGAAGAATATGGATGAGAGAGTGAGTCACAACTGATATCTAGATGAAAAGAAATATGTACTGCAGTCTCTTTCAGGGGCAGTTGAGACAGACAGAAAGACACGCAGACAACAGGTCTCTCTCTCTCTCTCTCTCTCTCTCTCTCTCTCTCTCTCTCTCTCTCTCTCTCGGGAAGTATCAGTCCGTTGCCTACTAACAAGCAAAAAGAGAGTCGATTTTTTGTGTGGTGATGTTGGGAGTGGTGGTGATGGCAATGGCAGTGTTGGATGGAGGATGTTGGTAATGTAGTTTGTGGTGATTATGATAATTATAATTGCTGTGATGTTTGATGTTGCTGCTGTTATTGTTCTGGATGGTGATGGTGGTCGTGAATGGAGGGTGATAATGATGGAGTTAATGGATGTGATTGTGACTGTGATGGTGTTGGTTGTTACAATTGTTATTTTTAGGGCGAGGGGGAACGGGTTGTTGCACAAAAGTAAGACTTAGAGGTGAAGGTAACGTTAAAAAATGAGAGAGAAAAGTGAGGGAATTCTGAGAAAAGAGAGTAAATCAGAGAGAGAGAGAGAAGTGCAGTGTAAGAAAATGATGAATGACTGGAAAGGACGTGGGAGAGAGAGAGAGGGGGGGGGGAGTCAATCTCTTCGACCCAATGACGCATTTGTCACGATATTCTTGCTGTTTTGCAGACTTTTTTTTTCCACTAAGAAAAAATCTGTAGCAGTGAAGGAGTTGATGAAAACTATATCTTTCCTCAACGCATCGTTAAGTCTCCCCTGAGCTGAATTAAATGGTCTGGTGATGGCAAGAATAAAGTAAAATATACGCCACTGGATCTATGGAGTTACTGTACTTGCCTGTGGTCCTTACAAATCCCTTCTATCTGGTGACGTATCGTCTACTTTGCTCTTGCTGCCACCAAAGGATTTTATTCAACTTAGACATCTAATACTGATGAACTTATAGAAGGCTATATCTAAATCCTCCAGTTAGGAAACGTTCTCCAGAGCTAAATTTAATCGTTCGGTAACAGAAAAAATTACGTCAAAGAATTGCATGAGTTGAGGAACAATATTTAAAACGTATCGACCAATTTTTGTTTACCCCATCGAGGTGTGCGGACCTGAGACCAGGCCATTCTATTCCAGTACATTTAAGACTTGATGACCAATCTGCTTCCCTTCATGGCATTACGTGATCGAAAAAACTCCAGCCACCTCCTGGAGATGGAACCTACGGAAGGCCATCACTCTGACTGTGGGATCTAACCACTAAACCACCAGGCATTATGAGTGATGTCTACAGTTCCACAGTGGCATGTAGTTATTATATCCGTAACCAGGGGCCACGGAGGTACCAGTGGTAATATCGCTATAACTCATTTCCCTGTCTACAGCCAGATACCTCAGTCCATAAGGCGGCCACAACTCGCCTGTCCTCTATCATTTGGCTGGTCCTCTCCAACTCACACCCCCTCTCTCATATATCTCTCCACCCGCTATAAAAATTTGATACAACATGAAACAAAGATCCGAAACCCTTTTCTCTCCGTTGGTAGTCATGTGTAGTCAGACTAGAGGGTTTGTGTAACTAGCAACCACGGAGACTCATTGCTACTTCGTAACTAAAGCTCACTAAATTTCATGCAACCTCTGTCTAGTATCCAGCTGGTGGGATTATGCCATTTTCGTCACGTAAACTAAACCAGCCATAGTAACAAAGGACATTTATTTTTGTCTGTAACAAACTCTTGTCGAATGTTATTCAACCACCACTTGTTATTTAATTTGTGGAAGTGGATTAGCTAAGCCGAGGGAAAAAAAAAAAAAGGTTCGGCGAGTCACGCAACCGCGACATAGTATTCAAGTGATGGGAGTGCTCCAGCCTGGTCAAGTAAAACAAACCTATTATAACAAAACTTCGTCCATAATCCCCTTCCAGCATCGTGTTGGGAGGTATAGGAGCGGAGAGAGTGAGATGGACGGATCTGGGTTTACGACACACTGCAGGCCGGCCACTGGAAGAATCAACGCGCCAGTTGTACCCAGGGAAAAGGTGGCACAGAAAATACATGGAGTGGAATGGTTGTCAGTGGGATAAGCCTCTTCTATGACACTGCACTGAAATATTTCTCCACTAAGAACCGTATTTTGAGAGCCATTTTACCAGTACCATCACGAGCGAGAGGTCGCCGGTAATAGGACCTACCCTGCATGCATTGTGTCCGGTCTTCCATATCTCTCATTCCTACCCAGACGTCAAAGAGTATCCTTTCCTTCTGATAGTCTTGTTGTGTGCTTCCAGTTATCACATGGAACTATTTCATATAACACGTTACATCACCATAGCCAGCAGGAAGTGTCAGTGCAAGTTTTGATCATGACAGTTTGTTACCTCATGAGGCTTAGTGGGCATCTGGGCATCCATATGTTCAGACTTTTGGTATTGGAGAAGTTATATGTAGTCTTCATTGACCCTTTCACTGCATGAAATCCCTTGGAGGTAGAACGAATAAACCAGCGCTAAAAAGTCAACGGTCATGGTCGCAGGATAAAGTTAGCTCAAATAGTTTTGATCCAATTTCGACCACACTGGTGGAACGGTTGAGAATTAGGCAAGGATAAAGTAATTCGATTTTGAGAACAATATTGTCGTAGGCTAATGTCACGGGCGAAAGTCCAATATTCGGCCCCTAAACCAACAGTAGGATGTGGGTGTTGCACTCTGTGTTCCATCTTGTTGTGACAGTGATGATAATGGTGATGACAATGCTGATGGTTGCTGTTGATTTTATCGTTGGTTTTGGTGATGGTGATGGTATTGTTGATGGTGATGGGTGTTATTGTTTTGATGATGATGCTGGTGTTGATGATGATTCTTTTTGTTTCGGTGGTGGTGATGATGTTGCGAATATTAATGATGATGATGATGATGATTGTTGTTTTGTTCTTTTTTTGTTATTTTTGTGCCGGTTGATATTGTCGTCCCAGACTCATGTAGAAAAGACAGTAAATGAAGACATCTGCTTTCCTCGAATCGTTCTCAACACGATCACGTAAATAAGGGAGCGATTAATGGTGGTTGGTGAGGGTATGTGAAGGAACTGTGGAGAAAGAGAGAGAGAGAGAAAGAGGAAGGCACTATATTTGCTTTTAACAAGGGGCAATAATCCGAAATGTTTCTGTGAGCCGCATTCCGGGATATATTTTATCTTTAATGGCTCGCCGCTTATTTACGATCGGTTGCTTCTTGCCCCTGCGTGTGTGTGGGTGGGTGAGGACGGGGGTTGGTTGGGTGCGTTTGTGTGTTTGTGCGTATTATGGCGTGCGTGTGGGGAAGATAGGATGTGGGTGTGGATGGGTGGGGGTAGGTTGGGTGCCTCTGTAGATGTGAGGGCGTGCGTAGAGAGACAATGTAGGTAATGGATGTGTGGGTGGGTGGATGGGTTTATGGGCTTGAGGTGACCTGCGTGTGTGTGGGGAGAAAGGGTGGCTGGGGGTTGTAAGTCTGTAGGTATGCTCGTTTGTTTTAGTTTGTTTGTGTGTGTGTGTGTGTGTGTGTGTGTGTGTGTGTGTGTGTGTGTGTGTGTGTGTGTGTGTGTATTATAATCTGTCGGTGCACGAGAGACAGACAGACACACAGACAGACAGACACACAAACACACAGACAGAAAAACAACAGACAGACAGACAGACAATCAGACAAACAGAAGACAGACTGACAAAGAAATGTAGACAAACTGGTCGATAGATGGATAGACAGTTTGACAGACAGATAGATAGGTAGGTAGGTAATTTGAGGTAGCTCTCTTAAAACGAAGAGTTGAAAGGTCTCCCATTACTGATTAAAGTTGTTTCCAGGCAGCACGAAAACAAAAAAATGGATTCCTCTTATAATATATCTGTTGATCGAAAGGGTAAAGATGTGGACTGCTGAACAAAAGGCTGCGCGATCAATCCTAGACTGAGGCAAGGATGAGTTAGAGGATTTTACTTTCATTACAAAGATAAAAACAGTCTTAGCTACCCCTCAGTAAAACACACTGACATGTCATAAAAACACCATTACCAATACCATCACACCAGTCACTGCCATACTACAGTACGGACGGTTTCCTATTATGACACATCCGGTGACACGTGAAGGTTTGTAGCATCATTTGGTGAGCGTACGAGGACTAAGGGGCCTTAGGAGAGGGTCTTTCTAATCTAGATCCAGAGGTAAATACATAGCCGGTAAGTATTTAATAATTACCATCGGGCTAACCCAGTCACTCCCACACTACACAACCAGTTGTCATCAAAGCTGACGCTAGTAAGAGTTAGACTAAGTGCTATATTCTCGTGAGCCTGGGAGACTCCCCACCACGTCTTTTTGTACGATTTGTTTTGCATACAACACTTTACTGTTGCCTTGTGTGATGCTTATGCACACCGTGTCCATAATGAAATAATATGAACAGCAAGGTGAAACACGACAAAGAATTAATTAAGGTTGTGATTAGACAGCCTCCTAAGCTCACGAGATACGGGTCCAGACTGATCTTTTGGGTAAATAAGGATTACTTGTTTTTAGACTCTGAATCCGTATCTGTGCTTGAACAAAACTAGTCGATATGTTTTCACCTGATGGAACTGAACTATTTGCACAATTGTTGAATGCAAAGCTGTGGTTGCATAAAATTCGGTAAGCACTAGGTATGGGGTAGTAATTGGTATCTTTGGTTACTTTTCAAATCAGCTCTCCAGTCTGACTACATTTGGCCCATCAACTGAGCTGATAATGGTTAAGGATCTTCCTCGGGTTAGTGTAAGCGCACTAAAGTTTACTAATCCTTCGATTTAATGGTATAAAAAATCACTTTCATGGGTGGATCGTAGAGGTTCAGTGTAATGACGTCCCCATAAAGTAACTCTGCAGACATTTATTCCATTCGTTCAGGTAATGTGCTTTATTCGTTTGTTCTGGCTATCTTCTGGCGATTTTACTCAACTTAGGAAGGGTCTCTCGTATATGAAGGGGTTTCATGAAGGCTGTATCAACCCCATCCAGTTTGATAAGCCTCACTTAAGCTGAATTAAATTATCTGAAGGTAGATAGCAGATAATGAAAAATACGTCATCGGTAAGAAGGAGTTTATGCGTTTTTTGTAACTGACTAGCAAGATGGCTTTGGAACCAAGCTTGTCAGAGTTGGTACCATCTTACCAAACAATTACTAGTCTGCACATTAGCAGATATCTCTCTCTTAATCCTCATAACCGGACTAAAATCGTCTGTAGGTGACAAGAATCAACTAAGGCAACATCCTATTACATGAAAGGTTAACACTTTTCGTTATGCTTCTCTCTCTCTCTCTCTCTCTCTCTCTCTCTAGATAGATAGATAGATAGATAGATAGATAGATAGATAGATATAGATATAGATATATAGATATAGATATATATCTGTCTGTCTGACTATCAATCTCTCTATATATCTATCTATCTGTGTATCAATCTATCTGTATCTCTTTGTCTCTACCACTCAATGAAAAATGGAATATTCTACAAAAAGCGTGCAGTTACTGTATATGTAAAAGACCAGCACGGTGATTATTAAAGCGTGTGAGTGACGTGTGTGTCTGGGTAGAGGCTGAGGGTAGGCCAGGAGTGAGTGTGTGTGGTATGGGGTGGAGGTTGAGGGTGGGTCAGGAGTGTGTGTGTAGTATGGGGTGAAGACTGAGGGTAGGCCAGGAGTGAGTCTGTGTGTGGTATGGGGTGGAGGTTGAGGGTAGGCCAGGAGTGAGTGTGTGTGGTATGGGGTGGAGGTTAAGGGTAGGCCAGGAGTGAGTGTGTGTGTGGTATGGGGTGGAGGTTGAGAGTAGGCCAGGAGTGAGTGTGTGTGGTATGGGGTGAAGGTTGAGGGTAGGCCAGGAGTGAGTGTGTGTGGTATGGGGTGGAGGTTAAGAGTAGGCCAGGAGTGAGTGTGTGTGGTATGGGGTGAAGGTTGAGGGTAGGCCAGGAGTGAGCGTGTGTGGTATGGGGTGAAGGTTGAGGGTAGGCCAGGAGTAAGTGTGTGTGGTATGGGGTGGAGGTTAAGGGTAGGCCAGGAGTGAGTGTGTGTGGTATGGGATAGAGGTTGAGGGTAGGCCAGGAGTGAGTGTGTGTGGTATGGCCTGGTGGTGAAGTAACCAAATGACCCCTGCTGCTGTAGTGGCCCAGTCCAATATTATCCCTCTTTCTGCACCCTGGAGACACACCACCTGTCCATGACCAGGGTACACACACACACACACACACACATCGGAACATCCACACCACACGTACACGATACACCCACACACACATTCACCACGCACCCACACACACACACACTGCTCCCCCCACGTACACTATACTGTGTGTGTATGTTTGTGTGTGTATACATTTCAGTCCCACACACACACACACACACACACACATCGGAACATCCACACCACACGTACACGATACACCCACACACACACACACTGCTCCCCCCACGTACACTATACTGTGTGTGTATGTTTGTGTGTGTATACATTTCAGTCCCACACACACACACACACACACATCGGAACATCCACACCACACGTACACGATACACCCACACACACATTCACCACGCACCCACACACACATACACTGCTCCCCCCACGTACACTATACTGTGTGTGTATGTTTGTGTGTGTATACATTTCAGTCCATCCCGTACGAGAGAGAGAGAGAGAGAGAGAGAGAGAAAGAGAGAGAGAGAGAGAGAGAGAGGGAGAGAGAGAGAGAGAGATAACCCTTTAACCCGATGGCACATTTATCACGTTATTCTTTCTGTCTGCAAATAGTTTTATTCCACTAAGAAAGAATCTATGGCAGTGAAGAGATTGATTAAAACTATATGTGGTGAGGGTACGTGAAGGAATAACTGAGAGAGAGAGAGAGAGAGAGAGAGAGACCAAATAGTCTGTGGCCGTGTGCAAGACAGGATCTATTTGCTTTTCAGAGAGCGAGAAAGAAGGAGAGAAAGAAAGGAAGAGTTATGGCCCGTCTTGCTCACGCTAACCACAGGACACGAATTTGTCTTGGGCTGAGGTTGGCATGGCAGACTTCGTAGTACCTCTTTTTTGCCCAATTATCTTTTTCATTAAATTTTTAAGTGTACCCTAACCTCTTTATTCCCATGATATATCTTATATTCTTGCAGCGAAATGGCGATATCACACAGTCTAGGGTGAAAATATGTTACCGAAAAAGAAGGCAATACCTAACCCACTCATTTCGAAAATCTCAGCTAAGCTGAATAAAGTCTTCTGAAGGTACCAAGAATGTAATATAAATGACAATATCCTGGTTGAAGGGCTTAGCAGTTATAAATCTGTGATGACTTTGTTATCTCATGCTTCTTACCGCAATACGATCATACTCATTTTTGCCAAGCTACTCAAACTGAAGAGGCAATATTAAGCCTTCATTAACCCATTCACTGTTAGACATCCTTTCAGAGGTGCAAAAAACTGTCAGGTAACAATGTAACTAAAATGGTACTGTAGTCTTTGGGCTGCAGGGTTTACTCGTAATATTCTCTTACCTTATGTATATATTTCTTTTTCATTCTTACTTTATGGTATTGTCTTTTCCATCTAATTGTTTTTATCTCCAGATAATGCTGTGTACCTTAGGGGAGAGCTCTTGCAGTGACGGGATCAATAAAGGCTATACGTTCTTCCTCAGGCTCGAAACTTCTCTTTGATGCTAGCTGCAATCGTCAGGAAAGAGCAAGAACGTAACTGACAGTGCTGCATAATGGGGAAGAGTTTCAAGTCGCTTCAGTAGCTGCCGCAGTTTTTTGAAGATGCTGGCCAGCGAAACCTTCACTCTTCTGTTTCAGCTTCCACAGTCACCTTTGCGTTGATGATGGCGAGCGTACAAACTGTTCGCGTGAGTACTGTTAGAGTAGTTACCATTTAGGAATATTTTCGTTTAAATGAAATAATCCCCTGCTACCCATGTTCACTCCTGAATAATGTATTACTGACGTGCATTATTCTGTAGAGTGCAAAGCATGGAGATCCAACCGCAGAACAGCATGGTTATTTATATCTTATGTACTATTGCTGACCTGATGTTACTATCCCATATAAATTAGCATATGGTATTATAGAACATATTTTCTTTTCATCATATCATATTAAATTTCCCTGACGGCATTTTTGTGATGTATGGCAGTCCTCCCCATTTTCCTGCCAGCTTCGGTTTAAGGAAATGGAGGATGTGTGCAGCTTTCTTACTTTGCTGTCCCTATCTCTCATTTACGGGATAGATATTTCATAATCATTATAACTTACCCCACAACAAACATCGTCAGAAAGACCAATGATTTACTTCTTTTTATACTATTTGTGCTCCATCCATACAGTACCCCCCCTTACCTCTCTCTCTCTCTCTCTCTCTCTCTCTCTCTCTCTCTCTCTCTCTCTCTCTTTCTCTCTCTCAGTTTAATTCCCTGTTCACATTGTCTTTGATTCTTCCCCCCTCCCTCACATGGTCTCTAGAGATGAGGGGAGACAGAATTGAACCTACGTAATGGAAAAAATTATACACATTACCTCTCTCAGGCTCCTGAGACTCACTCATGGCAATATTAAATAGTTTACTCAGTAGAATACGAAAGTTATCCTGACCATGAGAGTGTTAATTATGACAGTATTTACTCTCCCTGACTCCCATGACTCTCTCTCAGCAGAATGAATGATGTTGCGTTGGCTTGACTACACAGTGAGGTGGTTAAGGTTGTCGATGTGAGTATGATTTCTTGTAGGTAAACAGGTCAAGGCATTGTGGATTAGACACGTACGTGATCTCCGAGTGTCGTCAACCCCTTCAAGACCAGGACGTATATATTACATTTAATTTTTGAAGGGTCTCTGGTAGTGAAGAGGTTACTTAAAGCTGTTTCGTACTTATTTGCTTCGAAAAGTCTGTTCCAAGCAACAGGAGTACAATAATAAAAAAAAAAATAGGCGTCCTCAGGCTGAAGAGATTACAGTCAGGTAAAGGATGGGGCAGTACCGTAGCTGGAAATCTCTCTCTGCTTTCATGCACTGGTGTTTGTAGTGGAAGCAGCCTCTTAACTCCTGCTGCAAATGATGGGGAAAAAATTTCAGGGAACTGTTTTCCATTATTCATGTCCTGAAAGGGAACAATACTGCCAATCTCCCTTTTTCATGTACTTGTATATAGTTGTTGACAAATATTAGTTCAGAACGAATGACCACTTCACCACTAGGGCGTACTCTTTTTTTTTTTGCAAGTACAATGAGTCTGTTTTCAGCTGACTGTACTGGGCGACTCACATTTTGAGTATTAAGTCGAGGTTGCATGAAATTCGATGAACCTTAGTTATGCAGCAGAAATGAGTCTCTAGTTGCTATTCAAGTTTACCTTCCAGTCCGACTAAACTTGGCTAAAAAAAGGTGAGCTGACAGGGATTAGAAATATTTGTCATATTAGATTAGTGCACTGAACCTGACAGTTTTATTCGGCATTAGAGAGTGCCTAGTGAGAAAAAGGGATATGGAAGCTGTATGTAACTCCTCTATTTCGAAAACTATGTTGGCAACCTTATCTTACCTGTGACGTAAATTTCACTATATGTAATCTCCAGATTGTTCTCTTCAGCTATGGATAAACTTTCCGAACTGCCCCGTTCAAATGTAACCTCAGCTGACATCCTTACTACTAGAGATCTTTCGTCATTTGAGTACCATTCGTCGGATGGTATCATGATCAAACTAAAAATACGTCACGGGATTCAAGAGGTTTAAATTAGGGATCGGGATGAGAAGGAAGGCATATTCCATTTTTTTTTTTTACATTATTATTAAAACACGTCATATAAAATGAGAGAAGCCTGGCTTTTCCACCTCGTTGCTGGTTGTTTTGTGGAAAGTGGAAATGCTATTTCTTTTTCGCACAAGAATGTTGAAACTGACAGTCAGTTTGTAGGGCGTTGTCTAACCCTTCGTCCGCTCTATTTTGATAATGCGGGCCAGTAGTATAAAGGGCTTTTGATGGAAAATTGCTCAGCATGGTGTGCGCCCGGTGAATCAGTATAGAGTTCAGGGAAGGAAAATGGTTCCAGCCAGAGCTACCTGTAAGCTACTCCAGGTACGGTAATTTAGCTTTAGGTAACCATTTGTTGCTTTGGGTAGTAAACATAACCTGTAAATGGACGCTTGGTAGTCGAGTGGGTTAAGGCGCTCCAACCGGATTTGTCCCATCGGAGTGTAAAACACACACACACACACACACACACACACACACACACACGAAGAAAACAAAAACTTATGAGCATGTGACTGATCACCTCGCTCCGGGCCGCTTGATGGAAAGATGGATGGGGACGTCTTTCTGTCAGTAATGGATGAAAGACAAAATCATCATCAACAACAGCAACATGAACTACAATAATAACATAACTCAGTTTCCCATGTCCAAGCTGGGTAAGGAAATCTAATACAATTGTTCTTCGATCCCTGTGGGGATATGGATCAGAAGAATAAGGAAGCCCCAGAGGGGAATCTTTCCCTTCATGTATGGTGTGAGGTAAGAGGCAGCTGTATTTGCTACAGATATGCCAGTACATATAGTTTCCATCCCTCAACCCAAGCCCTTTTAGTTGCATTTTTTGACACGCAAAGATTTAGTGAGCAAATTCTTTCTTCTCCATCGCCGGGAATAATTCTCTTGTGACTATATTGCACTGTGTACTCATAAGAGATAACTGTGGACAACGCTACAAGTCTTTCCTATTTTGCAGTTCAGCTACTACGTTCCAGTTACACTAATTCTCAGGAAACGAACCTCTAGTAATGAAGAACGAGCCACATATAGTATGTTAATGAGTCAGGCAGATACGTCAATGGACAGAAAATGCTGAGAGTCCCTGATCTGGGCGATGTCGTATTAAGTGTGTGTGTGTGTGTGTGTGTGTGTGTGTGTGTGTGTGTGTGTGTGAAGACTTACTGAATGGAGGTCTCTGTCTATAGGATGTAGGATGAACACACACACACACACACACACACACACACTCACACAGAGTGAGAGAGAGAGAGAGAGAGAGAGAGAGAGAGAAGAGAAATACGGAGAACTCTGACTAAATAAGGAATTTATATTTACTATGAATTGTGTATGATGGGTGAAGCTTGAGGAGTGGCAAGAAATTTTCACCACCTGCCACTCACTCAGTCTCATACACATCTTCCTTCTCCTTGCACCAGCCCTTACACAGCCAACCCTGTCAATAATGCGTGTTAAATTAGGTTGGGAATTTGTATAGGTGACCGAAGTGAAAAGCGTCTGACATTAACTGTAATAAAACACAATTATATAGATTCACAGTATCATAATTTTCATTTGTTTCCCCTTTTTGACTTTCTCTCCCTTCCATCCCTCCTTCTCTATCCGTACGTCCCCCTTCCCTCCGATCCCTTTCCCCACTACCCCTCATCACTCGATACTTCTTCCCTTTCTCGCCCCTCTGCTCCCATATTCTTTGGCCTCTTTCCGCTCCCCTGTTCACTCCTTCCTTCCTATGTAATCGCTCCAAAGATTTACCCCTTATTTCCTTTCACCTCCATATCTCTCATTCTCCTCGCTTGTCCGTCTTTTCCCCTCTACAATTTGGCCTCGTCCTTTTGTCTCATTCCATTCACTATCCTTTCATCCTTCTCTCTTTTACCCCCTATTCCTTCCATACCTCTTCTTCATTCCCTTCCCCTCCGACCTCTGTCGCCCATGCACCGATTCTCTCTGTTATCCATGTCTCTCCTACCCTTTTCTTGATAGTGTTCGTTTATCCCCCTCCCTCTCCCTCTGTCCCCCTTCCTTCCTCCCTTCCCTCTCCATCTCTCTCCCTCCGTCTCGAACCTCTCTCCGGTGCCTCCATACCTGCACATCTCTGCCTCTTCTCCTCTGTCCCCTACCCTGCACCCCCTTGTCGTCCGTGCCGGTTATTCATGAAGCGAGGGTCAGATGCCACAATACATGCTAATGCCATGGGTTTCCCCAGAGGCCTCCATATTCATCAACAAGGATCCCAGCCAGGCCTAGGGGTGGAGGGGACAAGAGGAAGGAGGGAGAGGTGGCCAGGATTTGGGAGGGAGAGGGGAAATGGAAAGGGCATGGGGAGAACAAGGAGACAGTTTTGTTTTGGAGGGAGAGAGGGAGATGTAGAGGGAAGAGGGTAGAAGGACTAGATGGTTGTGACTAAGAGGGGTCAAAGAGGGATTTGGGGGTTACTAGAAGTCAGAGGGAAAGAGGTGAATACCGTTTGGAAGGGTGAAGAGAGTGGAGGGGAGAGGTGATTCACTAGGGTTTGGGAAGGAAGGGGGAAAAGAGTACGTTAAGGCAGGGTTTGGTAGGAGGGGGGGGTGGAAGAGATGGACAGCGAGAAGGGTTAAAGATGACTAACCATAGCTTAGGCATGTAAGGGAGTGGAAGTGGAATAGACAACGTAAGGAGGGAAAGGGAAATGCGAGAGAGGTGTGACTAAGGTTTAGGAGGAAGTGGGAGAAAGAGCAGTAGGTTTTAGTGTTGGAGAAAAGATGAAAGAGAATGGGAAGAGGGTGAGAGGGGAGTGACACGGGAGAAGAGTGAAGTGACATAGGTCGGCAAACCACACAGACCTTAGGTCCGTTCATTATAATCTGGCCTTAATATTAATACAAGTAGAAATACATAACCTTCAAATACAGATTATTAATATACCTTTAACACCTCAGCATTCCCATTCGTCGCTAATGCCTTTATACAGCGACAATTATGCACTGTGGCAATGTTAAGGTTTCTTACCTCATTGCAGGTATACAGTGATAAGTCCACCTAACCATTCCACCACACTGTGTTTCTTTTACTGTGGCACTCTGCTGCAATCCCATCTATTGCTCACCTCGATCCATGCATACACTGATTAATCTAGCTAACCACTCCAACACACTGTAACCCTTTTCCTTGGGCACTCTGGTGCAATGACATCTATTCTTGCTACCTTCTTACACTTCTTTTTCTACGATGTGTTTTGTACCTTCTCTTTTCCTGTCCGATTCTTCACATAATTATTTTTTAACTAGTTTAGGTCATACTAACTAAAAATGGAGACGGACCACAAAAGAGTTGAGGGGAAGGATGGGACTTGAATGCATTACTGTTTTGATGAAAGGGATAGATTGATGTGGCCTGGGTAAGTAGAGATGATGGAGGATGACAAGTGGCAGTGGAGGGTGAGAGCTGTGAACGTTGAAGGTAGAGCTGCGAGAGGTAGACAGAAAAAAATTACGAGTAGGACGAGTTCATAGAGTGTGACTTCATGGATAACAGACTGAACAGAGAGGCTGCTTGAGAACGAGCAACGTGGAAAGCAGCCTTTAGGTGACCAGGACCGACGCATGTAACCATGTTGAATCATTTGTAAATGAAATAAACCGAAACAACGAAGCGAAGTTCAACGGTGATCTTTTTTTTTTACGACTCGTAAGGCAAAGTAAATGTTTCAGAGATACAAAAGGTCAGTTTAATGCTATGAAGTATGTAGCATTAAGAAAAAAAATTTAAGTTATTTCCCGTGATGAGTTTCGGAGGATTTTGTTGACGGATGATGACGCAGGTCAGCTGGAAAACCAGTTGCGCAGACGTGCAGGCTAAATCACCATCCGTGCGTCACGCATGAGAAGTGTGTTGGAGGAGCTACATAATTCGGTGACACCTCTTGTCACATACGAGGCAGTCTTACGTTTAAGCACCATGCGTCAAAACTGGTCAGGTTAACCAGACTTCCTTATAGTTCGTGTACTTTTGTACAGTTGAGATTTGTCGTCCTTGTGCAGGATATTTCACACTGTTTAATGGTTCTATGTCTTTTCCATAACTTTTAATCCTAATCTCCTCTAATCCTGATCTCTTGTTACAGCTCAGAATTCAAGTTGGAGAGATGGAAATTTTTGAGCAAGTTTAAGTTGGCTGAACATGATTCCTCCAGTTCTCACACATATTGTATCCTTACCATATTTGTATTTGCCGTTTGCCATTCTTTCTTTGAAATGAAGTAATTAAACAGTAGTTTATTACTCTGAACCGAGGAGAGGCCACTCCTAAGCTCAATAAAATCATCAGTTGGTACCAAAAACGTAACGTAATTCATGCCAGAGGATTAACCTTTTCAGCTCCTGGACACTTCTTTATTCGTTTTTTCTTTCCCTAGCATACGACACTGTTTTTTAACACAGAAGCGCCTCTTCCTTGTAAAGGGATTAATGAAGTTTTATTCAACACTTCTAGTCGGAAAAGCTCTCCAAGTAACTCGAGGATAAATATCAAGAATAATAATAAAAAAAATATATGTCATTGCCACAAAAACGTTGATTACAGAATTAACGCAGGCTCCTGTTGCAAGTGTGGAATAATTTCAGGGCAGACAGGCAGGAATGGCCTTGACTTTCACGTCGTAAAGGGTGTCAGCCGCCTACCAACACGCTCACTTTTCCTTGGTTCAGGACTTGGGTTTCCTGGCAAGTACATCCAGAAGCGCGATAATGTAGGCAGGTATTCTTAGATGATCTTAGCCAATATTTACGATAAACAAATTTCCATAGCTGTCACTATTTTGCGCCATTGACTTTTTCATAGACGGGAAACTTTTCAATATTCTAATCTAGTTAGCCAGCTGATCTATATGCAGCTGAGAGTGAGTCACAAGAGCCTGAGAATATTGATCAATATTTACAATACACAGGTCTTTTTAACGGGCTATTGTTTTTAGATATAATTTTGTTAGTTCGTTTTTTTCTGCCTTAACACTCTCTCGAATATGGCTGTAAGTGTTTGGCAGCTATAAGAGTGAAGATACTAATATTTTCAAATAACAGTCTTACGCACGACTTAAGCTCAAGAAAGTTCATGAATACTTCCTGTGATTTCTGCCGATTCCCTTGTAAAATTTGGGCGAAACTGCATTGACTCGGAACTGCATTGCCAATCCGGAGTTTGGTTAACTTTGTGCATTAAGTTTATTGCCGCTGCCAGCAAACAGACGGAGCCCCGCTGTGAGACGAGCAACTTAGGTCATAATGCAGAACAGGGGAGAGAGAGGCAAGTTCTGAACATGAGAGCTAGGGAAATTTAGATGAAGATCCCGTATTATTTTCGTCAAAGCAAAACACGGTAGCGAGGGTACTTTAGGCATAACATAACATTACATAACATGATTGGTACACCCATGAGCATTGTGTCTGCCTTCCACATTTCTCATTCCTTCCCAAGTGACGTACAGAATCCTTCCTTCGCGTACTTTTTTGTTGTGTGCTTCATATTGCTGTCACATAAGAATAGTCCGCTTAACACCTTCCACTGCCACAGCCGAAAGTGGAGTGTCGCTGAACTGTGCTCGCAGTTGTTCGTCGCTTACAACAGCACGAGAGTGAGTCGAGTTAGAACATGACAACCAAAGTACCTCATTATTAGCAAAACAAGAGAGTTAAAGTTTTTCCCGCTACCAGCAAGCAGACGAAGTCCCACTGTATGACAAGAAATTTCGGTCATAATACAGAACACGAGAGAAAGGCGGGTTCAAAACAGGAAAGAGATGATACTTCAGTTATATTAGAACAAAATAGGTATTCAGATCATACTGGACATGAATCCAGATTCAGTAGTCATAGATGACGATAGTTACTTTATAATAATAATAACATAGAATACAAGATCAGAACACTAGAGCTACTTTACTCAACACTATTCAAAACAGAACGTCATAGAGTAAGGGGACGGTGGTGCATTGATCAGCAAGCCCAACTCGCAGCTGGAAAAGCCCGAGTTTGATTCTTGGGCCGGTCAGTTTGGTGGACTCAGTCTGTTCCTCCCTAGTCTCCGTTTACTCAGCAGTGTGAACGATGACATGGGTACAGCATCAGCTCTTCAGGGTCGTGTTCTGGGGACAAATATTGATTGTCTGCCTTAATGTTTCGTGTAGGCAATAGGCACTGATGTAAGTCTCGCTCTTCTCCATCACAGAGGGGGTACTTCAGTCATAATGCAGAATACTAGAATAAGAAACTTACAAATCGTCACACAACATAACGGCTTAACATTTCTCATGACTATAACCTCTTCTCCGCTGACGATTTAACTCAGCCGGAGTTAGCTGGAATTAAAACACGAAGTACGTTGATAGTGATGCATTGATTAAGAAACTACCCGATACATTAAAAACTAAAACAAGTACAACGTTAACAACCAGTCCCAGTCCCCCTCGAAGTGCAGGGTCCCGAGGCTAGGCTACCCTTGTCCTATACCAGTGCATATATAGATGAGGTTGATAGCCGAGCTTTCGATGTGTGTGTGTGTGTGTGTGTGTGTGTGTGTGTGTGTGTGTGTGTGTGTGTGTGTGTGTCCGGTTTCATATAATTCATGAATAGATAAATATATTTACCGTTCCCCGCCACGGAGGGGCCCGGGGACGGGTATTGTTTTCACTCGGTTTGTGTGTATGTTTGTTTGTTTGTCTGTCAGTCTGTCTGTTAACAACTTTATGCGAAAACTACTGGTGCGATTCAGACTAAAATTACAGAGATGATGGGCTGTGAACTTCTGATCACCTGATTAAGTTTTTGTATAAATTGAGCCAAGGCCCAGGCTGTAGGCCCAAAAAATTAAGAAAACGTTTTTTAAAAATCGTTTTTCGCCAGAACTCCTTATTAATTCGTCATATCAACATGAAACCAAAACCTAAAGACGCATCTTTCAAATCTGTACCCTATAACATGTCTCATTACATCAGAGGGGTCACCCCCAGTTAGCGGTAGGGGGATCAGTGTCAGGTGGTTCAGGCCTAACATTTCAAATGGACATAAAATCGCCAGTTTTAACCGATTTTATTCCAGATTTGGTGACATCTTTGACTACATATCCTGTTGTGTTTATACGTCAGTACTAAAATGACTGCCGGGGACGGGTTTGCTGTGCCTTGGCACCGCTTGTTGTTCCATGAGCTTTGATGTGAAGTGATGCAGGCACAAAGGAGAGAGAGAGAGAGGGGGGGGGAGACATGCTGTGCCCCGCCTCTCTTTCTCACACACACTTCCCCCGAATACTTCGCTAATCTAAGTTGGGTTGATCTTGGCAGAACTCTGTGTGGCGGGATGGAGGAAGATGAAGGAGAGAAAGGAGTCTGTGTGGTGGGAAGGAGGAAAATGAAGGAGAGGAAGGAGACTGTGTGGTGGGAAGGAGGAAGGGGGAAGGGGAGGAGGTAGTCTGTGTCGGGCGAGAAGGAGTGACTCTGCCTATTGACTGCACGAAAGTCATTAAGGCAAACAACATTTTTTTACCATGTTTCGTTTTTTTTTTTTTTTTTTATTGTGATGATGCCGACTGTACAATGGAGAAAAGGGTTGAGGAGGTGTATGTGGTGATGGTGAAGTGGAGTGGAGGGGCTGGGAGTGTGTGAGGTTGTGGTGTGATGGAGTGGAGGGTTGTGTACGTCGTGGTAGTGGTGGTGTGGTGAAAACGAGAAGGGACACATGTGTGGTGGTGGTATAGTGATAGGGTGAAGGGAAGCACGTGTGGTGATGGTGTGGTGGAGAGGAGGGGAGGACTGGGTGTTTAACGGTGTGGTAGAGGGGAGGGGAAAGTGTGCATAGTGGTGGTCTAGTTTTGGGGAGGAGTATATGTGGTGGTGTGGTGGAGAGGAGGGAGGACTAGTGTGATGGTGATGTGGCGGAGAGGAGAGAGGAGTGTGTGATAGTGATGTGATGGAGAGGGGAAGGGGGGGGGGCCTGCGAGGTCGTGGTGTGGTTCAGGGGCAGAGGAAGAGGGAGCGTCTTTGCAATGGACGGGAGAATGACGGAGGGGGCGATAGTGTTTGGTGATGGTGAAATGAAAGGGAGGTGTGTGGTGGTGGTGAGAGGGGTGAGAGAGAAAAACTGTGTGGTGATATAGTAGAGGAGAGGAGGAAGGAAGGCCTTTGTATGGTGATTGATGAAGACTTAAGCTATCTATGCCTTTAGACTGTTGAAGAGTCATTAAGAGAGAATACATTTTTGCAAAATGATGGTGTTCGGAGTATGGTTGAGGAAACATAAGGTAGCGTGTGTGGTGATGATTATGGTGTGGTGAAAAGAGAGGTTTAGGGATCTGGTGAATATAGGGAGAGGGTGGGGAGTCTGTGTGGTGGATAGAGGTGGTGAGGTAATCGAGGTGGGAAGGGGTAGGAGGGGAAGGGGTAGGTCGAGTCTGCAAGTCTTGTGGCAGGCTTCGTAAACTGGCCATTGTTTTCCTGTGAACGGCCTAACTTGTGCAATTGTGGAGGCTGCAAGAAATGTCCATCACTTGATAAAGTTTGGCCTCTCTCTTTCTCTGGAGAGAGAGAGAGAGAGAGAGAGAGAGAGAGAGAGAGAGAGAGAGAGAGAGAGTTAATATTGGCTGCAGGGTAAGGTAGCTGAGATGGTGACTGAAAGATGGCGAGGATATTACAAGGGGCGACCCCGCCAGAGGCATGTCAGACTGAAGTTCCTCGTGGGCTATATTAACCCACAGTGTGCCAACACCATGACTGAGGATGGAAGGATGAAAGGGACTATGAGGATGTCAGATTAGAGTTCCTTCTGGGCTATATTAACCCATATTTTTATATATAAGTTTTTATACATTATTTGGGCCCACAGCTTAGGCCATGGCCCAGTTTGGCCCAAAATTTAATTAGGTGATCAGAAAGTCATAGCCCGTCATCCCTGTAATTTTAGTCAAAATCGGACCCATAAAATTGCTAACAGACAGACAGACAGACAAACAAACAAACAAACAAACCGAGTGAAAACAATACCTTTCCCCAAGCCTCTCCGGGGCGGGGACGGGGAAATTAAATTGCCTTGAGAGAGCAAGAATATAATAAAAAGTACTTCATCTGACTGAAGGGATTAAGATGGAATATGTAGATTAAATCGCCAGAGAGAGATATCAAGGAGCCCCCGAAGACTACGAGAATGCACAATCCTTGGATGTATAAAACTTAGTACTTTGGGATGAAACAATAAAGTGCGAGGGATCCGTCCAGAATTCACTATAGCAAAGCCGTGCATGTGCCGGAAGCAACAGCCGGTCCTGCCAATTGCTGTGGGAGCGAATTGCAGAGGGGTTGCAAGAGAGGTACAATGTTGCGAAGGTTTATGTCTGGAATTTCTCTCTCTCTCTCTCTCTCTCTCTCTCTCTCTCTCTCTCTCTCTCTCTCTCTCTCTCACACACACACACACACACAGATCGGACTGACTTGAGATTCAGGTTAATGCCACTTTATTAATTTTAACCTGTTCACTATTCTGACGTCTTTTATACGTTTTTCTTCCTTCTATCTCAAGACGATTTCATTCAGCGATGGAAAGATTTTTCGAACTGATGAGGTTAAATGCAGCTTCCATTAACCCGTTCATGGCTGGGAGACTGCTGAACTGAATGTAATGTGGTACTAGTATGAGGAAATTGAGAGAGAGAGAGAGAGAGAGAGAGAGAGATTCAAAAGTACTCGTACATAAAATAGGTTACACCACGTCGCTGTAGTGTCCATCATTTTTTTTTTTTTATAACCTGAAGTGCGAGGGTTGGTGTGTTGGGAGGGAGGGGTAGGGGAAATGAAAAAATGACAAGGTGGGAACGCAATAGTAGAGAGTGTATGGGAGGGGAGGGAGGACAGTGTGAGGGAGGGGAGAAGTAAAAAAATGACGAATGTGGAGGCGAGGGTTTGGAGTGTGCGATGCCGGCCGGAGTGAGGTGGAATGGGACAGTGGCATGTGAAGGTGTATGATACGTAGGGCAACTGCTGGGTTCAACTGATGGCTATGTGCAGTCAGACTGGAAGGTCAGTTTGACTAGTAATCAAGGAGACTTATCCATGTAGTACCTTATAACGGTTCATCGAATTTTATGCAGCCACGACTCAGTACTGAAGCTGAGGGAGTGGCCTAGTTCAGTCAGGTAAAAACAAACCGACTGTTGAATAAAACACATGAGGTGAGGGGAAGTTTCAGTGGGTTAGTAAATGAGTTAATAGACCTGTTAGAGGGAATGATAAGACGCGTGGGGAGGGGAGAATTGTAAATGATCAGCGACCGGGGAAACTGCAGTACCTACCCCTGCAAAATTCTAAGGGAAATAAATACTTGGTAGTCATTTACTAAGTAAGCACTTAAATTATACCATTCTGGCTCATAGGTCGTCCCAGTACAGCCAACTGTCCATTGTTCTGCCTCGATCATATGTGTCATATTTACAGCTATTCTGACACAAGACAGGTAATCGGTCAACTCAATGTCCACAACACGCACATCACACCACAGACGCGCCACGCCCTGCCCCTCTGTGTCATATTTACGACTATTCAAGCACGCTGAGGGTTCGCAGTCGATTAGATAAACACCACATTAGCCTCAGTCACGCCCCAGACGCCCACCAGACACACCACCAATACCACCCCTCAACACACACCCAATGTGGCCTGGAAATCATCCTTAAGAAAACAAAAAACAAAAAAAAACGAGTTGAGAGAGTGAATGGCACAGGGACGCACACAGTTTACTTGGCGGCCTTTATCAGACTAGCAAAAAAATTAAAGCACGTACAGAAACAAAACTCTAATGGGTTTGTATATAGGATAAAATGACTGCTAGAGGGAATGATCAGACACGTGAAAGAACAGAACGTTAAAATGGGATAACAATAACTGCATGAGCTAACTGTATGGCGCGTAATGAAGGCTATATCTCTCCCCTCACGTTAAAAATACTTCTCTTAAGCAGAATGAAATTCTATACGGCAGCTCGAATGAAATATGAAAAATATATTTTATTCAAGTTTTCATACTGCTTGGACACAAAAATAGTATCCTCTTCATGAGTATTATTCTTTAAATGTAAGAAACACGAATATTTTTAGTCCCTTTGCAGTTATAGCCTGTGTTTGGTAACTCCAGACTATTACTTTTTTAAACTCAGGGATGACCTCTTATAGGAAGGGGATTGATAAGACGTGTATATTAGCCCCAATATTCGAAAAAATTCTCCTAAACAGAACAAAAAAAAATGTCTAAAAGAAGCAAGACTTAAATTTGAGAGAAGTCCTGGTATGAAAGAGATTTCAATTTCGCGTATACAAAAACAATCCCACTTTATTAGGAGGCAAAACAATAATTGTTTTTAATACTGCAGAAATTATATAAATAAATGAGAGTATTCTCCTACTTGTCTTGGTTTATTCTATAAATCTAGTGCCTCAAAAATATACCACCCAATATGTGAATTTTCTCTGATTATAATATTTACCAAAATTACCAAAGATAATAATTTCACTTATAATCACTGAATCCCCCATATATCACAATGCTTCGTCCATGTTTCAGAATTATACGTGCTGTAAGAGGGCCGATACTCTTTGAGAAGGGTGTACTTACATATATATATATATACATGCATATATACCGTACTTACATACAATAGACATTGGCAGGGGTGTGCGCCATGCCCCTCCCCCTGTTCTCCCTCCACCTCACGCGCATACACTCCCCTAGCAAGTTTCTCATTCTCCATCCTCTCCACAGGGTCAAACCATCTCAGAGTTATCACTTTCGATCACATCCACATCAACACCACAACGCTCCTTTACTTCCTCATATGTTTGTCTCTCTCATAAGTCATGACTTCTCATAGGTTCATGTTCTGTTTTAAACTTATATTCTCTTCAGCTTCTCATTTGTCATTATTTGCTAACGTTCGTTCTGAAGCTTACATTCTCTTACGTTCTCTGAAGCTACTTCACGTTCTCTTTTAATCTCCCTTTTTCTTTCATCATCTGACTGAGTTGGCGGTTAAGCATTAGGTTTATTTTTTCGAACAGAGAGGCATCCAAAGAGCAAGGAAAAATTTTGATGACGTCACATTTAACGCGTTCAGTGTAGGCCGTGCTGTCGGGGAAGAAGGTCGTTGGCGGCTTCTTCGGGACATTATTCTTCATTAAAGGTAAAATTTATGAACAAAATCTCATCGAATCTTAATTTAGACTAGGTTAATACGCGTCTGAGCCAATATGGGCTAATTTAAGCCAGGAGAGTAGGTGTATTGTGAGTTAGTTTGAACTGGAGCCGTTCTGTGGAGGAAGGAATGCTGACATCTTTTCAGGTGACATTTTTCATTAAACGTAGAGTTAAGAAAATGACGATATATTAACTCAGAACAGTTTAGTATGAAACTGAGTAAACATGGATGGACTATGACCAGGATGAGAGGTGTCTTCCTGGAGTAGTCGTTAGTGTGTTTTCCGAAATCAAAATTGCTAGGGAAACTTGTGGTTAGGTATAGTTGTTTGTTTCGTAGTTTTTATTCTAGGTGGCATTGGAGGCTTCGTAGCAACTCTTCTTTTGCGAATTATTGTGGATATTATGATATTCGCCGTAATTGTTGAAGGTCAAGGACACAGGGAAGATTCAGTTATTCGGCTCTTAACACCAGTTGGCAAGCGCTGGTATTGCTGAGTCCTCCTTGTAGAATGTGCTGTTGTTGCTATTACTGCAACCGCTGTGTTCATTGCTATAATTATTAGTTACAATTATTATTCCTTTACTGATTTCATGTTCTTTTTCAGGTAAATTTTGACGAGGATTGCTAAAGCACTGAGGACAAGACGAGACAACAGGAGAGAAGACAAAGACAGGAGATGGGACAGAAGAAAGCCGCTGCAATACCACCGCAGTTACCACCACCACCATCACTAATCGCCATCACCACCACCACTAATTGCCATCACCACCACCCTATAATCACCTCATGCGTGGGGAGGCTTCTCACATACAGCTCGTCTCAACAAGATGGAATCAAAGGCTTGTCGCCTCTTTAACTCTCCTCCTCCTCTTGGCTCCATTCAGTCTCTGTCACATCGCAACACTGTTGCATCAATCCATCTCTTCTCTCACTGTTTCATTCGTCACTACTCCTCTGAACTGTCTGCTTGCATTCCTCCATCACTACGGGGAGTGCGTTGCACCCGTCTAGCAGCTAACTCTCATCTCTTTTCTTTCCAACTCAGTAATCCAAGAGTTATCCGTTACTCACAGTCCTTCATGCATGCAACAGGTCAGCTCTGGAACTGTCTTCCTCTGACTGTATTTTCTGCTGCCTGCGACCTCCAGTCACTTAAAAACAGTATGTCCAGACAACACGAAATGAACTGATCTTGATTTTGGCTCTGTCTTATCTTTTTTCATTTTTTCTCGGAGGGAACAATTTGTGAGCGTCCAGTCTTTGGTTCCTACTTCCTTGCATATAAAAATAAAAACACCTCCATTAGTCGCCATTACCACCGCCTTATTATCACCACCGCCACCACCACCAATCTCCATTACCACCACTACCACCACCACCACCATTATTATCAGTATTATTATTTTTTTGCATTTTCCACTGCAGTGAAATAATGTCAGTATTGTAAAGATAAACTCATAAAGTAGCAGAACTTTTACATTCACAAAAAAAATTGTTGGGACGGTTTAAACTGAAAATATATTGTTTCTGTTAGCTGTCTGATGGACCTTTATTAATTTGATTTTATACTTTCAGGCTGATTTGGGCCGGAAGACTTGAGGATGACGAGAGAAGACAAGAAGTTAAAAGACAAGACGAGCACAGAAAACAGAAAAGAAATTTTGAGGAACCATTATAACCACAACTATCACCACCCCAACCATCGCAACACCCCCACCCCCACCATCACTCAGAAGTAAGGCTATTCTACTGGATTCTACATGCAGGTATTTTGTACTGCGGCTGTCACGTTGCCTTTGGTTAATTTCGAAAGGATCTGACTTTTTTTTTTATATCAGTCAATGGCATTTTTCCCTTTTAGGCGTATAACTTACGGTACCTTTTAACAAAGTACATGTTCATAGATTTTCTTTAGATACTGTCTATAGAATTTCAAACACTTGTACACGAACACACACACAAACATATATGGTCATATACACCGGAATACAATCACGCACGCAAACGCGCCTGTGCGCGCGGATGTACATGCCAGCACATGCACATGTACACGTGCACATATATACACACAACAGCACATGTGCACATGCATATATACATATACATAACAGTACATGCATACATGCATGAATCAACATGCAAACACATTCATACTCACGGACATGTTTCCATACGTTTTAATACATAGCATACATAAACTTAATGCATACACAAATATCCACGTACACAAAAACATATACACATACATATGTGCATATAGGCACACATACAAAAGTATCTTCACATATAAAAACCCATACACATGTACCTATACATTATTATATACATACTCACATAAAGTCTATTTTCAAATATACCTTCATATATAAATGCCTACATTTCATGCGTAAGTACTGCACAGTCGTACATACATACGAACATACGTGCACTGATTACTGCATATAGTAATGTATACATACATGCGTAAGTACATATGTACGTACATACATAAAACCATACGTACATAACACACGTCAGATGCATAAACATTACCATAGAGAGACATATTTGCATATATACATACATTTATGAACACATGCATCCACATACCATTACATATATAAATATAGATTTTGCATAAACGTCAGTACATACATACACATGCCCAGATGCACATATACGTGCACACATATATCTGCATACAATCATACTTTAATGGACATCTCCACACAAGAATATACGCATGCTGTACACATATATACACAGGTACACATACATAAACATGGAAACATGAGCACATACTCTTACACCCAGCTGCATACACACATTTTGTCATTCTTATGCCTTTCCGTTCATAAATACTTTCACTGCCATACACATTTCCCCACCTGCTCATCCTTTCACCACCATTACCTATATTATTTTATTTTTCGTATCTGCAGACGATTTTATTCTCATTAGGAAAGACTTCTGGAATAGGAGGGGTTGAATGTAACTTTCAACCAGAAGATTTCCCTGAGCTGAGTAAAACCATCCATGATAGTCGGAATAATGGAAGATAATTCTTTCTCTCTCTCTCTCTCTCTCTCTCTCTCTCTCTCTCTCTCTCTCTCTCTCTCTCTCTCTCTTCAACTTTTTACCAAATTACCCTCACTACAATGCCCCACCTTCCCGAACTTCAGTGTTCCCACCACCACTCTCCGACTTCACTGCTGGCACCACCTCACCCCCCAACACTTCTGCCACAACCTTCCCCTCCAACACTGCTGCCACCATCTTCTCCTCCAGCACTGCTGGCACCACCTCCCCCTCCAACACTTCTGCCACCACTTCCCCCTCCAACACTGCTGCCATCACCTCCCCATCTAACACTACTGCCATCCCCCCCTCCCTCCAACATTGCTGCCACCACCTCCCCCTCCAACACTGCTGCCACCACCACCCCCCCTCCAACACTGCTGTCACCACCTCCCCCTCCAACACTGCTGCCACCACCTCCCCCTCCAACACTGCTGCCATCACATCCTCCTCCAAAACTCTTGCCACCACTACCCCTTCCAACACTGCTCCCACCACCTCCTCTAAAACTGCTGCCACCACTTTCCCTTCCAATACTGCTGCCACCACCTTCTCTTCCAACACAGCTGCCACCACCACCACTTTCCCTTCCAATACTGCTGCCACCACCTTCCCTTCCAACACAGCTGCCACCACCACCACTTTCCCTTCCAATACTGCTGCCACCACCTTCCCTTCCAACACAGCTGCCACCACCACCACCTAGAACTATATGGCTGCCACCACCTTCCCCTCCAACTTCTGCTGCCACCACCTTCCCCTCCAACTTCTGCTGCCACCACTTCCCCTTCAACTTTTGCTGCCACCACCTTCCCCTCCAACTTTTGCTGCCACCACCTTCCCCTCCAACTTCTGCTGCCACCACTTCCCTTTCCAACACTGCTGCCACTACCATCACCTCAGAAATGGTGTCACCACCTCCCCCTCTAACACTGCTCCCACACCTCCCCCTCCAACACTGCCGCCATCACCTCCCCCTCCAACACTGCCGCCATCACCTCCCTCTCCAACATTGCAGCCATCACCTTCCCCTCGAACACTACTGCCACCACCTCCCCCCAGTGTCACTTCTGCCACCATCTCCCCCTCCAGCACTGCTCCCACCACCTCCCCTCGAACACTGCTGCGAGCACCTCCCATCCAAATCTACTGCCAACACCTCCACCATCAGCACTGCTGCCACCACCTCTCCCTCCACCTTCACTGCTGCCACCACCTCCCCTTCCAACACTGCTACCACAACCTCCCCCTCCAGAAGTGCTGCCACCATCTCCCTCTCCAACACTGCTGCCACCACCTTCCCCTCCAACAGTGCTGCCACCACCTTCTCCTCCGACACTGCTGCTACCACCATCCCCTTCCAACACTGCTGCCACCACCACCCACTCCAACACTGCTGCCACCACCACCCCCTCCAACACTGCTGCCACCACAACCCCCTCCAACACTGCTGCCACCACCATCCCCTCCAGCACTGCTGCCACCATCTCCCTCTCCATCACTGCTGCCACCACCTTCCCCTCCAACACTGCTGTCTCCATATCCCCCGCCAACACTGCTGCCACCACCTCGCAATACATCACTGCTGCCACCACCTCCCTCTCCATCACTGCTGCCACCCCCTCCCTCTCCAACACTGCTGCCACCCCCTCCCTCTCCATCACTGCTGCCACCCCCTCCCTCTCCATCACTGCTGCCACCACCTCCCTCTCCATCACTGCTGTCATCACCTTCCTTTCCAACACTGCTTCCACAACATCTCTCTCCATTACTGCTTCCACCACCTCCCCCTCCAACACTGCTGCCATCATCTCCCCTTCTAACACTACTGCCATCACCCCCCCCTTCAACATTGCTGCCACCACCTCCCCCTCCAACACTGTTGCCACCACCCCCTTCCAACACTGTTGCAACCACCTCCTCCTCCAAAACTATTGCCACCACTTCCCCTTCCAACACTGCTGCCACCACCACCTCCAAAACTGCTGCCACCACCTTCCCTTCCAACACAGCTGCCACCACCACCACCACCTCCAACTATACTGCTGCCACAACCTTCCCCTCCAGTTTCTGCTGCCACCACATTCCCCTCCAATTTCTGCTGCCATCACCTTCCCCTCCAACTTCTGCTGCCACCACTTCCCCTTCCAACACTGCTGCCACCACCTTCCCCTCCAACACTGCCGCCACCACCTTCCCCTCCAACACTGCCGCCACCACCTTCCCCTCCAACACTGCCGCCACCACCTCCCTCTCCAACACTGCAGCCATCACCTTCCCCTTCAAAATTACTGCCACAACCTCTCCCCAGCGTCATTGCTGCTACCATCTCCCCCTCCAGCACTCTTGCCACCACCTCCTCTCCAACACTGCTGCCACCACCTCCCATCCAACACTGCTGCCACCACCTCCCATCCAACACTGCTGCCAACACCTCCATCATCAGCACGTCTGCCTCCACATCTCCCTCGATTTTCACTGCTGCCACCACCTCCCCTTCCAACGCTGCTACCACCACATCACCCTCCAACACTGCTGCCACCACCTCCCCCTCCAACACTGTGCCACCACCTCCCCCTCCAACAGTTCTGCCACCACCTCCCCCTCCAACACTGCTGCCACCACCTCCCCCTCCAACAGTGCTGCCACCACCTCCCCCTCCAACACTGCTGCCACCACCTCCCCCTCCAACACTGCTGCCACCACCTTTCCCTCCAACACTGCTGGCACCACCTTCCCCTACAACACTGCTACCACCAACTCCCTCTCCAACACTGCTGCTACCACCTTCCCCTCCAACACTGCTGGCACCAACTGCCCCTACAACACTGCTACCACCACCTCCCTCTCCAACACTGCTGCCACCACCTCGCTCTCCATCACTGCTGCCACCACCTCCCTCTCCATCACTGCTGCCACCACCTCCCTCTCCATCACTGCTGCCACCACCTCCCTCTCCATCACTGCTGCCACCCCCTCCCTCTCCAACACTGCTGCCACCCCCTCCCTCTCCATCACTGCTGCCACGCCCTCCCTCTCCACTGCTGCCACCACCTCCCTCTCCATCATTGCTGCCACCACCTCCCTCTCCATCACTGCTGCCACCACCTCCCTCTCCATCACTGCTGTCATCACCTCCCTTTCCAACACTGCTTCCACCACATCTCTCTCCATTACTGCTTCCACCACCTCCCCCTCCAACACTGCTGCCATCACCTCCCCCTCTAACACTACTGCCATCACCCCCCCTTCAACATTGCTGCCACCACCTCCCCCTCCAACACTGCTGCCACCACCCCCTTCCAACACTGTTGCAACCACCTCCTCCTCCAAAACTATTGCCACCACTTCCCCTTCCAACACTGCTGCCACCACCACCTCCAAAACTGCTGCCACCACCTTCCCTTCCAACACAGCTGCCACCACCACCACCACCTATAACTATACTGCTGCCACCACCTTCTCCTCCAGTTTCTGCTGCCACCACATTCCCCTCCAATTTCTGCTGCCATCACCTTCCCCTCCAACTTCTGCTGCCACCACTTCCCCTTCCAACACTGCTGCCACCACCTCCCTCTCCATCATTGCTGCCACCACCTCCCTCTCCATCACTGCTGCCACCACCTCCCTCTCCATCACTGCTATCATCACCTCCCTTTCCAACACTGCTTCCACCACATCTCTCTCCATTACTGCTTCCACCACCTCCCCCTCCAACACTGCTGCCATCACCTCCCCCTCTAACACTACTGCCATCACCCTCCCTTCAACATTGCTCCCACCACCTCCCCCTCCAACACTGCTGCCACCACCCCCTTCCAACACTGTTGCAACCACCTCCTCCTCCAAAACTATTGCCACCACTTCCCCTTCCAACACTGCTGCCACCACCACCTCCATCGAATTTCACTGCTGCCACCACCTTCCCTTCCAACACAGCTGCCACCACCACCACCACCTCCAACTATACTGCTGCCACAACCTTCCCCTCCAGTTTCTGCTGCCACCACATTCCCCTCCAATTTCTGCTGCCATCACCTTCCCCTCCAACTTCTGCTGCCACCACTTCCCCTTCCAACACTGCTGCCACCACCTTCCCCTCCAACACTGCCGCCACCACCTTCCCCTCCAACACTGCCGCCACCACCTTCCCCTCCAACACTGCCGCCACCACCTTCCCCTCCAACACTGCCGCCACCACCTTCCCCTCCAACACTGCCGCCACCACCTTCCCCTCCAACACTGCCGCCACCACCTTCCCCTCCAACACTGCCGCCACCTCCTTCCCCTCCAACACTGCCGCCACCACCTCCCTCTCCAACACTGCAGCCATCACCTTCCCCTTCAAAACTACTGCCACCACCTCTCCCCAGCGTCATTGCTGCTACCATCTCCCCCTCCAGCACTCTTGCCACCACCTCCTCTCCAACACTGCTGCCACCACCTCCCATCCAACACTGCTGCCACCACCTCCCATCCAACACTGCTGCCAACACCTCCATCATCAGCACGTCTGCCACCACATCTCCATCGAATTTCACTGCTGCCACCACCTCCCCTTCCAACGCTGCTACCACGACATCCCCCTCCAACACTGCTGCCACCACCTCCCCCTCCAACACTGTGCCACCACCTCCCCCTCCAACAGTGCTGCCACCACCTCCCCCTCCAACATTGCTGCCACCACCTCCCCCTCCAACACTGCTGCCACCACCTTCCTCTCCAACACTGCAGGCACCGCCTTCCCCTACAACACTGCTACCACCAACTCCCTCTCCAACACTGCTGCTACCACCTTCCCCTCCAACACTGCTGGCACCACCTTCCCCTACAACACTGCTACCACCACCTCCCTCTCCAACACTGCTTCCACCACCTCCCTCTCCATCACTGCTGCCACCACCTCCCTCTCCAACACTGCAGCCATCACCTTCCCCTTCAAAACTACTGCCACAACCTCTCCCCAGCGTCATTGCTGCTACCATCTCCCCCTCCAGCACTGTTGCCACCACCTCCTCTCCAACACTGCTGCCACCACCTCCCATCCAACACTGCTGCCACCACCTCCCATCCAACACTGCTGCCAACACCTCCATCATCAGCACGTCTGCCACCACATCTCCCTCGATTTTCACTGCTGCCACCACCTCCCCTTCCAACGCTGCTACCACCACATCTCCCTCCAACACTGCTGCCACCACCTCCCCCTCCAACACTGTGCCACCACCTCCCCCTCCAACACTGTTGCCACCACCTCGCCCTCCAACACTGCTGCCACCACCTCCCCCTCCAACACTGCTGCCACCACCTTCCTCTCCAACACTGCAGGCACCGCCTTCCCCTACAACACTGCTACCACCAACTCCCTCTCCAACACTGCTGCTACCACCTTCCCCTCCAACACTGCTGGCACCACCTTCCCCTACAACACTGCTACCACCACCTCCCTCTCCAACACTGCTTCCACCACCTCCCTCTCCATCACTGCTGCCACCACCTCCCTCTCCATCACTGCTGCCACCACCTCCCTCTCCATCACTGCTGCCACCACCTCCCTTTCCATCACTGCTGCCACCACCTCCCTCTCCATCACTGATTCCACCACCTCTCTCTCCAACACTGCTCCCACCACATCCCTCTCCATTACTGCTTCCACCACCTCCCCCTCCAACATTGCTGCCATCACCTTCCCCTCTAACACTACTACCATCACCCCTCCCCTTCAACATTGCTGCCACCACCTCCCCCTCCAACACTCCTGCCACCACCTCCCCCTCCAACACTCCTGCCACCACCCCCCTTCCAACAATGTTGCCACCATCTCCTCCTCCAAAACTATTGCCACCACTTCCCCTTCCAACACTGCTGCCACCACCTCCTCCAAAACTGCTGCCACCACCTCCCCTTCCAACACAGCTGCCACCACCACCACCTCCAACTATACTGCTGCCACCACCTTCCCCTCCGACTTCTACCACCACCTTCCCCTCCAATTTCTACTGCCACCATATTCCCTTCCAATTTCTGCTCCCACCACATTCCCCTCCAATTTCTGCTGCCACCACATTTCCCTCCAACGGGTGCTGCCGCCACCTTCCCCTCCAACTTTTCCTGCCACCACTTCCCCTTCCAACACTGCCGCCACCACCACCACCTCAGAAATGGTGCCACCACCTCCCCCTCCAACACTGCTGCCACTACCTTCCCCTCCAACACTGCCGCCACCACCTTCCCCTCCAACACTGCTGCCATCACCTTCCCCTTCAAAACTACTGCCACCACCTCCCCCCGGCATCACTTCTGCCACCATCTCCCCCTCGAGCACTGCCGCCACCACCTCCCTCTCCAACACTGCTGCCATGACCTTCCCCTTCAACACTACTGTCACCATCTCCCCCCAGCGTCACTGTTGCTACCATCTCCCCTTCCAGCACTCTTGCCACCACATCCTCTCCAACACTGCTGCCACCACCTCTTCTCCAACACTGCTGCCACCACCTCCCATCCAACACTGTTGCCAACACCTCCACCATCAGCACGTCTGCCACCACATCTCCCTCCAACTTCACTGCTGCCACCACCTCCCCTTCCAACGCTGCTACCACCACATCCTCCTCCAACACTGCTGCCACCACTTCCCCCTCCAACACTGTGCCACCACCTCCCCCTCCAACACTGTGCCACCACCTCCCCCTCCAACACTGCTGCCACCACCTTCCCCTCCAACACTGCTGCCACCACTTTCCCCTCCAACACTTCTGCCACCACATCCCCCTCCAACACTGCTGCCACCACCTTCCCCTCCAACACTGCTGCCACCACCTTCCCCTCCAACACTGCTGGCACCGCCTTCCCCTACAACACTGCTGGCACCACCTCCCTCTCCAACACTGCTGCCACCACCACCCCCTCCAACTTCACTGATGCCACCACCTCCCCCTCCAACACTGCTTCCACCACCTTCCTTTCCATCACTGCTTCCATCACCTTCCTCTCCATCACTGCTTCCATCACCTCCCTCTCCATCACTGCTGCCACCACCTCCCTCTCCATCACTGCTTCCACCACCTCCCTCTCCATCACTGCTTCCACCACCTCCCCTCCAACACTGCTGCCACCACCACACCCTCCAACTTCACTGCAGCCAACACCTCCCCCTCCAACACTGATGCCACCACTTCCCCCTCCAACACTGCTGCCACCAATTTCTCCTCCAACACTGCTGCATCCACCTCCCCCTCCAACACTGCTGCAACCACCTCCCTCTCCAACACTGCTGCAACCACCTCCCTCTCCATCACTGCTTCCACAACCTCCCTCTCCATCACTGCTTCCATCACCTCCCTCTCCATCACTGCTGCCACCACCTCCCTCTCCATCACTGCTTCCACCACCTCCCTCTCCATCGCTGCTTCCATCACCTCCCTCTCCATCGCTGCTTCCATCACCTCCCTCTCCAACACTGCTTCCACCACCTACCTCTCCAACACTGCTTCCACCACCTCCCTCTCCATCACTGCTTCCATCACCTTCCCCTCCATCACTGCTGCCACCACCTCCCTCTCCTTCACTGCTTCCACCACCTCCCTCTCCAACACTGCTGCCACCATTTCCCTCTCTATCATTGTTTCCACCACCTCCCTCTCCATCACTGTTTCCATCACCTTTCTCTCCATCACTGCTTCCACCACCTTCCTCTCCAACACTGCTGCCACCACCTTCCCTTCCAACACTTCTGCCACCACATCCCCCTCCAACACTGCTGCCACCACCTTCCCCTCCAACACTGCTGCCACCACCTTCCCCTCCAACACTGCTGCCACCGCCTTCCCTTCCAACACTGCTGGCACTGCCTTCCCCTACAACACTGCTACCACCACCTCCCTCTCTAACACTGCTGCCACCACCACCCCCTCCAACTTCACTGATGCCACCACCTCCCCCTCCAACACTGCTTCCACCACCTTCCTCTCCATCACTACTTCCATCACCTTCCTCTCCATCACTGCTTCCACCCCCTCCCTCTCCATCACTGCTTCCACCACCTCCCCTCCAACATTCCTGCCACCACCACACCCTCCAACTTCACTGCAGCCACCACCTCCCCCTCCAGCACTGCTGCCACCACCTCCCCCTTCAACGCTGCTGCCACCACTTCCCCCTCCAACACTGCTGCCACCACCTCCTCCTCCAACACTGCTGCATCCACCTCCCCCTCCAACACTGCTGCAACCACCTCCCTCTCCAACACTGCTGCAACCACCTCCCTCTCCATCGCTGCTTCCATCACCTCCCTCTCCATCACTGCTGCCACCACCTCCCTCTCCTTCACTGCTTCCACCACCTCCCTCTCCAACACTGCTTTCACCACCTCCCTCTCCATCACTGTTTCCATCACCTTTCTCTCCATCACTGCTTCCACCACCTCCCCCTCCATCACTGCTTCCACCAACTCCCCCTCCATCTCTACTTGTGCACCACCTACCCCTCTATCTTCCCTGCTTCCACCACTTCCCTCTCTGTCACTGCTTCCACCTCCTCCTCTTCATCACTGCTTCCATCACCTCTCCCTCCATCACTGCTCCCATCACGTCTCTCTCCATCACTGCTTCAACCACCTCCCTCTCCATCACTGCTTCAACCACCTCCCTTTCCATCACTGCTTCCACCACCTCCCTGTCCATCACTGCTTCCACCACCTCCCTGTCCATCACTCCTTCCACCACCTCCCTCTCAATCACAGCTGCCACCACCTCCAACTCCAACCTCATTTCTGCCATCACCTTCCCCTCCAACACTGCTGCCACCACCTCCTCCTCCAACTTCACTGCTGCCACCACCTCCCCTCCAACTTCACTGCTGCCACCACCTCCTCCTCCATCTTCACTGCTGCCACCACGTCCCCCTCTAAATTTACTACTGAAACCACATCCTCCTCCAACTTCTCTGCTGCCACCACCTCCCCCTCCAACGTCACTGCTGCCACCACCTCCCCTTCCAACTTCACTGCTGCCACCACCTCCCCTTCCAGATTCATTGCTGCCACCACATCCCCCACCAACACTGCTGCCACCAGCTCCCTCTCCAACACTGCTGCCACCAGCTCCCTCTCCAACACTGCTGCCACCACCTCCCCCTCTAACTTCACTGCTCCCACCACCTCCCCCTCCAACACTGCTGCCACTACTTCCCTCTCCAACACTTCTGCCACCACCTCCCTCTCCAACACTGCTGCCACCACCTCTCTCTCCAACACTGCTGCCACCACCTCCCTTTCCAACACTGCTGCCACCACTTCCCCCTCCAACACTGCTGCCACCACCTCCCTCTCCAACACTGCTGCCACCACTTCCCTCTCCAACACTGCCGCCACCACCTCCCCCTCCAACACTGCTGCCACCACCTCCCCCTCCAACTTCACTGCTGCCACCACCTCCCCCTCCAACACTGCTGCCACCACCTCCCCCTCCAACTTCACTGCTGCCACCACCACCTCCTACATCGCCAACCTTCAACTCCTCCTCTGTTTCCATCTCTCACTCCAACAATCATTTCATTTCAAAAACAAATTATTTTATCCCAAATTCAAAAAAAGAATAGCTTGAAGTGAAAAGAACTATACTAAGTAGTTGTTCCTGTTTTTTTTTTTTTTTTTTTTTCACAAATTGGCTCTAGGCCAGTTTCTGGTATCGGAGCTTCTTTACATCTTTTCCTTAACGATTTATTTTGCTTATTCCACCTTCTTGCCCTCCTCTGTATTATTTAAGGTATTCTGTTATCATCTTATTCTGCATCTATAATACGCAAAGTGGTATTAACTTAGTAAGCTATATCCAAAGAGTAAATTATTAAGAAAAAGTCCTACTGAGCTCCCTTACCAGACGAGAATACGTGCCAATATCTAAGGTCTCCACTTCGATGAGTTTGAGCTGAGTAAAGTCGTCTGGAGTTAGTAAGATTATTAATACTCTTCTTAGTTTTTTCTTAGTGCTTTCTTAGTCTAATCTCCCTGCTTTCTTAGCATAATCTTAATGCTTTCTTACTTTAATCATAGTGAATTCTTACTTTGATCTTAGTGCCTTCTTAGTATGATCTTAGTGTTTTCTTAGTTTATTCTTAGTACTTTCTTAGTTTAAGCACAGTGTTTTCTTATTTTAATATTAGTGTTTTTTTAGTTTAATCTTAGTGTTTTTTTAGGTTAATCTTAGTGCTTTTTTAGTTTAATCTTAGTGCTTTCATACTTTAATTTTAGTGCTTTCTTAGTTTAATCTTAGTGTTCTCTTAGTTTAATCTTGTTGCTTTATTAGTTTAATGTTAGTATTTTCTTAGTTTAATCTTTGTCTCTGGATTTTTTTATTTAGCTAGGGGAAGACTATTCGAACTGGAGGGGTTAGATACAGGCTCAAATTCTGTTTGGTAAGGGAAGTTCCCCAACACTTCATCCATAGCGAGTCATTTCTAATACGGCTGGCTAATATCGTTTTACACGTTATTTATGCAGTGTATGGCTATGTTTGAAGGATTTATTTAACTCAGAACAGTACAGGAAGGAGTAATTAGCAAAATAAGTCGCTTTAGAAAAGGTGTTAGGGAGCTTCCTTGATTGACGAAAATATTAGCCACACCATTCATTAACCCCTTCACTACTGCCCTCTTACCCTGAATAAAATCAACGCAAGATAGTAAGGATAAAGATAAATTAAGTCACTGGCTTCAAGGTCAGAAATGTAGTCGGTTTAGGAAGCTCCGTAGCACCTCTTCCATAACTACTTATTTCTGGATATGACTGGTTAATATCCGTTATACATTATTTCTAGAGAGTACAGCGATATTGGATGGATAAGCTGTAATAT
Organism: Coenobita brevimanus; assembly: GCF_032717465.1. NCBI lineage: Eukaryota > Metazoa > Arthropoda > Malacostraca > Decapoda > Coenobitidae > Coenobita > Coenobita brevimanus. The sequence goes on from NC_136966.1 coordinate 48,128,807, forward strand.
GCAGAGTAAATCGCTATAGTACGCAGCCTCCTCTGCCACTTTGAATATAACCCTGTGAGTTATGTGGTTGTGTAATTTTTGTTTGTTCTTACCTAATTGTTCTTACCTAATTGTATCTTTACAGGAATGAGTCAAGCTCGTATTGTCCCGTGTCTTAGACCATATTTATCGTACATATCCTTAAATTTGTGAATTGCTTTGGCACACACTATTTCATTCGGTAGTGCATTCCATTGATCAATTGCTCTGTTTGGGAAACTGAATTTCCTTACGTCTTTATCACCTCTCTTCTTATGCAGTTTTTTGCAGTGTCCTCTTGCTGATGCTTCTCCATATGTTAAGTAATCATTTATGTCTTTTTTCTCCTTTCCTGATATGCACTTATATAGCATTATCATGTCACCTCTTTTCCTTCTCTCCTGTAGTGTTGGTAGATTCAGTTTATTTAGTCTTTCTTCGTAGCTTAGGTCCCTTAAGCTTGGTATCCATCTTGTAGCGGCCCTTTGAACTTTTTCAATCTTGTCTATATGCTTTTTGAGATGAGGACTCCAGACTATTGATGCATATTCCAGGGTTGGCCTAATGAATGATGTTATTATCCTTCTTAGCATGTCTTCATTTATGTATGTGAATGCTATTCTCATATTTGCAAGCAGTGTATACATGTTCAGTACCTTCTCGCTGATGTGGTCAGCCGGAGATAGTCTGTTATTGATAATCACACCTAGGTCTTTCTCTCTTTCTGATGTGTATAGGGTTTTATTTCCTAACTTATAATCCCAATCAGGTCTTTTTCCACTTTTACCAAACTTGATTACATGACACTTGTCCACATTGAATTCCATTTGCCATGTACTACTCCATTCATGAAGTTTATTTAATTCTTCTTGTAGCTCCCTACAAGAGTCTGTGCTAGTAATTCTCCTTTGTATTTTTGCATCATCTGCAAACATATTCAGATAGCTGTCATTTCCAGTGTTACTGTTTATATCATTTATGTACACTAGAAACATGATTGGTGCCAGCACCGAACCCTGTGGTACTCCACTAGTCACTTCTTTCCATGATGAGTAGTTTCCTCTTAGTACTGTCCTCATTTCTCTTTTTATGAGAAAGTCTTGCATCCAACAAAACAGTTTGCCTCGAATTCCTCCTTGATGGTACAGCTTCCATAAAAGTCTTTGGTGTGGTACTGTGTCAAAAGCTTTCTTGAAATCTAAATAGATACTGTCCACCCATCCTTCCCTTTCCTGTATTGTGTTTGTTACTCTGTCATAATAGCTCAACAGATTAGTAACACATGATTTTCCTTTTCTGAAGCCAAACTGTCTTTCTGTTATCATACTGTGTTCTTCTAGATGATTTACCCAAGCTTTTCTTATAAGTTTTTCTAATACCTTGCTTACAACACTGGTCAGTGATACTGGTCGGTAGTTGAGAGGATTTTGTCTATTTCCTTTCTTGAATAAGGGGACTATATTTGCTTTTTTCCAAATATCAGGTAGTTTCCCTTGACTCAAGGATTTCTTGAAAATTAAAAATAATGGTTTACTTAACTCCTTTGCACATTCTTGTAACACCCAACATGAAATTTCATCAGGACCACTTGCTTTTCCTCTGTCTAATCTACTTAACTCCTCCTGTATTACTTTTTCTGCTATTTGTATATCTGGTAGTATGTGTGGACATGCGTGTTCCACATATTCCCTCTCAAAATTTTTTTCTTCTGTAAAAACTAATTGGAAATTCTTATTTAGTGCTTCACAAATATCTTTCTCTTGTGTATAAGTGATTCCCTCGTCCGTGATGGATTGTATTATATCTTTTACTTTGGTTTTGCTTCTGATATAGCTGTAAAACAGTTTTGGTTGATCACTACTTTTATTTATTATATCCTCCTCAAACCGTTTTTGGGCTTCCCTTCTTATTCTTGTATAGTCGTTTCTTGCCTGTTTGTAATTATTATACGCCCTTTCACTGTTGTGTCTTCTGTATCTATTCCACAACAAATCTCTTCTTTCTTTTGATTTTTTACATTCTGTATTGAACCATTTCTGTATTTTCTTATCTGCTTCTTTGTGCTGTGGGATGTACTTCTGGACTCCTATTTCATAAAATTCACAAAAATTTTTATATACAGCATTTAAATCTTGTCCTCTAAGCTCATTTTCCCAGTCAGCTTCTAAGAAATACTTCTTTAGGTCTTGATAATTTCCCTTTTTATAGTTTAGTCTCTTTTTGTAACTGTCATTGCTGTTTACTATGTCATATGCTATCCTGAAGTTATAATTTAGTACTGCATGATCGCTTTTGCCGAGTGGAGGGTGATATATTAAACTATCAATGTCATTTTCTTGCCTAGTAAATATTAGATCTAGCACTGAAGGTACATCAAGTCCTCTTTTTCTAGTGGTTTCCCTCACATGTTGCGTTAAGAAAAACTCTTGTACGAGATCCAGGAGCTTTTGGTCCCAACAGCTTTCTTGGCTATTTATATCTAGAGTATTCCAATTTATATTTGTATTGAAATCCCCAGTTAGTATAATTCTTTCCGATTTCTCTTCCATTTTATGTAGCAAGGATCTTATACTCTGAATTGTACTCTCTGCCAGGTCCTCATATTCGTCTCTTTCCCATGTGTTTGATCTGGGTGACATATACAAATTGGCTACAATTACTTTACCTTCAGATGTGTCGATCTCTACTGCAATCAGTTCTACTTGTGATGGTATATCTAGGTTTATTTCCTTGACTTTTAGATTTTTCTTAGTTAATATTATAATTCCTCCTCCTTTTTTTAAGTTTCTGTCTCTTCTCCATATATTGTATTCCTCTAAGTTTAGTATGTCATTGGATATCCTTGGTGTTAATTTTGTCTCAGTTAGGCATATTATTTGTGGTTCATTTTCTCTGACATAATCATTCATCTCTAGTAATTTAGATACCATTCCATCCACATTTGAGTACATCAATTTTATCATCTTGTTTATATACTTGTCATGACATGGTTCTACTAACTTCCTCCTTTTTCTTCCATCCTGTTTGTGTACCACTTTCGTACCTGCAACCCGATTACTTTGTAAAAAAAAATTCTTCTTGTCCTCTTCTGATCTTGTGTGCGTGCATGTGTGCATTTGCGACAATACGTCTACTCATGTATGGTGCTAATCAATTAGTTTCGTTTAAAAAGGCTCAACATGCTTTCATGCGTCGGCCTTGGTCAACTAATGGCGGCTGTCCATGTTGCTCGATCTCTAGCAGACCCCCTAATCATTTCTTTATCAGTGAGATCTCACAATGACCTCGTCCCAGGTCTATTCTGGTCTCCCTCGTACAACCTTAGCCTCGACGTTGACACCTCGAACCTTCTGCATCCCACTGTTTTCATCCATCCTCTCAACATTCCCAAACCATCTGTCTACCCCTTCTTATCACAGCTCTAATACAAGTTCATTCAAGTCCCATACTTCCTGTCAATTCTTCAGTCGTTATCCTAACCCCGCCTGCCTTTCATTCAAGTATACATTCCGTCATATCATGTACTTTCTGTGTGTTTCAGCCCACGAACATCCTCTTTCTTTATTGCCCAGGTCTTGCAACAGTAAAAATATTACACTCCTAACACATCCTGCATACAAGGAGCCCATAGAAAGGAGGGAGAGAGCTCTCAATGTCGGGAGAGGCAACGGCTCCTAGAATTTCCTCCCCCACTCCATACCCTAGCCACAGAGCTAGCTCCTGCCCCACTTGCAGCACATAACATGTCTCCCAAATTTAAAAAAAAAAAAATCCTCTCACACTCAGGAGACTCTCCAACAGGACCAATGCTTTCACGCCTGTAAATCTCTACATCCTCTCCTCGACACAGCACATACGAAATAGGCATTATTTAGTAGCCTATCTCTAATACCCTACATCCTTTGTGCACCCACTTATCACAAACACTGTTCAAGATGCAGTTACGTCCCACACCCTTGAGGCAAATTCGACGTGGCCACACTCTTCTGCTTTCACAGTACCGCCACCAACCCTAGATATCGTCACTTTTGATTTATCAACGTTTGCTCTTAAACCCTTGTATCCCATTCCGTTTCTATCTATCTATCGCCAGACATCTTAATCCCCTAAGGGGTGGCCACAGCCCACTCCGCAGTTTCACTGCCCTGCTCCCAGCTCACACCCGCCTCTCTCATATACCTCTCCACTCCATCCCTCCATCTCATCCCTGGCCTCCCCCTCCCTCTCACCTCCTCCACCTCACTCACATACACTCCACTCGTCAGTCTCTCGCTCTCCATCCTCTCCATATAGCCAAACTAGCTCAGTGTATTTCTCCTAACGCTTTCTGTCACATCCACATCCACACCACAACACTCCTTCACTCTCTCACTTGTTAGTCTGTCTCTCCATGTGACTCCACATGCTCCTCTCAAATAACTCATTTCCACTCCTCTCACTCTTGACTTGTGTCCCTCCAGCAAGGTCCAAGCTTCAGTTCCATACATAACAGTAGAGTTGGTATCATAAAACTGTCATTCAGCGACATTTTTACTTCCATGCTCACTTCCCTGTTTCTAATCAGTGCTTTTAAAGAACCAGCAACCTTTCTTTCTTGCTTGTACCCTTTCAAGCACTTCACCCTCTAAACTTCCATCCTTACTCGTCACATTATTCAAGTACTTTAACGCACTCACATTTTCCATTTCCTCATCATCCAACCTCACTGTACATTCACTGACTCCGTTTCTCTCGAAGACCATAACTTTACTTTACCCTACATTCACCTTTAGATTCCGTTTCTTACACACACTCTTAAACTCATTCAACAAGCCTTGCAGCTCCCCTTCGTCTTCACTTAACAATACAGTATCATCTGCAAACAACAGTACAGGGAGTTTCGAAACACTACTCTCTCTCACTAGGGCCACTCCAACATCCACTGCCCTTATATTTCTTTTATAGCCCGATCCATATACAGATTGAACATGTTTGGAGACATGACACATCCCTGTTTCAATCCAACATTCAAATACGAAAATTCACTCAGTTCATCCGCACTGCAGTCTTAGGACCCTCATCCATACTCTTAACGGTATTCAACAGCTTCCTAATTACTCTGTACATTCTTAATACTTTCCACAGTTGTGTATCCTCCCTGTCATATGTTTTCTCCAAATCCATGAAGGCCGCGTACAACTTCTTTCCCTTCTCCAGAATCTTTTCCATTAAAGACCTAAGGATGAATATATGATCTACACAACCTCTTCCCTTCATAAAATCTCCCTGTTCTTCTCCAACTAATTCCTCTGTTATTTCCCTAACTTTGTCAGTAAGTATCCTACCATATACTTTTCCTATTACACGAAGAAGACAAAGGCCCCTATGCTTACCTGACACTTTTTTCCCCTTTTCCTTTGTACAAGAGAATAATTAAACTTCCGATCCTCCTGGACTTTATCTTCCTCCCAAGCCAATCTGCACATCTTCCACATTCATTCTATTACAATCTCTCCCCCATGCTTCAGCATTTCATCCCACGCTCCATCAATCCATGGGGCTTTCCCCATTTTGACTTCTTCATTGAATCCACAACTTCCATCCTACTGATTTCTTCCTCTCTTCTCACATCCCTCCTTCTCTCAGCCATTCCCCAGCCACTTATACTCGCATTACTTTCATTCCCTATGTTCAACAGTTCCTTAACGTGTTCTTTCCATCTGCTCACTTTTTCTCCCTTCTCCACTAGCAAGAAACCATTTTTACCTTTCACTCCCCGACTAACATCTTTATCACCCTGTCTATCTTTACCTTTTTCTAGAACATTTTCTTACATTCCCTCCTCTTTACGGTCAAATTCCTTCCAATTTTCTCATCCATACTCTTCATACTCTCTCGTGTTAATCTTTTCACCTCTCTCTTCCTCTTTACATATAACACCTTCTTCCGTCTCTCAGCTTCCTCCACACCCCTGCTTCCCATCCACTCACTGTATGCTTTTTTCTTTTGTGCCACATCCTGTCTCACCTCTTCATTCCACCATACTATTCCCTGCACCCCCTTTCGTCTTCTTTTCACCCCACACACCACCTAACATGCTGCACAGATTTCTCCTGGGAATATCTGACACACCAGTCCTGTATGAGACAGCCCTAGCATGTTCCAGATCATATTTACCCAGTCGTTCCTCCACTTCTCTCTTATATTCAGTTTCTCCACTCCTAAATCTTTCCCCTGTCTCCCATTCATTCTCCTTAGTCAAAGCAGTCATCAGAATTCATCTCCCAACGGAGTCGGTCACATAAAAAAAAAAAAAAAAAAAGTCACCATGTTAAGCAATAAGGGGCTCAAAACTGAAACCTGACGCACGCCAGCATTCGCGAAAACCTCATCGCTCAAATTTCCATTCACTTTCACTTGGGTGCAGGCACCTTGTACACTTTCTCCAAAAAGTATCGGTGCACTGTTCCCGCGAAACAATAACGCCACAGACGATGTATATTGCAAAATGCCCATTGACTGCACCCCGCGCTAGCAAACCTGATTTCATAAGGATCTACGAGTACTATATCACATGTTGGGGACATTTCCTAAGAGCTATATTATGATAAAAATATTCATATGAGCAAATGTTGATCTTCTAGGGACATTACTTGCTGTATTGGTCATTTCCGACATCATCGGAACACTCCTGTGCGATACTTTTTGGAGCTAATGTACATCGCCATAGCTACTCTAAGCAGTCACAAAGTCTCTGATTTCAGATTTTGTCCTATATACCCGCTTTCTGGCCCTACCCAGGGCAGCCAAGTATTCCTGTGTTACCACCCTTTGTCCATTCCCAGAAAAGTCTTCTCTGCTCCTTAACTGTGGCTGCTTCATCTTCAGCACCATGCAGTCTTGCTTTGGTGGGCCCGTATTCCATCGACACTGAATCAGTAAACTTTAAAGAAACTGTTTTTGAGAGCTATGCAGGCTGACTGTCTACAGCTCCCTGTTCAGCAACCCCTCTACTCATCTCGCTATAGGGGACATCTCTTACTGCTCTTTTTTTTTTTTTTTTTTTCAACTAAAATATTATCCTGTTCGGTGCAAAGGTCCATTTCTTTACTACCCACATTTTCAGCAACATGTTGCTTTTTAGTAATTTTTATTGCTCCACTCACTCCTCACTCTTAAGTTTTACATCCTTCCTCAACCTCCTATCACTCCTCCTGACCAGGAAATAATCTGGCTACTGGTATTCCCAGATTCAAATGCAATCATCCTACTCCCTCTCTCCCTAAAAAGTACTTTGCACACTTTAGTGTTCATTGCTCCCTCAGACTATAATATTCTCTCCCCTTCCCTATTTCTTGAACCATATGAGCATTCCCTGTGCACTCCTTATCCATGAGCTGCAGCATCCACGCGACCGTTTAAATTCCCATCCAAAATGACAATCTCATCATCCTCTGTACCACCAACCTCGCATATCAAATCCCCAAATCTTTCCTTTTCACCATCATCCAAGCCAGCCTGTGGGGCATACGCCAAAATAAATGTAAGCAGGAGCTTCCCAACCAATGTTTTCCATTCTATAACCCTTTCATTTAACTCTTAATACATCCATAACTCGTTCCACCCATTTCTCTTCGATCAGCATACCCACATCGCTATATCCGTTCACACACTATCCGTTCAGAGGAAGAGAGGTGGTGAGGTGGGCAATGTGAATGCTTGGGATCGAGGAGCGGCTTGTTAGGGTCGCAATGGCCATGTCTGTAGGTGCTCACACCCTGGTACGGGTGAATGGGGATTTGAGTGATGAGTTTTCCGTGACTGTTGGTGTTCACCAGGGGTCAGTTCTGAGCACCTTGTTAATCATAGTACCTGAAATCCTCTCACGTGACTTCAGAAATGGACTCCTGTGGGAGATGTTGTATGCTGATGATTGGTGTTGGTTGCAGAGAATGAAAGGGAGGCGGAGAAAAGATTTAGAAAGTGGAGAGATGGTATGGAGCATAAGGGCTTAAGAGTAAACACAGATAAAACAAAAGTTGGTATCTAGGGCTGGGGGCGGTACTATCAAGGAAGGGGGAGAATGGCCATGTGCAATTTGTCACAAGGGCGTGTGAAGTAATTCCATCTTGTGCAGTGTTTATGATAAGTGGGTGCATAAGACATGTAGTGATATTAGAGGCAGACTGCGAGATAATGCTGATTTCATATGTGTAGTTTGTCGGGGAGAGCATGTGGATATTGCCAGGCATGAAAGGACTGAACTTGCTGGTGAGTGTTTTGAATGTGTGGAAGAGTTTTGTTATTGGAGACTTGTTATGCACTGGATGTGGGGCAAGAGCTACTGTGGCTAGAGTGAGGAGTGGTTGGAGCTGTTGCCTCTCCTGACATTGAGAGGGCCCTCCCTCAGTCCTAGTGGATCTTGTATGTGGCATGTGTTAGGAGTGTAATATATGGTAGTGAGACCTGGGTAATGAAGGAAAAAGATATTCATAGGCTCAAATGTACAGAAATGGCAATGATTTGGTGGATGTGCAGTGTGTCCTTGAGTGCAAGGCCTGGAGGGGCTAGGTTTTCGATGGAAGAGTTAAGAGGTAGGATGGGACCGGAGTGTACTGGTGTTGTAATGAGGATATGTAGATTGAGATGTTTTGGGCATGTGGAGAGGGTGGGGGATGATAACTGGGTGCAAAAGTAAGAAGTGTTAATGTTGGGAGTAGGGCAGTGAGACGTAGGCCGAGAAAGACCTGGGACGAGGTCCCAGGAAAGTTGCCAGAGATCGAGACGCATGGAAAGCCACCATTAGGTGACCAAGGCCGATGCATGCAAGCATGTTGGAGCCTTCAATAAAGAAAACGACGGAAACGACACATCGCTTCCAAAATAATATACACCTACAGAACTTCCCAATAATTTTCCTAACTGACCATTCCCTGAACCTAACTTTCCGTATGCAGTAGACATCTACCTGCCTCCTGGTAAACGTTTCCACTACTTGCCCACCTTTACCTTTCAAGCTACCTACATTCCAAGATGCCACTCAGAACCCCATGGGTGATTTGTTCTCCTCAGGCTTGCATTTTACACATGTCTTTGATTTAGTCATGATAGGTAAATAAAGAAAGGGATGGACAACATCCCCTGCCCTCCCACACAGCCCCAAGTAGAGGCAGGGGGCCAAGGACACGTAGCCCACCAGCCATGGCCAGTGGCTGTGGCAGTGCCCTCAGGGCATCCTGCCTAGACAGCTAAAGGGACACCTTTCACACTTTTGTTCCGTAACTGACCCCTTATCATACATCGAATTATAGGACAACATCTTGGGACACTATTCCCGGGTTTAGGCCATTCTGTGTTTGATAGAAGCCACATCCTGGAAACCACAATGCCCTGTACCCTCAGGCTCAGATCTGAGCCCCATCCCATCCTGGCCCCAAAGCTGCACCAACAGAGCCCGCACTGTACCCCTAGTCAGGTCCACCAGAAGATAACTAGAACAACCTTTCTGGCTGCATTCCCTTGCTGGCATCAACCCCGGTGACATAGTAGTGTACAGAATGTGGTATGTCAAGTGCTTGTAGTATAGTACATGAGACAGAAAAGTGTTCGCATTATTCCTATTTTCCTCCACAGAAACTGATGGCAACCACTGAGTATAACCCCCATAGTCTTAGAAGAATGGCAACCAGTAACAGCTTGATGGCGACCCCAGAAGGCAAGATGACCCTAAACAGCAGGATGACAATATACAACAACAAAATGACTGCAGACGACGAGATGACATCCTAGGATGGCGTGACTGCAACAGCAGAGGAAAAACGGCAACCTTTAATGACAAATGGCAACCTTGGATGGCGAGATGGCAACAAAAGAAGACAACCAAAGAGAACAAGATGGCAACCCTGGAGAGCAAGAGGAGCCAGCCAGAGAAGCCATCAGTGTCTGGGTCAAAAGTGACATAGGAAGCTTCCGAGCACATTTCCCTCAGTGATTTATTTTCCTTACACCCAAGCTTTCTCTAGCATGCTGTTTGTAGTTTTAATATCGATAACCTGCATCAGTAAAAAGATGAAAGTTATAAGTGTAGACTAAATTGGTAAGGAAGAGTTGTTTGGAAGCATCCGAAGCCACACAAAATATGAGGCTGTAGCGTGTATTTGTAGGTGATGTAGTAGGGATGATGAAGCAGTTATGGCAGCACTTGTATACCGTGACTCTGGTAGGCAATCCACTCCTTCGGCACCTTTAATGTTTCTCTGTTTCCCCAGGTGATAGACACTGATACTAGGGAGAAAGAAGAGACAGAATTGGAACCAGCTGAGTGACTTTAATGTACCCGTGTGTCCCCAGGTGATAGACTGATGCTAGGGAGGGAAGAGAGAGAATTGGACCCAGCTGAGAGAGACCAGAGACATGGTAGCACCAGACAGGACAGGTTGAAGGTTGTTGTTTTTTTGTTTTTTTTTCTTCTTTTAGGGTTTGATTTGTGTGTGTGGTTCTACAGTGAGCAGGTTAGAGAGGAATAGGAGGGCAAGCCAGCTGTAGATGGAGATAGGTTATTGCACAGAGAGGTAGAGAGGAATAGGAGAGCAAGCCAGCTGGAGAAGGAGATACCTTATTGCACTAAATTCACTGATATACTTCGATCTATCTAACTATAGCCAGACGCCATAAGCCCGTAAGGGGTGGCCGTTTGACTCTGAGTTAGTTGCTTTATGGGAAGGGGCACTAACCCTCCACCAACCCACATGCTGACACGTAGGAAACACTTATAAATTGGTTATATGGTTACCACCAAGCACGGCAAATAGTTTCCTGGCTGACAGGAAACTGTTTTGCTTGTGATTCATGACTCAATGTAAAGCCACCTGAAAAGGAAAGAAGAGTAATGAAAACTGACAGGAAATTGAGAGATATAGGAAAAGAAAGGGGTAGACGAAAAAGAAAAAATGAAGGAAGAAATAGGCAGCACTACATTAAGTGGGTGGATGATGGGTCGCCACCAACTGCCAACAATATTCTGATTATGAGCGAAGGCAAAGCTCTAGCGAGTATCGTCAAGTGGCATTTTCTCATATATGAGTGGCCAGACCAGGCCAGATCATAACGCTTTTGAGAAGCTTATATCTCAGCAACCAGTTGGTGCACGTGACATGCGCCAAGTGCAGCATGTCAAAAACCTTCAGAAGAGGGCCACAGGCCAGACAGTTTGTCGTAAAAGGATGAAACTTGGTAGGTAGATAGCCATCGAAATTATCTAGGCATCCCTAGGGTTTAACACCACATTTCAATGCTTTCAGATTTAAATGGCCTCACTCGTACCTCGCCGACAAAGGTGATTTACTGGTAATACCTGAACTATTTTGTGACATACTAGAAACTTTTTTTTAGTGATACCCTATACCTTCTTCAGGCACAAAATAATCCATGGGTATAGATGGCAAGTGTTGAGAAGGGTGGGTGGTGTACTGAATGAACGGAAGGCAGTGATTGATTATGTGTGTGTGAACGAAAGGATGCGAAGGTGTGTAATGGATGCAAGAGCATATAGAGGTTGGGAGAGTGGACTTTCTGACCACCACCAAGTGGTGGTCAGGATCAAGGTCCAAGTGAAATGAAGAAATAGAAGAAGGGTAGGACGGGAGGAAGTAGTTTATGCAAGGAGAGTGGAAAGGTTACAAGTGGATGAGAAAAAGGCAGAATATAAGAGGGAAATGGAGGAGCGATTGGGTAAATATGGATTGGAGCTGATGGGGGATGTGGCAGGTGTGTGCAAGATATTCACGGAAGAAATCTGTGCGGCATGTGAGATGGAGTGGGGTGAAGAGAAGACGAAAGGGGGTGCAAGGAACAGCATGGTGGAAGGAAGAAGTGAGAGAAACTGTGGCACAAAAGAAGAAAGCATATAGGGAGTGGATGAGAAACGGGGGTTGGAAGAAGTTGAGAGATAGAAGAGAACGTTATATGTAGAGAGGGAGAGAGAGGTGAAAACATTGGTAAGAGAGTGTAAGAAGAGAGTGGATGAGGAATTTGGAAGGAATTTGAGTGGAAAGTGGAGGGAATGTAAGAAAATGTTCTGGAAAGAGGTAGAGAGAGTTAGACAGGGTGGCAATGAAGTTAGTCGGGGGAGTGAAAGATAAAAATGGTAGATTACCAGTGCAGAAGGGAGAAAAAGTGAGCAGATGGAAAGAACACTTTCAGGAATTATTGAACATAGAGAATGAAATTAATGCGAGTATAAGTGGCTGGAGAATGGCTGGGAGGAGGAGTATTGTGAGAAAAGAGGAAGAAATAAGTAGGATGGAAGTTGTGGAAGCAATGAAGAAAGTCATAATGGGGAAAGCCCCAGGAATTGATGGAGTGTGTTGTGAAATGCTGAAGCATGGGGGAGAGAGAGTAGTAATATGGATGTGCAAGATGTGCAGATTGGTCTGGGAGGAAGGTAGAGTCCCAGAGGATTGGAAGTCAGGTATAATTATTTCTTTGTACAAAGGAAAAAGGGAAAAAGAAGTGTGTGGTAATCATTGGGGCATTTGTCTTCTTAGTGTAATAAGAAAAGTATATAGTAGGTTACTTACTGACAGAGATCGGGAAATAATGGGGAAATAACAGAGGAATTAGTTGGAAAAAAGAAGGAAGGTTTTAGGAAGGGAAGAGGTTGTGTAGATCAGATATTCATTTTTAGATCTTTAGTGGAAAAGTTTCTAGAGAAGGGAAAGAAGTTGTATGCAGCCTTCATGGATTTGGAGAAAGCATATTACAGGGTGGATAGACAAGGACTGTGGAAAGTATTAAGAATATATACAGTAGATGGGAAGTTGTTGAAAGCTGTGAATAGTATCCTTGAGGGTGCTAAGGCTGCATTGCGTGTGGATAGTGAACTGAGTGAAATTTTCTACTTGAAGATTGGATTGAAACAGGGATGTGTCATGTCTCCATGGTTGTTCAGTCTGTATATGGATGGGGTTATAAAAGAGATACAAGGTAGGGCAGTGGATGTTGGAATGGCCCTAATGAGAGAGGGCAGTGTTTGGAAACTCCCAGCACAGATGTGGGCAGATGATACTGTGTTGTTAAGTGAAGATGAAAGGGAGCTGCAAGGCTTGGCGGATGAGTTTGGGTGAGTGTGTATGAAACTGAATCTGAAGGTGAATGTAGGGAGAGTAAAGTTATGGTCTTCGAAAGAAATGTAATCAGTGAATGTACAGTGACTTTGGATGAGGAGGAAATTGAAAATGTGAGTGCGTTTAAGTACTTGGGTAGTGTGATGAGTAAGGGTGGGAGTTTGGAGGGTGAAATGCATGAAAGGGTACAGCAAGGAAGAATGGTTGCTGGTTCCTTGAATGCAGTCATAAGAAACAGGGAAGTGAGCATGGAAATGAAAAAGTTACTGCATAACAGTATTGTGATACCAACTCTAACGTGTGGAAGTGAAGCTTGGACCTTGTTGGGGGGACAGAAGTCAAGCGTGAGAGCAATGGAAACGAGTTATTTGAGAGGGGCCTGTGGAGTCACATGGAGAGAGAAACTGACAAATGAGAATGTGAAGGAGCGTTGTGGTGTGGATGTGGATGTAATAGAAAGCGTTAGGAGAAACACATTGACGTGGTTTGGCCATGTGGAGAGGATGGTGAGTGAGAGACTGACGAGGAGAGTGTATGTGAATGATGTGGAGGGGAGAGAGTGAGGGAGAGGCCTAGGATGAGATGGAGGGGTGGAGTGGAGAGAGATATGAGAGAGGGGGTGTGTGAGCCGGGGGTTGGGCACTAAAATGGCGTGGGACAGGGCGACATGGAGGCGATTTGTTTGTGGCCACCCCTTACGGAATTAAGGCGTCTGGCAATAGATAGATAGAAAATCACTGCCTCCTGCCAGAGTAACTTAACATACTGCCGCCATAGCTACTCCTGTACTTTGTAGACATGCATTACATATGTGAGCACTTGTGAGAAAATAATTATAATAAAAAGACAAGTTGTATATCAAATTTATTCCACCTTTCATGCTATAGTTAGAAGTGGATAAAAGCATACGAAAATAAAACCCACATTTCAACTTTAAAACTGTCAGATCCAGTAGACTATGTTATAAACTCCAAGGGTGTAAAACCCTTTTTTCAACTTTGATGACTGAATTTATCGATAAGGAGAGCAAAACTAGGACTTCAATCACTTAGGCTTTATTAATGGATACCTACTGCAAATTAATAATGGGTATGGTAAGTTGTAATGACAGCGAGAGTCCCTGGGTCCAATTCCTGGTATATTAAGTGATTAGCCCTAATAGCCTCATCTAGGCTGGAATTTATAATCGTCCACAATGCTAGTTTCACGTGGTACCTGCAGTGTTTCTTGCTACTGCCAGGCTATTTCATACGCCTTAAAGAAGATACCTGGTGGTGCTCAGGTACACTAGGCCTACAGGTCATCTTTGATCTCTTGGTAACTTATATCCAAGTTATATTTATTGTTGTTCTTTTAATCTCATGATTACTTCTTAGTTACTTTCATCTTTTAGTTACTTAGGTCTATGCTTTATATAACAATACCACTTCATACCAGCACTGTTTATACCATGCTTTATGCTAGCACTGTATACTTATCCGCACTCAATAGCAGTTTCATACATGTTTTTTATCAAAGATCCTATTCAAATCTTTTCAGTCACCAGAGTATGCAGAAAGTCCTCATAACTCAGGCCTGTCGTGGAGTAAAAATGCTATTACAAGTTCCATTGCTACCTATGGAACAAATTTGTCATCTTCCTAGTTTGGTACTTTCTGTGTCAAGCTTTCAGAACACATCGGAGGCATAGTAGGAGGGCTGGCTGTGTTAGGAAGAGGGCTGGCTGTGTTCGGAAGAGGGCTGCCTGTGTTAGGAAAAGGGCTACCTGTGTTAGGAAGAGGGCTGCCTATGTTATGATGAGGGATGCCTGTGTTAGGAAGAGGGATGCCTGTGTTATCAAAGACGCTGCAGGTAGTTTACCATTGTACCCTTTTGTCCAAAACATTTTCAGTGTAGGTAATGGTCATTCCTTTTACTTATGCCAGTATTTCAAAGGAAATCCAAATACCGATTCCTTTGCAATGTTGTTAAAGCCATTCCAGGTTCCAGCCACATTTCATAGTGATCCTTGACAAAATTCATCAGTGTTTTCCAGTCAGGTAGACACTGTCCCCTTATCATAGCTTATCACCAGCTGTGAATGAGGCCCAGAGACTAATTAATTAGAAGGTTGGATTGATTTAGTTAGGGAGTGGTAGTGGGACTCAGTTTTCCTTGGACAAGGAAAAGGAAAGAAAATGCACAAACTTCCAGTGTTTTTTTTTTTTTCTGCATCTTTACGTAAACTAGTTCATGATAACCTTTCCTTTCTTCGTAACTAGCACTAAATTAGTCTTCAATATTCTAAGTGGCTCTGGAGATATCGTAATACCTCTCCTTCAGCGACTTAATATGCGCAATACAATTCAGTATCCCCTTGTTTCTTACAGATACCAAATAGCTAAAATAAACTACCAGTTCCAGGCGCAATGCTAGTAGGTGCGCGGTAGCACAGTGAGTAGAGCGGCAGCATGCCAATCTGCTGGACCCGGGTTCGATCCCCGGCGAAATAGAGGTACATTTAAAAAATATGGCAGTGTCCGTAGTGACGTGCTATTGAGCTCGGATTCGACTCCCGGCTGATATAGAGGTAAATTTGTGATAGTTTGGCAGACACATAGTGGTCTGCCTGTGGTGGTGGTGTTTGACGTCAGCCACTTAGTGGTCTGCCTTGGGGAGGGGGAATGTAAAAGTAGATAGATTCACACATACTCTAGACTGACACACATATACATTTACACAAGAGACACACATTCACTTACACAAAACATTCACACCTACATGCACTTACACAAGTCAGTCACACACACACATGCGCAAAGACACACACAAAACCACATATGACAGGCACACACACAGACAAAACATATACATAAGAGTAGGTGGTGGAATGGAAGGGGGTTTTAGTTCGAAGGCCAAAAATCCAATATTGGATTTTTTGGACTTTGAAATAAAACCCCCTTCCATTCCACCACCTACTCTTATGCATGTGTTATGTCTGTGTGTGCGCCTTTCTTATGTATGTAAGTGTCTTCATGCGTGCGTGTGTAAGATCAAGTGTGTGAAAGTGCATGTGACTTGTGTAAGTGCATGTGTGTGTCTTTTATAAGTCTGTGTGTGTGCCTGTTTTGTGAAAGTGGATGTGTGTGTCTGTGTAGTGTGAGTGTGTGTGAAGCTATCTACTTTTACATTCCCCCCTCCCCAAGGCAGGCCACTAAGTGGCTGCCGTCAAACACCACCACCACAGGCAGACCACTATGTGACTGCCAAACTGCCACTAATTTACCTCTATTTCAGCCGGGAGACGAACCCGGGTCCAACGGTAGGCCACTACGGACACTGCCATATGTTTTAAATGTACCTCTATTTCGCCGGGGATCGAACCCGGGTCCTGTAGAATGGCATGCTGCCGCTCTACTCACTGTGCCACGGAGGACACACTAACGTGATGCCTGAAACCTGTGGTGTATTTTAGTTATTTGGTATCAGTAAGAAACAAAGGAATGCTAAATGTAAAGTGTAAAGTAAGTGGCAAAGGAAGAGTTGTTAGGGTCCAGAACCACTTTGAGTATTTATAAGTGAAGAATATCATTTGTACTTATATATACAGGAAGGAAAGAAAAATTGCAACAGTATTTTTATTTATTTTTCCTTACTTAAAAATAATTTTCAATACTATTTTTTTACTTCCCCTCTGTTGTTTTTATTTACCGTGTCTCTTCAGACTCGTATGGCTCACTCAGCTGGACCAAATCCCCTGACATCACCTGAAAAAATATGCTAGAGTTGTGCTGGTCATGCCGGGGTTAATGCTAATTGTATTAACTCTCTCAGGCTCCTATGAATCACTCTCAGCTGAATAAAATCGTCTGGTTCAACTGGAATGTCACTAATTGTCCCGAATATCGGCGGGTTAACAAATGCCTAAGCTAACCCTCTAATACTAGGGTGTACTCTATGTCCAGCTGACGGGGGGGACTATGTTATTCGGCTGAGAGTAAGTCACTGGAGCCTGAGAGAGAGATTATGATCTTTATTCACCTTAACTTGGCGGAAAAAGCATTGGTCATCCCTGCATCTTAATTTCTGACCCGTAGACAATGCATTAACACTACAGTACGATGCTGGTTAAGAAGAAATGACAAGGAAAGGATGCAGGGACGTAGTATTGTCTGATTCTACCACTGAGCTACGAGGAATAAGCTACAAAAAGACGAAAAATTCTGCCCAGTTAGTCTATAGCTACAGCACAGCATTCAAGGTGGAGAGATGGCAATTCTAGGTCAAGTTAAAGGAAAAAGAGCAGTGTCGTCCGATTGACCAAATCCCTTCGTGGCAGTGCAGAGGTGGTGCCATCTTGTGTGGGGAATGCGAGAATTCCAGCCCATTCAGCACGAGGATGCAAATCTAATTTCTCAAACTGAAAGGGTTAGATAAAATATTACTGAGCCCTTCCATATAACAAAGCTACCCACAGCTATATATAACCGTCTGGGGGAAATAATAATAATATTTAAAAAAGCCTACATAATGTAAAAACATCTGTCCACTTCTGGCACTCGATCCTTGGCGCCTACAAGACAGCATAGTCAGTCTGCTGACGTCACCTTTTATTCTTACTCTTTCCTAGGCTTCACACGATCTCTAAAAGCTTAAAAAAAAATCTCTCATAATGAAAAAAAGAAGAAAAAAAAAACAGTCTTTACTAACCCACAGATATAGAAGAAAATATTTACCGTGTTCAAGCTAGTAGCACATCCCACCCAACACCATTCCAACACCCTGCACCCCACCTAGAACCGCTCCAATCCAACAACAACCCACCCGACCCCCATCCTACCCCACTACACCCCACCCAACTCCAATCCTACCCCATTACACATAACTCAAAGCCGATCCCACCCCATTAAACCTCACCCAACCAATATTCAACGCCACTGTACCCCTACCAACCGAGATCCTACCACACTATACCCACCCAACCCCGATCCTACCCGACTAAACCCCACCCAACCCCGATCCTACCCTACTAAACCCCACCCAACCCCGATCCTACCCCACTAAACCACACCCAACCGGAATCCTACCCAGCTACAACCCATCCATCCCCGATCCTACCACACTGCACCCCACCCAACCCCGATGCAGCCCAGCTGCACCCCACCCAACCCCACCCAACCCCGATCTAACCCCACTGCACCCCTCCCAACCAAACCCAACCCCGAGCCTACCCCAGTGAACCCCACCCAACCATGATCCTACCTCACTGCACAACACCCAATCCCAGCCAACCCCGATACTACCCCACTGAACCCCACCCAACCCCACCCAACCCCGATCCTACTTCACTGCACTCCAACAAACCCCGATCTTACCCTACTACACCCCATACAACCCCAATCCTACCCTAGTGCACCCCACCCAACCCCAATCCTACTTCAATGCACCCCACTCAACCCCACCCAACCCCGATCCTACCCCATTCCACCCCACCCAACCCTGATCCTACCCGACTGCACCCCACCCAACCTCGTTCCAACCCCACTGCGACCCATCCAACCACGATCCTACCCCACCGAAACACACCCAACCCCGACCCTAACCCAATGCGCCCCACATAATCCAGACCCTACTCCATCGGACCCCACCCAACCCCACCCAACCCCGATCTTACAGCACTGCACCCCACCCAACCCCGATCCTACCTGACTGCACCCCACCCAACCCCGACCCTACCCCACTGCACCCCCCAACCCCACCCAACCCCGATTATACAACAATGAAACCCGCCCAACCCCGATCCTACCCCACTTCACCCTCCCAACCCGACGTAATCCCGATCCTACCCAACTGCACCCAACCCAACTCCGATCGAATCCCACTGAACCCGACCCAACCCCACCCAACCCCGATTCTACCCCACTGCACCCCACCCAACCCCAATCCTACCTCACAGCACCCACACCAACTCCGATCCTACCCCACTGCACACAACCAAAACCCAATCCTACCTCATTGCACCCAACCCAACCCCGATCCTATCCCACTGCACCACACCCAACCCCTCTCAACCCCACCAAACTCCGATCCTACCCAACTGCACCCTCCAAACCCCACCTATACCCTATTTTACCCCACTGCACCCCACCCAACCACGATCCTATATCACTGCACCCCACCCAATCCCGACCCTACCCCACTGCACCCACCCAACCCCACCAAACCCCACCCAACGCCGATCCTACCCCAGTGCACCCCACCCAACCCCACCCAATCCCAATCACACCCCACTGCACCCCAGCGAACCCAATACAACCCAGATCCTACCTCACTGCACCCATCTAACCCCCATCCTACCCCACTCCACGCCATCCAACCCCGATTCAACATCATTGCACCCCACTCAACCACGATCCTACCCCACTGCACACTACTCAACTCCACCCAACCCCGATCCTACCTCACTGCACCTCACCCAACCCAGATCCTACCTCACAGCACCTAATCCAACCCCCATCCTACACCAGTGCAACCCACCCAACACCGACCCTACCTCACTGCACCCCACCCAACCTCACCCAACCCCAATCCTACCCCATTTCACCCCACCCAACCCCGATCCCACCCCACTGCATCCCACTCAACCCCGATCTACCCCACTGCATCCTACCCAACCCCGATCTTACCCCGCTGCATCCCACCCAGCCCTGATCCTTCCAAACTGGACCCTACCCCACCCAAACCGGATCCTATCCCATTTCACTCCACCGAACCCTAAACCTACCCCACTGCACCTTACCCAACCACGATCCAACACCACTGAACCCCACCCAAAACCTATCCGACCACACTGCACCCGGCCCAACCCCGTTCCTGCCCCATTGCACTCCACCCAATCCCTATCCTACCCTACTGCATCCCACTTAACCCCAATCCTACCCAACTTCACCCCACCCAACCCCGAACCTACCCCACAGCACCCCACCCAACCACGATCCTACTCCACTGCACCCCACCCAGCCACGATCCTACCCCATTTCACCCCACCCAACCACGATCCTACCCCACTGCACCCCACCCAAAATCTATCTGATCACACGGCACCCCACCCAACCCCGTTCCTGCCCCATTACTCTCCACCCAACCCTTATCCTACTCCACTGCACTCCACCCCACCCCAATCCTACCCAACAGCATCCAACTCAACCCCGATCCAACTTCATTGCGCCCCACGCAATTCTGATACTACCTCACTGTACCCCACCCAACTCCGATCCCATTCCACTGCACCCCACGCATCCTCGATCCTACCCCATTGCACGCCACCCAAGGTCTATCCTACCCCACTGCACCCCACCCAACTCCGATCCTATTCCACTGCACCCTACCCAACCCCTCCCCTACTCCGCTGCACCTCACCCAACCCCGAACCTACCCCACTTCACCTCACCCAACCCCGATCCAACCACACTGCACCTCACCCAAACCCGATCCTACCCCACTGCACCCCATCCAACCCCGCTCCTACTCCACTGCACCACACCCAACCCTGATCCTACCCCACTTCACCCCACTCAACCGCGATCCTACCCCACTGCATCCCACCCAAAATCTATCCGACCACATTGCATCCCACCCAACGCAGGTCCTGCCCCATTACATTCCACCCAACCCCTATCCTACTCCACTACACTCCACCACACCCCGATCCTACCCGTCTGCATCCCACGCAACCCCGATCCTATCTCATTGCGCCCCATGCAACTCTAATCCCACCCTACTGCATCCCACCCAACTCCGATCCTATCCCACTGCCCCCCACCTAGCCCTACGCCTACCCCACTGCACCCCACACAACCCCGATCCTACCCCACTGCACCCCACCCAAACCCGCTCCCACCCCACTGCACCCCACCCAACCTCGAGCCTACCCCACTGCACCCCACCCAACCCCGTGCCAACCCACTGCATCCCACCCAACCCCGATCATTCCCCACTTCACCCCACACAACCCCGAGCATACCCTACCTCAGCATATCACTTGAAAATAATTTTAAAGCAGAGTGATTTAAAAATATTATCCATTGCATGGGTTATGAAGTGTCTGGTGAAGCAGTGTTGGATAAGGTGTAGACGTGCTGTAGGATTGGTATTGTAAGGTTACTTTTGGTTGGGGTAGAGAAAAGGGTAGAGTACGGTGTGGTAAGATAGAGTTGGGTAGGATAGTCAGACTAGGTAGGTTAAGTTTGGTTGGGTAGTGTAAGGTTGATTAGGGTAGGGTATAGTCAGATAAGGTAGGGTAGGTAGGGTAGGTTAGGGTAGGGTAGGGGACTCAATAAAGGTTCTTCAGTTTTGGTACTGTGGTTTCAGTTTGGGTAGGGTTCAGGGGTTAGATATAAATTTCACTGGGCCCTCCTATAAGACTAGGCCACTCACAGCTGAGAAAATCGTCAGAAGTTAGCAACAGCAAAATATATAAACGTCTACATGAAACTTAAACATCTAGCCTCCTCCGAGACTCGAATCTTCGAGCGTATGACATGGTGCTCGCAATCTGTTTACAGCACTTTTTAATCCTGTTCTTTGTTTGCCTTCAGAAGATTTCCAACAGTTTAAGAAAAACCCTCTCAGGATGATGGGACAAAAACATTAACCCCTTCAGACCGATGGGGACAGGTGTTATGGAGCCTAATTAGCCTTACCATGAAACATGTATTTATTATTTTACCACCTGGGTATATAGGTCATGCCGACGAGAAGTCTACCCTAAGCTCAGTAAACTCGTTTCGTGTGTGTGTGTGTGTGTGTGTGTGTGTGTGTGTGTGTGTGTGTGTGTGTGTGCATGTGTATAAGTAAGGCGTCACCAGAATGAAGGGGTTGATGCAATGATGTGAAAATGCTATGTGTCTTGCAATCACTCACCCGCATGGCCAAAAATTCATCTCTTGGGCATTCTTCCTCAGTCTGCCACTCTCCCTCCCTTCCACCTCCATTCTTCTAACCCAGTGTATCGAAGCATGGTTTTGAGTTTGGTCTGGTACTTTCTGACTTTACCTTTAGTGTAAACTTTAGTAGGTGGTCAGCTTTTGATTCATTCTCCCTGAAAAAGAAAAAAATAGTATCCGTTCATTATACTCATTATTCATACTTACTGTTAAGAATGAGGTGGATAAGAACAAGCAGAAAAAGGGAAGAGGGAGAGAAAATGAACACAAAAATCTAAAAAATAAGTAAATCAATAAATAAAGGAGACCTGTCATTGGGGTATCCAGTAATATGGCCTTTGGTCCCTTTTTCCCAGCATTATAAAATGTATATACATAGAAATAATATAGACTGTCTTCAATGTTCCATATTATGTTGGTTCATATTCTCAAAACTAAGAGGCCGAAGGAGTATGAAAGACCATAGTATTGACGGTCACTATTGGAAGACGTGTGTCATCAGATATACAACCCAGGATGTCACATTTGAGTTCATAATTTGATATATGTATATGATACCAAAATATGTGCATTTATATCTGGGGTGGTTTCAGTTATCCTGAAAATCCCTACATCTTCAGGACCATGACGCCATTTCATTATCATTCTTGACACAATCTCTTGACTATAATTGTCTTAGGAGCGAGTTCAGTAGGTAAATGGGTTGTAAACATGTCCCACTAACTCTATTAGCTACCAGATACCTCTTCTAAGATCGATAAAATTGCGCTGATGGGCTTCATCTCATGAAAAGTGTGTTAGAAAAGTTAGACGGCGAGGTTGTGTGTGTGTGTGTGTGTGTGTGTGTGTGTGTGTGTGAGAGAGAGAGAGAGAGAGAAATATGGCACTGTGGTCTGTGTTAGTGTGAAATGTGGCAGTGTGAAATTGCCTACCTATCTACATATCAATCAGTCTATCTATCTGCCATTCTGTCTGTCTATATGTCTATCCATATATCTGTTTATCTAAATCTAATCCCACAGGCGAATGATAGTGGCATCGTATTAAGAGAAGTACTACTTACTGTAGCTTTAAACGGAGATAAGTGTTGGCTGACTGGCTCATTGACTGGCTCTCTGGCTGGCTTTGTAACTTCCTTTCTTCGTGGCTTTTTCCTGCCTTTTTCTTGGCTTTCTTCGTAGCTTTTTCCTGCCGTTCTTCCTGGCTGCCTTTTTCCTGACCTTCTTTCTGCCTTTCTTCATGTTATTCTTCCTGGCTTACTGTGGACTTCATGCAGTTCCTTACGTCTGTCTGTCGACAATAATAATAATAATCATCATCATCATCATCATCACCGCATGATCATCATCATCATCATCATCATCATAATCACATTACTATAATTATCATTGGTAGCAGTAGTATTGTTATTATTATCATTATTATTATTATTATTATTATTATTATTATTATTATTAAGAAGGCATGGATCAGTGAACCTGTGACAGAAGAGTGGAAAAACGCAGTGACTGTACCCCTGTACAAATATAAAGGTGAGCGATTTGAGTCCAAGAATTATCGTGGAATAGGTCTATTAAGGGTGGTAGGGAAGGTATGTAGAAGAATTATTATAGAAAAAGTAAGAGAGATATCAGAAGTCCTAGTAAGTGAGGAAAATGGTGGCTTTGGAGTGGCAGAGGATGTGCGGATCAAATATTTTCAGCAAGACAGATGTGGAGAAGGCAGCCGCTGCTGCCTTTCCCTCGTTCGCCAGTTTCCCGTCCCCGCTACGCTCTAATTCGAGAGCTTGTTCCTGCTTTTTTCCCTGACGGGCTCTTATGTTTGCCCGTGCCCCAACAAGTGCGGGGGGAATATTTCAACAAACAAACAAACAGGGCAGGTCGAGATGCATTTCAATCGTTTTGAAAATTTGCTTATATCCACATTAATAATATTGCAAACCATTAAGAGCTAAAAGCACACAGTATTTACCATTAAAGTTGTTTGGCATATATTTGTCATACCGTATATTCCTCCAAATATCCAAAGAAAAACAAATATGCATATTAGGTAATAAAACATTGTAAGTAGACCAAGACTTGAAACAATGAGCAGTAAAGCAGTCTGAGTTGGCCAAAGTCGTAATGGAACAGCCCTGAGTCTAAGGCAACACCACTGAAGGAAAAACATGAAGCAGGTAAGAAACTATTCATGTAATAACTACAGGAAACCATTGACTTACTTCAATATTTTCATGTAGTTATTACGTGAATAGTTTCTTACCTCCTTCGTGTTATTCCTTCAGTAGTGTTGCCTCTGACTCAGGGCTGTTCCATTACGACTGACCAACTCAGACTGCTTCACTGTGCATTGTTTCGAGTCTTGGTCTACTTAGAATGTTTTATTTCTTATTATCCAGCTTTGGTTTTCATTGAGTATTTGGAGGAATATACGGTATGAGGAAGATATGCTAAACAACTTTAATGGTAGATACTGCGTGCGTTTAGCTCGTAACGGTTTATAATGGTTATATGGATACAGAAGCAATTTTTCAAAAAGATTCAAACGCATCTCGACCTGCGCTACCGTCGTCACTGCCCACTTCTGTAATAAAAACTTAGACATTGAAGGGGCTTTAACCTTCATATCTTATCGTACAACGCTGAATATGTAATTGATTATGACTACCGATAACACATGATTGACGAACATAATCTTTTCATACTTTATTACATCAACGTCACAGTTCTGCCGTGTGTATGTTTGTGTCCGTTGTCACGTCGTTATACAGACTCGCCGACCAGAAAGGGGTGGGGGCTGCACAGACCCACACACACCCGAACCTCCACGAACTTTTATGAGTGACTACCTTTTAACGGTTCATCGAGTTTCATGCAGCCACGACTCAATACTGAAGCTGTGCATTGACCTAGTTCAGTCAGGTAAAAACAAACCGACTGTTGAATAAAACACATGAGGTCAGGGGAAGTTTCAGTGGGTTAGTAAATGAGTTAATAGACTCGCAAGAGGGAATAATAAGACGCGTCGGGAGAGAGAACTGTAAATGATCAGCGACTGAGGAAACTGCAGTACCTACCCCTGCAATATTCTAAGGGGAAATAAATACCTGGTAGTCATTTACTATGTAGGCACTTAAATGATACCATTCTGGTTCACAGGTCGTCCCATTACAGCCAGCTGTCCATTGTTCTGCCCTGACCGTCTGTGTCATATTTACGGCTATTCTGACACGAGACAGGTAATCGATCAAATCCATATTCACAATACGCACACCAGACACTCCCCAGACACGCCCCATCCAGCCCCACTGTGTCATATTTACGACTATTCTAGCACGGTGAAGGTTCCCAATCGATTGGATAAACACCATACTCGCCTCAGGCACACGCCAGACGCCCATAAGTCTCCCACCAGACACACCACCAGTACCTCCAACCCCTCAGCACACACCTAATGTGGCCTGGAAACCATCCTTTAAAAAAAAAAAAAAAAAAAAAATGAGTGAGTGGCACTGGGACGCAAACAGTTTACTTGGCGGCCCTTGTCGGACTAGCAAAAAATTAGAGCACATGCAGAAACAAAACTGTAATGAGTTTGTATACAGGATAAAATGACTGCTAGAGAGAATGGTGAGACACGTGAAAGAACAGAACGTTAAAATGGGATAACAATAACTGCAAGGGATAACTGTAAGGCGCGTAATGAAGGCTATATCTCTCCCCTCACGTTAAAAATACTTCTCTTAAGCAGAATGAAATTCTATACGGCAGCTCGAATGAAATATAAAAAATATATTTTATTCAAGTTTTCATACTGCTTGGACACAAAAATAGTATCCTCTTCATGAGTATTTTTCTTTAAATATAAGAAACACGAATATTGTTAGTCCGGTTCCAGTTATAGCCTGTGTTTGGTAACTCCAGTCTATTACCTTTTTTAACTCAGGGATGACCTATTATAGGAAGGGGATTGATGAGACGTGTATATTAGCCCCAATATGCGAAAAAAAAATCTAAACCAAAAAAAAAAAAAATGTCTAAAAGAAGCAAGACTTAAATTTGAGAGAAGTCCTGGTATGAAAGAGATTTCAATTTCGCGTATACAAAAACAATCCCACTTTATTAGGAGGCAAAACAATAATTGTTTTTAATACTGCAGAAATTATATAAATAAATGAAGAGTATTGTCGTACTTGTCTTGGTTTATTCTATAAATCTAGTGCCTCAAATATATACCACCCAATATGTGAATTTTCTGTGATTATAATAATTTCCAAAATTACCAAAGATAATAATTTCACTTATAATCACAGGATGCCCCATATATCACAATGCTTCGTCCATGTTTCAGAGTTATACCTGCTGTAAGAGGGCCGATACTTTTGGGGAAGGTTGTTTTTTTTTTTTTTTTTTGCCAGACGCCTCAATCCCGTTTGCGGTGGCCACAAACAAATCGCCTCCAAGTCGCCCTGTCCCCCGCCATTTCACTGCCCTGCTCCCAATTCACACACCCCTCTCTCATATACCTCTCCACTCCATCCCTCCATCTCATCCTCGGCCTCCCCCTCCCTCTTCCCCCCTCCACCTCACTCACATACACTCTCTTCGTCAGGGTGTACTTTATATATATATATATATATATATATATATATATATACTGTATATATATATATATATATATATATATATATATATATATATATATATATATATATATACCGTACTTCATAAAAATAGACATTGGCAGGGATGTGCGCCATGCCCCTCCCCCTGTCCTCCATCCACCTCACGCGCATACACTCCCCTAGCAAGTCTCTCATTCTCCATCCTCTCCACAGGGTCAAACCATCTCAGTTATCACTTTCGATCACATCCACATCAACACCACAACGCTCCGTTACTTCCTCATATGCTTGTCTCTCTCTTAAGTCATGACTTCTCATAGGTTCATGTTCTATTTTAAACTTATGTTCTCCTCAGCTTCTTATTTGTCATTATTTGCTAACGTTCGTTCTGAAGCTTACATTCTCTTACGTTCTCTGAAGCTACTTCACGTTCTCTTTTAATCTCCCATTTTCTTTCATCGTCTGATTGAGTTGCCGTTTAGGCATTAGTTTTATTTTTTCGAACAGAGAGGCAACCAAAGAGCAAGGAAAAATTTGATGACGTCACACTTGACGTGTTCAGTGTAGGCCGTGCTGTCGGGGAAGAAGGTCGTTGGCGGCTTCTTCGGGACATTATTCTTCATTAAAGGTAAAATTTATGAACAAAATCTCATCGAATCTTAATTTAGACTAGGTTAATACGCGTCTGAGCCAATATGGCTAATTTAAGCCAGGAGAGTAGGTGTATTGTGAGTTAGTTTGAACTGGAGCCGTTCTGTGGAGGAAGGAATGCTGACATCTTTTCAGGTGACATTTTTCATTAAACATAGAGTTAAGAAAGTGACGATATATTAACTCAGAACAGTTTAGTATGAAACTGAGTAAACATGGATGGACTATGACCAGGATGAGAGGTGTCTTCCTGGAGTAGTATTTAGTGTGTTTTCCAAAATCAAAATTGCTAGGGAAACTTGTGGTTAGGTATAGTTGTTTGTTTCGTAGTTTTTATTCTAGGTGGCATTGGAGGCTTCGTAGCAACTCTTCTTTTGCGAATTATTATGGAAATTATGATATTCGCCGTAATCTGTCGAAGGTCAAGGACACAGGGAAAATTCAGTTATTCGGCTCTTTACACCAGTTGGCAAGCGCTGGTATTGCTGAGTCCTCCTTGTAGAATGTGCTGTTGTTGCTATTACAGCGACCGCTGTTTTCAATGCTATAATTACTGCTACAATTATTATTCCTTTATAATTTCATGTTCTTTTTCAGGTAAATTTTGACCAGGATTGCTAAAGCACTGAGGACAAGACGAGACAACAGGAGAGAAGACAAAGACAGGAGATGGGACAGAAGAAAGCCGCTGCAATACCACCGCAGTTACCACCACCACCATCACTAATCGCCATCACCACCACCACTAATTGCCATCACCACCACCACTAATTGCCATCACCACCACCACTAATTGCCATCACCACCACTCTATTATCACCTCATATGTGGGGAGGCTTCTCACATACAGCTCCTCTCAACAAGATGAAATCAAAGGCTTTTCGCCTCTTTAACTCTGCTCTCCCTGGCTCCATTCAGTCTGTCACATCGCAACACTGTTGCATCAATCCATCTCTTCTCTCACTATTTCATTGGTCACTACTCCTCTAAATTGTCTACTTGCATCCCTCCATCACTACGACGAGTGCGTTGCACCCATCTAGCAGCAAACTCTCATCTCATTTCTTTCCAGCTCTGTAATGCAAGAGTTAACCGTTACTCACAGTCCTTCATGCATGCAATTGTTAATCTCTGGAACTGTCTTCCTTTGTCTGTATTTCCTGCTCCCTGCGACCTCCAGTCACTTAAAAACAGTATGTCGAGACAACACGAAATGAACTGATCTTGAATTTGGCTCTGTCTTATCTTTTTTAATTTTTCCTTGGACGGAACAATTTGTGAGCGTCCAATCTTTGGTTCCTACTTCCTTGCATATAAAAATAAAAACACATCCATTAGTCACCATTACCACCGCCTTATTATCACCACAGCCACCACCACCAATCTCCACTACCACCACTACCACCACCACCACCATTATTATCAGTATTATTATTTTTGTGCATTTTCCGCTGCAGCGAAATAATGTCAGTATTGTAAAGATAAACTCTTAAAGTAGCAGAACTTTTACATTCGCAAAAAAATTTATTGGGACGGTTAAAACGGAAAATATTGTTTCTATTAGCTGTCTGATGGGCCTTTATTAATTTGATTTTATATTTTCAGGCTGATTTGGGCCGGAAGACTTGAGGATGACGAGAGAAGACAAGAAGATAAAAGACAAGACGACCACAGAAAACAGAAAAGAAATTATGAGGAACCGTTATAACCACAACTACCACCACCCCAACCATCGCAACACCCCCACCCCCACCATCACTCAGAAGTAAGGCTATTCTACTGGGTTCTACATGCAGGTATTTTGTACTGCGGCTGTCACGTTGCCTTTGGTTAATTTCGAAAGGATCTGACTTTTTTTTATATCAGTCAATGACATTTTTGCCTTTTAGACATATAACTTAAGGTACCTTTCAACAAAGTACATGTTCATAGATTTTCTTTAGATACTGTCTATAGAATTTCAAACACTTGTACACGAACACACACAAACATACATGGTCATATACACCGGAACACAATCAGGCACGCAAACGCGCCTGCGCGCACGGATGTACACGCCAGCACATGCACATGTACACGTGCACATACATACACATAACAGCACATGTGCACGTGCATATATACATATACATAATATCACATGCATACATGCATGAATCAACATGCAAACACATTCATACTCACGGACATGTTTCCATACGTTTTAATACATAACTTACATAAACTTAATGCATACACAAATATGCACGTGCACGAGAACATATACACATACAAATGTGCATATAGGCACACATACAAAAGTATCTTCACATATAAAAACACATACACATGTACCTATACATTATTCTATATATACATAAACAAGTCCATATTCAAATATACCTACATATATAAATGCATACATTCATGCATAAATACTGCACAGCCGTACATACATACGAACATACGTGCACTTCTTACTGTATATATTAATGTATACATACATGCACAAGTACATATGTACGTACATACATAAAGCCATACATACATAACACACGTCAGATGCATAAACATTACCGTAGAGACACATATTTGCATATACACATACATATATGAACACATGGATGCACATACCAGTACATATATAAATATAGATTTTGCATAAACGTCAGTACGTACTTACATACACATGCCCAGATGCAGATATACGTGCACGCATATATCTGCATACAATCATACTTTCATGGACATCACACAAGAATATACGCGTACTGTACACATAAATACACAGGTACACATACATAAACATGAAAACATGCGCACATACTCGTACACCCAGCTGCATACACACATTTTGTCATTCTTTCTTATGTTTTTCCGTTTATAAATATTTTCACTGCCATACACATTTCCCCACCTGCTAATCCTTTCACCACCATTACCTATATTATTGTATTTTTCGTATCTGCAGACGATTTTATTCTCACTGGGAAAGACTTTTGGAATAGGAGGGGTTGAATGTAACTTTCAACCAGATTTCCCTGAGCTGAGTAAAACCATCCATAATAGTAGGTATAATAGAAGATAATTCTCTCTCTCTCTCTCTCTCTCTCTCTCTCTCTCTCTCTCTCTCTCTCTCTCTCTCTCTTCAACTTTTTACCAAATGACCCTCACTACAATGCCCCACCTTCCCGAACTTCAGTGTTGCCACCACCACTACCACCACTCTCCGACTTCACTGCTGGCACCACCTCACCCCCCAACACTTCTGCCACAATCTTCCCCTCCAACACTGCTGCCACCACCTCCCCCTCCAACACTGCTGCCACCACCTCCCCCTCCAACACTGCTTCCACCACCTCCCTCTCCATCACTGCTTCCACCACATCCCTCTCCATTACTGCTTCCACCACCTCCCCCTCCAACACTGCTGCCATCACCTCCCCTTCTAACACTACTGCCATAACCCCCCCCTTCAACACTGCTGCCATCACCTCCCCCTCCAACACTATTGCCACCACCCCCCTTCCAACACTGTTGCCATCCCCTCCTCCTCCAAAACTCTTGCCACCACTTCCGCTTCCAGCACTGCTCCCAACACCTCCTCTAAAACTGCTGCCACCACCTTCCCTTCCAACACAGCCACCACCACCACCACCTACAACTATATGGCTGCCACCACCTTCCCCTCCAACTTCTGCTGCCACCACCTTCCCCTCCAACTTCTGCTGCCACCACCTTCCCCTCCAATTTCTGTTCCCACCACCTTCCCCTCCAAATTCTCCTGCCACCACCTTCCCCTCCAACTTCTGCTGCCACCACTTCCCCTTCCAACACTGCTGCCGCCTTCTCCCCCTCCAGCACTGCTGCCACCACCTTCCCCTCCAACTTCTGCTGCCACCACTTCCCCTTCCAACACTGCTGCCGCCACCACCACCACCTCACAAATGGTGTCACCACCTTCCTCTCCAACACTGCTGCCACACCTCCCCCTCCAACACTGCCGCCACCACCTCCCTCTCCAACACTGCTGCCATCATCTTCCCCTCCAACACTACAGCCACCACCTCCCCCTCCAATACTGCTGCCACCATCTCCGCCTCCAGCACTGCTGCCACCACCTCCCCTCCAACACTGCTACCACCACCTCCCCCTCCAGCACTGCTGCCACCATCTCCCTTTCCAACACTGCTGCCATCATCTTCCCCTCCAACACTACAGCCACCACCTCCCCCTCCAATACTGCTGCCACCATCTCCGCCTCCAGCACTGCTGCCATCACCTCCCCTCCAACACTGCTGCGAGCACCTCCCATCCAACACTCCTGCCAACACCTCCACCATCAGCACTGCTGCCACCACCTCTCCATCCACCTTCACTGCTGCCACCATCTCACCTTCCAACACTGCTACCACCACCTCCCCCTCCAGCACTGCTGCCACCATCTCCCTTTCCAACACTGCTGCCACCACCTTCCCCTCCAACACTGCTGCCACCACCACCCCCTCCAACACTGCTGCCACCACCACCCCCTCCAACACTGCTGCCACCACCACCCCCTCCAACACTGCTGCCACCACCACCCCCTCCAACACTGCTGCCACCACCACCCCCTCCAACACTGCTGCCACCACCTTCCCCTCCAACACTGCTGCCACCACCTTCCCCTCCGACACTGCTGCCACCACCACCCCCTCCAACACTGCTGCCACCACCACCCCCTCCAACACTGCTGCCACCACCACCCCCTCCAACACTGCTGCCACCACCTCCCCCTCCAACACTGCTGCCACCACCTTCCCCTCCAACACTGCTGCCACCACCTTCCCCTCCAACACTGCTGCCACCACCTCCCCCTCCAACACTGCTGCCACCACCTCCCTCTCCAACACTGCTTCCACCACCTCCCACTCCAACACTGCTGCCACCACCTTCCCCTCCAACACTGCTGCCACCACCTCCCCCTCCAACACTGCTGCCACCACCTCCCCCTCCAACACTGCTGCCACCACCTCCCCCTCCAACACTGCTGCCACCACCTCCCCCTCCAACACTGCTGCCACCACCGGCCCCTCCAACACTGCTTCAACCACCTCCCTCTCAATCACTACTGCCATCATCTCCTCCAACACTGCTGCCACCACCTCCTCTTCACTGCTGCCACCACTCCCTCCAACACTGCTGCCACCACTCTCCTCTCCAACACTGCTGCCACCACCTTCCCTCTCAATCACTGCTGCCACCCCCCCCTCTTCATCACTGCTGCCACCACCTCTCCCTCCATCACTGCTTCCACCACCTCCCCCTTCAGCACTGCTTCCACCACCTCCCCCTTCAGCACTGCTTCCACCACCTCCCCCTTCAGCACTGCTTCCACCACCTCCCTCTTCAACACTGCTGCCACCACCTCCCTCTCCAACACTGCTGCCACCACCTCCCTCTCCATCACTGCTTCCACCACCTCCCTCTCCATCACTGCTTCCACCACCTCCCTCTCCAACACTGCTTCCACCACCTCCCTCTCCAACACTGCTTCCACCACCTCCCTCTCCATCACTGCTTCCACCACCTCCCCCTCCAACACTGCTGCCACCACCACCCCCTCCAACACTGCTGCCACCACCTCCACCTCCAACACTGCTGCCAACACCTTCCCCTCCAACACTGCTGCCACCACCTCCCCTCCAACACTGCTGCCACCACGACCCCCTCCACCCCTGCTGCCACCACCTCCTCCTCCAACACTGCTGCCACCACCTCCCCTCCAACTTCACTGCTGCCACCACGTCCCCTCTCCAACACTGCTGCCACCACACCCTCCT
The DNA here is from genome assembly GCF_032717465.1 of Coenobita brevimanus. Classification (NCBI taxonomy): domain Eukaryota; kingdom Metazoa; phylum Arthropoda; class Malacostraca; order Decapoda; family Coenobitidae; genus Coenobita; species Coenobita brevimanus. The sequence continues at coordinate 48,161,928 of NC_136966.1, forward strand.
CCAACTTCACTGCTGCCACCACCTCCCCCTCCAACTTCACTGCTGCCACCACCTCCCCTTCCAACTTCACTGCTGCCACCACCTCCCCTTCCAAATTCACTGTTGCCACCACATCCCCCACCAACATTGCTGCCACCAGCTCCCCCTCCAATACTGCTGCCACCCCCCCCTTCCAACACTGTTGCCACCACATCCCCCTCCAACACTGCTGCCACCAGCTCCCTCTCCAACATTGCTGCCACCAGCTCCCCCTCCAACACTGCTGCCACCCCCCCCTTCCAACACTGTTGCCACCACCTCCTTCAAAACTATTGCAACCACTTCCCCTTCCAACATTGCTGCCACCACCTCCTCCAAAACTGCTGCCACCACCTTCCCTTTAAAACACAGCTGCCACCACCTTCCCTTCCAACACAGCTGCCACCACCACCACCTCCAACTATACTGCTGCGACCACCTTCCCCTCCAACTTCTGCCACCGCCTTCCCCTCCAACCTCTGCTGCCACCACATTCCCCTCCAATTTCTGCTGCCACCACATTCCTCTCCAATTTCTGCTGCCACCACCTTCCCCTCCAATTTCTGCTGCCACCACATTCCTCTCCAATTTCTGCTGCCACCACCTTTCCCTCCAACGGGTGCTGCCACCACCTTCCCCTCCAACTTCTGCTGCCACCACTTCCCCTTCCAACACTGCTGCCACCACCACCACCTCAGAAATGGTGCCACCACCTCCCCCTCCAACACTGCTGCCACCACCTTCCCCTCCAACACTGCCGCCACCACCTCCCTCTCCAACACTGCTGCCACCACCTTCCCCTCCAACACTGCCTCCACCACCTCCCTCTCCAACACTGCTGCCACCACCTTCCCCTTCAAAACTACTGCCACCACCTCCCCCCAGCATCACTGCTGCCACCATCTCCCCCTCCAGCACTGCCGCCACCACCTCCCTCTCCAACACTGCTGCCATCACCTTCCCCTTCAACACTACTGCCACCATCTCCCCCCAGCGTCACTGCTGCTACCATCTCCCCTTCCAGCACTCTTGCCACCACCTCCTCTCCAACACTGCTCCCACCACCTCCCATCCAACACTGCTGCCAACACCTCCACTATCAGCACTTCTGCCACCACATCTCCCTCCAACTTCACTGCTGCCACCACCTCCCCTTCCAATGCTGCTACCACCACATCCCTCTTCAACACTGCTGCCACCACCTCCCCCTCCAACACTGTGCCACCACCTCCCCCTCCAACACTGTGCCACCATCACCCTCTCCAACACTGCTGCAACCATCTCCCCCTCCAACACTGCTGCAACCACCTCCCCCTCCAACACTGCTGCCACCACCTTCCCCTCCAACACTACTGCCACCACTTTCCCCTACAACACTGCTACCACCACCTTCCCCTCCAACACTGCTGCCACCACCTCCCCCTCCAACACTGCTGCCACCACCTCCCCCTCCAACACTGCTGCCACCACCTCCCCCTCCAACACTGCTGGCACCGCCTTCCCCTCCAACACTGCTGCCACCACCTTCCCCTCCAACACTGCTGCCACCACCTTCCCCTCCAACACTGCTGGCACCGCCTTCCCCTATAACACTGCTTCAACCACCTCCCTCTCCAACACTGCTTCCACCACCTCCCTCTCCATCACTGCTTCCACCACCTCCCCTCCAACACTGCTGCCACCACCACTCCCTCCAACTTCACTGCTGCCACCACCTCCCCCTCCAACACTGCTGCCACCACCTCCCCCTCCAACACTGGTGCTACCACCTCCCCCTCCAACACTGGTGCCACCACCTCCCCCTCCAACACTGCCGCAACCACCTCCCCCTCCAACACTGCTGCAACCACCTCCCTCTCAATCACTGCTGCCATCATCTCCCCCACCATCTCCACTTGTGCACCTCCTACCCCTCTATCTTCACTGCTTCCACCACTTCCCTCTCTATCACTGCTTCCACCACTTCCCTCTCTATCACTGCTTCCACCACTTCCCTCTCTATCACTGCTTCCACCACCTCCTCTTCATCACTGCTTCCATCACCTCTCCCTCCATCATTGCTTCCACCACCTCCTCTTCATCACTGCTTCCATCACCTCTCCCTCCATCACTGCTTCCACCACCTCCCTCTTAATCACTGCTTCCACCACCTCCTCTTCATCACTGCTTCCATCACCTCTCCCTCCATCATTGCTTCCATCACCTCCCTCTCCATCACTGCTTCCACCACCTCCCTCTCCATCACTGCTTCCACCACCTCCCTCTCCATCACTGCTGCCATCACCTCTCCCTCCATCATTGCTTCCATCACCTCCCTCTCCATCACTGCTTCCACCACCTCCCTCTCCATCACTCCTTCCACCACCTCCCTCTCAATCACAGCTGCCACCACCTCCAACTCCAACCTCATTTCTGCCATCACCTTCCCCTCCAACACTGCTGCCACCACCTCCCCCTCTAACTTCACTGCTGCCACCACGTCCCTCTCCAACTTCGCTGCTGCCACCACCTCCTCCTCCATCTTCACTGCTGCCACAACCTCCCCTCCAACTTCACTGCTGCCACCACGTCCCCCTCTAACTTTACTGCTGAAACCACACCCTCCTCCAACTTCACTGCTGCCACCACCTCCCCCTCCAACTTCACTGCTGCCACCACCTCCCCTTCCAACTTCACTGCTGCCACCAACTGCCCTTCCAAATTCACTGTTGCCACCACATCCCCCTCCAACACTGCTGCCACCAGCTCCCTCTCCAACACTGCTGCCACCAGCTCCCTCTCCAACACTGCTGCCACCAGCTCCCTCTCCAACACTCCTGCCACCAGCTCCCTCTCCAACACTGCTGCCACCAGCTCCCTCTCCAACACTGCTGCCACCACCCCCCTTCCAACACTGTTGCCACCACCTCCTTCAAAACTATTGCAACCACTTCCCCTTCCAACATTGCTGCCACCACCTCCTCCAAAACTGCTGCCACCACCTTCCCTTTAAAACACAGCTGCCACCACCTTCCCTTCCAACACAGCTGCCACCACCACCACCTCCAACTATACTGCTGCGACCACCTTCCCCTCCAACTTCTGCCACCGCCTTCCCCTCCAACCTCTGCTGCCACCACATTCCCCTCCAATTTCTGCTGCCACCACCTTCCCCTCCAATTTCTGCTGCCACCACATTCCTCTCCAATTTCTGCTGCCACCACCTTTCCCTCCAACGGGTGCTGCCACCACCTTCCCCTCCAACTTCTGCTGCCACCACTTCCCCTTCCAACACTGCTGCCACCACCACCACCTCAGAAATGGTGCCACCACCTCCCCCTCCAACACTGCTGCCACCACCTTCCCCTCCAACATCTTCCGCCACCACCTCCCTCTCCAACACTGCTGCCACCACCTTCCCCTCCAACACTGCCTCCACCACCTCCCTCTCCAACACTGCTGCCACCACCTTCCCCTTCAAAACTACTGCCACCACCTCCCCCCAGCATCACTGCTGCCACCATCTCCCCCTCCAGCACTGCCGCCACCACCTCCCTCTCCAACACTGCTGCCATCACCTTCCCCTTCAACACTACTGCCACCATCTCCCCCCAGCGTCACTGCTGCTACCATCTCCCCCTCCAGCACTCTTGCTACCACCTCCTCTCCAACACTGCTCCCACCACCTCCCATCCAACACTGCTGCCAACACCTCCACTATCAGCACTTCTGCCACCACATCTCCCTCCAACTTCACTGCTGCCACCACCTCCCCTTCCAACGCTGCTACCACCACATCCCTCTTCAACACTGCTGCCACCACCTCCCCCTCCAACACTGTGCCACCACCTCCCCCTCCAACACTGTGCCACCACCTCCCCCTCCAACACTGTGCCACCATCTCCCCCTCCAACACTGCTGCAACCACCTCCCCCTCCAACACTGCTGCCACCACCTTCCCCTCCAACACTACTGCCACCACTTTCCCCTACAACACTGCTACCACCACCTTCCCCTCCAACACTGCTGCCACCACCTCCCCCTCCAACACTGCTGCCACCACCTCCCCCTCCAACACTGCTGCCACCACCTTCCCCTCCAACACTTCTGTCACCACCTTCCCCTCCAACACTGCTGCCACCACCTTCCCCTCCAACACTGCTGCCACCACCTCCCCCTCCAACACTGCTGCCACCACCTCCCCCTCCAACACTGCTGGCACCGCCTTCCCCTCCAACCATCTCCCTCTCCAACACTGGTTCCTCCACCTCCCCTCCAACACTGCTGCCACCACCACTCCCTCCAACTTCACTGCTGCCACCACCTCCCCCTCCAACATTGGTGCCACCACCTCCTCCAACACTATTCCAACACTGCTTCAACCATCTCCCTCTCCAACACTGCTTCCACCACCTCCCTCTCCAACTTCACTGTTGCCACCACCTCCCCCTCCAACTTCACTGCTGCCACCACCTCCCCTTCCAACTTCATTGCTGCCACCAACTGCCCTTCCAAATTCACTGCTGCCACCACATCCCCCTCCAACACTGCTGCCACCAGCTCCCTCTCCAACACTGCTGCCACCACCTCCCCCTCTAACTTCACTTCTCCCACCACCTCCCCCTCCAACACTGCTGCCACCACTTCCCTCTCCAACACTGCTCCCATCACTTCCCTCTCCAACACTGCTGCCACCACCTCCCTCTCCAACACTGCTGCCACACCCTCCCTCTCCAACACTGCTGCCACCACCTCCCCCTCCAACACTGCTGCCACCACCTCTCTCTCTAACTTCACTGCTGCCACCACCACCTCCTACATCGCCAACCTTTAACTCCTTCTCTGTTTCCATCTCTCAATTCAACAATCATTTCATTCAAAAACAATTTATTTTATCCCAAATTCAGAAAAATAGCCTGGAGTGAAAAGAACTATACTAAGTAGTTGTTCCTTTTTTTTTTTTTTTTTTTTTTTTTTATACAAATAGGCTCTAGGCCAGTTTCTGGTATCGGAGCTTCTTTACATCTTTTCCTTAGCGATTTATTTTGCTTATTCCACCTTGTTGCCCTCCTTTGTATCATTTAAGGTATCCTGTTATCATCTTATTCTGCATCTATAAAACAGAAAGTGGTATTAAATTAGTAAGCTATATCCAAAGAGTAAATTGCTAAGAAAAAGTCATACGGAGTTCCCTTACCAGACGAGAATACGTGCCAATATCTAAGGCCTCCAGTTCGATGAGTTTGAGCTGAGTAAAGTCGTCTGGAGTTAGTAAGATTATTAATACTCTTCTTAGTTTTTTCTTAGTGCTTTCTTAGTCTAATCTTAGTGCTTTCTTAGCATAATCTTAATGTTTTCTTAGTTTAATCTTAGTGAATTCTTACTTTGATCTTAGTACCTTCTTAGTATGATCTTAGTGTTTTTTTTAGTTTATTCTTAGTACTTTCTTAGTTTAATCACAGTGTTTTATTTTAATATTAGTGTTTTCTTAGTTTAATCTTAGTGTTTTTTTAGTTTAATCTTAGTGCTTTTTTAGTTTAATCTTACTGCTTTCATAGTTTAATTATAGTGCTTTCTTAGTTTAATTTTAGTGTTCTCTTAGTTTAATCTTAGTGCTTTATTAGTTTAATCTTAGTATTTTCTTAGTTTAATTTTTGGTTCTGGATGATTTTATTCAGCTAGGGGGAGACTATTCGAACTGGAGGGGTTAGATACAGGCTCAAATTCTGTTTGGTAAGAGAAGCTCCCCAACACTTCATCCATAGCGAGTCATTTGTAATACGGCTGGCTAATATCGTTTTACACGTTATTTATGCAGTCTATGGCTATGTTTGAAGGATTTGTTTAACTCAGAACAGTACAAGAAGGAGATATTAGCAAAATAAATCCCTTCAGAAAAGGTGTTACGGAGCTTTCTTGATTGACGAGAATATTAGCCACACTATTCATTACCTCCTTCACTACTGCCCTCTTACCCTGAATAAAATCACCGCAAGATAGTAAGGATAAAGATAAATTAAGTCACTGGCTTCAAGGTCAGGAATGTAGTCGGTTTAGGAAGCTCCGTAGCACCTCTTCCATAGCTACTTATTTCTGGATATGACTGGTTAATATCCGTTATACATTATTTCTAGAGAGTACAGCGATATTGGATTGATAAGATGTAATATACAGAGTAAATCTCTTTAGTACGCAGCGTCCTCTGCCACTTTGAATATAACCCTGTGAATTATGTGGTTGTGTAATTTTTGTTTGTGTGCGTGCATGTGTGCATTTGCGTCAATACGTCTGCTCATGTATGGTGCTAATCAATTAGTTTCATTTAAAAAGGCTCAACATGCTTTCATGCGTCGGCCTTGGTCAACTAATGGCGGCTCTCCATGTTGCTCGATCTCTAGCAGACCCCCTAATCATTTCTTTATCAGTGAGATCTCACAATGACCTCGTCCCAGGTCTGTTCTGGTCTCCCTCGTACAGCCTTAGCCTCGACGTTGACACCTCTAACCTTCTGCATCCCACTGTTTTCATCCATCCTCTCAACATTTCCAAACCATCTGTCTACCCCTTCTTATCACAGCTCAAATACGAGTTCATTCAAGTCCCATAATTCCTGTCAATTCTTCAGTCGTTATCCTAACCCCGCCTGCCTTTCATTCAAGTATACATTCCGTCATATCATGTTCATTCTGTGTGTTTCAACCCACGAACATCCTCTTTCTTTATTGCCCAGGTCTTGCAACAGTAAAAATATTACACTCCTAACACATCCTGCATACAAGGAGCCCTTAGAACGGAGGGAGAGAGCTCTCAATGTCGGGAGAGGCAACGGCTCCTAGAATTTCCTCCCCCACTCCATACCCTAGCCACAGAGCTAGCTCCTGCCCCACTTGCAGCACATAACATGTCTCCCAAATTAAAAAAAAAAATCCTCTCACACTCAGAAAACTCTCCAACAGGACCAATGCTTTCATGCCTGTAAATCTCTACATCCTCTCCTCGACACACAGCAAATACGAAATAGGCATTATTTAGTAGCCTATCTCTAATACTACTACATCCCTTTTGCACCCACTTATCACAAACACTGTTCAAGATGGAGTTACGTCCCACACCCTTAAGGCAAATTGGACGTGGCCACACTCTTCTGCTTTCACAGTACCGCCACCAACCCTAGATATCATCACTTTTGATTTATCAACGTTTGCTCTTAAACCCTTGTATCCCATTCCGTTTCTATCTATCTATCGCCAGACATCTTAATCCCCTAAGGGGTGGCCACAGCCCGCTCCGCAGTTTCACGGCCCTGCTCCCATCTCACACCCGCCCCTCTCATATACCTCTCCACTCCATCCCTCCATCTCATCCCTGGCCTCCCCCTCCCTCTCACCCCCTCCACCTCACTCACATACACTCCACCTCACTCACATACACTCCACTCGTCAGTCTCTCGCTCTCCATCCTCTCCATATAGCCAAACTAGCTCAGTGTATTTCTCCTAACGCTTTCTATCACATCCACATCCACACCACAATACTCCATCACTCCCTCACTTGTCAGTCTGTCTCTCCATGTGACTCCATATTCTCCTCTCAAATAACTCATTTCCACTCCTCTCACTCTTGACTTGTGTCCCTCCAGCAAGGTCCAAGCTTCAGTTCCATACATTACAGTAGAGTTGGTATCATAAAACTGTCATTCAGCGACATTTTTACTTCCATGCTCACTTCCCTGTTTCTAATCAGTGCTTTTAAAGAACCAGCAACCATTCTTTCTTGCTTGTACCCTTTCAAGCACTTCACCCTCTAAACTTCCATCCATACTCGTCACATTATTCAAGTACTTTAACACACTCACATTTTCCATTTCCTCATCATCCAACTTCACTGTACATTCACTGACTGCGTTTCTCTCGAAGACCATAACTTTACTCTACCCTACATTCACCTTTAGATTCCGTTTCTTACAAACACTCTTAAAATTATTGAACAAACCTTGCAGCTCCCCTTCCTCTTCACTTAATAATACAGTATCATCTGCAAACAACAGTACAGGGAGTTTCGAAACACTACTCTCTCTCACTAGGGCCACTCCAACATCCACTGCCCTTATATTTCTTTTATAGCCCGATCCATATACAGATTGAACATGTTTGGAGACATGACACATCCCTGTTTCAATCCAACATTCAAATACGAAAATTCACTCAGTTCATCCGAACTGCAGTCTTAGGACCCTCATCCATACTCTTAACGGTATTCAGCAGCTTCCTAGTTACTCTGTACATTCTTAATACTTTCCACAGTTGTGTATCCTCCCTGTCATAGGTTTTCTCCAAATCCATGAAGGCCGCGTACAATTTCTTTCCCTTCTCCAGAATCTTTTCCATTAAAGACCTAAGGATGAATATATGATCTACACAACCTCTTCCCTTCATAAAATCTCCCTGTTCTTCTCCAACTAATTCCTCTGTTATTTCCCTAACTTTGTCAGTAAGTATCCTACCATATACTTTTCCTATTACACGAAGAAGACAAATGCCCCAGTGATTACCACACACTTTTTTCCCCTTTTCCTTTTGTACAAGAGAATAATTAAACCTGACTTCCGATCCTCCTGGACTTTATCTTCCTCCCAAGCCAAACTGCACATCTTCCACATTCATTCTATTACAATCTCTCCCCCATGCTTCAGCATTTCATCCCACGCTCCATCAATCCATGGGGCTTTCCCCATTTTGACTTCTTCATTGAATCCACAACTTCCATCCTACTGATTTCTTCCTCTCTTCTCACATCCCTCCTTCTCTCAGCCATTCCCCAGCCACTTATACTCGCATTACTTTCATTCCCTATGTTCAACAGTTCCTTAGTGTTCTTTCCATCTGCTCACTTTTCCTCCCTTCTCCACTAGCAAGAAACCATTTTTACCTTTCACTCCCCGACTAACATCTTTATCACCCTGTCTATCTTTACCTTTTTCTAGAACATTTTCTTACATTCCCTCCACTTTACAGTCAAATTCCTTCCCATTTTCTCATCCATACTCTTCATACTCTCTCGTGTTAATCTTTTTACCTCTCTCTTCCTCTCTACATATAACACTCTCCTCCGTCTCTCAGCTTCCTCCACACCCCTACTTCCCATCAACTCACTGTATGCTTTTTTCTTTTGTGCCACATCCTGTCTCACCTCTTCATTCCACCATATTGTTCCCAGCACCCCCTTTCGTCTTCTTTTCACCCCACACACCACCTAACATGCTGCACAGATTTCTCCTGGGAATATCTGACACACACCCTCTATGTCCCCCATCAGTTCCATATCATATTTACCCAGTCGTTCCTCCACTTCTCTCTTATATTCAGTTTCTCCACTCCTAAATCTTTCCCCTGCCTCCCATTCATTCTCCATAGTCAAAGCAGTCATCAGAATTCATCTCCCAACGAAGTCCATATCTAAATTACATGAGAGAGCTTCAGTCACCATGTTAAGCAATAAGGGGCTCAAAACTGAAACCTGACGCACGCCAGCATTCGCGAAAACCTCATCGCTCAAATTTCCATTCACTCTCACTTGGGTGCAGGCACCTTGTACACTTTCTCCAAAAAGGATAGGTGCACTGTTCCCACGAAACAATAACGCCAGAGACGATGTCTATTGCAAAATGCCCATTGACTGCACCCCGCGCTAGCAAACCTGTTTTCATAAGGATCTACGAGTACTATATCACATGTTGGGGACATTTCCTAAGAGCTATATTATGATAAAAATATTCATACGAGCAAATGTTGATTTTCTAGGGACATTGCTTGCTGTATTGGTCATTTCCGACATCATCGGAACACTCCTGTGCGATTTTTTGGAACTAATGTACATCGCCTTAGCTACTCTAAGCAGTCACAAAGTCTCTGAGTTCAGATTTTGTCCTGTATACCCGCCTTCTGGCCCTACACAGGGCAGCCAAGTATTCCTGTGTTACCACCCATTGTCCGTTCCCAGAAAAGTCTTCTCTGCTCCTTAACTGTGGCTTCTTCATCTTCAGCACCATGCAGTCTTGCTTTGGTGGGCCCGTATTCCATCGACATTGAATCAGTAAACTTTAAAGAAACTGTTTTTGAGAGCTATGCAGGCTAACTGTCTACAGCTCTCTGTTCAGCAACCCCTCTACTCATCTCGCTATAGGGGACATCTCTAACTGCTCTTTTTTTTTTTTTTTTTTTTCAACTAAAATATTATCCTGTTCGGTGCAAAGGTCCATTTCTTTACTACCCACATTTTCAGCAACATGTTGCTTTTCAGTAATTTGCGTTGCTGCACTCACTCCTCACTCTTAAGTTTTACATCCTTCACCAACCTCCTATCACTCCTCCTGACCAGGAAATAATTTGGCTGCTGATATTCCCAGATTCAAATGCAATCAACCTACTCCCTCTCTCTCTAAAAAGTACTTTGCACACTATCGTGTTCATTGCTCCATCAGACTATAATATTCTCTCCCCTTCCCTATTTCTTGAACCATATGAGCATTCCCTGTGCACTCGTTATCCATGAGCTGCAGCACCCACTTGACCTTTTAAATTCCCATCCAAAATGACAATCTCATCATCCTCTGTACCACCAACCTCGCATATCAAATCCCCAAATCTTTCCTTTTCACCATCATCCAAGCCAGCCTGTGGGGCATACGCCCAAATAAATGTAAGCAGGAGCTTCCCAACCAATGTTTTCCATTCAATAACCCTTTCATTTAACTCTTATTCCATCCGTAACTCGTTCCACCCATTTCTCATCGATCAGCATACCCACATCGCTATATCCGCTCACACTCTATCCGTTCAGAGGAAGAGAGGTGGGCAATGTGAATGCTTGGGATCGAGGAGCGGCTTGTTAGGGTCGCAATGGCCATGTCTGTAGGTGCTCACACCCTGGTACGGGTGAATGGGGATTTGAGTGATGAGTTTTCCGTGAATGCTGGTGTTCACCAGGGGTCAGTTTTGAGCACCTTGTTAATCATAGTACCTGAAATCCTCTCACGTGACTTCAGAAATGGACTCCCGTGGGAGATGTTATATGCTGATGATTGGTGTTGGTTGCAGAGAATGAAAGGGAGGCGGAGAAAAGATTTAGAAAGTGGAGAGATGGTATGGAGCATAAGGACTTAATAGTAAACGCAGATAAAACAAAATTTGGTATCTAGGGCTGGGGGCGTTACTATCAATGAAGAGGGAGAATGGCCATGTGCAATTTGTCACAAGGGCGTGGGAAGTAATTCCATCCTGTGCAGTGTTTATGATAAGTGGGTGCATAAGAGATGTAGTGATATTAGAGGCAGACTGCGAGATAATGCTGATTTCATATGTGTAGTTTGTCGTGGAGAGCATGTGGATATTTCCAGGCATGAAAGGACTGAACTTGTTGGTGAGTGTTTTGAATGTGTGGAAGAGTTTTGTTATTTGAGACTTGTTATGCACTGGATGTGGGGCAAGAGCTACTGTGGCTAGAGTGAGGAGTGGTTGGAAAAAGTTCAGGGAGCTGTTGCCTCTCCTGACATTGAGAGGGCCCTCCCTCAGTGCTAGGGGATCTTGTATGTGGCATGTCTTAGGAGTGTAATATATGGTAGTGAGACCTGGGCAGTGAAGGTAGAAGATATTCATAGGCTCAAATGTACAGAAATGGCAATGATTTGGTGGATGTGCAGTGTGTCCTTGAGTCCAAGGCCTGGGGGGGCTAGGTTTTCGATGGAAGAGTTAAGAGGTATAATGGGACTGGAGTGTATTGGTGTTGTAATGAGGATATGTAGATTGAGATGTTTTGGGCATGTGGAGAGGGTGGGGGATGATAACTGGGTGCAAAAGTAAGAAGTGTTAATGTTGGGAGTAGGGCAGTGAGACGTAGGCCGAGAAAGACCTGGGACGAGGTCCCAGGGAAGTTGCCAGAGATCGAGCAGCATGGAAATCCGCCATTAGGTGACCAAGGCCAACGCATGCAAGCATATTGGAGCCTTCAAAAAAGAAAACGACGGAAACGACACTTCGCTTCCAAAATAATATACACCTACAGTCCTTCCCAATAATTTTCCTGACTGACCATTCCCTGAACCTAACTTTCCGTATGCAGTAGACATCTACCTGCCTCCTGGTAAAAGTTTCCACTACTTGCCCACCTTTACCTTTCAAGCTACCTACATTCCAAGATGCCACTCAGAACCCCATGGGTGATTTGTTCTCCTCAGGCTTGCATTTTACACATGTCTTTGATTTAGTCATGATAGGTAAATAAAGAAAGGGATGGACAACATCCCCTGCCCTCCCACACAGCCCCAAGTATAGGCAGAGGGCCAAGGACACGTAGCCCACCAGCCATGGCCAGTGGCTGTTGCAGTGCCCTCAGGGCATCCTGCCTAGACAGCTAAAGGGACACCTTTCACACTTTTGTTCCGTAACTGACCCCTCATCATACATCGAATTATAGGACAACATCTTGGGACACTATTCCCGGGTTTAGGCCATTCTGTGTTGGGTAGAAGCCACATCCTGGAAACCACGATGCCCTATACCCTTAGGCTCAGATCTGAGCCCCATCCCATCCTGGCCCCAAAGCTGCACCAACAGAGCCCGCACTGTACCCCTAGTCAGGTCCACCAGGAGATAACTGGGACAACCTTTCTGGCTGCATTCCCTTGCTAGCATCAACCCCGGTGACATAGTAGTGTACAGTGTGTGGTATGTCAAGTGCTTGTAGTATAGTACATGAGACAGAAAAGTGTTCGCATTATTGCTATTTTCATCCACAGAAACTGATGACAACCGCTGAGTATAACCCCCATAGTCTTAGAAGAATGGCAACCAGTAACAGCTTGATGGCGACCCCAGAAGGCAAGATGACCCTAAACAGCAGGATGACAATATACAACAACAAAATGACTGCAGGCGACGAGATGACATCCTAGGATGGCGTGACTGCAACAGCAGAGGAAAAACGGCAACCTTTAATGACAAATGGCAACCTTGGATGGCGAGATGGCAACAAAAGAAGACAACCAAAGAGAACAAGATGGCAACCCTGGAGAGCAAGAGGAGCCAGCCAGAGAAGCCATCAGTGTCTGGGTCAAAAGTGACATAGGAAGCTTCTAAGCACATTTCCCTCAGTGATTTATTTTCCTTACACCCAAGCTTTCTCTCGCATGCTGTTTGTAATTTTAATATCGATAACCTGCATCGGTAAAAAGATGAAAGTTATAAGTGTAGACTAAATTGGTACGGAAGAGATGTTAGGAAGCATCCAAAGCCACACAGAATATGAGGCTGTAGCGTGTATTTGTAGGTGATGTAGTAGGGATGATGAAGCAGTTATGGCAGCACTTGTATACCGTGACTCTGGTAGGCAATCCACTCCTTAGGTACCTTTAATGTTTCTCTGTTTCCCCAGGTGATAGACACTGATACTAGGGAGAAAGAAGAGACAAAATTGGAACCGGCTGAGTGATTTTAATGTACCCGTGTGTCCCCAGGTGATAGACTGATGCTAGGGAGGGAAGAGAGAGAATTGGACCCAGCTGAGAGTGACCATAGAGATGGTAGCACCAGACAGGACAGGTTGCAGGTTGTATTTTTTTTTTTTTTTTTTTTGTATTTTTCCTTTAGAGTTTGATTTGTGTGTGTGGTTCTACAGTGAGCAGGTTAGAGAGGAATAGGAGGGTAAGCCAGCTGTAGGTGGAGATAGGTTATTGCACAGAGAGGTAGACAGGAATAGGACAGTAAGCCAGCTGGAGAAGGAGATTGCTTATTGCACTAAATTCACTGATATATTTAGATCTATCTAACTATAGCCAGACGCCATAAGCTCATAAGGGGTGGCCGTTTGACTCTGAGTTAGATGCTTTATGGGAAGGGGCACTAACCCTCCACCAACCAAAATGCTGACACGTAGGGAACATTTATGAATTGGTTATATGGTTACCACCAAGCACTGCAAATAGTTTCCTGGTTTACAGAAAACTGTTGGGCTTGTGACTCATGACTCAATGTAAAGCCACCTGAAAAGGAAAGAAGAGTAATGAAAACTGACAGGAAGTTGAGAGATATAGGAAGAGAAAGGGGTAGACAGAAAAAGAAAAAATGAAGGAAGAAATAGGCAGCACTACATTAAGTGGGTGGATGATGGGTCGCCACCACCTGCCAACAATATTTTGATTATGAGTGAAGGCGAAGCTCTAGCGAGTATCGTCAAGTGGCATTTTCTCATATATGAGTGGCCAGACCAGGCCAGACCATAACACTTTCGAGAAGCTTATATCTCAGCAACCACAGGGCCAACCACCTCGTGGTTTGCACCATATGATAGCCCAATTGTGTAAGATTTGTTTTTGACAGGTTTCATCACACCCAGGTGGTGCACGTGACATGCGCCAAGTGCAGCATGTCAAAAAACTTCAGAAAAGGGCCACAGGCCAGACAGTTTGTCGTAAAAGCATGAAACTTGGTAGGTAGATAGCCATCGAAATACTCTAGGCCTTCCTAGGGTTTACGACCACATTTCAATGCTTTCAGATTTAAATGGCCTCGCTCGTACCTCGCCGACAAAGGTGATTTACTGGTAATACCTGAAGGGAGAAAAAGTGAGCTGATGGAAAGAACACTTTCAGGAATTGTTGAACATAGAGAATGAACGAAATTCGAGTATAAGTGGCTGGAGAATGGCTGGGAGGAGGAGTAATGTGAGAAAAGAGGAAGAAATAAGTAGTATGGAAGTTGTGGAAGCAATGAAGAAAGTCATCATGGGGAACGCCCCAGGAACTGACGGAGTGTGTTGTGAAATGCTCAAGCATGGGGGAGAGAGAGTAGTAATATGGAGGTGCAAGATGTGCAGATTGGTCTGGGAGGAAGGTAGAGTCCCGGAGGATTGGAAGTCAGGTATAATTATTTCTTTGTACAAAGGAAAAGGGGGAAAAGAAGTGTGTGGTAATCACTGGGGCATTTGTCTTCTTAGTGTAATAAGAAAAGTATATGGTAGGTTACTTACTGACAGAGATCGAGAAATAATGGGGAAATAACAGAGGAATTAGTTGGAATAAAACAGGAAGGTTTTAGGAAGGGAAGAGGTTGTGTAGATAAGATATTCATTTTTAGATCTTTAGTGGAAAAGTTTCTAGAGAAGGGAAAGAAGTTGTATGCAGCCTTCATGGATATGGAGAAAGCATATTACAGGGTGGATAGACAAGGACTGTGGAAAGTATTAAGAATATATACAGTAGATGGGAAGTTGTTGAAAGCTGTGAATAGTATCCATGAGGGTGCTAAGGCTGCATTGCATGTGGATAGTGAACTGAGTGAAATTTTCTACTTGAAGATTGGATTGAAACAGGGATGTGTCATGTCTCCATGGTTGTTCAGTCTGTATATGGATGGGGTTATAAAAGAGATACATGGTAGGGCAGTGGATGTTGGAATGGTCCTAATGAGAGAGGGCAGTGTTTGGAAACTCCCAGCACGGATGTGGGCAGATGATACTGTGTTGTTAAGTGAAGATGAACGGGAGCTGCAAGGCTTGGCGGATGAGTTTAGGTGAGTGTGTATGAAACGGAATCTGAAGGTGAATGTAGGGAAAGTAAAGTTATGGTCTTCGAGAGAAATGTAATCAGTGAATGTGCAGTGAGTTTGGATGAGGAGGAAATTGAAAATGTGAGTGCATTTAAGTACTTGGGTAGTGTGATGAGTAAGGCTGGGAGTTTGGAGGGTGAAATGCATGAAAGGGTACAGCAAGGAATAAAGGTTGCTGGTTCCTTGAATGCAGTCATAAGAAACGGAAATGAGCATGGAAATGAAAAAGTTGCTGCATAACAGTATTGTGATACCAACTCTAACTTGTGGAAGTGAAGCTTGGACCTTGTTGGAGGGACAGAAGTCAAGCGTGAGAGCAATGAAATCGAGTTATTTGAGAGGGGCCTGTGGAGTCACATGGAGAGAGAAACAGACAAATGAGGATGTGAAGGAGCGTTGTGGTGTGGATGTGGATGTGATAGAAAGCGTTAGGAGAAACACATTGACGTGGTTTGGCCATGGGGAGAGGATGGTGAGTGAGAGACTGACGAGGAGAGTGTATGTGAATGATGTGGAGGGGAGAGAGTGAGGGAGAGGCCTAGGATGAGATGGAGGGGTGGAGTGGAGAGAGAGATGAGAGAGAGGGGGTGTGAGCTGGGGGTTGGGCAGTAAAATGGCGTGGGACAGGGCGACATGGAGGCGATTTGTTTGTGGCCACCACTTACGGGATTAGGGCGTCTGGCAATAGATAGATAGAAAAACACTGCCTCCTGCCAGAGTAACTTAACATACTGCCGCCATAGCTACTTCTGTACTTTGTAGATATGCATTACATATGTGAGCACTTATGAGAAAATAATTATAATAAAAAGACAAGTTGTATATCAAATTTATTCCACCTTTCATGGTATAGTTAGAAGTGGATAAAAGCATACGAAAATAAAACCCACATATCAACTTTAAAACTGTCAGATCCAGTAGACTGTTATAAACTCCAAGGGTGTAAAACCCTTATTTCAACTTTGATGACTGAATTTATCGATAAGGAGAGCAAAACTAGGACTTCAATCACTTAGGCTTTATTAATGGATACCTACTGCAAATTAATAATGGGTATGGTAAGTTGTAATGACAGCTAGAGTCCCTGGGTCCAATTCCTGGTATATTAAGTGAGTAGCCCTAATAGCCTCATCTTGGCTGGACTTCATAATCGTCCACAATGCTAGTTTCACGTGGTACCTACAGTGTTTCTTGCTACTGCCAGGCTATTTCATACGCCTTAAAGAAGATACCTGGTGGTGCTCAGGTACACTAGGCCTATAGGTCATCTTTGATCTCTTGGTAACTTATATCCAAGTTATTTTTATTGCAGTTCTTTTTATCTCATGATTACCTCTTAGTTACTTTCATCTTTTAGTTACTTAGGTCTATGCTTTATATAACAATACCACTTCATACCAGCACTGTTTATACCATGCTTTATGCTAGTACTGTATACTTATCCGCACTCAATAGCAGTTTCATACATGTTTTTATCAAAGATCATATTCAAAATTGTTCAGTCACCAGAGTATGCAGAAAGAAGTCATAACTCGGGCCTGTCGTGGAGTATAAATGCTATTACAAGTTCCTTTGCTACCTATGGAACAAATTTGTCATCTTCCTAGTTTGGTTCTTTCTGTGTCAAGCTTTCAGAACACATCGGAGGCATAGTAGGAGGGCTGTCTGTGTTAGGATGAGGGCTGGCTGTGTTCGGAAGAGGGCTGCCTATGTTAGGAAGAGGGCTACCGCTACCTGTGTTAGGAAGATGGTTGACTGTGTTAGGAAAAGAGGCTACCTGTGTTAAGAAGAGGGCTGCCTGTGTTATGATGAGGGATGCCTGTGTTAGGAAGAGGGATGCCTGTGTTATCAAAGCCGCTGCAGGTAGTTTACAATAGTACCCTTTTGTCCAAACCATTTTCAGTGCAGGTAATGATCATTCCTTTTACTAATGCCAATATTTCAAAGGAAATCCAAATACCGATTCCTTTGCAATGTTGTCAAAGCCATTCCAAGTTCCAGCAACATTTCATAGTGATCCTTGACAAAATTCATCAGTGTTTTCCAATCAGGTAGGCACTGTTCCCTTATCAAAGCTTATCATCAGCTGTGAATGTGGCCCAGAGACTAATTAATATGAAGGTTGGATTGATTTAGTTAGGGAGTGGTAGTGGGACTCAGTTTTCCTTGGACAAGGAAAAGGAAAGAAAATGCACAACCTTCCAGTGTTTTTTTCTGCATCTTTACGTAAACTGGTTCATGATAACCCTTCCTTTCTTCGTAACTAGCACTAAATTAGTCTTCAATATTCTAAGTGGCTCTGGAGATATCGTAATACCTCTCCTTTAGCGACTTAATATGCGCAATACAATTCAGTATCCCCTTGTATCTTACAGATACCAAATAACTAAAATAAACTACCAGTTCCAGGCGCAACGCTAGTAGGTGCGCGGTAGCACAGTGAGTAGAGCGGCAGCATGCCAATCTGCTGGACCCGGGTTCGATCCCCGGCGAATTAGAGGTACATTAAAAAAAAAATATGGTATGGACCCGGGTTCGATCCCCGGCCAATTAGAGGTACATTAAAATATGGCAGTGTCCGTAGTGGCCTGCCATTGAGCGCGGGTGCGACTCCCGGCTGAAATAGAGATAAATTTGTGACAGTTTGGCAGTTACATAGTGGTCTGCCTGTGGTGGTGGTGTTTGAGGGCAGTCACTTAGTGGCCTGCCTTGGGGAGGGGGGAATGTAAAAGTAGATAGATTCACACACACACAAACTAACACATTTACACAGGAGACACACACATTCACTTACACAAGTCAGTCACACATACACAAAACCACGTATGACAGGCACACACTTAGACAAAACATGTGCATAAGAGTAGGTGGTGGAAGGGGGTTTTACTTCGAAGGCCAAAAATCCAATATTGGATTTTTTGGACTTTGAAATAAAACCCCCTTCCATTCCACCACCTACTCTAATGCATATGTTTTGTCTGTGTGTGTGTGTGTCTTTCTGCGTGCGTGTCTGTGTAAGATCAAGTGTGTGAGTATGCATGTGTATGTGACTTGCGTAAGTGCATGTGTGTGTCTTTTATAAGAGTGTCTGTGTGCCTGTTTTGTGTAAGTGGGTGTCTGTGTAGTGTAAGTGTGTGTGAATCTATCTACTTTTACATTCCCCCCTCCCCAAGGCAGGCCACTAAGTGGCTGCCCTCAAACACCACCACCACAGGCAGACCACTATATCACTGCCAAACTGCCACAAATTTACCTCTATTTCAGCCGGGAGTCGAACCCGGGTCCAACAGCAGGCCACTACGGACACTGCCATATGTTTTAAATGTACCTCTATTTCGCCGGGGATCGAACCCGGGTCCTGTAGAATGGCATGCTGCCGCTCTACTCACTGTGCCACGGAGAACACATTAATGTGCTGCCTGAAACCTGTGGTGTATTTAAGTTATTTGGTATCAGTAAGAAACAAAGGAATGCTAAATGTAAAGTGTAAAGTAAGTCGCAGGGGAAGAGTTGTTATGGTCCAGAACCACTTTGAGTATTTATAAGTGAAGAATATCATTTGTACTTATATATATAGGGAGGAAAGAAAAATTGCAACAGTATTTTTATTTATTTTTCCTTATTTAAAAATAATTTACAATACTATTTTCTTACTTCCCCTCTGTTGTTTTTATTTACCGTGTATCTTCAGACTCGTATGACTCACTCAGCTGGACCAAATCGCCTGACATCACCTGAAAAAATATGCTAGAGTTGTGCTGGTCAGGCAGGGATTAATGCTAATTGTATTAACTCTCTCAGGCTCCTATGAACCACTCTTAGCTGAATAAAATCGTCTGGTTCAACTGGAATGTCACTAATTGTCCCGAACATCAGCGGGTTAACAAATGCCTAAGCTAACCCTCTAATACTAGGGTGTACTCTATGTCCAGCTGACGGGGGGGACTATGTTATTCGGCTGAGAGTAAGTCACTGGAGCCTGAGAGAGAGATTATGATACTTTATTCACCTTAACTTGGCGGAAAAAGCATTTGCCATCCCTGCATCTTAATTTCTGACCCGTAGACAATGCATTAACACTACAGTACGATGCTGGTTAAGAAGAAATGACAAGGAAAGGATGCAGGGCCGTAGTATTGTCTGATTCTACCACTGAGCTACGAGGAATAAGCTACAAAAAGACGAAAAATTCTGCCCAGTTAGTCTATAGCTACAGCACAGCATTCAAGGTGGAGAGATGGCAATTCTAGGTCAAGTTAAAGAAAAAAGAGCAGTGTCGTCCGATTGACCAAATCCCTTTGATGGCAGTGCAGAGGTGGTGCCATCTTGTGTGGGGAATGCGAGAATTCCAGCCCATTCAGCACGAGGATGCAAATCTAATTTCTCAAACTGAAGGGGTTAGATAAAATATTACTGAGCCCTTCCATATAACAAAGCTACCCACAGCTATATAGAACCGTCTGGGGGAAATAATAATAAATTTAAAAAAGCCTACATAATGTAAAAACATCTGTCCACTTCTGGCACTCGATCCTTGGCGCATACAAGACAACATAGTCAGTCTGCTGACGTCACCTTTTATTCTTACTCTTTCCTAGGCTTCACACGATCTCTAAAAGCTTAAAAAAAAATCTCTCATGATGAAAAAAAAATAAAAAAAACAGTCTTTATTAACCCACAGATATAGAAGAAAATATTTACCGTGTTCAAGCTAGTAGAACATCCCACCCAACACCATTCCAACACCCTGCACCCCACCTAGAACCGCTCCAACCCAACAACAACCCACCCGACCCCCATCCTACCCCACTACACCCCACCCACCTCCAATCCTACCCCATTACACATAACTCAAAGCCGATCCCACCCCATTAAAATCTCACCCAACCAATATTCAACGCCACTGTACCCCTACCAACCGAGATCCTACCCGACTAAACCCCACCCAACCCCGATCCTACCCCACTAAACCCCACCCAACCCCGATCCTACCCCACTAAACCCCACCCAACCCCGATCCTACCCCACTAAACCACACCCAACCCCAATCCTACCCAGCTACAACCCATCCATCCCCGATCCTACCACACTGCACCCCACCCAACCCCGATGCAGCCCAGCTGCACCCCACCCAACCCCACCCAACCCCGATCTAACCCCACTGCACCCCTCCCAACTAAACCCAACCCCGATCCTACCCCAGTGAACCCCACCCAACCATGATCCTACCTCACTGCACAACACCCAATCCCAGCCAACCCCGATACTACCCCACTGAACCCCACCCAACCCCACCCAACCCCGATCCTACTTCACTGCACTCCAACAAACCCCGATCTTACTCTACTACACCCCATACAACCCCAATCCTACCCTAGTGCACCCCACCCAACCCCAATCCTACTTCATTGCACCTCACTCAACCCCACCCAACCCCGATCGTACCCTATTCCACCCCACCCAACCCCGATCCTACCCATTCCACCCCACCCAACCCCGATCCTACCCAACTGCACCCCACCCAACCTCGTTCCAACCCCACTGCGACCCATCCAACCACGATCCTACCCCACCGAAACCCACCCAACTCCGACCCTAACCCACTGCGCCCCACATAACCCAGACCCTACTCCATCGGACCCCATCCAACCCCGATCGTACACCACTGCACCCCACCCAACCCCGATCCTACCTGACTGCACCCCACCCAACCCCGACCTTACCCCACTGCACCCTTCCCAACCCCACCCAACCCCGATTATACAACAATGAAACCCACCCAACCCCGATCCTACCCCACTTCACCCTCCCAATCCGACGTAATCCCGATCCTACCCAACTGCACCCAACCCAACTCCGATCGAATCCCACTGAACCCGACCCAACCCCACCCAACCCCGATTCTACCCCACTGCACCCCACCCAACCCCAATCCTACCTCATTGCACCCAGCCCAACCCCGATCCTATCCCACTGCACCACACCCAACCCCTCTCAACCCCACCAAACTCCGATCCTACCCAACTGCACCCTCCAAACCCCACCTATACCCTATTCTACCCCACTGCACCCCACCCAACCACGATCCTATATCACTGCACCCCACCCAATCCCGACCCTACCCCACTGCACCCACCCAACCCCACCAAACCCCACCCAACGCCGATCCAACCTCATTGCACCCCACCCAACCCCACCCAATCCCAATCACACCCCACTGCACCCCAGCGAACCCAATACAGCTCAGATCGTACCTCACTGCACCCATCTAACCCCCATCCTACCCCACTCCACGCCATCCAACCCCGATTCAACATCATTGCACCCCACTCAACCACGATCCTACCCCACTGCACACTACTCAACTCCACCCAACCCCGATCCTACCTCACTGCACCTCACCCAACCCAGATCCTACCTCACAGCACCTAATCCAACCCCAATCCTACACTACTGCAACCCACCCAACCCCGATCATACCTCATTCCACCCAACTCAACCCCACCCAACCCCAATCCTACCCCAATGCAGCCCACTCAACCCTTATCCTACCCCTCTGCACCCCATCCAACCCCAATCCAACCCCAGTGCACCCCACCCAACACCGACCCTACCTCACTGCACCCCACCCAACCTCACCCAACCCCAATCCTACCCCATTTCACCCCACCCAACCCCGATCCTACCCCACTGCATCCCACTCAACCCCGATCTACCCCACTGCATCCCACCCAAACCCGATCTTACCCCGCTGCATCCCACCCAGCCCTGATCCTTCCACACTGGACCCCACCCCACCCAAACCCGATCCTATCCCATTTCACTCCACCGAACCCTAAACCTACCCTACTGCACCTTACCCAACCACGATCCAACACTACTGAACCCCACCCAAAACCTATCCGACCACACTGCACCCGGCCCAACCCCGTTCCTGCCCCATTGCACTCCACCCAATCCCTATCCTACCCTACTGCATTCCACTTAACCTCAATCCTACCCAACTTCACCCCACCCAACCCCGAACCTACCCCACAGCACCTCACCCAACCACGATCCTACTCCACTGCACCCCACCCAACCACGATCCTACCCCATTTCACCCCACCCAACCACGATCCTACCCCACTGCACCCCACCCAAAATCTATCCGATCACACGGCACCCCACCCAACCCCATTCCTGCACTATTACGCTCCACCCAACCCTTATCCTACTCCACTGCACTCCACCCCACCCCAATCCTACCCAACAGCATCCCACTCAACCCCGATCCAACTTCATTGCGCCCCACGCAATTCTGATACTACCTCACTGTACCCCACCCAACTCCGATCCCATCCCACTGCACCCCACTCATCCCCGATCCTACCCCATTGCACGCCACCCAAGGTCTATCCTACCCCACTGCACCCCACCCAACTCCGATCCTATTCCACTGCACCCCACCCAACCCCTCCCCTACTCCGCTGCACCTCATCCAACCCCGAACCTACCCCAATTCACCTCACCCAACCCCGATCCAACCACACTGCACCTCACCCAAACCCGATCCTACCCCACTGCACCCCATCCAACCCCGCTCCTACCCCACTGCACCACACCCAACCCTGATCCTACCCCACTTCACCCCACTCAACCACGATCCTACCCCACTGCACCCCACCCAAAATCTATCCGACCACATTGCATCCCACCCAACCCAGGTCCTGCCCCATTACACTCCACCCAACCCCTATCCTACTCCACTGCACTCCACCACACCCCGATCCTACCCGTCTGCATCCCACCCAACCCCGATCCTATCTCATTGCGCCCCATGCAACTCTGATCCTACCCTACTGCATCCCACCCAACTCCGATCCTATCCCACTGCCCCCCACCCAGCCCTACGCCTACCCCACTGCACCCCACACAACCCCGATCCTACCCCACTGCACCCCACCCAAACCCGCTCCCACCCCACTGCACCCCACCCAACCTCGAGCCTACCCCAGTGCACCCCATCCAACCCCGTCCCTACCCCACTGCATCCCACCCAACCCCGATCATTCCCCACTTCACCCCACACAACCCCGAGCATACCCTACCTCAGCATATCACTTGAAAATAATTTTAAAGCAGTGTGATTTAAAAATATTATCCATTGCATGGGATATGAAGTGCCTGGTGAAGCAGTGTTGGATAAGGTGTAGACGTGCTGTAGGATTGGTATTGTAAGGTTACTTTTGGTTGGGGTAGAGAAAAGGGTAGAGTACGGTGTGGTAAGATAGAGTTGGGTAGGATAGTCAGACTAGGTAGGTTAAGTTTGGTAGGGCAGTGTAAGGTTGATTAGGGTAGGGTATAGTCAGATAAGGTAGGTTAGATAGGGTAGGTTAGTGTAGAGTAGGGGACTCAATAAAGGTTGTTCAGTTTTGGTACTGTGGTTTCAGTTTGGGTAGGGTTCAGGGGTTAGATACAAATTTCACTGGGCCCTCCTATAAGACTAGGCCACTCACAGCTGAGAAAATCGTCAGAAGTTAGCAACAGCAAAATATATAAACGTCTACATGAAATTTAAACATCTAGCCACCTCCGAGACTCGAATCTTCGAGCGTATGACATGGCGCTCGCAATCTGTTTACAGCACTTTTTACTCCTATTCTTTGTTTGCCTTCAGAAGATTTCCAACAGTTTAAGAAAAACCCTCTCAGGATGATGGGACAAAAACATTAACCCCTTCAGACCGATGGGGACAGGTGTTATGGAACCTAATTAGCCTTACCATGAAACATGTATTTATTATTTTACCACCTGGGTATATAGGTCATGTCGACGAGAAGTCTACCCTAAGCTCAGTAAACTCGTTTGGTGTGTGTGTGTGTGTGTGTGTGTGTGTGTGTGTGTGTGTGTGTGTGTGTGTGTGTGTGTGTGTGTGTGTGTGTGTGTGTGTGTGTGTATAAGTAAGGCGTCACCAGAATGAAGGGGTTGATGCAATGATGTGAAAATGCTATGTGTCTTGCAATCACTCACCCGCATGGCCAAAAATTCATCTCTTGGGCATTCTTCCTCAGTCTGCCACTCTCCCTCCCTTCCACCTCCATTCTTCTAACCCAGTGTATCGAAGCATGGTCTTCTGTTTGGTCTGGTACTTTCTGACTTTACCTTTAGTGTAAACTCTCGTAGGTGGTCAACTTTTGATTCATTCTCCCTGAAAAAGAAAAAAATAGTATCCGTTCATTATACTCATTATTCATACTTACTGTTAAGAATGAGGTGGATAGGAACAAGCAGAAAAAGGGAAGAGGGAGAGAAAATGAACACAAAAATCTAAAAAATAAGTAAATCAATAAATAAAGGGGACCTGTCATTGGGGTATCCAGTAAAATGGCCTTTGGTCCCTTTTTCCCAGCATTATAAAATGTATATACATAGAAATAATATAGACTGTCTTCAATGTTCCATATTATGTTGGTTCATATTCTCAAAACTAAGAGGCCGAAGGAGTATGAAAGACCATAGTTTTGACGGTCACTATTGGAAGACGTGTGTCATCAGATATATAAGCCAGAATGCCACATTTGAGTTCATAATTTGATATATGTATATGATACCAAAACATGTGCATTTATATCTGGGATGGTTTCAGTTATCCTGAAAATCCCCACTTCTTCAGGACCATCACGCCATTTTATTATTAGTCTTGACACAATCTCATGACTATATTTGTCTTAGGAGCGAGTTCAGTAGGTAAATGGGTTGTAAACATGTCCCACTAACTCTATTAGCTACCAGATACCTCTTCTAAGATCGATAAAATTGCGCTGATGGGCTTCATCTCATGAAGAGTGTGTTAGAAAAGTTAGACGGTGTGTGTGTGTGTGTGTGTGTGTGTGTGTGTGTGTGTGTGTGTGTGTGTGTGTGTGTGTGTGTGTGTGTGTGTGTGTGTGTGTGTGTGTGTGTGTGTGTGTGTGTGTGTGTGTGTGTGTGTGTGTGTGTGTGTGTGTGTGTGTGTGTGTGTGTGTGTGTGTGTGTGTGTGTGTGTGTGTGTGTGTGTGTGTGTGTGTGTGTGTGTGTGTGTGTGTGTGTGTGTGTGTGTGTGTGTGTGTGTGTGTGTGTGTGTGTGTGTGTGTGTGTGTGTGTGTGTGTGTGTGTGTGTGTGTGTGTGTGTGTGTGTGTGTGTGTGTGTGTGTGTGTGTGTGTGTGTGTGTGTGTGTGTGTGTGTGTGTGTGTGTGTGTGTGTGTGTGTGTGTGTGTGTGTGTGTGTGTGTGTGTGTGTGTGTGTGTGTGTGTGTGTGTGTGTGTGTGTGTGTGTGTGTGTGTGTGTGTGTGTGTGTGTGTGTGTGTGTGTGTGTGTGTGTGTGTGTGTGTGTGTGTGTGTGTGTGTGTGTGTGTGTGTGTGTGTGTGTGTGTGTGTGTGTGTGTGTGTGTGTGTGTGTGTGTGTGTGTGTGTGTGTGTGTGTGTGTGTGTGTGTGTGTGTGTGTGTGTGTGTGTGTGTGTGTGTGTGTGTGTGTGTGTGTGTGTGTGTGTGTGTGTGTGTGTGTGTGTGTGTGTGTGTGTGTGTGTGTGTGTGTGTGTGTGTGTGTGTGTGTGTGTGTGTGTGTGTGTGTGTGTGTGTGTGTGTGTGTGTGTGTGTGTGTGTGTGTGTGTGTGTGTGTGTGTGTGTGTGTGTGTGTGTGTGTGTGTGTGTGTGTGTGTGTGTGTGTGTGTGTGTGTGTGTGTGTGTGTGTGTGTGTGTGTGTGTGTGTGTGTGTGTGTGTGTGTGTGTGTGTGTGTGTGTGTGTGTGTGTGTGTGTGTGTGTGTGTGTGTGTGTCGTAGTGAGAAATATGGCACTGTGGTGTGTGTTAGTGTGAAATGTGACAGTGTGAAGTTGCCTACCTATCTACGCATCAATCATTCTATCCATCTGTCATTCTGTCTGTCTGTATGTATATCTATACATCTGTCTATCTATCTAATTAATCTAAATCTAATCCAACAGGCGAATGATAGTGGCATCGTACTAAGAGAAGTACTACTTACTGTAGCTTTAAACGGAGAGAAGTGTTGGCTGGCTGGCTCACTGACTGGCTTTCTGGATGGCTTTGTAACTCGCTTTCTTCCTGGCTTTTTCCTGCCTTTTTCTTGGCTTTGTTCCTAGCTTTTTCCTGACTTTCTTCCTGGCTGCCTTTTTCCTGACCTTCTCTCTGGTTTTCTGGTTTTTCTTCCTGGCTTACTGTGGACTTCATGCAGTTCCTTACGTCTGTCTGTCGACAAAAGTCTTCATCATTATCATCACCGCATCATCTTCATCATCATCATCACATTATTATAATCATTAGTAGCAGTAGTGATATTGTTGTTATTATTATTATTATTATTATTATTATTATTATTATTATTATTATTACTGTAATATTATTATTATTATTATCATTTTTATTATTATTATTATTATTATTATTATTATTAAGAAGGCATGGATCAGTGAAACCGCGACAGAAGAGTGGAAAAACGCAATGACTGTACCCCTGTACAAAAATAAAGGTGAGCGAATTGAATGCAAGAATTATCGTGGAATAGGTCTATTGAGGGTGGTAGGGAAGGTATATGGAAGAATTATTATAGAGAAAGTAAGAGAGATATCAGAAGTCCTAGTAAGTGACGAAAATGGTGGCTTTGGAGTGGCAGAGGATGTGTGAATCAAATATTTACAGCAAGACAGATAGTGGAGAAGGCGTGTGAGAAGGACTATATTATGTTTATGGGATTTATGGATATGGAAAAAGCGTATGACAAAGTGGACGGAGAAGGACTGTTGAAGGTTTTGCGTATGTACGGTGTAGATGGTAGGCTGCTAGGTGCCGTCAAGAGTTTTTATGATGGTAGTTAGGCAAGTGTATGGGTAAATGGGCATCTAAGTAATTGGTTCACAATCAATGTGGGCATGCGACAAGATTGTGTGATGACTCCATGGTTGTTCAATATGTATATGGATGGGGCAGTGGGAGAAGTAAAAACTAGAGTAATGAAGAAAGGGATGGCGTTAGTAATGAATGGTGATGGATAGAATATCTCAAATTTGTTGTATGCTGATAATGAAGTGTTACTTGCAAATACCGGACAAGAGCTTGGCAGACAAGTTCAGAGTTCTGTAGATGTCTGTGAGCGTCGTGCCTTGAGAGTAAATTGATATAGAAAAGAGTATAATGATGGTTACTGAGAGAGAAGGTGACTTCCAGTGTGATGTTACACTGAATGGAGAGAGACTGGAATTGGTGAGAGAGTTCGAATACGTGGGTACAGTGATAGAAAAGAGAGGAAAATGTGCAAAAGAAGTGGAAAGTAGAGTGTCACAAGGAAGGGAAGTAGCTGGTGCTATGAAGGCCTTGATAAAAAACTGAAGCTTGAATGTTGCAGCTGCGCGAGGCTTACATGAAGTAGTGTTAGTGCCAACTTTTACTTATGGATGTGAGTCTATGGTGTGACATGAAAAAGAAAAGTCAAGAGTAAGAGCAGTGGAGAGGGGACTGCTGAGGAATGTATGTGAAGTACAGAAAGTGGATACGATACAGAATAATGTGATTCGTGAGAGATGCGGAGTGAGGAAGTCTATGGACACCAGAATCGAAGGGGGAGTACTGAGATGGTTTGGTCATGTAAAGAGAATGGATGACAATACAGTGGAGAAAAGGGTATATCAGAGCGAGTTCGAAGGAAGTAAGAGGCGAGGTAGGCCAAGAAGAAGGTGAAGGGATATGGTGGATGAGTGTGTGAGGAAGAGAGGTATGGAAGTTGGTGAGGCTAGGGGACTGACAAGAGACCGAGCAGGCTGGATGAATTTTGTGCGGAGAAGTGCATAACCAGGGTTTTGGCACCCCTTTTTAACGTGACAGCGCTCGGACTGACTCTATCAAATAGGTATATGTGATGCTACAGAACGTGGTGATTTTTTTTTTTTTTTTTTATTTTTTTTTTTTGGCCTATCTGATGGGGCCAGGATTCCTTGGGCTTGAATGATGAGTGAATGGAAACAAGGCCAATTGAAATGGCAAACTTAGGCTGCGTGGACGTTGCTACTCTTGCCCTAGGGTGGGAAAGGAGGTCCGGATGATGTTGATGATAATGATGATGGTGATGATGTGATGATGATGATAATGATTATGATGATGGATGATTGATGATTGATAACTGATCGATGATGATGATGATGATGATGATGATGATGATGACGATGATGATGACGATGATGATGACGATGGTGATGATGATGATGATGATGATGATGATGATATTATTATTATTATTATTATTATTATTATTATTATTATTATTATCATTATTATTATTATTATTATTATTATTATTACGACCATCATCCACTCACTCGATATAGTGCGGCCTACTTCTTCCTTAGCCTTTAACATTCTTTTTATGTGCCTGCCCTCCTCCCTTCATATTTCTCCCATCTTTCCTGTCACTTCTTATTGTTTTTCTTTCCTGTACAGGTGGCTTTACATTGAGTGACAAGCCAAATGGTTTCCTGTAAGCCAAGAAACCATTTACAACGCTGGATGGTAACCATATAACCAAACCATACGTGCTCCCTACGTGTCAACAAGTGGGTTGGTGTAGGGTTAGTGCCTCTCCCCGTAAAACATATAACTCAAAGTCAAGTGGCCACCCCTTACGGGATTGTGGCGTCTGGCAATAGATAGATAGATAGATTATTATTATAATTGCCCTCTCTCCATGTTCAATAGATGAACGCTAGAATATGATGCTAATCACGAAGCGCCAAATAAATGAAGCCGCAGCATTGTCTAATTTTCCCACTGAGCTACGTGAAAAAAACTATAATACAATGCTGGTCACGAAGAAGTGCTATGAAGGATTAATTCTCGCTATCACTCTCCCTCTAATTAAAAGGTAAGATGCTCAGCAAATGGAGACATAACAGCAAATCGATAAAATATCTCCCAATTAACTTTCTTAATCTATTATGGACATATTATTTTTATCTATGTATGGCCAGACTACTTAATTTAGGAAGGGGTAGCCACAGACAAACTGCTTCCAAGTCACCTTGTCCTCCAGCATCAGTCCGTCCTCCCTCCAGCTCACACTCCCCTCTTTCATATACCTCTCCATCACACCCCTCCACTTCTTGCTCGGTCTCATTCTCCCTCTCTCATTTTCCACCTCACACACATACACTCCTCTAGTCAATCGCTCATTCTCCATTATCTACACATTGCCAAATCATCTCAGGGTACTTATTCCAACGCTTCCCAGCAATCCACATCTACACCACAACTCTCCTTCACTTCCTCATTTACCGGTCTCTCTCTCCACGTAACTCCACATCCACATTAACACCACAACACTCCTTCACTTACCCATTTGTCTATCTATCTTTCCAAGTAACTCCACATATACGTAACACTACATCGCTCCTTCACTTGCTCATTTGTCTGTCTCCCCACGTAACCCCACATCTACTTCAACATCACAAAGTTCTTTCACCTTCTCACTTATCTGTCTGTCTCTCCATAAAACTCCACATGCTCCACATTCACACCAATACCACATCGTTCCTTCAATACCTCATTTATCCGTCTACTTATCCACGTAACTCCACATCCACATCAACACCACAAAGCTCCTTCACCACCTCATTTATATGGCTCTCCACGCAACCCCAAATCCACATCAACACCACAGACCTCCTTCACTTCTTCATTTATGTCTGTCTCGCCTCGTAACTCCACATGTATATAAACACCACAATCCTTCTTTACTTCCTCATTTATCTGTCTCTTCACGCAGCTCCACACCCATATCAACATCACAGCGCTCTCTCACTTCATTTGTCTCTCTCTCTTTCCACGTAGCTCCATACTCCTCTAAGATTGCTTATTTCCACACTATTTTTAACACAAAAAAAGGCGATATGGTTCAGTTGAAAACTGATAGCTATCAAAGAATAGGAAGAGGAAAAATTAAAATCTAGCGCCAAGTAGCAAAGACAATATGACACTAAGGTTAGAAAAGAAAGTTACAAGATAATGAGTGTGTGGAAAATGGCTAAAAAGGAGGAAATTGCTTTAAGAACAAGAATTTATAAACTAAAAGAAAAGAAAAAGAACAGGAAACGTTTCTAATAGGAGCGGAGAAGCAAAAAACGAACAAATTAAAGACGAGATAAAAACAATACGGAACAAAAACATCAAACGTGCAACAGGTCTGGGACTCACTTGACACATCTCCCAAAAGTAGAGGACGGCCAAGATCAAATAAAAAAGGGAAGCACTGGCGACGGATAGCTCGATAAAGAGGGCAGTCTAAAAGTATATGGGAAACAGACAAGGGGGTGTCACAACTCGAACAGATCGGAGGAGGATCCCCGGACATTAAATGACCATGGGTGAGACGGGTACGGCCAATCTGTAGACCGGCCAACGCTGTCTCCCGACGGCGATTTCGATGGCAAGGGCTGCACCAAGAAACAATGGAGGGCTTAACAGCATGAAGTTTGGCATTTATAGCCAACAACCAGCAAGACTGCCATCCATGTGACAAAATTTTGGAGAAAGCAGGGAAGAAGTCAGTGACGGGGACAGAATGGAAAGGGAGGCGAGGCGACCGGACGGCAGCACAAGCTAAGGCGTCGACACGTTCGTTGCCTGGGATACCGACGTGACTAGGCACCCAACAAAACCGTACAGACTTGTGCTTTACAGACATCCGGAACAGCCATTCTGGGATCCGCAGAACTATAGGGTGACTGAGAGGCCAAGCCAACAGAAAAAGGGCACAGAGAATCGGAAAACAAAATAAATGGCGTAGATGGATAGGTTGAAGCTTGCCACACGGCAAAAGCTATCAAAGAACTGATGAACAATATCCTTGCTTACCTCTTTATCTCAGCAGGATAGGGAAGTTGTTTTACCACTACTAACACTGACAAAATATATACCCAGCTTCAGCGTCCTCCCCCTCTCACGGTCAGAGGGTAACTGACGGGATTCGAAGCTTCTAGGTTCTCCGAGCTCCAGTTCGAAACGGACTCGTTCCTATCATGCTGGGTAAAATTTTTAATGCCATTTCAACACTACCTTTTTCATCTTAATTTGCCTAAAATTAACTTCTCCCCTCGTAAATGCCAAACGAATAAATGAATAGCGAGAAGGAACTAGTACCAAGCCTAGAGAGGATGTGTGGCACTGTGGCAGCAAAGAACGAAGGACAATTAAATTAGATGCAGAACACGCAGAGCAGAGAGAAGAGAACAACAACAATAGGAACCTAGTGCCAAAATCCAACGCAAAGCCGGATCATCGGCAACAAGTTGTGTACCCTAGGTGGGCCGGGATCACAGACACATTGTGAAAACAATGGGTCAATGGGAGAAATATATCATATCACAGATGGGGCTACTGAAGTAAGGAACGGAATTAGATGTTGGAAAGACATATTATGGAAGGAAAAATACGGTGATTCTCGGAGAAAGTCTGCAAGAAGGGGGATACGTTGGAGGTGAGACAAAAAAGGAAATGAAATAGGTCGGTGTAGACTCTGTAGAGTGTAAAGAGGACTGACTGGAAAATATGGCGTACGGAGAGAATGGTATTGCAACTAGTACAAAGGGAGGGGGCGACCACCAGACATCAAATACGAGTGGGTAAGTCTAGTATGACCAATTCTAAAACGAGCTAAAGCAGTCTCCCACCTCCTATTACGGTGGTAAGGGGTCAACTAGCAGAGCAGAAAAAAAAGCAATAATATTTGAAATAGAGTAAGTAATAAGAACTAGCACCAAGCCCATGAGGACTATATGGCACTAAAACCGGTGTATAAAAATGACGAGTATGCTATGGTGCACTAAAAGCAAAGGGGAAGCGGGGTAGACACTAAATGTGAGGCAAGATACGGGTTTGAGATAGGAAGCGCATGAGGTGTGTGATGGAAAACACAGGGGATTCACCAAGAAAATCGGCTAAGGCAGGGGGACGTCCAAGGGAGTAAAGGAACGGAAGAGTCCGTCTGCGCACGGCGTGGAACCGAGGGCTATCAAGCAAAAGATGGTGGACCGTGAGTGGAGCCTGGCAACACTGACAGGTCGGAGGAGTGCCTCCTGACATTAGAAAGCCATGTGTGATCCGCATGTGACCAAGGCACAGACGGGCTAGGGCTGTTTCCCAACGCCTGTTGCGATGGGAGGGCGACTCCCAGGGAGTGACAGTATGTGTGATGGAGCGGAGTTTATCAGCAGTTGTAGATGTCCATTCTGCTTGCCACCGTTGGCCAAGGAGACGGGTAACAATAGGGAAATAATCAGTTGCTGGGATAGGCCGAGGTGTGACAGAGCGAGAGGTGACAGCTGTACGTGCCAGGCAATCAACCCTCTCGTTACCCGGTATCCCAGTGTGGCTTGGGACCCAACAGAAGGAGACAGACTTCAATCTGGTGGTAATACGGAACAACCATTCTTGTATCTCCAACACTAGCGGGTTGTTGGCTGGGACAGACTGAATAACATGTAGTGCACTAAGTGAATTTGTGAAAATAACAAAAGTGTGTAAACTGGAACGGTATATAACACGAAGGGCCAGTACAATGGCCAGCAGTTTGGCAGTGAAAATACTGGCAACTGGTGGAAGGCAGATCTGATAGATATGGTCTGGGAAAAGAACAGCAAAACCCGAGCCCAGAGAAGACTTAGAGCCGTCTGTGTACACTGGGGTCGCTGAGGAGTGACAACGCATATGATCCATAAAAGATGACAGAGTTCATGTGGGGTGGAAGAGGACTTTGGGCGGGAGAGCAGGGCATCACAAACAATAGGGCGAGGAAGAAGCCAAGGAGGAAACATAGAATCTCTCAGAGGAACAGAAATAGCAGGGAAAGAAAGGAATGCAAGTAAGTTGGACACCCTACAAGGAAAAGAATCTAATAAGGGCGGAAAAGGAGGGGAGAGGCGCATAACAGAGGAAGGGAAACCAGCAGATGGGTGTTGAAGAAGGCGAATGTGGTAACGGAGAGTTAGTTTGTCACGTCTGGAGGACAGAGCATTTGAAATAGAAAAAGTAGGGGAATCGCCAAAGAAATCGGCGAGCAACGGAGGGTGGGGTGATAGGGAGAGGAAGGAGAAAGCAGGGCAACGGTAGCGAAGAGTAAACGGGCAGTCGAGAAAAATGTGACTAATAGTCAAGGCGCAGTTATAGCGTGAACAAAGTGGCGGAGGGTCACTACTCATTGAGTGACCATGAGTGAGGCGGGAATGACCCAAGCCAAGACGAGCAAGGACAGTCTCCCATCGACGACTGGGATGAGTAGAAAATGACTAAAGGCCCGTCCAGACGATCGAGCAATGCCCGCGGGCACAAGCGAGCAGTTTGCCTGTTGACGGGCTCACCGCTTGTGCCCGCGGGCAAATGCGTAAATTGCCCGTGGCAATTTACGCATTTGCCCGCGGGCACAAGCGGTGAGCCCGTCAACAGGCAAACTGCTCGCTTGTGCCCGCGGGCATTGCTCGATCGTCTGGACGGGCCTTAAGGAAGAACAGAAGGTCTAACGAGATGAAGCTTGTTGGTGACCTAGGAATCCCAGGAAGTTTGCCAGAGGTCACGGAAGAAGCTAGTAAGAATAGGAAAACAAGAGCAGGAATGGGTCGAGGAGAAATCGTGGGAGACAGAGCAGTACAACAAGCCAATGAGTCTGCACGTTCATTACCGGCATCCCCGACATGACCAGGCCCAGCAAAATTGAATAGACTTCTTACTCACAGAAAAACAGAAGAGCCACTCTTGAATTTGGGTAACAAGTGGATGAGAAGAGGAGGACCATTGAGAAGAAAGCACACTGTGAGAATCGGAGAAGATAACAAAAAAGGAGGAAGAAGATCGAAACGGAGATTTCAGAGATAAAATAATAGCATGAAGTTCCGCAGTGAGAAAGGCCACAACAGAGGGAAGGGGACTGGAAAAAGAAGACTCAGGGGAGACGACAGCAAACCCAACACCGCGAAGAGATTTGGAACCATCAGTAAAGATAGAAGTAGCAGAAGAGTGAGATGACACGTGTTCAAGAAAAAGGGATAGGAGGGCGACAGGAGAAAGAAGAGAGCGAGAACAAGGGAGAAAAGCAAGAAAGAATAAAATTGAAAAAAAAAAAATTAATACGGCACGTTCTTGGAGTGAAGAGCTCACTAAAACAACCAATTTTTATTCCACAAAGTCTATAGTGAGAGAATATAAGTAAGCACATTTACTATACTCTTTTTACTCTAACTTGGCCTAAAATTGCCATCCCTCTATCGTCAATGCTGATTTATAACAAGAGATTAACAATAGAATATGATGGTAGCCACGAGGGAGTGCCATACAAAGAAAGTACAATCGTAGCATTCTCTCTTTATGCTATCGAGCTACGTGAAATAGGCTGCAAAAGGAAAATATTGGCCAAGTTAGAATAAAAAACAGTATAGGATGACTCTTTATTGGATATTAATGTCATTTATATGTAATTCTCATGCTATCAGTATTAGAGGATAATGAAACAAGGTAACCATTTATTTGTAAACGGTATCAGGTAAGCAGAGAATAATCAGACAGTTCCAGTCATCATCATCATCAATCATCATCATTTTCAATCATCATCATCATCAATCATCAATCATCATCATCATCAATCATCATCAGTCATCAATCATCAATCAATCATCAATCAGTCATCATCAGTCATCATCATCCATCATCAGTCATCATCATCCATCATCAGTCATCATCATCATCCATCATCATCATCCATCATCATCAGCCATCATCATCAGCCATCATCATCAGCCATCATCATCAGCCATCATCAGTCATCATCAGCCATCATCAGCCATCATCAGTCATCATCAGCCATCATCAGTCATTATCATCCATCATCAACCATCATCAGCCATCATCAGTCATTATCATCCATCATCATCCATCATCAGTCATCATCAGTCATCATCAGCCATCATCAGTCATCATCAGCCATCATCAGTCATTATCATCCATCATCAACCATCATCAGTCATCATCAGTCATCATCAGCCATCATCAGTCATCATCAGCCATCATCAGCCATCATCAGTCATTATCATCCATCATCATCCATCATCATCCATCATCAGTCATCATCAGCCATCATCAGCCATCATCAGTCATCATCAGCCATCATCAACCATCATCAGTCATCATCAGCCATCATCAGCCATCATCAGTCATCATCCATCATCATCCATCATCATCATCATCATCCATCATCATCCATCATCATCATCCATCATCATCATCCATCATCATCATCCATCATCATCATCCATCATCATCATCATCAGCCATCATCAGCCATCATCAGCCATCATCAGTCATCATCATCCAACATCATCCATCATCATCCATCATCATCCATCATCAGTCATCATCATCCATCGTCAGTCATCAGTCATCAGACATCAGTCGTCAGTCGTCAGTCATCAGTCGTCATCCGTCATCTATCATCATCATCATCATCATCACTACTACTACTACTATTACTACTACTACTACTACCACCATCCAATTATATGCATGTACCGTGTCAATGATCTTAATTACAGTACTCTAGTTGCTCAAATCTCTTAAGCTTATTTTGGCCAAGATGTTCTGTTTGCTTCTTCATTTATATGGAGGGTGTCAGACAGATGGAAAAACACCTTGGGTCACCCAGCATATTAAGGAGAAAGGGAACCACTGCTTTATACCAAGGGAGTGAAACGGAACTCCATGTGTCCGAAATCTCACTGTCTGTAGGCTGGAACTGGCGTAGCTGCTGCCCAGGTCTTGGCGAGAAGGGAGCAGGAGAGGCTGGAGAGGAAGAAGCAGGAGAGGGTGTGGAGAGAATGTCTTGGCCTACACCACAATAGCGCCCACACCAGCCATAGCAGTCACACTTGGGATTTGTTTCACCGCCTGGAATTATAATAAAAATCATCGTCATTGAAATCGTAATAATGTGTGCAAAATAGATAGCTAAAAACGTGTTATGAAACCTTCTATACCACTTACCCTATCCTGCTACGTCTTGGGGATACATTTGTGGCAGGGCTGACGTGTGAAGGTAACCATGGAATACACATGAAGCCAGTAAGAAGGCAAGATCGTGCTTTGAATGTCATCAAACTTCTTGCGTAGGAGAAAGGCGTGGGTATTTACCTGGTTTCGCAACTGCAGTAGGTCAGGTATCATTCTTAAAACTTCATAAACGTAATTTATCTATTCCCTAAACACTGAAATAAAACATAGTATTAGGTATCATTCTTAAAACTTAATTTTTTATTCCCTGTATTAACACTGAAACACTGAATTAAAACAGTTTCTGCATTCCTTATTTCAAGACAGAGACTGGTGCAAAAGTTCACCTGATATTCTTCTGGTTAGTGTATGTCCGTCATTCTTCACTTTGATGCACCGTAGCAAAGAGAATCCTTAATGGGAAGAGGAACATACCTCTCTGTGATGCCGCAGGACAGACACTGATAACGTTGATGTGTGGCAGTGGGAGTAGTTAATGAGTAAATGAGGCAGGACAGGCACTGATAACGTTGATGTGTGGCAGTGGGAATAGGAAATGAATACATGATGCAAGATAGACACTGATTACGCTGTGGTGTGGGAGTAGGGAATGAATACGTGATGCAGGATAGACACACAACATTGTGGTGTGGAAGCGGGAGTAGGAAATGAATACGTGATGCAGGATAGACACTGATTACGCTGTGGTGTGAAAGTAGGAAATGAATACATGATGCAGGATAGGCACAGATAACGTTGAGGTGTGGCACTGGGAGTAGAAGTTGAATAAATGATGCAGGGTACACTGATTTCGATGACCGAGTCGTCCCAGCAACACACGAGAAATTGCCAGGCGGAGTGAAAGATTAGTGTTATGTATGGACCAGCCTGCACTACCACCATCTCACAATACTCACTTTCACAGATCATTGGAAGCGAGTTGTTTGCAGAGATGTCGTTTATCAGTTTCTATGTCAATGAGTGGAACCGCATCAGGGTAGTAGGTCTGGAAGGAAAAACAATTGATGTGAAATTCCACCTATCTCTATAGTTATCTAAGTATATATCGATCCTCATGTGTCTATCTACCTATATTTATCCACGTTTCAGTTTATCTCTATGTCTATGTGTATCTGACCATCTTCTGTCTGAATATTTATCTGTCTAACTGTTTATCTTCAGACATCTAAATCTCGTAAGGCGTGGGTTCAAACAAATCACTTCCATGTTATCCTATCCTTACCAATCGTACTGCCCTCCCTCCATCTCACACCCCTCTCATGCACCTCTCTACTCCATGTGAAACAACATGAGTGCCTTCTGATCACATAATGCTACTGAGGGAAGTAGGCTGATCATCTGCCCTTAAATATATAGAACCAACATTGCAGACCAGAAAAGGGACCACTTCAGCCTCCAGTCCACCGGGTTCACGTGGATCCTGGCCTACCTTGAAGAACAAAGTAGGTGTTCTGAAGTGGTGATTGCCTCAAAGAACAGGACATCAAGAGGGTAACAGTCCATGAACGATCTTGATTGGGTAAGGCGATCGTTAGGAATGGACTACCGTGGCCAGACGTGCAGGTAGTTAGCAGGCATGAACTGGAATGATGGATAATAATAATAATAATAATAATAATAATAATAATAATAATAATAATAATAGCAGTAACAAAATAATGATAATGACATGAAAAGAACAGTCTAGGATCGGTATTTCACAGGTTTACTGCTTGACGAGGAGAGAGAGTGGTTACTGTCTGCTCACTTTAACTTGGCCAAAAATTGCCATCTTCCCATCCTAATGCTGTGCCGTGACAAGAGATTAATAGTAAAATACAGTGCTAATCACAATAAAGTGCTATGGAAGGGATGCAGGGCCGTGGTATCGTCTTAGTTCTGCCATTCTGTGAAGTAACTATGGGACCACAACAACAGCAGCAAGAAAATTCGATTAATTACTAACATCTCCCTCCAGTGTGGGTGAGTGCAGAGCTAAATATACCCGTGTGGCATGATAAGCTTGCAGTCCCCTTGGTTCACATCCACACCAACTTTGATCCACAACAAGAAAATCCGAATCATTCCTCACCATTCCCTCAGGTATGGGTGGATTGCAAAGCTCTATACTGTATACCGTGTGGAATGTAGTTTTGACTATAACTGAAGAATGGCTGCCGCATCACAGTCTTGCGCACGTTTGAGTATGTGCAGTCACAGCCCGCTAGAAGGTATGCGACTCTTGTTAATTCCTCCTGCCACTGTACTAGAAAAATCAGTGAGAAAGTTGGATATTCTTCGCGAGAGAGAGAGAGAGAGAGAGAGAGAGAGGCGAAAGGAGAGAGGCGAGAAGAGCGAGAGACAGACAGACAGAGGATGACTGTCCTCTATAATCCCTACTACCACTGACGGTTTTACCCAGCTTACGGAAATCCTCTGGTTAATAAAAATTACATTCAACCCCTCCAATTCCAAGGCTATCCCAAGGGAATCAAATCGTCTGAAGATACGAAAATATGATACAGGTCATGGGGATGAAGGGATTTGCAAGTAGGGAAATGTGTATGGCAGTGAAAATATAATATGAACGTTAAGGCATAATGATGAAAGAATGAATGGGTGTATGCATGTGTGTATGTGAGCATGTATCCATGTTTGTTTATGTGTAATTACGTGTACAGGATGCGTGTATTCATATGTACATGGATATGTCCATAACTGTGTAGGTATGTGTGCATGACCATGTGCATTTGGGCATGTGTATTTAAGTAAGCACTGATGTACATACAAAATCTATATTTATTCAGATATGTATGTGTATCCATGTGTTCATACACGTATGTTTTATGCAGATATGTATGTCTACATTAATGTGCATGCGTCTACGTGTGTACAGTATAATGTACAGGCTATAAAAAAAATTCCGGCACCCTTACGGCACGATACATTATGCCACACCACACGAGGCATTCTGAATCAACTCCTGAATTATGGTGCGTGGTTGGTATCCCTGGCCCCGTGTTGCTGGTGTGTGTTGCTTCGTCCCCTGGTGATGAAATTTAGTGGGATAGGGAGAGAGGTACAGGGGTACCAGCCACACTACGTACTCAGGCCGTCTGTAACAGTGATCGTTGCGAAGGGTATCAGAGCAAGGGGTACCGAAAAATTTTTGAGAGGGTGTACAGTTCCCGCCAATTGGAGCTATGACATCCGATTCAGAAACGCGGTGATAGGGTTCTCATCGTACTTGGCAACAGTGGAGTGTCGTCATGGATCTTCACACTGATTCACACTGATTTCTGAAGTGGGATCCATTGTTTCGAAAGATTCATTTAATTTGGTTTGTATACTTGCCTACAGAAATTATTTTTAAAAACCCAAATATATTCAGCACGCCTTTCAGTTATTGGTTCATTTGTTCTTTGAAATTTAATATTAGGTGAATTATTTAGGTGCGACCCATTTAACATAACATCGTTCTCTAGCACTTGTTATAGAATTGGTAGATGTGCGTATTAATGCTTATGCCGCTGGAAATTTATGTATTGCAGCCACCCACCCATCCAGCCCACTCCACGCATCCACTCACCAACCCATCTACCTCTACACCCCTCCCCAAGCCACTCCACAGACCCCCACCCAACCAACCCGCCCACCAATAACACGCATCCTGTCCACCAACTCTGGCGATGCATTGAATCACCGTACCCATCAGCCTCATACACCCCACAGGGCCAGCCAACTGACTACTTCCGCCCCCCCAAACACACACGCTCGCGCGAACGAAAAAACACACAAGCACAAAAACAAACAAACGAACAGAAACAAACACGCACGCACTCACGCACGCACACGCACGCACGCACACACACACACACACACACACACACACACACACCACCCCAAAATCCACACACAGACCCCACTTCACACAGACCGCACACAGCTCGATTGCCCATCTGCTGTCGGCTATTAAGATTTCAGTTTTCTGAGTAAGCTTTAAAACAACTCAGTAATGTTAACAATACAAACTATAATCCATGTCATCTTCACAAAGGCACTTAATGTGAAAGAAAAGGAAAAACATATTACCAAAATCGCAGAACCTTCACCAGCCACAGTTCAAGCCAGACTGACCAAAATCGGGCTATTCCCACTTCCCCCCCATATTCTTTCCTTCCACTTGTTCCCTCCCTCCCTTCCTCCTCTAGTTCTCCCTCCCCACTGGACTAACTTCCCTGTTTCCACCATCTCCCTCCCTTCACACCTCTTCTTCCTCCTCGCCTCTTTTCCTCCACCTCCCCTCCCTCTCTCCTTTCCTCCTTTTCCTCAATTTCCTTTCCTTGCTTTCCCCTCTTGTCCTTCTAACTCTCGTCTTTCTGTTTCCCTCCACTTCTTCCTCCTCCCTAAAAAACAAGCTTCCTCCATCCCCCTCCATCCCTCCTTTCCCCCTCACCTCTTCCCGCCCCCTCCCTCCTTCCCCCCCTTACCTTCTCCCTCTCCCTGTTTTCCCCCCTCCTTCCTCCCCTTCAACCCCTCCTTCCTTCCCCCTTACCTCCCCCTTCCTCCTCCCTCCTTCCCCCTTACCTCCTCCCTCCTCCTTCTTTCACTCCCTTCTTCCTCCCCTTCAACCCTTCCTTCTCCCCTTTTCTCGTATTTCCAATTTCTGTCTTCCTAGATCATTCAATATTTTAAGGATCTTTATACTTACACACACACACACACACACACACACACACACACACACACACACAGCTTATCTATAGGATGATGATGATGATTACAACAATATTAATGATGGTGTCGTATCAAACAGGATTGTCACTATCGCAGTTATTACCGCCAGCCACCATCATTACCACTATTAACCACCACATTTACAACCACCATCACCAACTACCACAATTACCACCACTACCACCAACTACTATCATTACCATCACAACAACCAACTACCACCAGTACCACCACCACCACCACCACCAACTACCATCATTGTCACCACCCCAGTTACCACCATTACCACCAACTACCATCATTGCCACCACCCCAGGTACCACCATTACCACCACCGCAATAAACTACCATCATTACCACCACCACAAACTACCACCGTTACCTCCACCACCACCAGCTACCACCATTAACACCACCACCACCAACTACCACCATTACCACCACCACCTCCAAATACCACCATTACCACTACCACCATTACCACCATCACCATCAACTAATACCAGTACCACCAACAATAACAACAACGACAGCAACATCTGCCATCATTACCACCATTTCCATCACCAACTACCACCATTATCATCACCACCATCATCCACCACCACAACCACCAACTACCATCATTACCACCACCACCAACTACCGCCATTACCACCCTTACCACCACCATCACCACCACAACTAACCACCATCATTACTACCATCACCACCAACTACCACCATTACTACCACCAACAACAACTAACACCATTACCACTACTGCCACCACCAACTACAACAATTACCACCGGCACCACCACCATAACCACCACTACTACCACCAATTACCATCATTACTACCACCACCCACCACCACCCACCACCAACAACAACTACCACCATTGCCACCACCACCAACAACAACAACTACCAACACCACCACCACCAACTACCACCACCACCAACAACAACTACCACCATTACCATCACGACCACCACCAACTACAACTTCCACTATGACCTTCACCATCACCAACAACTACCACCATTACCACCACAAACTACCACCATTACCACTGCCAACCACCACCAAATACCACCTCTACCTCCACCACCACCACCATCAACTACCACCATTACCATCACCACCACCACCAACTACCGCCATTACCACCACCACCATCAAACTACCACCATTACCATCACCACCACCACCAACTACCACCGTACCACCTTCTCCAACAACAATAATCAACTACCACCATTACTACCACAACCATCAACTGCCACAATTACCATCACCACCACCTCCAACTACCACCATCACCACCACCTCCAACTACCACCATCACCACCACCTCCAACCACCACAATCACCACCACCTCCAACTACCATCATTACGACCACCACCAACGACCACCATCACCATAACTCCATCACTCCTGAATGGATTAGTAAGTGTTTGGTAACTTTCCTTTATAATAACACACACACACACGCATATATATATATATATATATATATATATATATATATATATATATATATATATATATATATATATATATATATATACGTGCGCACGTTCATGACACGACAGTATTCTCAAATATTTCCTTCCATTGCAAAGGCATGGGAAAGAAATCCTTAGCTGAACTAGTACTCCTTACAAATCTTTCCCTTCGTGACTTGCAGAAATGAAAGATTTTCCTTTGAGCATCAGCAGAATATGTTGGAAGCTGTTGGAATTTGACCCCTCTTCAAAAACTCCTTCGTAGCTTTTGTGAGTTGTGTTGTGGCTTGTTGTCTTATCTACAATATATTAAAAAAGTGAAAGGAAGTTGCTGTATAACTGTATTCATACAATTTACAACACTACACTAATGTATAAGTGCTATCAGTATCTCTTTAAACGTGTTACCCACGATTCGCTCATAGCTCAGCATATCCATTTGACGTTAAGTGAAATGAATGCTAGAGCTGTGACGGTATTAACTTTGTCAGTTAGGTAGGTAGGTAGATAGCTAAATAGGTAGGCAACGCGGCGGATAGGCAGGTATGAAAGGTAGGTAGGTAGGCACTGTAGTAGCTGGGTATGTCGGAAAGCCGATAGGTATAACACTGTGGTTGGAAGGTAGGTATAACACTGTGGTAGATGAGTAGGTAGGTATAACACTGGTAGATAATTAGGTAGGTAGCACTTTGACAGGTGGGTAGGTACGCACAGAAGGTAGGTACGTAGGTTGGTAGGTAGGTAGGCAGGCACTGCAGTAAGTAGCTAGGTATTGTGGGAGATAGGTGGGTAGGCACTGTGGGAGATAGGTAGGTAGGTAGGTAGGTAGGGACTGTGGGAGGGAGGGAGGGAGGTAATTAGGCATCTTGTTAGCTAGGTAGGTAAGCACTGGAAAACTGGCGGATAGGCAGGCAGGCATTGTGGTAGGCAGGTAGGTAGGTAGGTGGGTAGGCAGACACATGGGCACTGTGGTAGGTGGATAGGTAGCTAGGTGGGCACTGTGGTAGGTGGGTAGGCAGACACGTGGGCACTGTGGTAGGTGGGCACTGTGGTATGTCAACAGCCAATGCAGCATCCAGGTAGGT
Organism: Coenobita brevimanus; assembly: GCF_032717465.1. Classification (NCBI taxonomy): domain Eukaryota; kingdom Metazoa; phylum Arthropoda; class Malacostraca; order Decapoda; family Coenobitidae; genus Coenobita; species Coenobita brevimanus. The sequence goes on from NC_136966.1 coordinate 48,205,893, forward strand.
AGGTTGGTAGATGGCAGGGCACTGCACTGGACTGGTATAGATTACCCTCCTTACGAGGTGTAGGGGCCTGAGACTAGGTTAGGCTACTGTGCTCCAGTACATTTAAGGATAGCTGACCAGCCTATTTCCTTTGGTGGCATTCACCACCACCACTACTAAGGATTTCAGGGGCAGTGTCCAAATGTTTTTTTTAAATAACGTCTCAACAAAGCGTCGGACAAGGATTTAACTTTGGCAGTGCATGTTTGAGACCTCGACCTAATTTGTAAAATTATGCTTTTGTACCAAATGTGTATGATTAAGGCATTTATAAGAGTAAATGTAGGGTTAACTTAGCTAAAATCGTCAGAGGCATGTAGCGAGGCTAGCTTCGGTCACGATACAAGCCCCGCCCACAATTCGGAATGTGACGTTGGTGTGACGTAGTAGTAATCACCGACGCAAGTGGCATTTCTATCTTTCTAACCCCCCTCCACATACTGTACTTTCTCTCTCTCTCTCTCTCTCTCTCTCTCACACCCACCCACACACACACACACACACACACACACACACACACACACACACCGAAGTAATATTTCACCCCTACTATACATTCAGTATGGTCCTTATATGAGAAGAATGTTTGCGAAAAAAAGGTTTACTTGGAGGAAATTACTTATCATTTACGTGGACAATACGGCCATTGCTACATGCTCGGTGCATGTAACATAGAGCAGTGGTTTATTAAACTTGTTTGGTAACGTCTCGCCTGTCGCCGGCCGCCACATCACCTCGCCCAGCGGTGCCGGCTCAGGCAGTGATTACTACTCTTCAGAAGTGAATAAGTCATATTGACGTCACAATATGTGTAAGAGGGCGATGCATATACTATGTACTAATAGGGAGTCTGGAGGGATGTACAGTCACTCTAAAAATCAGCCGCAGCTCAGAAATATGAGTAACCCTGAGGCATTGAATCTGAAGCAGCTTACATAAAGACAGAACTGCCACTTGCGTCGGTGATTACTACTACGTCACACCGACGTCACGTTCCGAATTGTGGGCGGGGCTTGTATCGTGACCGAAGCTAGCCTCGCTACATGCCTCTGACGATTTTAGCTAAGTTTACCCTACATTTACTCTTATAAATGCCTTAATCATACACATTTGGTACAAAAGCATAATTTTACAAATTAGGTCGGGGTCTCAAACATGCACTGCCAAAGTTAAATCCTTGTCCGACGCTTTGTTGAGACGTTATTTAAAAAAAACAGTTGGACACTGCCCCTGAAATCCTTAGTAAATGTGTTCTCTTTACTTGTTATAAGCACAACTTGAGAGAGAGAGAGAGAGAGAGAGAGAGAGAGAGAGAGGTGGTGAGGCAAGTCTCTCGAGCCTCTCCAGGGCAAATTTTGATTTTCTCTTCTACCATTATCACCACCACCACTAAGTGAGCTCTCTTTACCTGTTCTAAGCACAGTTTTTGCAACACAAATTCTTTAATCAGTACAAAGAGAATTATCTACTTAAATGCCTGAGTTTATCCCAGACACCAAGAAATACCCCAGTGGTTGCTCATATCCTATAAACATATGCCCAAAAACACACCCTTCAGATCCTGAAAATTCTAGATTGGAACATAAGGATGATTACCAAAATATCAATAAATCGGTTAAAACGTGCCTGCCAAAACGTTTCTTTGCATTTTAAATCAATATTGATGCAAAATAGAAGTCTGTCAAGGCGGGTTGGCAATCTTAAATGTACTCATAATTATTTTCTATGTCCTCACCATCCAGCCTCACTGTGCATTCAGTGACTTCATTTCTCTCTAATACCAGAACTTTACTCTTCCTTACATTCACCTTTAGATTTCGTTTCTTTTACACTCAAACTCATTCACCAAGCCTTGCAGTTCCACGTCGTCTTCACTTAACAATACTGTACAGTATTATCTGCAAACAACAGAAGAGGAACTTATCAAACGCTACCCTCTCTCATTAGGGTCGCTCCAACATGTATTGCCCTACCTTGTATCTCTTTTATAACCCCAGCTATATACAGGCTGAACAACCTTGGGGACATGGCACATCCCTGTTTCAAACCAACACTCAGATAGAGAAATGCACTCAGTTCACCATCCACATTCTCTGCAGCCCTAGCGTCCTCATACATATACTTCACAGCATTCAACAGTTTCCCATTTACACCATTCTTAATATTTTCCATATTCCTTGTCTCTCCACTGTCATATGCTTTCTCCAAATCCATGAAGGCCGCACACAACTTTTTTTTTCCCCTTCCTTAGAAACCTTTCCCTTAAACACCATAAGATGAACATCTGGTCTCCACAACCTCTTCCTCTCCTGAAACCTCCCTGTTCTTCGCCAATTAATTCCTCTGTTATTTCAACAACAAACACAATGGAGCAAAATATGAAGAGAAATGTGTTTTCATATCTTTAGTACCGTCTCCCCTAAATTCCTGTTTTTCTTTTATGCTGTTATACGTTCCCTCTTGAAATAAAAGAAAACGTTTTTGGCCAACTGAATGGTTGGACTTGCTACGGCTTTCTCAGATTATAGTTGGTAAATAAATATCTTAGAATTTACATGTAAATGTGCTAAATAAAATGTTCATTGTCATTATACTGTATATACTTAAAAATTCTTAGAACAGGTCAGGACGAAATTTATGTACAAAATAAATGAAACCAAGGATGAATTGTGTTAGCCACTGATAATGCAGTTTAATTATTTTTTAAGCTCAGGAGAAACTACAAAGGTGTGGAAGACCGCAAACGTTGTTCCAGTTTTTAAAAAAGGGCGATAAATCAGCTGTGTCGAAATGTCGTCCGAAAAGTCTAACGCCAATTCAGTAGTAGAAAAAATGCCAGCCTATTTTGGCAAATAGATTTAGAGAGCGCTCAGAAAGATTTCATCTCATAATGATAGTTAGTATAGATTTATGCAAGGACGATCCTGCCTCGCAAATTTATCATTCTTCTCCGAGGTCTATGAGTCGGCAGAAAACGATAGCCTAAAGCTTACGCTATTATTTATCCGGATTTTAGTAAAGTTTTTGATAGGGTCCCACACGAGTGGTTAGTTAGAGAGGTTCGAGCACATGGTGTAGACGATGATATCTTAAAATGGGTTCAATCTTGACTGAGGGGACAAAAACAGAGAGTTTTAATACATGGTACCAAGTCGGATCGGGGATTAGTGACTAGCGGTTTACCACAGGGATCAGTACTCAGTCCCTTATTTTATATATATATATATATATATATATATATATCAGCAAAGTTGCCGTGGACATGAAAATAGGGCTTATCATTAACTCAGCTAACGATTATCTTAATTAATCTGCTGTAGGATCTCGATATATTGTGTAAATGGTCTAGACATTGGCAAATGGAAATTAACGTGGAAAAATGTTAAAAGACCACTAGAGATACTACGTACAACATAAAGAATAAAGACATTAACAAATCGGAATGCGAGAGAGATCTAGGAGTCATGGACTAAGTAAAGACCTCAAACCAAGGCAACAGTGTATTATTGCGAGAAATAAAGCAACTAGGGTCCTACGATTTATATAGTATAATGAAGCATGAGCATTGGAGCACCT
>NC_136966.1:48214507-48307007 GCF_032717465.1 Coenobita brevimanus
AATAATTTACTTTCCTTTGTGATCCTGACGTTCGATCGATTGTTAGCTTACCAGCACCTCTTACTTAGCAAAGTGAGTTGTGCATAATACCTTTTTGTTCCTTTTTAGGCTAATTTGGGTCATTTTATAATGACGTAGACTGCATAAGTAACAAACTTAAAAATGTTACTGTACCAGGTACAGAACTCAACTTGTGGGGAGGAGGTGCTAGGGAGCCTCACGAGCTGACAGGAATACAACCCTATGGCATATCCCATTCTACGCTGCGTTGGAGGCTCCGTAGTCCCCTTCCAATGCAAGTTATTCTGCTTATTACACCTCAATATTCTCTTGTTGCTCTTATAAGTTGCTTTCATAAACATAGCTTTGCACAAGTACTATACACGAGGATAGTGAGGTGTTATGTGCAGAATAAGTCGCTGAGACAGAGATGCTACGAAACCTCCTGATCCACTTATAATGCGATCCAGATTCGCATTAATCTCGTCACTTCATAGACTAACACTTCAACCTTACTTTTATATTTCTACATGTGACTAGTAAATTATCGTTCGTAAGAGTTGCCTGGATGAAGAATTTGGTGTTTCAAGGACGGACAGCAAATAAGAAAGTGAAGGATAGCTGCGGTGTTGTTACAGATACCTTTGAAAACATTGGAAATATTTGGAAATGGCCATGTAGAGGGAATGGAGAATGAAAGACTGATTGGTAGTGTCTGTGAGTGAGATGGAGGGGGCAAAGGAAGAAAAAGCCCTAGGATGAGACGGAGGGATGGGGTGGAGAGGTACCGTATGTGAGGGAAGAGGGTGTGAGCTGGATGGAGGACAGGCTGGTGGCGGAAAACAGAGTGGCAAGAGGGGGATTCGTTTGGGATCACCCCTTTAGGGCATTAAGGCGTTTGGCTGTAAATAGATAGATAGATGGATTATCTTGATGCAGTCTGTGCTGACATCTAAACGACACGAAAGGTACACGCGAATGGAAAGGTGTGTTATGCAAAATAAATCGATCAGAGAAGGTGTTACTTAGCGTCTGATGTCATTTTGAACACGAACCTTATTCGAATAAACAGAGATGTGCTTACGTGTGCAGGTGGTTGAGGTGGAGGTAGTGCTGTTGGTGGTGTGTGAGGACGGTGGCTAAGTAGGGCGGGGAGTTAGTGGCCGTGGTGGAGAGTAGACCCAGCGCAGCACCCACCACTTCCTGCAACACAGTACACGTAACATTTAGGGCTGTATTCTAACTGGGTTTGGAATATTTAGCAAAGCCCCTTCCTAAGCGATTGATTCTGCACTTCACATCTCAGTACCCTCATTTGTATTACTGATCCAAAACGTTTCGGTAATAAAACGGTAAAAACAACTTACGAGACAACGTTCATATGCATTAGGCAAAATAAACTGTTTAGGAAGAGGTGCTGCAAACCGTCCTACTCTACCCAAGGCCGTCTTGATGCTCTACCTCTAATATGGCTGAATACAACACAGTATGTACCCTAATATGATGTATGTGGATAGACCAAACGTAGTACCCAACGTATTCCGCAATACAATACACAAGTAGCCAAACACCATACTATATCAGGTGCGTGAGTAGACCAAACGTAGCATCCACCAGATCCTGCAACACAATACACATCACTGAACAACAGACCCTGCATTACAATATCAAACACAGCACCCAACATACCCACCCTGCAAAATAACACACACAGCAACGAACAACACAGTCTGCACCATAATATCCAGTGTGTGAGCAGAGCAAACGTAGTCCCCAACACATACTGCAACACAAAACACAAAACCTTGAGCAACACAGCACGCACCTCAGCATCAAGAAACACATACAATACTATACAATGGCGTCCAGAGGAACAGGCACATTAGGCAAGTGTACTGAAAATCGTGAGCTCAGTGTGTTCTCCGTCAGGTAGCAAGTAAAATATAGCCCTGACTAGTCTTATGCTGTAAACAGCCAAATTTTACACACAAGACGTGAAGACGATGCAATGAAGCTGACATTCTTTCTGTCATTTGTATCAGGTATGTAGTTTTAATTGACAAAATTCTATCTACACAACACATACACAAACGAGCCCCATCGTAATAAGAACGTATACGAGTTTAGAGGTCAGAGTCCATTTTGAATTTGCCTTAATAGTTTACCAAAAGAGACTGGCCAGGCTACAGGCGTCACTGTTGTACAATATCAGTATAAAGCCAGGAAGCGTTTTCGGTCAGATAAGCCACTGGTAGAGCGTACATCCTCCCTGCCTTGCCAAAATGATAAAAATAAAACACACGCTGTGTCGTTGCCCGTTGATGTATTCAGTCGGAGGGGGGGGGGGAGAAAATCGTCTGATATTTTAACTCTGCTTCTCATAAGTTCTTCCGGCTGTTATTCTAAGATGAGTCGCTAAGTTTCTCTATCCAGAGATGATGTTTTTAATCCGATACGTCAGAGAGGAAAGTGACGCATTTGTCAAATTATGAAGCAGACGCTGTGGAATAACTAAAACGCACTCAGAGAATGGATACCTCCGCCAACACCAGTATGATTTACTGCTGTAGTCCATATTCCCTACCACGAGAATACCTCTACGGTTTTACACAGTCAACTACAAAGCACCCAAAGAGCACATACCTCCACCAGCGCCAATAAATTTATGATTTACTGCTGTAATTTCCCTATCAAGCAAATGCATCTACTGTCTCCCAGTCAGTTAATTCTACGGTCTTAGTTTGCCCTGTTGCACAGCTTAAGAAAGCTCATACCTCCTCGAACGCCAGTAATATTTATTATTTATTCCTGCATCAGAATCAGTATCCACCTCAAAATCTGAGCAACACTTCCTTGACCCACTGTCTATCTATCCACCAAATTTCTCTGAAATCCGACACCATGTGTTTACGGGATCTTGTACACAAACAGAACCGGTTGAATATATAACCTCCGTATAACTTCGTCGGCGGGGATAAAAAGCTTACTTTAATCTCCGATTGTACCATCATCACGTTATCCTCTGGTCAAAAAGAACATCTCAAAATTTCATCATGATCTTCCCACAAATTTCCGGTAATCCCGAGGACACCTACAGTGACCAAATTATAACACACAGGAAACAGTACTAGACTTGTTTATATCTGTCTATCTGTCTGTCTATCTATATTTCTTTTTTTTCTTTCTGCATCTGTCTGCCTGCCTGTCTGTCTGTCTGGGAAGCCTAAATGATAAAACACAAAACAGAGGGCAAGTGGGGGAAATAAGGTGTTTAACTTTTTATTTCCATGACGTACTTAATATTTCATATTTGCAGCCATCTAACGATTTTGTTTAACTTGGGGAGATTCTCGAAAGGAAGATGTAAGAAACAATTTCCACTAAACCTCCAAAGCTAAACAAAGTCGCTAGATGGTAAAAGAAAAAAGAAAAAAAAGAAAAACTGGCTGAAGGGGTTAAAGACAGCACACACACACACACACACACACACACAAGATGAAGAAGAAGGAATCAAAGATATAAAAAGAATATAAACGGGAAATAAAAAATCTCAGTCGTAGCATTGTCAGCAGAGGAAGAAACAAGTTGCACATGAGCATTAAGAAAACATGAACAGAGAATGATATGACCCACACCCAAATTTAGGAGGTCAGTGAGAGTGGAGTGGATGAAGAGCGTGTTGTGGCTACCTGTTACGTCATCAGCACAAGGTCACATTAACGAGGCAATACTTAGTGCACTTTAGCTTGGCCTAAAACTGGCATCTCTCCATTTTGAAAGCTGAGAAACTAAAAAGTTGGCAGTTATCTAACCTGACTTATTCACAGCAACGGTTGAGCTTAATGTATTACTTTCCACCTACCAACAGATGAAATCATTCAATTGAGGTAGACCTTATGCAGTTAAAGTATGTGTTCAATCAGACCGAATGGATTTTTGCATCTATAGCCAAACGCCTTACTACAGAAGTGGGTAGTCACGAACAAGTCCCCTTTATACCATCTTTTCACCACCCATCAGGCTGCCCTCCCTCCAGCTGCGCATTAACTCACCTGTGTAAAGGAAAGTACTATCAGTGCACTTAATAACGTTGAATAATTCCTCTGGATATCCTGCTGTGGTCCAGACATCTTGCGATTGTTGATGGCGATGTTGAAGGCGAGCAGGCGATGCTTAAAGGCTGATTCCAAGTGAGTGCTATAAGAATGCCATGACGTAAATGCAAACCGTATGGTAAACTCCTTCACTAAGATGACATTGCAGTTAGTTCTTGCTCTGGAGATACTTTTGTTCTGGAGAGGTTAGATATAGTTTCCGCTACGAGGGAAGACTGAATAAACGATGGTTTGACACTTCCTGAACAATATCAAAAAGATTTCTTGTTACAGATCTCATATTACAGACAGCTGTGACAATATACTGCTCAGATAATCGTATTTCTTTGTCTAAAATTCCGACCCCCAGCCGAAGTAAGAAGAACTACAACAGGCAGGCTACAATGGGCGCAACGAGGCAACTGGGAGTCTACGTGATCAACTGTGCGCATGCGTGGGGTTTTGGGCGGGCCTGTAGGTGGGATGTCACGGCCTTGCTTCACGGTTACTGACGCTGAGTTTTCATAATTATCTCACCGCAGCAGCAGTCAGTGTCCATTAGTACATATAGAGATACAGGGTATTTATTTACTGATTTATATTTATTATGTTTATGAAAAATAACTTGTAACTACGTTTTCCTCCACCCATAAATTCACCAAATACTTCACAATCAAACCAGAAAGAATATCAGGTGACAAAGTACAAAAAAGGGCGATCTGTAACAATAGCTAACCGTTGTAGAGACTCGTTTATCGTAGAAAATGGTTAAGATTCTTCATAAATACCTCTCTCTCTCTCTCTCTCTCTCTCTCTCTCTCTCTCTCTCTCTCTCTCTCTCTCTCTCTCTCTACAGAGATATGAAACTCCAAGGAAATGTCCCACTGCTTTTTACGCGTAATATGTTACGGAATATTATCGAAGAAAAATCACAACCTTTAAGGTATGTAAGAGTTGTACACAAAAATTAATACCCCCCACCCATAACTATGAATATATAATAATCATTCGAGGCAGTTCTCGAAGTTCTCAGCCTCAACATGAAAGAGAAGAATCCTACGATACCAATCACCTAAAAGTGCAGAATATATTAGTAATATTTTATATATATATATATATATATATATATATATATATATATATATATATATATATATATATATATATATATATATATATATATATGCTTATGTATAATGAATGACAAACCTGAATTACGTCCGAGTAAATTTGCAAAACTCAACAAATCCTGCCACCCAGATCTCACTAATAAAGCTGTTGCAGGAAAGCTAAAGTGACCACAACAACCCTTAGAAGATATCACTCAGGATCGAACTCAGAACACCCGATGCTGAACCCGTGGTTGCATGTGCAAAGTTTTGTTAGAAACATTTGTCAAGGTTCTAAGATTTGCTACATACATACAAATGCGCAAAGTCGACGTATAGTACAGTTGATGCATGAATCCTCAGTTATGCAAATGTTGGCACACAGGTAGGATACTAGACTGAGTGTACCGTTAGTAATTAGCTCTAATGTTGTCAATGCCCTCACTGATCGAAGTACTCTAGCAAAGACAGACAGATAAATGGACGTACATATACACATGTAGATAGAAAACAGACGGTTAGACAGATAGGCTATCTAGGCTGAAAAATAGATCCTGCTATTGCTTTTTCAAAAGAATAGCCTTCCTCCTTTCCCTTACTTCTCTCCTGCCCCTTCCTTTCAGCCTCCCCTTCTCCTCTTCCTCACCAACAGCCTCTTATCCCAGTCTGTCTCCACTCGTCTCACCCTTCTCCCCAGCCTTCCTTCCTTTTCCGTTTCATCATTTTCCCTTCCCCTTCCCTTTCCATTGCGTCTTTCCCTCTCGTTTCCCAGCCCTTCCCCCAACCTAGTCTGCTCCTTTATCGTTCCGTAACTCCGTTATCATGCCCCACCTCCCCTTCTCCTCTCCCTCATTTGTGTTTCACCTCTCTTTCCACAACCATCCCTCTCCACCCCCATCCCGACCCTGTATGCTTAGCTCTTACTCCCCCAACCCCCCGTCCCCGTCTCCTCCTTGTAGCCTTCCTTTTCGCCCTTCATCATCCCTTCGTCTTCTCCTACCCTCCCAGCACCACCTCCTCCACTGTCGCACCCCAGCCCTCCTTACCACCCCATCTCCATCCTCAGTCTCTCCCCCTCTCCTAACCTCTCTCCCTACCTTGTTTCTTCCCTTTTCCCTCTTTCCTTCCTTCACCCTCACCCCGTCACCGTACGATGCTGAAGCCTCTCCAGAACAGTAGCTGTGGTTTAGTTACGGAGGAAGGGAATTAAACTCTGCCATAAAACACGACCACAAATCACGTTCAGTGGCCACAATATAAGACCAATAAATGATGCTTCCTTCACCTCCTCACCCGCCCGCCACTAACCACTACACACCCCTACCCTTTTCACTTGACCCTTAAACCTCAGGGGACGAGTAATCCATTGAGCTCGATGACGTAATTTTTCATTTATGCATGCTGTAACTAGATGATTTTATTAACCTTATGAGAGACATTTAATATAGTACCTGAGGAGGAAGATATAGGCTTTAATAACCCCTTCAATAAAGGTGGTCTTCCCTAATATTGATTACGTTAATAAATAAGTATGGAAACCGTAAGAATATAATAGTAAATACGTCATCGGATTGAAAGGGTTAACTTATTTACTCTGCCTTTGACTTAACAATCTTACTCCCCACTGAGAAAGCTTCCTAGGGGTTAGGGTTAACCTGCTAAGATACGGGTATTTCTCTAGACTTCAGTAAGAAACTATCTGCATCTGACTCTTACATCTCAGCGGACGACTTACGAATCACAGACTTTGACTAACGCCAGACGATTTCACGTGGCTCCGAGTGTTCATCCTCTGATGTCGTAATTGTCTTTTTCCTGCTGCTTCCAGACGATTTTATCTACTATACACGTTGCCTCCAGCCGTCTGAGGGTAAAAAAGGGCCTCCACTAATACTGTGATGGCAACAGATATAAAAACTGTCTCATTTCTGCTACTGCAAGACGATTTAATCCCTTCAAACCTGTGACAATTTTTAATCATTTATTGTTGTTAACTCCAGACGCTTTTATTTAGCTCTGGGAAGACTTCTAGTAATGAAGGGGAAATTGAAGGCTATATCAAATCTCTCGAGACAGAAAAAATTCTGCAACCTGACTAAAATTGACTGGAAACAGCAGGAATAAGATTATACATAGGTCATCGTATTAAAGGGTTCATTCAGCTCAGGAGTGACCTCTAGTTTTATCAGGATTATATTCAACCACAAAAGACTGCTACGATAACAAAACACAATGACTATAACAGACAAGCAATAAATGATGCTTCCTCACCTCCTCATCTGCCCACTACTAACTCCTCCATTCCGAAAAGCCTCTCCCAAGCTGAACAAAATCGTCTGAAGGCAGAAAGAATAACCTTAAAAACACATCATCGCCCTGAAGTGCTTAAACTCATCACAAACACACCCGACAATAGTAACAAAACCACACACGACACTCACTTCCTCCTGCCACCAGAGTACATCCTTTCGCTAAACCACTTAACTCCTTCACCCCGATGGCATACTATTCATCTTAATTAAGTTACCATCAGACGAGTATATTCACCTAAGGAGAGGCTAGTGCTGAAGTTAATGAAGTCTATATCTAACTCCTTCAGTTTGAAAAGTTTCTCCTGTGCTGAATAAAGTCGTCTCGAGATAGAAAGAGTTAAATGAAAGTCATTTCACCTAATTCAAGAAATTAACTGAAAGGAGTTTCTCCTAAATTTAGTGGAATACGAATGGGGGTTGGGTGCAGTATGGGTAGTGTGGGTGGGGTTTGGATGGAGAATGGGTCGTGTGGGTGGGAGCTGGGTGGAGCATGGGTGGCGCGAATTAAGGATAGGTGGGGGCTGGGTGGAGTGTGGGTGGTATGAGCTAAGTATTTATGGAGATTCAATGAAGTGTGAGTGGAGTGGGTGGGGATAAACAAAGTATGGATGGCGTGCGTGGGGGTAAGTAGAACATACAGTATATAGTGTGGGAGGGTGTAGGGTGGAATACGGATGGAGTGGGTGGAAAAGGGATAAAGTGGACGCAACCTAACCACAATAGCAGTAACCACAGCACAATAACCACTCAGAATTCTAAGAACCTCGATTATGATACTATCGTAGGGCGTTCCTTCTTAACTCGTCCCAGAGAACACTTTGTCACGTTCTTTCATTTTCTCAGCCACCGAACCATGGATGATCAGGCTCAGCTATATTTCTTTCACTTTAACAAGGGCCCTTTTATCGTCGTTTAAGCACTTTATTTCACGCAGTTCGGTGGCAGGATAAGACATTACGTGAAGTCCAGATCCTTTTCATAGTACTTTTTGCAACAGCCATCATATTCCAGTATTAGTCATTTGCTACAACTCAGTATTCAGGATGGCGAGATTGCAATTTTACGCCATACTAGAGTTAGAAGACTATAATCTGAGTAGGGGCAATGTCACAATCAGAAACTCTACTCTATCCAATTTAACACTCAGATTCTTATGACTCTTTCTTGAATGAAGTAAATCTAATGTTATCTGGAGTAAAACAATAGAGATATCCAGATTATGAGAATGTTATTGTTTGTGGTATCAGCAGTCACAAAGTATTATGATTCACTTTCAGGTGAATAAAATCGTCTGGCGTAGGAGGGAATGTAGAAGGTTATCTTGACCTAAACCTGGCTTCCTCCATCTTGAATGCTCAGCTGCAACAGGAGATTAGCGATAGTATATTGCACTCACGAGTGCCATTAAAACGATGCAGAGTCGCAGTATTGCCTTATTCTTCAACTAAGCTGCGGAGAATGTACTGCAAAAAGGACGGAAATCTTCACCAAGTTAAGGTAGTTGATGCCCTGGGATCAGAATTCTGGAAATGAGTCGTATTCTTATTGGCGCAATGAATTTCGCAACATATCTTCCTTTGCGATGTGTTTTGACTGTTACACCTGGATACTCTCATGTATGTTATTGATATCTTTTAAATATTCCCATATCATTAACTTACCGGAGAAAGTCAAGTGTAGTGTGCATAATACATCACTGAGAAGAGGTGCTACGGACTCTGAACAACGGACCCCTTGACTTCGTTGATAGCTACAGTACATCTTATTTTTATTCTTGCTACTACCAGGCGATTTTGTTATCTCAGGAGAGATCATTACAGGACGGGGTTTAAAATAGTTTCCATTAACCCCTTCACAACCACATGTCTCTCTCAGCTGAATAAAATCATCTTAAGATAGGAAGAATAAGGTAAGAAATATGTCATCGGACTGGAGAGGTTGAAAGTGAATATGTCTCAGTGTTTCGATCCTGACATTGCACCCGCACTGAGTAGGGGTAATGCCAGGATTAGAGACTGATCATCAGAGTGAAATGCCGGGGCAGTGTCAGAATGGATCAGGAAGTGGATTAGCCAGATATTAGCACGCCATCGCTTCCTCTGTGTGTGTGTGTGTGTGTGTGTGTGTGTGTGTGTGTGTGTGTGTGTGTGTGTTGTAATATAAGGTCAGTATTTTGGTCCTCAAATAATCATCATGCTATATGAAAATAAAGAATCTCTAAAACATTCCCAAAGCTTAGTAAAAGGGTCAATAATACTGCTAGATTTCTTGCTGTTACAAGCTAAAAAGTTCCGCTAAAGAGAGGAGAATAAGTCTAGAATCTAGAGTTGCTTAAAATAACTCCTAAAGAGGGTGAATCCCCCGTGTAGGAGTTAGGGAGGGATCATCAAAGATATTGTGACAGTTGTGGGGAATAGCCAGGAAAAGTCTGGGAATCTCTGGACCAGGAGACATTACTTTTAAGATGAAAATTCTTCTCTGTTTTCTATTTCATTTATTAATTTATTTATTTAGTAGACATCAAGTCATAAGAGGACCTGTGGTTTCGTGAGATAAGTGTTTGGAGAATATATTCAGTGATTATAGATTGCTAACATTCCCAAGAAGATGCAGGATGGTCTCCACACAGCTACAGTGTACTAACATTCTTCAGTGCAAAATGCTATAATGATTAATGAACAGACGAGAAAACGATGCCAAATTTGTGTTTCTATTGTTTGACTTTTGACTCCGTAACCCTCGTAAGAGGCCTAAATCAATACAATAATTTAAAACAAATGTCTGTGGGTATTTGTTAAAGGAACAGTTGTGCCACGCATGAAGTGAAATGGTGAAGAAATAAGGGAATGGCTCCAAAGTGAAAAATGTTTGGAAGAAACAAGACAGTAGATGAAGAAGAAGAAGAAGAAGACGAAGAAGAAGAAGAAGAGACAGACAGAAAGACAGAAAGAAAGAAGAGGAGCAATACAGTAGGTCTCCACCATAATACGGATTAAGTTACGGTGGCCTGTGTAAACGTTGAATCGGATAACAGTACCACCTTCCTATCGTGGGAGGCCAAGGCAAGGCTTTCATAGTCCACATGATTACTCTCAGGCTCCTAAGACTCACACTCGGTTAAATGAAACCGTTCTGTGTTTGCAGGAAAAGAATAATAGAGGGGTCCCGAACATGAAAGAGCTAACGTCGCAGCAAACTTTCCTACTCTTCCGTCAGCATTTCACATGATAGGAAAATCCCCAGTCACTTCTCGGATTTTAACTGTTGCGCTTAAAACACAGCTGTGTCCGGCCAAGTTTCCAAACACTTCGCCAGCCATGACTCGATATGGAAGTTCTTCGTTTCTATTAAAAGCCAAGGCAGGAGAGAACGTGCGGTTTTCGAAGGTATGTTTACGTAGCTGACCATGGGAATTTTTGGTCCGTACTGCTCCATTGTTTAAAAAATAAGGCAAGATAAGGAGAACCGTTGATGTTATTGTGGCCGCTGCTTCCTGTTGTCGTGAGCCAGATGGACAAAGCTGTACGTCCACTACGACCGTACGTTCCCAGAGATCTATTGTGTAAGATATATAAAAGCGCTGTGAACTGTCTGTGTTGCTGTGGCTAGTGTGACGACGCACTGTACTTCCTACTTCATTCATGCTATCTCCAGGCAACGCGGTTCATTGTAGGGTGAGTTTTTCGAGCTGGAAGGTTTACATGTAGCCTTCATTAATTCGTTGGCTACAAGAAGTCTCCCCTAAACAGTATCATAATTATCATCTGTTCAGTAGTTACAATTAAATATAAAAGACGTACTTGGGCTGAAGTAGTGAAAATGACAATAACATCATTGGTATTCTGCGTTCTGTAAGTGATTGCATAACTGAGACTCCCGTGGTAATTTAAATACTTCACAGTTCCCATTAAAACTTTACCATCATACAGTATCGGTCACCAAATAATATTTAAGTTCTTTCACCGTTACTTGGCCCAGGTTTCCTTTTGTAACTTATTTCACTTAGCTTCATGAAGAACACAGTGAGATAATGTTACGACTCTACATCATTTCCACAGCACTTCTTCGCGACTATTACCATATTTTACTGTAAATATAATACTACAACTCAACGTCCGAGAAGAGTTTAGGCCACATTAAAGTGAAAGGAGCATGGTATCATTGCGATTAAGTCTGCATTTTATTCCTAAGTTCTCTCTTCTAAGTTGTGCGTTTCCTGCCACTTCTAAAATCCAGAAAACGAAACCAAAGGAAAAAAGGTGAATACAAGCAGCAAGAGTGGAGGTGGGAGAGGTACTTTATACATGGAAAATGAAATAAATGGGTGAGGACGCGGTGGAGAATGAGTGGGAAGTGTTGATGCAAACGCGAGGCGGCGAAGGTGAATGACATTAGGTGGATGAAAGGGTGGTTAGGTAAAGTATGGGTAAGTGTGGGTGTGATTTACGTGCTAGAGTTTGGATGCGAGAGGTGGATAAAATGTATGTGGAAGAGTTAGGGAAGAGTGGGCGGAGGTGAATAGCAGGAGGTGGAGAACAAGTGGATGAGGGGAAATTAGGTGGATTATGAGTGACGGCTGGATGAGAAGTTAGGTGGATTGTGAGCGAAGGCTGGATGAAGTCACACATGTGTGAGTCAGGGATGAGGTGATGGAAAATAATGATGTATACCGTAAGGGCCGTATAAAGTGACTTCAGAGATTCATAAAGCCTCGTCCTTAGCTATTTTTTTCCGCACATACACCTAAAAATCTTATGTATTACTGACGCAAATCATATCGACATTAAAACGGCATAAACTGCATACTACAGAATGTCTAGATAAATACGCAAATTAATCGCTAAGGAAGAAGTGTATAAGGCCGTGTGCAGACATTAGCGTACTTTTATATTTCTCATTCGTCCTGAGAGAGAGAGAGAGAGAGAGAGAGAGAGAGAGCATCCCTTCTTATCTTACTCCTTTGTTGTATGCTTCATACTTTTATCACGTGAAAAAAATGACTCATGTAACACCTTCCATTGCCACAGCTGGAGGAGAAATGTTGGAAACTTTTACTCATGGCTATAGATTATTTAGAATACAGTCCTAGGAGAATAAGGAGGAGGTTAGGTGGCGAGTGGGTGAGGGTAGGTGAGGTTTAGTGAGGTTGGGTGAGGGTTGGGTGGAGTATGGGTGGACGGGGGTGTAGGTGGGTGGAGAAGGTGAAGGTATGGTAGCGGATGTGGCCATTAACAAAACGTTCACCCCTTCACCAGTACACTGCCTCACCCCAGGGCCTCTAGGAGTACATTATCGAGTGTCTTTACGCTACCGACATTATTATCCCCGTTCCCGCCCCTCTTCCGTGCAGCTGCCTATTATAACTTTGCAACCTTTACTGCTGTTTGTCTATTCAAATTCTAAACTAGATGAATTAAAATTATAGTATATTCTCATTACATTTAAAACAGCTGTTCGAAATTTTGTGGGGCAAACACTCTGTTGGGACTCTACCCTCCAGGGCCATTGGTAGTCAACAATATACCACCCAATAATTATGAACACGATAAAACTCTTCTGAATTATTCTTTTTTCACACCAAGATGAGTTGCAACATTTCTCCTTTGATAACCATTTCATAAGAACTCAATACAAGTAATTTCTAAAAGCAGTAGTTCTGTAGTAACCCCCTAACACTGTCATAATGAATTTTGAACCTTATTTCGTTATAAGTACAGTCACTCATAAAAGGGAAACAGACCCCCCCCCCCTCCTGAGGCTAGAGGACCTGTAGCTAGTGGCACTTCAGACCTGGTAACAGTGAGACTGATGTGGGGGTGAAGGTGAGGGGGGGTTTGGGGGTAGTGAGGGAGGGTTGGGAGGTGTGTACATCAATTCTTCTGTTCAACCCACTGCTCAGTTCATGTTTCGTTTCATGGATGTCTAATCCCAGCCCAGGAGATGAGTATACCAAGATGCTTATCGTATGACATGCAGTGTTATAATCAGGGTGCAAACAACGAATTATTCACGTCGTATTGTTACAACATAGGGTGCTTCCAGGCTGGAATAAATTGGCCTTAAGTGTCTAGGAAGAATAACCCGTGCACATCCGTTGCACTGGTGACAGTATAGCTCCCACGGATCGTAAGGAATGTGATATATATATATATTACATATATATATATATATATATATATATATATATATATATATATATATATATATATATATATATATATATATATATATCTATCTATTGCCAGACGCCTCAATCCCGTTTGGGGTGGCCACAAACAAATCGCCTCCAAGTCGCCCTGTCCCCCGCCCTTTCACTACCCTGCTCCCAACTCACAGCCCCCGCTCTCATATACCTCTCCACCCCATCCCTCCATCTCATCCTCGGTCTCCCCCTCCCTCTTCCACCCTCCACCTCACTCACATACACTCTCTTCGTCAGTCTTTCACCCTCCATCCTCTCCACATGGCCAAACCACCTCAGTGTGTTCCTCACAACGCTTCCTATCACATCCACATCAACACCACAACGCTCCTTTATATCCTCATTCGTCAGCCTGTCTCTCCACGTGACTCCACAAGCTCCTCTTAAATAACTCATTTCCACTGCTCTCACTCTTGACTTGTGTCCTTCCAACAACGTCCAAGCTTCACTTCCGTACGTTAGAGTTGGTATCACAATACTGTCATGTAGTAACTTTTTTACTTCCATGCTCACTTCCCTGTTTCTTATCACTGCTTTCAAGGAACCAGCAACCTTTCTTCCCTGCTGTACCCTTTCAAGCACTTCACCCTCCAAACCTCCATCCTTACTCATCACACTACCCAAATACTTAAACGTACTCACATTTTCCAATTCCTCACCATCCAACCTCGCTATACATTCACTGACTTCACCTCTCTCAAAGACCATCACTTTACTCTTCCCTACATTCACCTTTAGGTTCCGTTTCTTACACACTCTCTCAAACTCATCCACCAAGCCTTGCAGCTCCCCTTCATCTTCACTCAACAACACAGTATCATCTGCAAACAACAGTACAGGGAGTTTCCAAACACTATCCTCTCTCACCAGGGCCACTCCAACATCCACTACCCTACCTTGTACCTCTTTTATTACCCCATCCATGTACAGATTGAACAACCATGGAGACATGACACATCCCTGTTTCAAACCAACTTTCAAAGAGAAAAATTCACTTAGTTCACCATCCACACGCACTGCAGCCTTAGCACCATCATACATACTCTTCACAGCATTCAACAACTTCCCATCTACTCCATATATTCTTAACACTTTCCACAATCCTTGTCTATCCACCCTGTCATATGCTTTCTCCAAATCCATGAAAGCCGCATACAACTTCTTTCCCTTCTCTAGAAACTTTTCCACTAAAGATCTAAGAATGAATATCTGATCTACACAACCTCTTCCCTTCCTAAAGCCTCCCTGTTCTTCTCCAACTAATTTCTCTGTTCTTTCTCTAACTCTGACTATAAGTATCCTACCATACACTTTTCCTATTATACTAAGAAGACAAATGCCCCTATGATTACCACACACTTCTTTTTCCCCTTTTCCTTTGTACAAGGGAATAATTATACCTGACTTCCAATCCTCCGGGACTCTACCTTCCTCCCAGGCCAATCTGCACATCTTCCACATCCATTCTACTACTATCTCTCCCCCATGCTTCAGCATCTCACCACACCCTCCATCAATTCCTGGGGCTTTCCCCGATTTAACTTTCTTCATTGCTTCCACAACCTCTATCCTACTGATTTCTACCTGTCTTCTCACCTCCCTCCTTCTCCCAGCCATTCCCCAGCCACTTATACTCGCATTACTTCCATCCTCTACGTTCAACAATTCCTTAAAGTGTTCTCTCCATCTGCTCACTTTTTCTCCCTTCTCCACTAGTAATCTACCATGTTTATCTTTCACTCCCCTGCTAACTTCACTTCCACCCTGTCTTACTCTTTTCACTTCTCTCCAGAACATTTTCTTACAGTCCCTCCACTTTACACTCAAATTCCTTCCAAATTCCTCATCCACTCTCTTCTTACTCTCTCTTACTAATCTTTTCACCTCTCTCTTCCTTTCCACATATAACTCTCTCTTCTGCCTCTCAACTTCTTCCACGCCCCTATTTCTCATCCATTCATTGTATGCTTTCTTCTTTTGTGCCACAGCCTGTTTCACCTCTTCAGTCCACCACGCTGTTCCTTGCACCCCTCCGTCTTCTCTTCCTTCCACACACCACATCACATGCTGCACATATTTCTTCTGTAAATATCTTACACACACCTTCCACGTCTCCCATCTGCTCCAATTCATATTTGCCCAATCGTTCCTCCACTTCTCTCTTATACTCTGCCTTTTTCTCATCCTCTTGTAACCTTTCCACTCTCCTTGCAACTACTCCTTCCTCTCGTCTTTCCCTTCTTCTATTCCTCCATCTTACTTGCATCCTAATTCTGGCCACCACCAAGTAGTGGTCAGAAAGGCCACTCCCCAACCTCTATAAACTCTTGCATCAATATACATCTTCGCATCCTTTCATCCACACACACACATAATCAATCATTGCCTTCCTTTCATTCAGTTCTACCACCCACCCTTCTCATCACTCGCCATGTATACCTGTGGATCATTTTATGCCTGAAGAGGGTATTGGCTATTACCAACCCCCTCCCAGCACAGATGTCCACTAACGCACTCCCATTCTCATCTATCTCAGCAGGCACACCCCACTCACCAACTATTCCATCCACCTTCACATTACCAACTTTACCATTCATATCACCGATCAAAAACACTCTCTCATTCCTTCCAAACTTTTCCATGCACACTTCCACATTTGTCCAGAACTCTTCTCTCACTCTTCTAGCACGATCTTGCGTTGGCGCATACACACACACAGTCGCCCACATTTGTATATATATATATATATATATATATATATATTACAGACAGATAGATAAATAGATAGATAGACAGATACACAGTTGTCTGTGTACGGACTCGCTTACGTATTTTTCGTTCCTGACAACATTCACCAACACACATAATTCTGGGATGAAGTCCGTATTTCGGTGCACATAAATATTATGGTAACGTGGTGTACTTAACATGTCAATTGTATTATTACGTACCTGAGAACAAATTCCAGTATGTCTGAATAAGGTATGAACGCTAAATCCCCTAAGAACTCACGCCGATATGAGGGCGGTGAGGACGGGTAGAGCCGACCATACCACGCTCAACTCCCTTTAGATTCCGGCTTTGAGAGTATATTTGAAAGCATTGTTATGCGTTCACTGATAACGGGAAATATGATAAAGAACCTATAAATACAACATTCATAATATTTACATAATTTATCTCAGCATATCCAAACTAAGTTTATTATGCAAAACGAGAATTCATCCACATACTTACTCGACCATGGGTTTGCTTTGTGTTTATGAGCGAGGCTTTCTAGCGTCGCTGAGGATGTCTGGTGACCAAGGAGGCAGAATCAACACATGCATCCTAATAACATTTCATAATCATACTGTAAACATCTTGGTATATTCATCTTCTAGAATAGGATCAGACATGCATGAAACGAAACATGAATTGAGCAGTGGGTCGAACAAGATTTATCTATCCACCTCCCACCCACCCCTTACTACTTCCTAACCCCCCCCCTCACCCTCACCCCTATATCAGTGTCACTGTTACCAGATCTGAACTGCCACTAGCTACAGGTCTTCCTGCACGGGGGGGGGGGTTCTGTTTCTTTTATGAGTGACGGTACAATACATAAAACTAAACCATAAAATATCCGTTAATTTGAATGAAGTCACCTGTCTGTAGAAACTGCTACCTCAGTTCAGCTCTCCTGTAATTTCAGTGATTTTTAACATTTTGATGATTAATATCAGTATAAACTTTCCATTTTATTTTAGAAATAAAGTAATCCTTACAAACACTGTCAGTAACTAAGACCTACACTGCTATCATTATGAACACTGAGCTGCCAGTCTGACCAATGTTGCCTCACCGACTTTTCCTCTTTTAAAAGACGGCACACCAGTAAGTTACCTTCTTCACACTGACGCAGGAATCGAACATAGGGTTGTATTATACGTAGCGTACGAGGCTTTGTAACAACTTCTACGAAGCGACTTATTATACGTATTGACACCCTGATACTCTCTTTTATGTAATTTAAGTATACCTGTAGTAAAGTAAAAGAAGACAAAATGATACAATAGGGGAAACGAGTTACTGAGGAAGAGGTGATACGAAGCCTCCTATACTACTCAGAGTACGAACCATATCCACACGAAGACTGTTGGACCGCAAAGATCGGGATAAAGACTGAAAGAAGAATATCCACCTTTACTGGACCATGTTCAGGGCAAGATGCTTCCCACCGTCATACATAACACAGGTGACAGTGAGAAATAGAATGCCCATAATGCAGACCAGTGAAACGGGGTGTTGAGGTCAGTCACGATATACTTTGTGATGATGATGAGGAGGATGTTGATGATGATAAGGTGAGGAAGAGGCAGTACATTGTGAGAAGAATATTTATTGTCTCCATTATAATACTATGATTGGCTAGATGATCCTTGTATTGATCTCGACTATGCTACAGCCTATAAAATGCCCATTACAAAATACCCGGTGGTACAAGTGCCTATCACAGACTTGCCTTGATACTTGGTGATCTTGGGTTGCAAATAAGCCATACATTCGTGAGCTTAGCTGGCTTCTTGACACCTCATCTCTAGATATATATTTTCATGCTTCACCTTACCCTTTCAGTCCGATGGCGTACTCTTTACAGCATTTTTGCACTCACTAAACGACTTTATATTGCTTAGGAGGCTTCTTCCACATGTATGAGTTAGGCACAGCCCTCCTTAACACATTCAGCGTGGGAGGTTTTTCCTTAGAAAAAAAAAAAAAAAAAAAGTCTGGAGGCAACATGAATTGAATGCACAAATACACCATCGCAGTGAAGTGGTTAAAATTCTCTTATGTTATTAACATCTTTATGAAGTGAACACAGACTTCTTAAATAACAAGCAGATGAAACTTAACGTGTCACATGCAGAAATAAACTGATAGAGAGAAGGTGCTAGACAGTCTTCTAAGCTGACGAAATTATGGCTCAGTATGTCGGCTTCACTGCAGGACGGGACGCACAGGTTGGGGCACCAGTTTTTGAAGGTTGTAGATCTGTTGAAGAAGATCGCCCCAGAAATTCTGCGGGGGCGGTGGCGGTGGTGGGGAAGTAGTAGTGGAGGGCGACAGGGGTGAGTGTGTTGTAGATTTCTGGGGAATGTACGGCCACACTGCTTGAGTTGATGATGGTGGTGGTAGAGATGTCACCTCTGTATTTTCTGTGGTGATCTCAAGTTCCTCCTCTGATATGATATTGATACTGGTGACTGACTGGGCAGGTTTCATTTCATTACTAGCACTGCTTTGGCTCGAGTGAGTGCCATTGTTCACCAAAGGCCTGCTTGTGATAAGATGGTTCTCGGTGGACTGAGTAGTTCTCTTGCCTTGATACAGGTTCAGACTTTCTACTTCCCCAACAACTGGAATTTTGACTCTTACCGTACCGCTGTAGTGGCTACGAGGAGGTGTTCTGGTTTGGTTTGCACCATTAGATACGTTTATGTTGGAATTATTCATGTCATGTTCGTAAGGGGAGCTCTTGGTAGCTTCTGAATCTTCAACATAAGGTTTTTTATCATCTGTATCGCTTGGTTCGTCAAGGACCATCCCCAGTGTATTGTAGTCGTCATCCAGGAAGGCGTAGTCCAGAGGGTACTGTGTTTTGTATGGCCGGCCGTACAGACCTGGTGGAGGCAGTTTAATAACACTGTTCCTCCATGGAAGAGGGAGCTGAGGTCTGATGTTCTGCGGGTTAGTAGTCTCTGCCAACTTGGGAGGGGTGAGAGCAACACTGGGCACTTCTGGGAATCGATTATCGTTGCCTGAAAATCTATTTGAATTCCCTTGTGACAAAGGATGATTACTGAGATAGGATCCGGAATAGCCGCTGTTGGGTTGGCCATATAAACCGAGACCTTGCAGCAGAGAAAACAGGTTATTAACAATTTGGTTGGAGCCGGGGGACTGGGTGGTGGTCTCAGGAGTCGAGGAGAGGTATGCAGGTTCGCTGGATTCCTGGCCAGAGGAAGGATGTGGCTCAGA
This sequence comes from Coenobita brevimanus, assembly GCF_032717465.1. Taxonomy (NCBI): domain Eukaryota; kingdom Metazoa; phylum Arthropoda; class Malacostraca; order Decapoda; family Coenobitidae; genus Coenobita; species Coenobita brevimanus. The sequence goes on from NC_136966.1 coordinate 48,234,246, forward strand.
GGTCGACGTCTGGGGACTACTGGGCTTCTTAAATGGTTTACTGGTCGTCTCTACGGTGCTACTTCCAGTTTCCTCTTTAGTGGAGTTAAGTTTTGGCACATCACTTGCAGGATCTGAGTTTTCCTGTGATGTTATTGTGGAAACTTTTGAGAAAGGTGAGGACGTGGTAGGTCTTGGCAGTCCCAAAAGGGAGAGGAGTGGTCTTAAAGGCCTAGGAGGTGGAGAAATCTGAGGGCGCTGCTGGTTTACGGGGCGGAATGGACTGGGAAGAGGTCTTTTGACGTAATTTGGTCTGTATGGCCGGAGAGGGGGACGAGGACGAGACCATGGCACTATCCAAGAACCAGGGTGGGAGGTGATAGATTGCTGGGGCAAAGGATAGGCGATAGCAGGACGTCCGGTGGCGACTGAGATTGGGTGGTGCGTGTCATCTGATGAAGGGCGGTTTGTAGTTTCTGAAGGAGGTTTGGTTGTGGTATCTGATAGAGAGGGTTCTGTGGAGTCTGAGAGGTCGTTTGTAGTATCTGACGGAAGGAAGTTTGTCATATCAAAACGATTAGGCATTGTGGTGTCAGAAGAACGGCTTGTAGTATCCGAAAGAAGAAGGTTTGTGGTATCTGAAGGAGGGAGGATTGTAGTGTCAGGAGAGCGTATCGTGGTGTCAGGAGGGCGAAATGTGATGTCAGAAAGGCGAACTGTGGTGTCAGGAGGGCGAACTGTGATGTCAGAAAGGCGAACTGTGGTGTCAGAAAGGCGAGTTGTGGTGTCAGAAAGGCGAACTGTTGTGTCAGGAGGGCGAATTGTGGTATCAGGAGGGCGAACTGTGGTGTCAGGGGGGCGAACTGTGATGTCAGAAGGACGGTTTGACGTATCCAAAGACATATGAGTTGTGGTACCTGAAGGAGGGCGACTAGTAGGGCTGTCAGTGGTGTCAGTGTGGGGTTTGGGTGTAGCAGGTGATTTGTTTATGCCATCCTTCAACTCGATACTGTTGCTGGACTGGGACTGCTGCTGCTGCTTCTGCGCTGGAGCTGGAGGTGGTATGAGAGAGTAGGATGGTGGGGAGAATGCCTGGGAAAATGAGGTTGCAGGTGAGATATCTGGGGTAGAGAGTGAGGTATCAAAGATGGAGGGTGAGATATCAAAGGTGGAGGGTGAGGTATCAAAAGTGGAGGGAGAGGCATCTGGGGAGGAGGGTGAGGTATCAGAAGTGGAGGGTGAGGTATCTGGGGAAGAGGGTGAGGTGTCAAAAGTGGAGGGTGGGGTATCAACGGTTGAAGGTGAAGCATCTGGGGTAGAGGGTGAGGTATGTGAGATGAAGGGTGAGTGTGATAATGGTGAGGGAGGAGAGGTGGAGGAAGGCCAGGGGAAGATTATGGGTAAGGGCTGGAGAGTGGTAGGTAAGGGTGTGTGTGGTAAAGGTGATGGTGGCTTAGGTGAAAAGGGTGAGGTGGAAGACTGGGGCAAGGAGGTGAGAGGCGAGGATGGTACGGTGGAAGACAAGTGCGTGGGTGTGGAAGGTGGTGGAGAAGTTGATGGCACAGGCGGTGGGGTGGAAGGAGAGTTAGAGGTGGAAGCTGACAGAGGAGCGAAAGGTGGTTGTCGAGGTGTGGACGTTGAAGGCTGGGTGTGTGTGAAAGGTGAAAAAGAGGTGGAGCGGGGCTGTGAAGGTGTGGAAGATGAGGGAGGGGTAATAGTTGTGGGTTGAGTGTGTGTGGAAGATGGGAGAAGGGTGGAAGAGGGTTGCGGGGATGTGGAAGAGAGGGGCTGCGGGAGGGGTTGGAGTGTGAGGGAGGATCGTAGAGGCTCTGCTACCCTTAACGTATTGGCTGTGACTGGCGAGAGGACACTGACGCCGGGACCATCAACAAGCTGTGTAGAGCCCACCAAAGCAGCTCGAGTCGGACCGGGTTGACGGAAGTATATCTGCAATTTAACAGCTACTTACTTTCACGAACTGCACTGCCTCTTACCTATACAGATTCACCTGCACCTTACTTATACAGATTCAACTACTTCTACCCCTTACTTATACCAACTACGGCCTCTACTGCATCTACGTCTTATTTATACGAATTCAACTGTCTACAACATACGTATAAAGATTCAACTACATCTCGATCTCATTTATACAGATTAATGTATCTCCTACTTTATCCATCTCAGATAACTCATAATTATAGACATTCAGCTACGTTTATGTCTTTCTTATACATATCCATCCACCTCTACCACTTACGTATGTAAATTCAACATCTTACTCACAGAAAGTCACCTAGTCCTACCTTTTACATACATAAATGCGGCTTGCCCTTCCTTGTGCTGATTCATCTACCTGTTACTTTAGTACCTCCATCATACACAAATTCAACTACCTCTCGCTTACTTAAATACAACTACCTCTTACCTGTAAAGAGTGGGAGATGTGGTAAAAACTAAGCAGGAGCAGGGTAGAATTAATGTATGCAACTTTACATTCTGTTAGGATGGGCATCTCTACCTTTTATTGACGTGGACGACTGTACGGCCAAATACTAAAGTCAGTTCGCCTCTCCTGTCTCTAATTCATCGCTGGACTCATAGACGCTGAATGTGACATAGTGGATGAAGGCGTATATTACCATTCATATTCTGTGGGTGTTAATATGCACCTTTTTCCATTACGTCATATTCAAGCATCTGTGGTCTCAGCGATGAGAAAGAGGGGGGAGGGGGCAACGAGAACGGACTTTTGTATCTGATTATACCTTCTGTCCAGGGTGCACAAGACGGTACCCGCCAGCATCGGACACAAAATGGGTAACGTGGTGACGGCCCATAGCATCGTACCACCCGTACCGTCCCACCACCACACCGTCACCACGCCGCTCCTCGTGACGCCACTGATGTTCGTCACCGTAGCCGAACCTGTACGCCCCTGCAGGCATGAAAGAGACGGGCTTAGTCATAATTTACCCAGTAAGTGTTACGGTTTCTTTCCATTGTATAAAATTATCTGATGCTAGACAAAATATTATCACTAACTGCATATATAGCAACTACGAGGTTAATTTTTTTTTTATTAAAGTAAAGATTCGGAGTGAGTGCCTTGTATTGCACTGAAGATCTGATTCTGACTAGAATTAAGTCGGGGGTTCGAGGATGTAAACATTGCCAGAAGCTTAGGTTAGTATGATATCCCTGGATGGTTGGTCCTACACCCCGAAGTGGGCAATTTACTCGTATAATTGGCTGTTACTGTTCCCGTATTTTTCAAGAGTCTAGAAGTGCTCTTCATAAGGCACAATGATATGCGAAATGAAAAGCTGTTGAGTCATGACAAAGATAATAAATTCGTTTGTCGTCAACCAAGTAAAAAGCCTTCAATACACACATTTTTTCCATTGATCTTGGTGTCTTCGGGACGAGCTTTAACAGCTCTCAATATTTAACCTTCTTAAAACAAGGTTAGGCTGGGAGAGGTCATCGTCCTGGAATGGCCTGCCATGGGCTGATGCTTAAGATCATCATAAATTTTTATCAGAGCAATGATATAGCTAGAGGTGGCTCTATCTGAAATTCTCGATTATTTAAAATGTGCTCAATTTGTTTAGCAGTGGATCCTTCAGAATAGAGTGTGGCCCCACCTTGGACTCCCCAGTCTTCGAGACCTGGCAACGCCTCTGGGTCAGAGGCTAGGGAAATTTAAGCCAAAGTATTTGACTGCTTTCAAATGTGGTCCTCTGAATAAAGCAGATTTCAGCTATATTTACGGGTTATGTTCAGCAGTTCCTCACGACTGCACGCGTACAGGCTTACAATCTGAAGCTGAAGATAATTTGATCATATTCCTAATTCTGTAGGATGAAAACACTACATATATGATGCAAACGTAGAAATCACTCAAAGATAACATTCTAGTCTATGAAGAAGGGCTGGATACTGGTTCAAGTAGTGGTAGAGGTAGTGGTAGTGTGGTCGTAGCTTGCTGTCTGATGATGATGATGATAATGGACTGGTCACAGTTGCTATTCTGATTGGTCGTGACAGTGGTAGTGTAGTCGTAGTTGTTTGTCTGATGGTCGTGATAGTGGTAGTGATAATGTGGTCGTCGTCTGTCCGATGATCGTAATGGTGGTAGAGTGGCCATATTTACCTGTCTGTTGATCGTGGTAGTTGCGACAGTATTGTCAGTGATAATGGGAGTGGCACTGTCGTAGCAGCTGCTTGTCAGTGACTGTGGAAGAGGTGGTGTGGTTGTCGTGACCAATCTACTAGTTAACGCAGTGTTAATGGGGTCGTAGTTACCTGTCTGATGGTCCTGGTAGTGGTAGCGGAAGGGGTTGGGCGATTCAGCGCGATGTTCAGCAGGGAAGTAGTCCTCCGAGGGGTCAATTCGGTCAACTACAGACCTGCCCAGTTCCGTTCTCTCTTTTAACTCTTCCCTTTCATCTTGTCTCAGGGCGAAGTGCAGCGTGTTCTCGTCATGACTCATGGTCTCCGTAGCTTCTTCATTCCTCCATCCATCTGCTTGTGTTCTGTATTCTTCGCCGTGTCTTAACGCATCCCAGCTCATCCTTCCCAAACGTCCTTCTCCGATTTTAAGTCTCCGGTTTGTCCGATACTCTGCTAGATCGCCCGTATTGTCGTGTGTACGCCAGGATGGATAATAGGCATACTGCATCGGCGTGGAAAAGCGTTGTGAATCCCAGTCGTCGCTCCAAGTTGGGTCTTCTGCATTTTGGTGGCTGTGCTCATGAAAAGTTGTCGAGTCGGTGTCATCATAGTTGGTGGGAACATCGTCAAAATTCTCAAAGTCGATATTTTGAATAGGGATCAGAACCTGGGGATGGGAGGTATGTCTCTTGAGGTTCCTAGGGATGCCTTGCTGATCTGGGACACCATCAGTAAAGGCGGACATGTCGTGATACTCGCTGGAGGATACCAAGGGAGCTTCGTCTGGAAAGTCACTGTCTAGAATGTTACTCGCTGCGTCATCTAGGAAAGCCGTGTTGGATGGGGGGATGGTGTGAGAATTTCCAGGTGGGGTTTTAGTATGAGTGTGTCCAATGCGATGTACCACAGTTTGCGTAATGTTGTGTGCCTGGTTGCGAATATGATTATCAACAAGATCCAGAGAGTGTAAAGAATTATCAGCAGAGGATACAGTGTTTATACTATCACCAGTAGAGGATTCATTGTACATACTATCACCAGTAGGGGCCTCAGGGTGCATTGTATCAACAAGAGAGATTTGTTCACTTGCAGTTTGAGAAGCAAGTGTGTATTTACCATGACCAGCAGATATTTTATTGTATTCATCATGAACACCAGTAATCGCTGGGTGTGTATTATCTTTAACAGAAAGAATAGTGTGAGTACTACCAACAACCGGGGCAACTGCATGTGTACTGGTAGAGGAAACTTGTGTGTGACGATCATGAGAGGTAGTAGAATGTTTACTGTCATCAAAAGACAGTTCGGTGTGTGTGCGGATGTCAGTAAGAGATCCAGGATTTGTGATGTCACTGATGTCTGTAGAGGTTTCAGTGTTTATACCGTCACCAACAGAGGCAACAGTCTGGGGTCTTACATCTGATGGGCTCTCATAATGTTTATTTTCAGGAACAGAAACAACAGTTTGAGTTCCTACATCAGTAGGAAATTCGGTGTGTATATATTCATCAGCAGAGACTTTAGTTACATCAACAGAGCTCTCTGTGCGTGTACCATCATCAACAAAGACATCAGTGTCAGTCCTTATATCAACAGAGACCACTGTGTGTGTATCTTCATCAGCATAGACTTCAGTTACACCAACAAAATCCTTACTGTGTGCAATATCATCAATAGAGAACCCAAAGTGACTTCTTACATCAGTAGGAACTTCAGTGTGTGTAATTTCATTAACAGAAGCCTCTGTCTGAGTACTTAATTCAGCAGGGGCTTCTGTGTGTGAACTGGCAGAGAATTCAGTGTAAGCAATGGGAGAGGTCGGGATGTGTGCATTATCGGCAGGAGATACCTCAGTGTGTTCGCTATGGTGAACAGAAACGAAAATATCACTACGAGTGCCATCGTCAAAAGAGACGTCACTGTGTGGGATCTCAGTTTGGGTAGTGTCACCGAGGGGAACGTCAGAGTCAGTACTATCATCAACAATTTCAGCAGAAACATCTGTGTGCGTAGTAGCTTCAGTCTGTATAGAAGCTTCATTGTGTATAGGAACCTCAGTGTATGTGTGTTCATCAGTCGAAACCTCAGTAGTTGTGCTCTCATCAACAAAGGCTCTGGTATGAGTGCTATCATCAATAAAGTGATCCGTGTGTATACTATCGCCAGCAGAAGCATGAATGCTGTCATTAACAGAACTTTCACTAATGACGCTATCATCAGCTAAGGCTACAGTGTGGGTGCTATCATTAATAGAAGATTCAGTATGTGTACTATCATCAACAAAGCCTTCAGTATAGATGTTATCATCAACTGAGGCTGCAGCATGAGTTCTTTCATCAACAGAAGCTTCAGTATAGATGCCATCGTCAACAGCGACATCAGTACGTCTACCATCACCAACAGACGCTATGGAGGGTGTAAAAAAAGCGTGTGTTTCTGTGGCAGGGTGATGGTGTGTGAAGGTAACCCCGTCTTCTGAGATGTGGAGGTGGGAGGTGGTTCGAGCCCGCAGCAGAATTTGGATGTCCATGGGAGGGGCAGCTTCTGAAGAATGGCTGTGGGAAGGCAACGTAGAATTATTCTCACATCATCAAAACAGCCATTAGACTCTTCCCACCTAAACTTGGCCCATATTTTCATCTTTTTGCATGTTATTTCACGCAGCCCTGTGACAGAAAAAGACAAAGCTATGGCTCTACATCTTGTCCATAGCACTTCGTAACTAACGACACATTCTAGTATTGATCTATTGTTACAACTTGCCATTCAAAATTGATAGATGACAATTTTAGGTCAAGTTAAAGTGAAAAGATCACAGAAACGCTAAAATTAAATATTACTGCTACTACAAGTTACTACGAAATTCAGACAAAGAAACTATCGTCACACTATCAGCATATTTTAAGTTCTCCAATACAGGAAGAAATGTTTTGAAATTGTAGGTTGTATATCCTCTTTCAATAAAAGTTGTTTCTGTTCATTATCTGTTCATTCATTTACTGAAGTTGTAGCTGGCAGGTTTTTACAGGTCCAGCCTTGGTCCAACTAGAAGAGACTTAACTACAAAGTACAAATAATAGTAAAGGCGTGTTTTTACCTTTTTACTATGATGACATTATCTATTCAGTTTCTTTTTGCCATTTCCAGACGATTTCATTATTCCTGATGAACACCTTTCGAAATGGAGCAGTTAGATATAGCCTTCATTAGTCACTTCACGTACTAGAGATCCCATCTAATGGTAAATAAAATCGTCTGGTGGTAGTATGAATAAATTAAAATTTATAAAACGTCATGGGAATGAAGGAATTAACACTGACTTACTTGTAAAGGGATGGCTGCAGGCTGGTGGCGTCCCCCGTCGTCACCCATATCACTGTCGCCACCACCCTCACCACACACCACCACATCTGACGGAGGAGGCACAGTTTAGTACCTTTAGTTGTAGGCCAGGAAATCTTACACACGGATAACACTACCTTTTACTTAGTACCTTTAGTTGTAGGCCAGGAAATCCTACACACGGATAACACTACCTTTTACTTATGACATAATTCTGATGTACCGTACTTGATGGCAAATAAATCACCACCACCACCACCATCATCTTTAATACATATGGAATGGGGAGATCCAGAGGAGGGCTGTTTGATCGCTTCCGGATATTTATAAGCAGGATCACCACTTCCGTTATAAACATGATTCCTAGTGAAGTTTAAGTTTTTCCGTAATACTAAGATACATAATTCCAGTATACAGCAGCAATGGAATGTAAAAGATATTTCACACGAAAGCAACAGAATACAGTTTCTTTTATATCCAGTCATGCTGTTGCCATTCCTGTTGCAGCAGCTTAACCCGTATTGTGGCTCATGGTTACTTCCTGTTCACCCTCACAGGTTTGAGGTTTCCACTGCAAAGTCTGGGATGGCACAACAATTTCTAGTAACAACAAACAGAAAATATAAATAAACCAATTTTATCATCTACAAATACTCTCTTTGTAAACAAGTGGACGATACTACGTGAAGTTATATCTTTATAAGAAGCAACTGCAGTTGCTATTCTATTCCTGAATATATGAAAAAAAAAATATATATACTACCCACGTATTCCATGTGTGTCGTAAAAGTAACGACGCGAGAGCGATGGCTGATGAGCTCCCCCTTTTGTATTAATGTAGTGATGTGATGACCACATCCCCAAACACTTTACAAGGGAATCTCGATCCTCATCCACCAAAATAAGGGGAAATTGTACTTTATCTGGTGCTCCTTTTTTGTTCTGATTAACGTTTCAGATTAAAGTAGCGTGCTCTGGACCTTCCGACCCTATGTATTTATAGAAACTGAGTTAAGATGATGATAATATAATTTTACACCAGTGCTACTCTTCGTAAGCATGTCAGTAATTATCGAACTTTCTCACAGGAAGGAGTGCTTCCGGAAAGATCCGTGGAGTAGGGGTGTGGGTAGGATGAGGGTCGGGGCAAACAATGATCACACAACTTCCACCACTGTGGTGAGTCCGTCTCCCACCGAACCATTGTAAACACTTGACTCTTGTGATTTATATGGCAGGTTTAAAGACATGGATGCCGTAGTATTGCTTGGTACTTGGAATCAACCAGCCATACAACACTGCAATAAATCGTTGAGTGCTAGAAGCACCACAGTGGCGGGAACCATCCGGTCTCAAATTACTATATACAGTATCAACTACAAAACAAAATATTCTGCTGAACGAACAGGATAAAAATAATCTTGTACACACACACACACACACACACACACACACACACCAGAAAACTTTGTACAACCGACAAAAAAAAAGTATCGCATCCATGGGATTCGATGGATATGAAAATAAGCAAATTCCTATGACACAGATGGGTCTATTATCCCAATCACTACAAGGACAGGTGGGGGAGACAGATCTACTCGCTTGGACGCGGTAGATCCACTGTCTGATTTTATATACTTCCTTGAAATCCCTCCCTATCGAATGAAAGAAGGATGGTGGACTACAAAAAAAGGGCAACTTCAGCTTGTTGTCCATCTAGTTCACTCCCAGATGAGCCTGAGGCCACAATAACACCGAGGACAACATCTTATGGTTGGTCTATCTTAAGACTTTAGATGGTGCGCCATTAATGAAGGAGTTAATGAAGAGGTTCTCTAACTCTGCCATTTCAGCAAGTTTCCTACAATATGAAAAATATCGTCCAGAGGCAATTCGATTAAAACAACAGACATCGTAAGACATCCTTTGCATCTTATAATTATGTAATTTCAAGTACTAAAAGATATCCACGACACTATTAACACTTACATCACAGGGCGGCGTAAATATCACAAGGTTTCGTCTGTGTGTGTGTGTGTGTGTGTGTGTGTGTGTGTGTGTGTGTGTGTGTGTGTGTGTGTGTGTGTGTGTGTGTGTGTGTGTGTGAGAGAGAGAGAGAGAGAGAGAGAGAGAGAGAGAGAGAGAGAGAACTTGACTTCACCTAACATTACAGAATCTTATCTTACTCTTCGGAATTATTTCACAGGAGGCGCCTTTCCTAAGCCGAATAAAATCATCCGGTGGTGCCAAGGAAAACAAATATCTAGAAGCCGTCATCTTGGTGGCAGGTAAACTAGAGATTATTCTACGTATCCTCGGTGAAAGAAGTCCATTTTAAGTTGAAAAAAGTGTTATGGTTACAAAAACAAAACAGAATATACAAGTTATCGCGTTCACTTGGATGACGTATTATGTACTCTACTTTTGCAGTTTTCATTCTATATTATTTGTCTTTGGAGAGATGTCGAACCGGAGTTAGATACAGCCTTCATTAACACGTTCACTGTTGGAGGTCTATCTTGAAGTGCATAAAATCGTCTAAATACAATAATAACATAATGAAAAACTTAAGTAATCGTAGGGACAAGGCCAGTCACGCTCTCTTTCTTCCGTATATCAATAATCATGCAATGCAAGTGACAAAGTGCAGTGTCTTGGTTTCCTTTCTCTTACTTCCTGTATGTGAGAATATTGCAGGTCACAAAATGGAGCAAGAATGACATGGCAACGTCGATTCTTTGTGTGTGTGTGTGTGTGTGTGTGTGTGTGTGTGTGTGTGTGTGTGTGTGTGTGTGTGTGTGTGTGTGTGTGTGTGTGTGTGACCGTGAACTTGACCTTAACTCTGAGTGCAGTAGCGGAACTCACTCGAGGTTGTGATTTTTGGGTGTGAAGTGGACAGGGAGATCATTACAGACTCACCTCTCTCTCTCTCTCTCTCTCTCTCTCTCTCTCTCTCTCTCTCTCTCTCTCTCTCTCTCTCTCTCTCTCTCTCTCTCTCTCTCACTGTTTCCCGCACTCATTCCCTTTCACTTATTTGCAGAACACATTGCATCTCATCCTTACCGCTTCCACACACATTTCCTTTCACTCCTGCCTCGCTCACGTATTTCCTCTTACTTCTTCCTTTCACAAACTCGCTTTCTCTCTCTCTCTCTCACTGTTTCCCGCACTCATTCCCTTTCACTTATTTGCAGAACACATTGCATCTCATCCTTACCGCTTCCACACACATTTCCTTTCACTCCTGCCTCGCTCACGTATTTCCTCTTACTTCTTCCTTTCACAAACTCGCTTTCCTCCACGTCTTCACAGCTCCCTTTCACGCACTTTTCCACTTTCCCCCTCACACATTCGCTCCTGTTGCTCTTAAACACACATCCTTTCACTTCTCCCCTTCTCCTCCCCACACACACACTCCCTCAAACACCCACCCACACACTCTCTACCTCTCCCACCCACACACCCCCTCTCACTCCCAACCCGCACTTCCTCCCTCACTCACTCACATACACATCCTTCCTCTCCCGTCCACACACTTCCTTACTCCCACCCCACACATCCTTCCTCTCCCGCCCATACACATTCTCTCTCACTCCCACCCCGTATATCCTCTCTCTCCCGCCCATATACACTCGCTCTCACTCCCACCCCATATATCCTCCCCCAGCCACTCGCACCCTCTCACTCCCACCCCACACATCCTCCCTTTCCCACCCACACTCTCCCTCCCAATCCCACTCCACACATCCTCCCTCTCTCATCCACACACTTCTTCTCACCCCCATCTCACATTCAGTTCTACTCCTCCCCATTGACTCTCATCCTCCCACTCCCCCCATTTCCTTATTCTCAGTCCCTTCACATTCTCCGTTCCATTCCTACCCATCTGACACACTCCCTCTTACGTCTGGCACTCCCTCTCTCTCCTACAACTTACCCACACACACTCCCACTCTCCTCTCACTCGCTTCCCGTCACTGCTGCTTCTGAAATACTCCCTATCACTCTTACCCTCCCTCACTTCCTCCTCCACACCCCCTCCCATTCCTACCACACCACCGTCGCCTCATTCCCGCACGCCACAGTTACCAAGATCTAAAGACTAATCTTGACAGTTACACTACGACTGTGCCTCACCCCGGAGTTGTGATGGAACGAACGGCTTCTCTCAACTCATTCTGCCAGTCTACACACACACACACACACACACACAAACACACACACACACACACACACACACACACACACACACACACACACACACACACAAATTACTATCCTTTTCGTACGGTAAATAGGGTGGTGACACAGAAACTTCCGGGTGTATGGACTGGTCGGGTTGTCTACGTCTCTAGCTGGGTATTTGTTTATGTCTTATGCCAGTATTTGTCTACGTCTGTGTCACTGCCCATGTCTGTGTGTTTGTCTGTATCTGTGTTTGTTTTTCTTCACTTTCAAGCACTTGGTGTGGCGAGTGTCTTTTCTTGTTCGGCGTGTGTGTGTTTATCAATCTGTGTGTCAACAGTATAACTAAAACAGTTTTTATCCTACTTTAACCAAGCTTGGTGGCAGAGAGAGAGAAAACAAAGTATTGCCTTTAAAAATAATAGATCAAAGCTCAAGGTTGCGCGGCAAGGTCAACGTTAGCAGTTTGCATTTGATTTAGACGCAACTTGATGGAAGTGACAAGGGTTTGGCAAGAAAGCAGATATTCGATTTTGAGAACAATCACTCAAAGATAAAGGACACAGGGGCAAGGTCAATTACGACCAGTGTATATCTGAGAGGGAAGAAAACAACTGAAACAGTTTTGATCTGATATGAACCCAACTTGGTGGAAATTTTGAGGATCAGCCAAAGAGTTTACCAACTGATTATTAGAGCAACAGGCCAAAGATCACGGTCACACTGCAAGGTCAGCTTAAGCAGTTTTCATCTGATTTAGACAAAACTCGGTGGAAGGGTTCATGGTAAGGCATGGATGAAGAGATTCGCTTTTGAGAATAAGTAAAGCTTCAGGTCATGGGACAAAGTCAGATATTCAAGCCTATTGCTCAGACAGTTCATATTAGATTTGGAAAGAACTTGGCTGAATGTTCGGTGGATAGTCATGAATCATGATACTGAATATTTAGAACAATAGGTCAAGGTCATGATCACAAGGCAAGGTCAACTCAAACAGTTTTGATCCGATTTGGACCAAACTTGCTCCGAGGATTGAGGGTCAGCAAGAATGAAGTATTCTATTTGAGAAGTCGGTCAATGGCTTAGGTCACATGACAAAGTTAAATGTTCCGCCCTTTGACCAATTTAAGACTCTAGTTTTCCACTCCAGTGCTCCTTCGTCTCTCTCTCTCTCTCTCTCTCTCTGTATGTGTCAGTTTCTGTCTCTGATTATGTCTGTATCTCCATTACCTCCATTTATCTCTGTCTAAGCCTCTGTCTGTGTCTGTTTCAAACTGTCTCTGTGGCAAAATCTGTCATGGCTCCATCAGTTTGCCTGTCCATCTGTGGCTCAGCATCTCTATGTCTTTGTATATTACTTTATGTATTTTTTTATCCGTATTTCGTGCTGTATGCGTTTCACTTCTCTGTCGTTGTGCCCCCTCTGTCCTCTGTCTCGGTACCGGTCTCTCCCTGTCTGCCTCTGTCTATCCCTGCTTGTCTCGTGTATGATGGTGCCTGTTTCATCTCTACTCAGTTCTGCTATCTATTATTGTCTGCTTGGCTGTGAAATAATCTCATGAGTATCAGGTCATGGTATTTAACTCTCTCTCTCTCTCTCTCTCTCTCTCTCTCTCTCCCAGTACCCCGTGACCACCATTAGGCAGAAATACTGGGTGTCACTTGAGTTCAGGGTTATCGTTTCTAACTGTCCGTCCAGTGGGAGGAAGAGGAGGAGGAGAAAAGAGGGAGGAGGAAAAGTAAGAAGGAGGAAGAAGAAGTGAAGAGGACGTGCAGGCTAAGTGTTTTTGTGTCGGGCTGAGATACCGGCAAAAAGAGCAGTGACAACACCCGCTGTTTTCGCCTCCTAATGACATACCGGCACTTGCGACATCTTATAGGATTAGGCGTCCGTGTCTTTATTTTCGCTAATTATTATTCAGGAAGGCATGTGTTGTGAGTGGGGAGGAATATTATTGCTCATGAAGGCACTGTTAGATTGTGAGTGGAGAAAGTTATACCGTAACTCAGGAAGGTATGTGTTGTGAGTGGGAGGGAAATGGTTTGCTTGGGGGATGTAAGGATCGCTAAATGAATAAGCTAAATTAGCTTAAGGATATATAAATTAAGCTCAATTATCCATGGCAGGATGAGCTAAGTTAGGTTAATTCAGGTGAGGCTAATCTGTTAGATTAGGCCAGGTTATGCAGGGCTAGATTAGGGTGAAAAAGTCAGCGCGAAATGTTGAAAGTGCCTACACTTATAAAATATGCAACTGGGCGTGCAGTGACCGCAGAGATGTTGATATCGTTCAGATGCTCCCTGTATAGTGGCTTAAAATTTAGCATTTGCAGACAGATAAGGAATACTTAAGTAACACCACAGTATGGCTGCTATTAAGAGGTTGCTTCAGGCCATTTACCTAAGTGTTCTATGTCTTAGAGAAACTCATAACGCATGTCGTATCTTATGGAAGGCATCACCCACTGTATTACGAACTTGTGAACTCAGGTGTACAGCCTGGATCTATCTTAGTGTCAGCAAAAGCTTCGGGAAGAGATTAAGGAAGGCTCAAGCTGAACCCTTTGACCTCGAACTACGAGGAGTGTACCTTTTTTCCACTAACGCCAGGTGATTTTACTGAGTTAAAAGAAACTCGCCAGAGCGATAACGTAAAAAATTATCTCGATTCACGTTCTGGCCGAGAACTGGGAAATATTTATTTTATTCCAGTCAACGCCAGGCAATATATTTCAGCTCACAGAAACCATCCGCGGCTAAAAAGACTAACAGGATATTTTGACAGTCTAAAGTTACTTCATATACTTCCAGTCGCCATCAAAATACAAGTACTCACTGCTTTTTTTTCATCAGTATTTAATATTCGGTACATGCTGCAAGGATGACTCACTAGATAAGGAATAAGCCTCACACTTTACCATAACCAATAAACAGGTTTCAATATTTTACGAGAGGGTGAACTGCAGAATAAGAGAGTGGAAGAAAGGATGGAAAGTGGGAGAGAAAGTGGGAGAGACAGACAAAGGGGACTTCAGCCAAATTAATTTCTGGTTTCTTTCTTTTACTGGAGGGTGAACGGCAGAATCCATGTGCGTAAGAGAGGAAAGAGAAAGAAAGCAGGAGAGGCAGACAAAGGAGACACTTGAAGGAACGGCGGGAGAGACAGATAAGATGAAGAGAGAAAAAAAAAAAAAACAGAGAATATATTGGAAGAAAGGCAAGTAAGATGAAAGCAAAGAAAAAAGAATGACAGACAGGGAAAAAGGAGAAAAAGAAAAAGCTGGGGTGCAGGTTGCAGACAGAATCGGGAAGTTGGAGAGAGAGAGAGAGAGAGAGAGAGAGAAGTAAAGAGTAAACAGATGGAGAACTGGCGAAGGAGAAATGAAAAGGAAAAACTCCAGAATAAGCAGTTAAAGAAACATCGTGTGAGACAGAAAAAAGAAAAGAAAAAACAGAGGGAAAACAGATGGAGAAATGCCGTGTGAGAAAAAGAAAGACAGGAAAAATAGCTACAAAATGTTGGGAGTAGACGCCTGGAGGAGCGGCGTGAGATAAAGAGAAGAAAAGAGAAAAAGACAAAGGGAGTACAGTGGAAAAAAGAAAAAGTAGAAAGGGGAGTGGGTAAAGGTGAGGGTCAAGAGGGGAAGATATGGAATTAGATGTCTGGAGAAACAGAGCGTGAGAGAGACTGTGTGTGAAAGAGAAGATGAAGGGGGTGAAGGTGAAGGTTAGAGAGGGAAAACTGAGGGGGAGAAGGTGATGGTGAAGGTGAGGGTGGAGGCGAGGGTGAATGTTAGGGAGGAGACTTGATGACAATGGTGAAGGGGAGAAGGTAGGAAGATGTTCAATATTTTCAAGTGTCCGAGTGAAAGGGAAGCTGTGGAGAGGAGGAGTGAAAGGTAGTGTGCGTGAAGAAAAGGAATGGGAAAGACAGCGTGTGAAGGAGGAAAGTAGGAGGTGTGTAAAGTGTGTGAGTTAAAGAAAAGTCATTTAGAGGATAAGTAAGAAGTGTGTGGAGAAGTGTTGAAGAAGGTGTGAGAAGGAATGGGTATGCGTGGTTTAGAGACGTAAGGAGTGTGTGAAATGTAAGAGTCAGGGGTAAAGTGTGGAAAGGAAAAGTGAAAGGAAATGTGTGAAATGGGGAAGAGAGTGTGTGAAGGAGAGAAGGACTGGAAGAGAGAGAGTGGAAGAGAGTAATAAGGAGTGCGAAGTATAAATGAGAGGGAACATGTGGAGAGGAAGAGTGAGAGGAAGTGTGTCGAGCAGTGTGGAAGAGAGTGTGTAAAGGTGAGGATGACTGGGAGAGAGAGCAGAGTGTTTAAGAGAGAAGTAAGGAGCGTATGAAGTGTATGTGATCGGGAGGGAACGTGTGGAGAAGAAGAGTGAGAGGGAATGAATGAGTTAGAATGGAGTGAAAAAAAAACTAGGAGTGGGAAAGAAAATGTGGAGGGAAAGAGTAGGAGGGTATGTGTGGAGAGGGAAAGGAATGGGAGTGTATGAAAAAAGGGAAGATTGGGAGAGTGTGGGAGATGGCAGGACTAATTGTGTGAAGCGGAGGAGTGATGGGGAGGGTATGGAGATGATTGTGCGTGCGAGAATGTGAGGATAACCAAAGAGCAGGAAGAAACAAAATTAAAAACAAATAGTGAGTTCGAGGAAATGATTTCGCTCTATCTTTGCTAATCAGACGATTACACACACACACACACACACACACATATATATATATATATATATATATATATATATATATATATATATATATATATATATATATATATATATATCTATATATATATATATATATATATACACAGTGTATGTACATATAATATATATATCAGTTTGACATGTAAAATAAATAATATAAATTGTACACTACACATAATTTATATACTATATTTATTATATACGAATATATATATATATATATATATATATATATATATATATATATATATATATATATATATATATATATATATATATAAGTGGTATGTTATGTAGAGGTGGGAAACAGGGGAGTGAAAAAAAGAGAGGGAAGTCCATTTAAGGAGAGATAACACGATGGCAGAACACGAAAGGAAGAAAGCAATCTGCAGTCGAGAAAGGGGTATGTTTGGAGCAAAGATTAGAGTGGGGAGAGGGAAGGTATCTGTGATGATACCTAGACAAAGTGGGGATGGGGAGGGAATTGCGAGAGGCAGAGTTGAGAGAGAGAGAGAGAGAGAGAGAGAGAGAGAGAGAGAGAGAGAGAGAGAGAGAGAGAGAGAATCAGGAAGCAACAACCAGCTTCTTAACACAATGACGTCTCTTTAGCTCACTGCCTTCAATGAAATTTATTTATTCCTAGAGATATGTTTTTACTGAAGCAGTTTTATATTACCTTCATCAACCCCTTCATTATTAGACGTCTGTCCTAACCTACATACAATCGTCTGGTGATGACCTAAATAAAATGAAAAAAAAAAAAAAAACATAATCTTTGTGAAATGATTAACTTCTGAACTTTGGGTGACATAATCTGATGTCCGGATTTCCCCGCCAAAACTTTGAATTCTCATCTTCAACCCTCTCATGGTCAGGGTAACTCTTGCATTCTAGTCCAGCTAATGCCAGACGGTTATATTCAGCCGAAAGTGAATAACAGAAGCCTGAGAGTGTTGATATAATTTTTTGTATGTTATGAATATTCTCTCATGCTTGTGAAATATATCAGGTGTATTTTGGTGTCGTAATAAAGTCAGAGATTAAAATTTTCGGCAGGAAGGTAGGGAATATTTGTAACTGTATAAAATTAAAGAATGAACACTATCAATCCAATGACGTACTTTTGTTTTATTCTTGATATTTCTGGACTATTTTAACCAGATTAAGGTTAGACTTCTCAACTGGAGAGATTAGGTATGGCTTTCATCAACCCATCTCCATGACTGCCCTCGCCTGAGTTCCATAAGCTTGTCTGGAAATAATAAGGAAATATATGAACACATCGTTGGAATGGGGGAATTATGCAGTGGCAAGATACGGGCAAGTTGTGAGGTCAGTGTGCGGGTGTGGTATCCCTGTTCCCGCACAATGTTCTGTTTTGTCGCTCCCGTCGCACAGTTAATTACAGTCAGAAGGCACTCCACCTAGACTTTGATGAACTCTTATGTTCTTTAGGTTAAAATATATGAGCTAAAACATTATGCTTACGGTAATTATATAATTGTGGATTCAGATTTCAAGCGGCTTATCATTTCCTGTATTACTTGGTAGTTAATGCCTTTTAGGTATTCATGCTGAACTGGACTACATAACTACATGCATTACATACTACCAAATATCAATAAGCAGTACATTTACAGTTAAAATTATTCAAAGTCTTTTACGAATAAACAGGGTATGCTTAAAGATAAAGAGAAAATATCAATATTTATGGCGGGCTAAAATGTAACAGCCTGGCATCAAGTGGACTAACTGTTGATTGGAAGAGGTTTATTTTCTGCAGTGGAATGATGATGATGATGATGATAATGATATATGTGGACCTGTAAAGATGACGAAGATACAAAGTTATTATTTGTATACTGTATATGGTAATTATGAGTACCTGAACAGATCCGTATGGGATGCACTACAAGACCGTATCCATACACTGAAGGAATGAGAAAATCAGAATCGACCTTCTCTCACCCTTAAATGTTCGCCAAAGCTGAGTTTCGAGCCTTGGCAACAAGTTACCCACAGAGTGAGAAGTAATACCGGAACCAATAAACTGTTTAGTCTACTTTTAAGCTCCAGTAACTTTGTTCATCAGGCGGTTTGATGAAAGTAAGTATCTACCCCGGGGACGAAGGAGTACGGTGTAAGGGTGTGAGGTGTCAGGGGTTAGGTATGAGGACCTGGAGAGTAAGGATAGGAGAAGGTAAGGTTTGAGGGCTCATAAAACTGATGGCGTGACTACGTTTTCACCGCATGATATGCATTAAGGCATAACTTACACACAAGTTTAATAGCCACCCCCACCTTTCTTCCCTGTAGACGCATACATAAAAATACACAAGGTATACGCGGATTGCCGGAATGTGATGGCAAAGGCTATGACCTGAGGGTGGAAACGTCTTGTGCTTGACGTCATGGTTTGTTATGAGCGGGGTGGTTTTCTCAAGGGCGACGGGACGGAGGACAGAGACAGGGACGGGGACGTGGAGGGTGGGGTTGTGGTGGGGCCAGGAGGAGAGATAGGAGAATGACGGATGGATGAAGTCATGGAGAAGAGGTATACGTGAAGGAGGGAGGGGTGCCGGTGGTGAGGCTTGTATGTGAGATGGAGGAAAGGAAAATGTACAGAGAAAACATGTAAGAAATAAGGGAATGGCAGAAGTATGAAAACAACACTAGCAATGGTAGGGATAGGAACGAAAGGAAGAGGTATGGAGAGAACACTACAAGAAACGGAGGAAATGCACAGGTATGAAGCGAAACTAGGAGAGATGGAGAATGAGGAAAAGCAAACTTATAGAAAGTATGACAGGAGAGAGAGAGAAATTGAAATAAACTCTTGAGGGTTAAAAGAATGAGGGCAAAGCCACACGGGACAAAGAAATAGTGGAATAAATAGGAGAGGCAGAGAAATGGAGGAATAAATGGGAGAAACAGAGAAATGGACGAATAAATGGGAAAGGCGGAGAAATGGAGGAATAAATATGAAAGGGGAAAAAATTAGGGAATTAGCAGAAAAGGCTGAGAAATGGAAACAAGCTACTAGAGACTGAGAAGTGAAAAGCTATCAAAGTCAAAGAAATGTTGGAAACACCAAAGAGGGTAATGACCTTACGAAGCAACGAAGTGATGCAGAGAATTTAGGAACGACCAGAATATGCACAAGAATGGAAAGAAAATTAAGGAAAACTCGAAAATGGAAAAGAAAAATGGGAGAGAAAAATGAATAATTATGAGAGGCGGAGAAATGAAAGTACTGTATATCCAGAAAAGACAGATGTATGCAGAGAAAACTGGGAGAGAGATAAATGGAGGAGTAACTAGTAAGAGCAGATGCATGCTGAGAAAACTACATAGACAGAGGAATAACCAGGAAGGGAAGATACGTGTAAAGAAACTACGAGACAGATAAAGGAACACTTGAGAGAGACAGAAAACGGAAGGAACAGTTATGAAGGACATAGAGATGGAAGAACGACTAGGAGAGACAGAGAAATTGAAGGAACAACTAGAATAGGTAGATAAACAGAGGAACTATGAGAAGCAGACAAATGCAGGAACACACGCAGAGAAATGGATGAACAACTAGGAAAGGCAGAGAAATGGACGAATAACGAGTGAGGCAAAAAGACGGAGGAACAAACAGGAGACACAGAGAAATGGAGGAAGAATTAGGAAGGACAGAGACCTATTTTATTGTTACTACCACAAAACGATTTTACTCAGCTTATAGGAGAGACTTTCCGAATTAGGAGAATTAGACACATAGCCTTCAAGAACCTCTTCACTTCCACGAATGTCCTTAGTTGAATAATATGGTCTGGTGACAGCAAGATAAAATACGTCATCGGATTGAACAGGTTAATCTCAGCGGACTTTCCCCATGGACAATGACTGCAGTAAGGCAAGGCGAGAGGCAGACGCTGGTGTACTTAAGTCAGTCAGCAAGTGGAGGTTTGTTGAACTCACCTTCATCCCAAGAGTCAGGGTCAGCTGGGCTCAGGAAACCCGTGTGTTAACTCAGCACGACTTCACGGCACTTCACTGTCGCACCGCACTATCACTTGCTAATGTCTGGTGGTTGTATCTGGCTGATATATAAGTTTTTGTATCTTGTTATATATATTTGCGTTATGTCAATTTTTTTACATCTCTTGTAGTCACAACAAATATTCAGTGCACGACACTATCACATGCTGCATCAGTGTCCAGCTTCCTTTTCTTTCACCAATTCCAATAGCTACGAAAATGTGTGGCTTGACAACAGTTTTAGTATCATTTCAGTTCAGTGATCTGAAAATATGTAGTAAGACCGTAATTCTCAAATGTATTTTCAGTTCAGCATAAATGGAAAAAATCACATATCGCGTTTATTAGGATTAATACTTTCGTCAGAGTTGAAATTACTCTGGATTCCTTCTTGTAGGTGAATAATTCTCTGTTTTTGCGGAAGGCTGATCACTACTATTGGCTACATTTCTACCTTACTTCCCTCCTTGCAAGATAACCAGCGCTCCAGGCGACGACACGCAACGGGAGAGAGAGTGATTGTGTGAGGGGCAGCGTGCACCACCCTCCTTCACGCCGCCCGCCTCCTCACTCCTCAACTGCGGCTCCTACCCAACCTCCTCAACCCAGCTCTCAAGTCCCTCCCTCCTTTCCCCTCCCCCGTCCT
The DNA here is from genome assembly GCF_032717465.1 of Coenobita brevimanus. Classification (NCBI taxonomy): domain Eukaryota; kingdom Metazoa; phylum Arthropoda; class Malacostraca; order Decapoda; family Coenobitidae; genus Coenobita; species Coenobita brevimanus. The sequence continues at coordinate 48,255,310 of NC_136966.1, forward strand.
TTGCCTTCCACTTGACCCCCTCTCCTTCCCTCCCTCCATCCTTTCTCTCCTCCCCCCCCCTCACTCCACTCCATCTCCATCCCTCTGTCCATCCCTCTCCTCATCCCTATTCCTCAACTGTGGCTCCTACCCAACCCCCCTCAACCTTGCTCTTCAGTCCCTCTTCTCTCCTCTTTAGCCTCCCACTTCCAACCCCTCCCCCACCCCTCACTCCACCTCGGCTTCTCTTTCCGTTATCATCCTTTCCTCAATTTCCTCAGGCTTTTCTACTACTTTGTTTACTCTCCACCACAAAACTTTTATTACTAAAAAAAGTAAAATTGATATAATCCTTCATTTTTCTTGAAAGTTAGGTTATTGCCAGTTACTGAAATAATGCTGAGAAAGGAAAAGCTGTGTCGTGATATACTGCTCCCATAATAATTAAGAAAATGCCCAGTCACCCGAGCTCGCCGCTCACCACACACTGGTCAAGAACCCCACTACGAAAGGCAATATCCTGAAGTGATATGATATAACTTTACTATGGTGACGGAGTGCCTCCCACTATAGTAAAAGCATCATTATTACAGCATAGTGATATTTGTTCTCTCTACTTCTGTATTTTATGTATCTACAAATAAAAAATCAAGCTTTTCCTTTTTTTTTTTTTTTGCGGCTTCCATTTGTTCAGACATTCTCATTAAGGAACCGTTAACCATAAAACTGGCATAATTTTCATTAGATTCAGTTAAATCTTTCTTTCCGCACTCAGACAAAGGATTACGTAACTATGATGAAAAATTGGTGTGAGGTGATGGAGGGCAGTGTGGGTCCCGTTGAGGCATGCTATTACCAGGGTCACCGCCAGGCCACAGCCTCCCTCTGCAGGTCACGCCGCCGCCAGGGCACACAACACTTGGTACTCCACACAACACGGAACACACACCGCAGGGTACACATTACACCGGACACGCACCACAGGATACACACTACACAGGACACACACCACAGGATACACACTACACAGGACACACACCACAGGATACACGCTACACAGGACACACACCACAGGATACACACTACACAGGACACACACCACAGGATACACACTACACAGGATACACACCACGGGATACACGCTACACAGGACACACACCACGGGATACATACTCAACAGGACACACACCACAGGATACACACTACACAGGACACACACCACAGGATACACACTACACAGGACACACACCACAGGATACACACTACACAGGACACACACCACACGATGCACACTACACAGGACACACCACAAGGTACACGTTACACAGGACACACCACAGGGTACACACTACACAGGACACACACCACAGGATACACACTACACAGGACACACCACAGGGTACACACTACACAGGACACACACCACAGGATACACACTACACACGACACACACCACAGGGTACACACTACACACGACACACACCACAGGGTACACACTACACACGACACACACCACAGGATACACACTACACACGACACACACCACAGGGTACACACTACACACGACACACACCACAGGATACACACTACACACGACACACCACAGGATACACACTACACAGGAAACACACCATTTAATACACACCACACAGGACACACACCACAGGATACACACTACACAGGACACACACCACAGGGTACACACTACACAGGAAACACACCATTTAATACACACCACACAGGACACATCTCAGGATACACAAGTCACAGGATATATCCCACACAGGATACACACTACACAGGACAGGACACACACCACAGGATACACAAGTCACAGGACATATGTCACACAGGATACACACCACACACACCGAAAACCACACACACAGGGCACATACCACACAGGACACTCAACACATCACAGGAAGCACACCACACAGGATACACACCACCACACACCATACACACCGCACACCAAACACACCACACATCACACACCACATCTACAGTGCATACCACACAAATCACACATTACGCACAACAGCTACACTGCACACCATACATTTCACACACACCAAACTCCACACACACACCCACACCACACACTGCACAGCACACACCAGAAACACCATACAGTGCCATGGCACACACCACAGAAAACACACACACACACACACACACACACACACACACACACACAGGGCACACACCACACAGGGACGTAACAGGGTACTCTTGTTAAGCGCAGGAGCAAGTTTATGACGTAACTGTACAGAAATTAGCAGCAATAAAGGAAGACTGGTACAAGTGCAATGAGAGAGAGAGAGAGAGAGAGAGAGAGAGAGAGAGAGTACAGGGTGGTTCATATATAACTCTCCTCTTTCCATTCCGCCGGGCCATTTTCGCGTGTTGCATGGACAGATCGGTCAGCGCTGAAAGTGTCGATCTTATATTACTTATTCATTTCCTGATCCCACTGCCACACCCTCGCCCACACCAGCAAACTGAACCGTCCCAGCAGCAAGTTAAAGTACCGACAGGTGAGTGTTCAGTGACGTGCTATTTACGGAACATCCTAATTAATCAAGTTCTTACAACAATAAAATACTTACGAATTAAGATAACAAATTCAACAGTGAACCAATGCTTTGTGTGTGTGTGTGTGTGTGTGTGTGTGTGTGTGTGTGTGTGTGTGTGTGTGTGTGTGTAATAATGTTAGGGAGTCAATAAGTTGACCCTGGCTGCTCCTGCGGAGCGCCGACACACTGACAAGCCTCATCGAGGCTGGTGTGAGGCGTAGGAACAAGGAGACAGACCACCTAATCTTTACTCCGCTGAGTTTCGAACCCTTGTGGGTCTTCCGCCACAGCGCGCCTTGAGCTACTCTTGACGGGTGAGGGCTCACCTCACGAAAGCAAATAGCGCGGTCTGAGCGGGACATGAACTCGGATCACATGACCTGGGAGTCGAGTGCTCTGTCAACCGCGCCTACAGATATATGTGTGTGTGTGTGTGTGTGTGTGTGTGTGTGTGTGTGTGTGTGTGTGTGTGTGTGTGTGTGTGTGTGTGTGTGTGTGTGTGTGTGTGTGTGTGTGTGTGTGTGTGTGTGTGTGTGTGTGTGTGTGTGTGTGTGTGTGTGTGTGTGTGTGTGTGTGTGTGTGTGTTAACAAACGAAATCAAACAGGTTTGATCCAATTTTAACCAAACTCTGGGGACACGTTGAGGGTAACCCAAGGTGATGGCTTTTTCTATCCTTTTTTAACAATTCGTCAAAGGTCAAGGTTACATGAAAAAGTTTACTTAAACAGCTTTGATCTGATTCAAACCAAACTTAGTTGCCGGATTGACGCTAAGGCAAGAACAAATGGATTCAATTTTGAGAACATTGAGCCAAAGGACAAGGTCACAGTACAAAGATTAAAATTCGGCCAGTGTGTGTTTGTTCGTGGACAAAATATCATAAAAGAATTTTGATCTGAAGAACCAGACTTTGTGGAAGTATTGAAGGTTATCGCAAGGGTTGATTTATTATTTATGAGAACAATGCTGAAGTCAGATGTCAAGATGACATGGCAAGGCCATCTTCAACAGATCTTATCCGAGATAGATAAAACTTGTTGGAGTAGATCAGAGCTAGAGAAGAATCAAAGGGTCTAATTTTAAGAACAATCAGTCAAAGGTCAAGGTCACATGGCGAGGTCATCTTTAACAGCCTTGATCCGATTTAGACCAAGCTTTGTGGAATAGTTCAGGGTAAGCCAAGGACAAAGGAATTCGATTTTCAGACCAATCAGTCAAAAGTCAAGATCATAGGGCAAGGTCAAACTTCAACCTGTGTGCGTCTGTGTGAACAAAATGAAAAAAAAAAAAAAAAAAAAAAATCTGTTCTAATTTGAGACAACCTGGGTGGAAATGTTGAGTCAGCCAGGGAGATGGCCTTTACTTTTCATAACAGTAAGTCAAAGCTCAAGGTCACATGGTAAATTCATCTTACACTGTTTTCACCCGATTTAGATCGAACTTGGTGGAAGTATTCAAGATAAAACAAGGATGAAGGATTCAATTTTGAAAACAGTCAGTCTGTTGCCAAGATTACAGGTAAAAGTCAAATGTTTGACCCTACAACTCAGTTTTATTCCATTTGAACTAGGCATGGTGAAAAGAGCGAGGGTCTGCTAGGGAAAAAGTTATCCGATTTTGAGAACGACAGATCAAAAGTCTGAGCCACAGGGTAAGGTCAGCTCAAACAGATCTGATATAATTCAGATAATACTGGCTGACAAGAATGAAACAGTTCTGCTTTGAGAACAGTTGACTGAAGGTCAAGGTCACAGGACGAAGTCAAATGCCTGGCACTTAGACCATATTTAGAAGGCGTGTCTTACACTGTGTGCTCCTTTCCGTTTTATATGTGAAGCTTAAGGTCTATAATATCTTAAGACACATCCTGTTGTATCGCAAGTCAGACGTGTTCTTTTCCCCTACCACACGCGAACAGGAGATGATTAGTTCGGCTTGGTCAAACAGCTTCCTTTGGCGTTATCACAATTTCTATTTTTTACCGATTTATATTCAAGTAATGCACGGTCTTCAGAGAGAACTATGCAGAACTTACAGACCATCAAAGTGAAGGAGTCAAGGGCGTATTCTCAGTGGTTAAAAGGCTCCACAGCGTCTCTTCCAGACCAGTTCATTTTTGCTTAGGATATATTAATAATTTTCGTCTTTGGTGTTATGGGTGCTGAGAGGGACGCCTTCATGCTCTGCCCCCGATATAAAAGGGCGGCGAAGCTACCCAGTTATACAAACGTCCCTTGACTCCCTCCCTACCCCCCATAAAGAAGATGACGGAATTCGGTACAAGAGCAGCTTCTGTCCGTAGTCCACTAGGTTTACGTCCAGTAGAGACTGGAGTTGCACTTCACAACATGGTATTTATATAAACTATGCCGATATTAAAAGGCTATAAATAATACAATAGTGGATATTAAGGTTAAAAATGCAAAATAAATCACTAAAGGAAAGGCGTGCTAGTAAACCTCTCAACCCCCACGAGAATTTCACGCTCAGGCCGTATTCTCGTATGCTTAGGTGTTTTTTTTTTTTGGGGGGGGGGCACCTGTTCCTTGGCACTTAATTCACTGTTTACAAATTGTTCGTTCCTTGTATATTTTTTATGTCTCTTTTATCCCAACACAAACTGCATAAATACATACATAAGAACGTGACATGATACAGCAATACACTAGTAAGGAGGACGAGAATACGACGCTCAGAGACTTGACAAACTGCGAATTTTTAGATTACATATATTAAGCTTCCGTTCGGTATCGATCCATGTTCGAATAACGCAGGAAGCCAAGAAAGAATTACTCAGTGCCTTCCTAACACTTTGAAATCTGTGGAGTTCATGCAGATGAATAAAATCGCTAGCGTTAGTTGGGAAAAACAAAAAAAATGATGGTGCACAGTACTACCAAACTGAGCACCTATATTTACCTTGCTTAAACGTCCAAAATTTCCCAGTTTAAGCTGAAGCAATGCACGAAAGCTAAAACAGAATATGCCAGGGCTTCAACCTTTCAGACCAAGGACACAACATATATTCTGCAGCTACCTCATGGTTTTATGCACCCTAGGAGAGCCCTTGGTAGCGATGCTAACCCTTTCAATCTAACCCCTAGTAGCGAAGTTAACCCTTGCAATCTAACGACGTATTTTTTTTTTTATAAAACCTGCATTTTCAGACCATTATTCACTTTAGGAACTGAAAAGGTAAGAAATAGTCCTCACTAATCCCATCCATGTGAGAGACCTTCCATAACTTAAATCGTCTGGAGGGATCAACAACAAAGCAATAAACACGCCCCCAAATTCAAACGGCAAGTGGAAGGATATATAATTATAACCTCTTCAGTTCGACGAGCTTCTCCCGAGCTTAACTAAATCGTCTGGAGACAGCAAGAATAAAAAATAAATTATGTAGTAAAGGAAAATATTAAGATTCTGGGATCTCCTGACCAGACAAATAGTTAGCGCTGTGGTTGCGTGGATTACAGATGAAATTTCCATGTCCGGCGTACCGTATTGCGGCTGTGTGTGTGGCTGGAGGGACCTGGCGGGGCACCCAAGCGGAGCATGGGGGTGAGGTCTGGGGAGGGGAGAAGGGGAGGAGGAAAACCGAGGAGGAAGGGGACGGTGGAAAAAAGAGAAGGAGGGAGAGAGTGGGACAGAGAAAAGAAACGGAGGAGGAGGAGGAGGAAAAGACAGAGGAAGGAGGGAGTGGGACAGAGAAAAGAAACGGAGGAGGAGGAGGAGGAAAAGACAGAGGAGGGAGGGAGTGGGACAGAGAAAAGAAACGGAGGAGGAGGAGGAGGAAAAGACAGAGGAGGAAGGGAGTGGGACAGAGAAAAGAAACGGAGGAGGAGGAGGAGGAAAAGACAGAGGAGGGAGGGAGTGGGACAGAGAAAAGAAACGGAGGAGGAGGAGGAGGAAAAGACAGAGGAGGGAGGGAGTGGGACAGAGGAAAGGAGCAGGAAGAGGATACGGAACAGAGAGACTGAGGAAGGAGGAACCCTGAGGAGGAAGGGAGGGAGGGGTGGAGAAGAAGAGGTAAGGTGTAGTCGGAACACGCAAGAGGAAGGGAGAAATAAAAGAAAGAGAAGGAAGAACATGGAAATCACATGGAGTAAGGATGGCTTCGGAGAAAGAGGAAGGAGGGGCAGAGCAGACAGAGCACAGAAAGGACCGCAGCAGAAGAGGCAGACTGGGAGCATGGGAAACACAGGGCGAAAAAACAAAAATCTCACAAATGAAAAGAAAGGTGGAAAGTGGGATCAGACAAAACACAGAGAATGTTGAAGGAGGAAGAGAAGGCGAGTAATGTGGGGGCTGTAGAGAAACAAAGATATAGGAAGAGAGAGGAATGAGGTAAAAGAGAGGGCTGGAGAGAAAGGGAGAAGGGGAGGGAAGGAAGTGGGGTAGAAGAGCGGCTGAAGGAAACGGAAGAGGGGGAGAGAGGACGGGAACGCGCAGAAGAGGGTGGGGGAGGTAGGGGGGGGGGCGTGAGGGAGACGCAAGTGGGGGTAAAGAGGAATCAGATAAGAGCTTTCTAGTGACGGGCTAATGGGAGTGAATTGGTGCACGCGTCAGGGGTGGCAAGGTCGATGATATCCCAAGGTCCCTGTGAGTGGAAGTGGGTGTCTTGCTTGTTCGTGTATTTAAGGCGCCGTATTAATGCTTGACTTTGGAGAGTTCGTGCCGCCGCCTCTCTGCGATTTGCTTTGAATTTTATATCTTTTTTATCCGACGATGATAGAAAGCTTACCTGTTTTATTTTGGCTGTCACCAGATGATTGTATTCAATATGAATGATCTTTCATCGCGTAAGAGTAAATTATCCCCATGTTGGTTACACTAATGTAAATTATAGTAAACACACACACACACACACACACACACACACACACACACACACACACACACACACACACACCACACACACATACACACACACCACACACATACATACACACACACACACCTCTAGATAGATAGATAGATAGATAGACAGATAGATAGACAGATATGTATGTATGTATGTATATATACTCCATATTTAAATATTAAGATGTGTGGAATATAAATCGCTGAGAAACAGGCGTTATGACATCTACGCCAACAAGAGTAAATATATTTGCAGAGATAACATACAAGAGAACAACGAGGAATGCTAAACAAGAGTATATATAAAATGCCTGTTGTGCTAGAGCTTTAAACATATATACGTAATATACGAGGAAAAGAGTAGAATACTAAGGTGGCGTATGCGAAATACATGGCGAAGGATGGACTGCAACGAAATCTGCTATGCCAAAATGAGTATAGTTTTAAGTACCTTTACTAACCCTTTCAGTAGATGACGCCTTTGCTGCTGCTGGCTCTAGACGATTTTATTTTCTTTTCATATTATATCTCGTACTAAAGGGATCGATGAAAGCTAAAACTACGTATGTCCAGTTCGCAAGTCTCTCCTGGGTAGAATAATATCGTCTGGAGATAGCACGAAGGCAACAGTAAATGTGCTTTAAGCCCTTCAGCCTTGCTGCCATCAGACGATTTTATTTAGCTGATGAAGAGCTCTCACATAGTTTAGGGATCAGTGAAGATAAGATCTAACCCCTACAGTTGGAAAATATCTACAGTTTTGAACAGAACTGTCTCTAATTAGCAAGATTAAATCTCAACAAGTACAAAAGTGCCAGATGCTCGAGACTCAAGGCCTTTTGACTAATACCTTTAGTGTGGTGTGGTGAGGTGTGGTTTGACATTGCATGGCTTCGCTACAGTCACTAAAATCTATGACAGTGAAACACCAATTGTCCTAAAATCATTAGTAAGGGGCAGACGGACAAACCGTTCCTAAAGATGCTCCCGCATCAAAAATGCATCATCGGAGTGAGGGGGAAAAATAAAGTGGGAAAGGTCATTGCTCGATCAATAATGGAAGGTGTTGTTATCTGACTGACTGGATAATGATATAATAATGTCAAGATGAACTCAAGAAGAGAGAGAGAGAGAGAGAGAGAGAGAGAGAGAGAGGGGGGGGGAGACGCATAATTATTGTTCCATCTATGTTCAGATCCAAAGAGGTACTAATTTGGCCGTAAACTGCTACATCCTCGCAATAATCTCAAAATTCAGTGAAACATGTATAATTCTGGCACACTTGGTGACTTTATAACTTCCTCACATCTTAGCTGTGGGAGGTACAGTCAGGGACAAAAGTTCGTCTGATATTACATTGCGTTCACTTCATATTTTGGACATATCCGTCACTTTCCTCTATGAAGCATCAAAGGCAGTGTAATAAACCATGTCTTTCTCATCTGAACCTTCAGCTGAGGGCAGTGAGAAGCAGTAATGGTGCAACACTGGGCTTCTTTAATGACCGTGACTGTACCCAACTGGAGATAAGGTGACACCGACTAACCCGCCCTTTAAGCCAAGCGGAAAGAAGGTAAGATGAAGGGGTCAATGAGCGAGGTGAGCACTTCTTGTTAGGTTAAACAGAGACCCGACCGCCCTCCATGCTTAGCAGGATGAAGGTAAGACGAAGGGGTCAATGAGCGAGATGAACACTTCCCGTAACCTTAACACTGAACTCTAACCCTCAACCCACCACCAGACCCCTTCCCCTGCCCACCCCGGATCCTGTCGCTTGGCCACACCGTGACTGCGCACAACTTACTACGTTAGCGGTGTTCGTGGCTCCTCATTGACGCTGGATATGGGCACAGTGGACCACCCAGGTGACTGGCAAGAATACTCAGGTCATTGCCGAAGCTCCCCTCGCAAATTCCATTTCCTGGTCGCTTTAGGAGCACACCTGATCAACACAGGAAGGAGAAACTGCGGCAGAAATATAATTCCACGGGTGAGTGTGGTCGGCAATAATGATGATGGCCTAGAGCAGTGTCATTCAACCTGATGTTAGTGTTGGACCGCTCACTGCTGAAAAACTGTAAGTCGACTACAAAGGAATGAGGGTCCCGAACAAAACGAGAGGAAACCGGTCTTTATTTTTACCTGTGTGGCAAAACGTCAGGAAAAGGAAAGCATCCCGGGCTTAGCTAATTCTTGTTGTTGGTGTTATATATACAGTATATATATATATATATATATATATATATATATATATATATATATATATATATATATATATATATATATATATATATATATATATATATATATATATATATATATATATATATATATATATATATATATACAGTATATATAAACCTTGAATGCATTCAAGCTAATAATCCTTCAGTACTTACTTTTACAAGATAGCCTATAACCCCACAGCCCCTCCCCAAGGCCACCACAAATCCTGCTCATCTTAATGTTTGTTGCTCCTCTCCATTCTCCATCCCCACCCCCTCATTTTTATCTTTGAAGGTATTTAGAAATATAACCTCACTGTACTCAAAACTCTAATCCTACAAGACCCAAATCAAAATACCAGGGTAAACTTTCCTACCACAGCCCCATCGCCTACCAAATTCCCGACCCATTCTATCCATTCCTTTGCTCACCACTTCTGTTGTTCCTCGTCGGTTTCATGACGCGACACAGGTAACGCAGTTGACCAACGCACTTGTGGCTCCCAAGCTGACTTAACGAATAAGCAACCAGGAAATATATAAGAGGAAACTGGCTCTTACTGTTCCTTGCCGGTCGACTATAAAAGAATATACGTCGAGGAAACATTACAAGAAGAAACCGGCCCTTATTTTCCTCCCAGACTTGTGCAGCGAAGGTCATTCGTGCACCAAGAATTCCGAACATAAATTACGACTAGGAAAGCCGCGGTGAAGACCAGTATCACTGTCAGATTACAACCACCATTGTTGTTATGGCTACTGTCGAACTTTGTTGGGAAGCCATGCATGTGATATAAATAAATGTCATAATTTAAAGAAGTCACTTGGGAAGTTAAAAATTATCTGTGCCTTTACTACTAATAAAGTTTTAAGCGAAAGCACAAGACCGCGTAAGCTTTTAAATAAATTACATATATTACACACACACACACACACACACACGGCGCGCGCATATATATATATATATATATATATATATATACATATATATATATATATATATATATATACATATATGGAGAGAGAGAGAGAGAGAGAGAGAGAGAGAGAGAGAGAGAGAGCTAGGATTATCAAGCTTTCACATTTGCTCCGGACCTCCCCCCCTGTGGCGGGGGGGGGGGACAATCTGGCCGCACTATGGGGTGGTACTACCACTCTGCGGCCAGGCTGTGTTAAGAAGAATTCTGCCACCGTATTCCCTGCGTGTCGTAAAAGGCAACTCAAGGCGGCGGGGTGAGGGGACTAGGGACCCCCTCCTCTGTTTTTTTAGTTCCTACAGTGAGACAAGGAATACAAAGGGATGGGGGATTGAGTTATCCCCATACCTAGAAGACTGGGTCTATGAATGTATGTGGATGTAGTACGATTGAGGCTAAAAGGTAGGAGATTGGGAGACTGTTTGTGAGAAGAAAGTTGGATGTGTTAGCTTTGAGTGAAACAAAGATGAAAGGGAAAGGTGAGTCTAAGTTTGGAAGTGTGAATGGAAGATAGTCAGGTGCTAATAAAGCAAGGGCAAGAGAAGGTGTGGCCTTGTTAGTGAGCCCGGAAGTACAGCAGTGTGTGACTGAATGGAAGGAGGTGTCATCGAGATTGATGTGGGTGAAAGCGAAATTTGAACGTGAGTTGTGGGCATTTGTAAGTGCAAATGGACCTGGTAGCGAAAGGGATGCAGAAGAGAAGGAGTCTTTCTGGAATGATGTTGATGAGTGTCTGCAGAGTTTTGGAGCGAATGTTAAATGTGGTAATGATTGGAGATCTGAATGCTAGAGTGCGAAATGTAGAAGTTGAAGGTGTAGTTGGTATGTATGGTGTGCCTGGAAGAAATGAAAATGGAGAACGAATGATAAGGATGTTTGTTGAGCTAGAGTTGGTGTTTGGAAATACCTTGTTTGAGAAGAAAGATATTTATAAGTATACATGGGTGAGACAGGAGGGTGGAAGGGTTGTTGACAGAGCATTGTTGGACTATGTGGTTGTGTCCAGGAATGTAATAATAGGAATATTGTTTGATGTGAGAGTGTTGAGAAGGGAGGGTGGAGGCATGTCTGACCACTACCTGGTGGAGGGAAAATTGAGAGCAGGTAAGAGATGGGTGAGAGCTAGGGGAAGTTTTGAAATTGAATGAGTCGGATAAAAGAGAGAAAATGGTAGAACATCAGGAGAAATTGAAAGATGAGTGGAGCGCAGTGAAAGATCAGGAGAATGGCAGTGTGGAGGAGGAATGGGAGTTGTTTCAGAGTGCTGTGATGGGACATGCGGAAGAGGTGTGTGGTGTGAGACGAGTGGGTGATGGTGTAAGAAGGGGAAGTGAATGGTGGTGCGAGGAAGTAAGTATGGCTGTGGTTGAGAAGAGACGTGCATATGAAGAGTGGCTACAAAGAAAGGATGAAGTGTCACATGAGAGGCATAAGGAAAAAAGGAATAGGGCGAGAAGGGCTGTGCGTGATCCTAAAGTGGCAGCAGATGAGAGGTGGGAACGAAGGTTATCTGAGAATTTTCAACAGAATAAAAAAATGTTTTGAAAGGAGGTGAATAGGATGCAAAAGGAAGAGTCTGGGAAGGAAGAACGAGTAAAAGCAGAGGATGGAAGGAGAGATGCAGTAAGGAAGAGATGGGTGGAGTATTTTGAAAGACTGTTAAATGTAGAAGAGGAAAGGGAGGCTAAGACTGTGGCAGTTGGAAGGGTGCAAGGAATAAATGTGTTGGGAGAGTTGAATGATTCTTTGATCATGATGGAGGAAGGGCAGGAGGTAGTAATGGAGATGAAAACAGGGAAAGCTGCAGGTACAGATGGGTGTGCTATGGAATGCCTTAAAGGTGATGGAGTGACAATTGATGAGAGGTTAGTATGACTGTTGAATGTGTGTTTTGTGAAAGGTATGGTGCCAGTTGATTAAGCATGTGCTTGTGTGGTTCCGCTGCATAAAGGTAAGGGTGATAAGTATGAATGTAGTAGCTTTAGGGGTATAAGTCTGTTGAGTGTTGAAGGTAAGGTGTATGGTAGAGTGTTAATTAAGAGAGCTAGAGAGGGTACAGAAGGAGTGATTGGTGACGAGCAGTGTGGCTTTATGAGAGGGAGGGGATGCATGGATCAGGTGTTTGCTGCGAGACAGGTGTGTGAAAAGTATTTAGTGATGGGTAAGGATGTGTTTTGGGCATTCATGAATTTAGAGAAAGCGTATGATAGAACTGATAGGGAGGCTTTGTGGACTCTTTTAAGATTGTATGGACTTGATGGTAGGTTGCTAAAAGGAGTGAAAAGTTTTTATGTAAATAGTACAGCGTTTGTAAGAGTGGGAAATACTGTGAGTGATTGGTTTCCCGTGAGGGTGGGGCTGCGGCAGGGATGTGTGATGTCACCTTGTTTGTTTAACATTTATATGGATGGTGTTGTAAGGGAGGTGAATGCAAGAGTGTTAGGTGGAGGTTTGAGTCTGGTGAATGTCGATGGTAGAGACTGGAATCTGAATCAGCTGCTGTTTGTGGATGATACTGCACTGGTGGCTGATTCAGAGGAGAGATTGAGAGAGTTGGTACAGAAGTTTGGAAGGGTGTGTGAAAGAAGCTAATTGAGAGTAAATGAGAGTAAGAGTAAAGGGACGAAGTGTACGAAGTTGGTAGATGGTAGGAGGATGAATATACTGTAGTTTTGAATGGTGAGTTGCTTGAGGAGGTAAAGTGTTTTAAGTATTTAGGGTCACATGTTGCTGTGGATGGAAGAATAGAAGCAGAAGTGAAGTTTAGGACGAATGAAGTAGGAAATGTACGGGAGGAATGAAAAAAGTGTTAAGATGTCGTTCGCTTAGAATGGGTGTAAAGAGAAGGCTGTATGAGGGTGTTGTGGTACCGACTGCATTATATGGGGCTGAAACATGGAATATGGGTGTAGCAGAGAAGAAAAGTTTGAATTTAATGGAGATGAGGTTTCTGAGGAGTATGTGTGGATTGACACGTATGGATCGAGTGATAAATGAAGTGCAAAGAAGAACTGGAATTGTGTGGGAGATGGCTGATCGAGTTGAGCAGAGCATGTTACGATGGTTTGGGCATATACAGAGAATGGATGATGAGCAATTGGTGAAAAAGATAACTGGATCAGATGTGAGAGGTATAAGGCTGACAGGATGACCACGAATAGGATGGAAGGACAGCGTGAAGAGAGCGTTGGATGCGAGAGGGATGTCTGTTGAGCAAGGAAGAGTGGCTGCGTGTAATGGGAATGACTGGAGAGAAATTGTGAATGAATAAATGATGATGCAGCCCTAAGGGGATATTCTCCCGCATTTGGTCTGATCAGCTGATCAGGTCAAGTGCAGGTAAGGGGATGGTTCCATTATGATGTGGCAGGGGTAAACCAGCTCTGCTGTGAGGGCCTGCTGCAGATGTTGCTGATTGCACTGCGCAGCTGAACCTCATGTGGTTTGGTGCGGTGAGGATCAGTCCCTTCTCCCACTGGGGCTAAGATGCGAATGAATGTGTGCATGTGGGTGAGTATACTGGGAGAAATTGGGAGTGTGTCGTCCTGTCTCGGCTACCTCCCTTTCTTTGGGGGAAGTAGCCTAGGTGTGTATATATATATATATATATATATATATATATATATATATATATATATATATATATATATATATATATATCCGAGGTCCAGCAGTCTTCTAACACACCACAAATGGCGGCATAAACCTTTACATGTCACCATTTGGTCACCACCAATATCCACCACCCATACTAAGTACATGCTATGGCTGTCTCACTTATGGACTAGTGCAACTGCATTAGGGGGGGTGTTCATGTGGCATGTCCGTGGATTTTGAAGGAAAAAAAATTGCTTGGAGTTAACAAATACAGCAAAGTACATTCTGTCCCCGAACCTCATGCATCAGTTACCTCATTCACCATCTTCTGCAATCGATCATATTCAGACGTGGTCACAATAGGAAGCCAACATCTCCAAGTCAACAACCGCTTCTCGGTGGCTGGGCAGGGGATTGACCTGGATAAGTTCAGTGTCAATTTTTCCTTCCTGCCGTTTGCGAACTGTCAAAGCTTACATGAATTGGACAAGTTGATATGCAAAGCCGTATCATCATCATCATCATTATCATTATTATTATTATTATTATTATTATTATTATTATTATTATCATCATCATCATCATCATCATCATCATCATCATCATCATCATCATCATCATCATCATCATCATCATCATCAATCCTGCGAAGCAGAAGAGTCATTTTCGGCAACTCGTCCTATACCGCTGTTCGAGATTCAGCCTGTTTGTGTACGTGTGTGTCTGTTCATCTGTGTGTCTGCACCTGACTTCTTCTAAGCTATTTAATGAATTTGAAGGATCTTCCCAGGTGTGTATGTCTGGTTACTCAGAAGGTCTTCCACTATATAAAGTTTTCCAGCTATGATTTCTGGGGGTCAGTCCCCTTCATCAAATTAAAATTTCCAAGAGATAGTGAAAGGAAAGACGATGTGACTTTGATATCTTAGTACTTGTTTTACAATTAACTCTCATCCGTAAAGCGAGGGAAACGTGGCTCCCTGCCCCTCCCCCTCCAGTGATTCTTGGGAGAGTCAGCCGCATTCCAGAAATTAAAGCGGTCAGAAATAGAGGGAATATGAGCAAACGGATTTCAACGATACCGGAAAACATATAGCAAGATTGGGTATGCAATTTCCATTTTTCCATCGTACGCACGGGAAGAAATACCACATCTACTATTCTCATTATTGAGAACTCCACATTCTGTGGAGTTCTTATTGATATTGTAGAGATTTCTTTTTTTTTGGGGGGGGGTAAGCTCGAGAAGGTTGACATTCCAAGACCATTCAAGATGGAGACTTAAAATTTTCAAGAGCAGTGTATCATGGTTGCAGGCTTCTTTTGCCACAAAAAAATTTCCTAGCGCTAGAGCCCTCTATATTTTTTTTTTCAATTTTTACTCTCCTGTGCAGCAAAAACTACTGAATCAATTGCTATGCAAATGTTCCAGAATGTAGCCGTCAACATATATTAGTGCACCTGGATACTGATATTGAGATACAACAAATACTTTATGAGGTACTGAGGGAAGTCAAAAGGGCCGCCTCATGAATAACCGTGCTATATCAGAAAGTATTTGGCCGATTTTGACCAAACTCGGTGGAAATGTAGTGGGTCATGAGTGATCACGATTTGCATAGTATGAAAGACCTTGACCTTGATCTCAGGGTCACAGGTCAAAAGCCGTTAAAAAGTTTGGGTCTTACTAAAAGTCCCTTAATATTAGGTCTACAGCGATAACAAGAGTAATTTCAAAATCCCAAGAATGTCTCCTTTTTAAGATTTCATGACAGCAATTATGACAAATCAATATTGTTTGACGCCATTTGACGATTTTTGGACCTAGATTCTCACATATACAGAGCTTGTTTAGAATAAAATTTCATGACACGTACCTCTGGACACTCAGTTTATGATGTGTTATTAATAATGCATCATTTACCACAACCACTCTAAATACTCAACATATTTCAAAGACTTTACACCATATCTGATGTACATGTGTGGATTTTTTTTTTTCCATTCTAATCGGGAGTGTGGCATTTTCGTCTGGAATGTGGAGTTCGTTGAATATTGCTTCAGCAATTTCAGAATTCTAGTTGTTATGATGATGATCATGTTAATAATAACAATGAAACTAATAATACTAAAATAACAACACAACGACAACAACAACAACAACAACAACAATAATCTATCTATCTATTTATTGCCAGACGCCTCAATCCCGTAAGGGGTGGCCACAAACAAATCGCCTCCATGTCGCCCTGTCCCCCGCCATTTCACTGCCCTGCTCCCAGCTCACACACCCCCTCTCATATACCTTTCCTCTCCCATCCCTCCATTTCATCTTTGGCCTCCCCCTCCCTTCCCCCCTCCACCTCACTCACATACACTCTCCTCATCAGTCACTCACTCTCCATCCTCTCCACATGGCCAAATCACCTCAGTGTGTTTCTCCAAACGCTTCCTATCACATCCACACAACGCTCCTTCATTGCCTTGTATGTCAGTCTGTCTCTCCGTGTGACTCCACAGGCTCCTCTCAAATTCATTTCCACTGCTCTCACTCTTGACTTCTGTCCCTCCAACAAGGTCCAAGCTTCACTTCCATACCTTGGAGCTGGTATCACAATACTGTCATGCAGTAACTTTTTGATTCATTCATGCGATTGGATGATGAATGAATGAATGAATGAATTATTATTATTATTATTATTATTATTATTATTATTATTACTGTTGTTGTTGTTGTCGCTGTGTTCTTATTTTATTATTATTAGTTTTAATGCTATTATTACCATCATCATTATCATCACCATCATCATCATCATCATCATCGTCATCATCATCATCATCATCAACATCATTCAGGAACATTTGTTAGAAAGAAAAAAAATGAATTATTCACTCTTTACTTCTACTGAACTCTTAGCACTGTGGCTACGCTTAAGGAAGGATTGTAACTAACAGACACGCCCGCTGTGGGTGAACATAACTGCCATGTATGACACGTTATCTAATTAACAACATTAGGCAGCTGCACGAAATATATTACCACAATGCATTTTTATCTTACTACATAACTTTTAACTCCTAATTTCTCACGGATTACAAACAACTGGTAAATGTACGTTGTTTTTATATCAGTTCTACAGTATTAAACTCAGGCTTGTGAAAGTGAGAGCGATATATTGCATTGTTAAGCGTGTATTTGTGTTTGTCTGCTTGTGAGAACAAAATAACTCAGTATTCATCCAAATTAGGCCATACTTGGAGGATGAGTTGAGGGTCTTCCCAGGGTTTGACCTATTTTTTTTATAACAATAGGTCAAAGGTTAAACCACATACCAAGATTAAAAGTTTTGATCTGATTTAAACCAAACTTGGTGAAGTGGCTGAGGGTAAGGCAATGGTGAAGTGATTTGACTTTGAGAACAATCAGGCCAAAGGTTCGACCCTACTGCTTTAACAGACTCAGTGGATGTGTTAGAGATCGGGCAAGAATGAAGAGATTCGATTTCGAGACCAAAAGTCAAAGGTCAAGGTCACACAGCAAGGTCCAAAAAACTTGGTAGAAAGGTTGTGGGTTATGCAAAAACGAAATATTTCGATTTTGAGGGCAATCGGTCGAACGTCAAGGCCACAGGAAAAAAAAAAATTGAGTGTTTGGCCCTTAAACCAACTGTAGGGTGTGTCATGCTCTTCGAGTGCTCCTTCGTTTTTGAAAATGAAATCGTGCAGACAATGAGTATAGCCTTAACTTTGTATATTATAAGAAAAGCAACAGATTAAATGGATGGGAAGTACGTTAAAGGGATTATCCATTGGGGAAATTTTCAGTCCATAAAACTACTGACGCTGAATCGGACTACTTGGCTCAGGAAATAAGTGTGATTTTATCCTGAAGAACTTTCTATCAGAAATGAAAGTAGCAGAGACTCTTCCTAGGCTGTATATCATATGGCGATTGCACGTATAGAGTAGAAGAGATACATCGTAGTGAAGGGACTAAGCCTGCCAGATCCCTCTTGAGCTGAAAACAGAATCACCAACCTGCAGCGAGAATTAAAATTAAAAAAAAAAAAAAAAATCTTGGCACTGAAGGGTTTAGAAGTGAGTGGATTCCTGAAAGTACTGACATGACGTATTTACTTTATTACTCCTGCCACCTACGAACAATTTACTCAGCTTTGGAGACTTTTTGAACTGGAGGGGTTAGATGCAGCCTTCAGTAACCCCTTCATAACGCAGGCCGTAAGGATATCCTATGCTGAATAAAGTTGTGACGTTAACTAGAACAAAGTGAAAAAGATATCAGCCTGAAGGAATTACGTTTCAGAGCCTGACAAATATTAAAATAAAACCATCAGCCTGCAGAAGGAATAAAATAAAATAAAAAACTT
Organism: Coenobita brevimanus; assembly: GCF_032717465.1. Taxonomy (NCBI): domain Eukaryota; kingdom Metazoa; phylum Arthropoda; class Malacostraca; order Decapoda; family Coenobitidae; genus Coenobita; species Coenobita brevimanus. The sequence continues at coordinate 48,273,922 of NC_136966.1, forward strand.
GGAAAACTTATCCCCGCACTGCAAAGGTATTCTGCTGGAAAAATATTGGGATAACTGAGGTTTAACGTGTTTGGAAAATTGTCAGACGCCGCAGAAATTCACACCAGGATATGATTCAGCCACCTTATTTATACTGTTATTTTCCTTTTCTTTTTTCCTTTATATTCCCCTTTTTTCCCCATTCTTTCATTATTTTTCCTTTGCAGGTGTGAAAAATGTTTGTGGATCGGCCTCTGGTATATTGTGTTATGGCGCTAGTAATGGACGTGGAAGCTGGGGAGGACACGAGGGTGAGGGTGAGAGTAAGGGTGAGAGTCAGGGTGAGGGTGAGGGTGAGGGTGAGGGTGAGGGTGAAGGTAAGGGTGGTGGATAGGAAGGTTGAACATAAAAGAGGGTAGGGTGAAAAGGGAAGGTGAGGGTACGATGGTGAAGGTGGGAGCCGTGAAAGTGGATGTAAGAGTGCTGAAAGTGAGGGTGAGAAAAGCTAGGGAGAGGATGAAGAGGACGGTGAAAGAGAATGTATGGGTGGGAGTGGCGAAGGTGAGGTTGAATGTGAGGGTGTGGAGGGTGAGGATAAAGAAAGTGAGTGAGGAAGGTTTGAATGAGGAAGGTGAGAAAGGTGGAAGTGAGGGAGATAGCGGGAAAGGTGAGGATGAGTCTAAATGTGAAGGTGAAAGTGAAAGTGGGGAAGCTGAGGGTGAAAATGAAGATGGGGAAGGTGAGAGTTTGTAAGGATGGGGAAGGTGAGGGTAGGGAAGGTAATGGTATACGTGGGGTGGAGAAAGTCAGGGCGGGGAAGGTGAGTCAAAATGAGAATTAGGAAGGTAAGGGTGAGAAAGTTAATGATAAACGTGACGGTGGTGAAAGTGAGGATGGGAGAATATCATGGTGAATATGATGAATACTGAGGCACATTTTCCAGGAAGGTATGATATGATTCGAAGAAACTGTAACATGAACTAGAATAAAAATAGGTGATGGAATGCATTGGGGACGAGATGAGAGAAGTATAGAATAGACAGTCTGTTCCATGAGGCCCAGAAGCACTCCTATAGGCATCACATGGGATCACGCATCTTCATATACTATCTCTTGGGTGTAAATGCTGTACCATCCATAGTAAATATATGCTAGGGCTGTCTCCTTCAGTACTGACGTGATGATTATATAAACAGGTATTTTTGTATGACATGTAGGTGGGATTTAAAGATAAATAATTCCTAACTTTGAAAAATTTAAATTCCTAAACTGTCCCCTGCCCCCGTTTGTGACAAATCTCGATTTTTTTTTTTTTTTCTTCGTCAGAAATCCACTAGTTATGTACCCCACAATAAATTTTGAACACCTGCAGAGTCATTAATTTTTTCCCACTGCATCTTGACCATAAGACTCGACACGTGAAAGAATGTGAAGGCTGGGATGCGTTGAACACACCTCCCCTCTCCTTCTATGGTTCGCCCAAGGATCTACATACAAAACGACGGCATGCTTAGGAAACCCCATACTGAAGTTGGCCAAAGCACGTCTGATGTCTTCTATGGACTGAATGATAAACCAAGTGCCAAATCCAGCTAATAACATACTTCATAGCTTGCCAACAAAATATGGAAAATGTTGTCAAAAACAATCCAAGATGTCCAAGAAGATCTATAATCATTTGAGAATTTCAGCATGGACATTGACTCCATTCACTGGTGGTTTAATGTTTCCTGTCTAAAAGTAATAACTGTGCAGCCGGTTACCAAGCTCGTCGCACTTCACTTACATGGCAGTACCTCCCAAGCTCAGTTAAACTATACCACCATGAGCATAAGTTTGCCAACATTCCCCTATCAGCACTGTGTCCTACTTTCCACATTTCCCATTCCTCACTCGAACATTAGAGTATCTTTCATTTTTATACGCTTTTGTTGTGAGCTTCATATTTTCACTTTTTTTTTCTTTTTTTTTAATGTTACGCCTCCATCGCCAGAGCCTGCTGGGAAGTGTTGGGGGACGTTTTTATTATGACTGTACCTGAGGGAAGTTTCTGAGGATCTTTTGGTATGGCTGGAAATTCTGCTTTTTAAAAGATCCAAACAAATCATATTATTTGATGATGATGATAATGACATTATCATTATCGTCATCATCATCATCATCATCATCATCATCATCATCATCATCATCATCACAATCATCACCTAGACTTTTCTTCCCTCCCAAAAGTGGGGGGGTGGGGGAGGTACGGTCCAGAGAGCAAGAAAACTTTTAAAAGGAGTACTGGCAAGAGTCTGCCCAACTAAATGGACCACACTCTCACACTCTCCCCACTGAAGCCCTCGGAATCCTGCTTCACCTCCTATAATATAATAACAAAGCCTCGCATTTCAGAACCATCAAGGCCGTATTCTCGTTAACTTGGGAGGATATTTAGGACCTCTCTCTTAGCGGTTTACATCGCACATTGCATTTTAATCCTCTCTTTTATGTTCCTCGTGCAAACAATGCAGATACCAAAAAAAAAAAAAAAACATATACAGTCCAATATGAAGGTGTAATATACAAATTAAGCTGCTAAGAAAGATGTACCCTACTATAGATTTTCCTAAGCCCTCTATCCTATGCTCGAAATTGTAAAGAACTGCATGAATAACGACGCTTTCTTTCAACTGTACTGGCCGTAACAAACGCACCAACAAGACTCTAGAACAAAGGTGACAAGGCAGGTGTACCGGTACATAAAAAGCTACTTAATCCCCTCAACCAGATAATGTCCGTTGTTTAAGTCTTTTCATCTCAAGGCAATTATTCAGTTCAGGAGAGACTTTCGGAACTGGTGGTGTTAGATATAACCAACTCTGACGTCTTCACAGGTTTTTCCTAAGCTGAGTAAAGTCGTCTGGTAGTAGCATGAATAAACTACAAAAAGGCATCAACGGAGAGAGGGGTTTTACAAGAAAATATACCTCTCCGTTAAATACAAACATAATCTTGTTAAAACTCATTTGTCATGTTTTTGCCTCTGGCCAGAATGCAACTTTTTCGTGGTGTACGTGATGAAGGTGCGTGGGGAAGGAGGAGGACGTGTGTTCTTTAGATTCTGGACGTGACCGCCGCCCTCGGGCCGTGTTCCGTAACTCACCCGTCTCATGGTCCTGTTAGGCCAGCAAGCGAGTTTTTGTCTAACTTGAAGATGATCCATAACATCTTTCAGATCAACTGATGGCCAAGGTTAGATTTGATTATACTCTTTTCATTTTGACTTAAGTAATTACTATCTCCCCATGCTGAATGCTTAGTTGTAACAATAAATTAACACAAGCAAGAAGAAGCATTCAATGAGTGCAACACATGCGCCCGCCAAGAGGCCTAAAGGCCGAACGTTTAACTTTGCCCTGTGATTTTGACCTTCAACTGGTTATTCTCAATATAGAAATAATTCTTTCGTGCCTAATATAAACCCTTCCATCCATTTCGGTTCACATCAGTTCAGAACTGTTTGAGGTGACTTTGCCCAGTCACCTTGACTTTTGACCAGCAGGAACCTTGATATTTGATTGACTTATCTCAAATTCGATGCTATTTATCCTTGTTTTCACCTGCACCCTTCAACAAAGCTTTATCTATGCCGGATAAAGCTGTATCAGCTGACTTTGCCACATTACCTTAAACTCTGGTCTGTTCTCAGAAACAACAGGGCAACATTTTGGGTGATCCTCAGCATATCCACCACGTTTGATCCAAATCAGATAAAATATGTTTAAGTTATTTTGTCTGCACACACGGACACATTGGTCGAATTTTGGCCTTGCCCTGTGACCTTGACCTTTAACCGACGTCAAAATTAAATCTCTTCGTTCTTGCTTGACCCTTAACACTTTCACTAAGTTGGCCCAAACCAAATCAAAATTGTTTTAATCAACTTTGCCCTATGACCTTGGCCTTTTACCTTCCAATTTGACCTTGACCTTTAACTGATTGTTCTCAAAATCGAATTTCTTTATTCGTGCCTTGTCGTAAACCCCTCCACAAAGTTTGGTCTATATCGGATAAAAAAGTATCAGTTGCCCTACCTCTGTGACTTTGACCTACTGTTATCGAGAATAACAGGTTTATACAATGCTTGACCTTAAACACTTTCCCTATGTTTGCTTAAAATCGGATAAAAAAATGTCACAGAAATTTTGGTCACACACACACACACACACACACACACACACACACACACACACACTGGTGCAGTGGTAACGTTCCCGCTTGCCAACTGGTGGAAGGGAGTTCGCGCCTCGCTCAGGTTGCGAAAAGTTTCACTAACGAAGTGGGTGGTTACTGTCCTCCTTGAGCAAGGGGACGGGTGTGTGCGTGTGTGAAGGTCACAGCCTTGCCCTTAGATCGGACTATATGAGCTTTCAGTTCCCTTCCGGGAGGGTAAAAGCTGACGATCACGACCATCAAGTGATCCTGACCGACCCGGTGAATTACACACACACACACACAGACACACACACACCACAGCTCAAAACATAACACCCACTCTTTCTTCCCGAATGCGGGTGCAAGTATGATGATGCAAGTCACGAAGCAGTGCTATGGAAAGGATGTAAAGCTGTGGTACTGGTTTCATGTTAATAAGTGAAGTAAGATGCAAAAGGACGAAAATTTGGCCTAAGTCGAAGCGAGATGAGTTCAGTATTCTAAATAACGTTTGAGGCTTCGTAGCACCTATTCCTAAACGCTTTGATTTACATATTACACTTTAACATGCTTTTGTCGCTTATTTATACTTTTGTTGTAAATATTGGCCTAGTTTTCACTGGTTACTTACAAATGGGTACTGAGGTATAATGGCGCGGGATAAATCGGTACAGTGGAGGTGTCAAGAAATCTCCGAGGCCAAATAGAAAGACGGCCTTGTTCCTGCCTCATAATTATGCCCATCGAATGTCATCCAACCATAACTTAGTATTCAAGGTTTGGGAGTGGCCCAGTTCCGTCAGGTTAAAACAAACGGGTTATGGTATAGGAGGTTGTTGATTCAATGTATCATAACTCTTGAAGGAACTGAGGATGGTAGTTTAGCCCCGTGACTACAATGACATATTTTATTCATTTTGTTCGTTCTACTTATACATGCCTTTAGGTTGATATACTAGTAATGATGATGATGATGATGATGATAATGATGACTCTACCGCTAGAAGATATTTTACTCAGCATAGGTGAGGCCCCTCATAATGAAGAGGTACAAGAACGCCATTAAACCCTTCAGTTCTATGACTCCTTCTTACGCTTTTCTTGATATCACTAGACGAGGGGCTTAGCTGAATCAGAGTACATGGTAGGAAAATCGATGGCAGAGCGAGGAAGGAAGACCAGTAATAGAGATGGTGTTGTGGTCCCTGGCTCAACTAAATGCGAACCAAGTAGACTACATTGTTGAAGCTGCTCCTATCCTGCAGTTTACCATTCGCCTTTCAGGGTGAAGGGAGATAAGGGGCGTTTGTATAACCAGACAGCAGAGACGCCCCCATATATTGGTGCCACCGCGTGAAGGCGTCCCTCTCCAGCTTTTGTTTTTGTTTTCTAGTATTATCGGCCTGGAGTGACAGAACGGAGTGATGAATTATGAACGCGAATTTTGGGGGCACTTTGTTGTAATTACCCTGGATGAAACTTGGGATTGGCCATCTACAGGGTGCTCCAGAAATATTACTTTCATAAATCAGGGAATGCATTCCTGACACAAATCTAAGAACAAATTACTAAGTGACATTTTAACTGCAATAAGTTTGAAGTTACTGTTGATAAAAGTTTGAGAGGATTACAATAAACTCCACATTCTGTAAATTAATTTTCCACCTTTAAATGTGAGGATAACAACCACACTCTGTCATGATGTATTACAGGTGTTGCTACCATCATTTACAACAAGTGCTCAAAGTTCCAACCTCCATCTAATATGCACGCTACATCTCGTCGCAGAAGTGAATGTCGCACACGTTCCAAGACCCCAGGGTTGTCACGAATACTTATTACACTTTTCCGCACTCATCGTCACATTTCTTCATGATTCGGGACCACTGTATTGTATGCCCTATTCTTTACATGACTCCACGGGTAGAAATCAAGTAGTCTGATGTCAGGTGACCGAGGTGATCAAGACACAGGACCGCCACGGCCCACCTATCTGACAGGAAACACCAGATTCAAGTATTCCCTCGTAATTCTAGAAAAATTTGCATGAGCATTATTATGCTGGAACCACAATCGCCGACGAATCCAGCATCAGTGGCAACTTGACTTCAAGAACACGTCTGTAGGTTTCACCTGTCAGTCGCTCTGGTAGAAGAACCGGGCCAATAATACTGTCACCAATAATGTCGGTGATGACACAGATGGGTCACTGCATGTGAATTATCAGCATTCCACGTCTGAATTTCATTTACAGTCCGTTGAGTTTAGTATGATCCTGCCAATCATTTATCGGCTGTTACTTCAATATTATTGCAATTTGAATTATTTTTTACTTAGTAATTTGCTCTTAGTTTTCTATTAGGAATGCACTCCCTGATTTATGACACGAATTTCTGGTACACTTGTAGAAAGAATTAGAAACAAAAATATGCACGCAAAACAAATATATAAACGTCCAGTGGAGGCTGACTCGTTGCATTTTATAATGTGTGCTTATCTATTTGTCTATTTACCTACTTTTCTATTTGTCTGTCTACATGTTGTTCTATCTGTCCATCTCTATCTATCTATCTATCTGACCGTCCGTCCGTCTGTCTGCCTTTATGTCTACAGAATGTTTGTCAGTATGTATATATTAGTCTTTATCTATATCCTGATGTCTCATCCTATAAGGGGTGGCCTCGGCAAAAGAACCACCAAGCATTTCTGTCCCTACACACCAACGACCCCTCCTCCCACAGCACATCACCCTTCTTAACATGCCCACGCACCTTATTTGTTTACACTGAAACCCCCTCACTGCCATGACATATTTTTCTAATTTTAATTAGACTACTATCAGACGATTGTAGCCTATTCTGGTATTTTGTTGAATGGAGCTGGGGTCGGGTTAAGTTTATGTCTAATCTTCCAGTTCGAGAAGTCTGCCCTGAAATGAATAAGATCGTCTGGAAACAGAGAGAATAAAATAAAAATCGTACACCATAGGGTTGAAAGTTTTAATAGGTAAACTTTGCCGCCATCGTTCATGACACAGTATTCAGTCCCCTTACAGTTGAATGACCTCAGTAAATACACGAACGACGAAGGTATGTAAAACACAGGAAATGCATGTGTAAACTGTGCAAGACATACAATAAGTTTACCCTAGCACGCCATTTACTGTACAGTTATTTTCCACCAAGTGTACAGCAGTCTATTTCATCACTTCTACTTTCCTTTTCTCTGCTGGCCATGATTTCTACGCTGGAAGAGAACTGGTATGCTTCCTTGCCTATAAAAGATGCTCTGATGCGATGCTTCGGAGAAATGAAAGAGATGGGCGTGCCTTAAGTGTGAAGTAGACGCATTGGAATTGTAGGTAAACTTGTCCCTGATCCTACATAGAAGACTGCTATGTCTTTAAAGTAAACGCAGATGTTCCTGAGATTTACACCTGAAGCTTATGCTGCCAGCAATACCACCCCTCTACGACAAACAAAAACATTATCCAACGTAAAACATTTCCGCAGCTGGGAAAACAGATGGTCGGAAAGCAGGTAAAATGAAGCAGAGTGTTACAGATTATCAAGTATGGAGTAACGAACAAGGAAGGAAGCCAAACAGCAACAGACTTGGTCCATAGATACCGAATAGCTATAGAGCAGAATAGGACTATCACGGCTATTTCATGAGTCAAAGATAAAGACGGCAGAGTAAGAAGACATCCCAGACCCACCAATCCCTCCACCCGAAACCGGCAAGGAAAAATAGGGAAAGACCACTACATGGTACAGAAAAACTGTCATGCAAAATTTTATGGGAGGGAATGTATGGAAAACAATATACCTTTGTTCACAGATAAAAGTTACAATAAGCTAAACAGATAATGATCACTAGGTGGGGAAAATGAGAAAGAACGACAAAACTGAAAGCATTATCAACTCCAAAAGTTTGCCGACACATCCTAGCTGGTCGACTGGCTGTGGCGACACATTGTTACATGACATGTCTTTACGTGACAGTAATATAATGTATAAACAATGTATGTAAAGGAAGGATACTCTCTTACGTCTGGAGAGGATGGAAGACAGGCACAGTGCTGACCGAATACCGTCAGCGAACTTTTGTGAGCTTTTACACTCACGTCTGTCAAGGAGGGACTTTTGACCTTACTGGCTCTATAATCAGTGTCGGATGTGATGCGGCCAGTGACTCGACGACACAGGGTGGAAAATGAGCGGGAGTGCTGGTGAGGAAAGAGGAGAGTGAGGGGGATGAGATCGCAGGGTGAGAGAGAGGGAAGAGCGAGAGGGGAGGAAAAGACATCGAGAACATGTAGGGGGAGGGAAAGAAGGAAGGAGAGGAGACAGCAAAGGAAAAAGGAAAGAGAGGGTGAGAGAAAGGAGTGAGAGCGATCAAGAGTGAGCCGGGGGAAGGGGAGAGAGGAAGGGCAGAGCGGAGGAGAGGGGAGAGTAAGAAGGAATTGAAAGAGAGAGTAAAGTGTAACAGAAGGAAGATGAGAGTAGGAGTAATAAGAGAGTGAGGGGAAAGAGGAAAAAAAAAAAAAGGATAGAAACAGCGGGGAACTTAAAGTGGAGGGGAAAGAGAGAGAGAGTTTTGGTTACGCAGGAAGAGTGAGAGATCGACAGAGAGCGAGAGTGAGCCTGAGGGAAGGAGGAATGAGGGGAGAAAAAAGGAAGAGAAAAGGAGAGGGAAAGGAAAGAGATGAGAGAGGGAAGAGTGAAAGAATAGGGAAAGGAAAGTAAGACGGTGAAGATAGGGATGAGACTGAACGTGATCAAGAAGAGGGAAAAGGGATGAAAAAAGTGAGAGAGGAAGGGAGGGACGGTGGAAACTCCTCGACATAACGCAATTACGGACAATCTCGAGAGGAAGGAAGGGCAGGAGGCGAAAAGAAAATGCTGGGGAAAAAGTGAAGGCGGAAGCGAGGACAGCGGAACTAAATAATCATAAAGGAAGAAGGCTGAGGAATAATGCCCATCGAATGCACGAAGACCATTAGGGCTGGTAATCAGTTTCTGTTCAAGTCAAATCTCCTTTCCCTAGAGCAGGACAGTCAACAATCGAAAGTACTTCCAGATCCTCATTCGTCTTGCTGGAAGAGGAGGGACAAGGGGGAAACAAACTTCGTCTAAGAGTCTGACCAGCACAAGAATCGAATTCGAGGTGTTTTAATTGCGAGCTGGATGTGCTACCACTGCACCACCGACTCCCTCTAATCACAAAAGATATGAATGTGCTCTTTGTTCGTTCATGATCATAACATTAGTTTTGAGATGGAGAATTATGGGTACGGAACATCTTCAGTGCTGTAAGTTCGTGCCTCTGTCCTATCCAACACACACACACACACACACACACACACACAACACTGAAGACAGGAAAGTAAGCAATGAGGATTGAAGAGCAGTGAGGGTGAAGGAGGGAAAGAGGAAGGGTGAGGGAGGGAAAAAGAGCAGAGGGGTGAGGGAGGGAGAGAGAGCCGGTGTGTTGTACTGTAGGCAGCAGTACATTGCGTGCACACTGAACAAAAAGCTGTCATGGTGCTGGTGATGTTTATGTTGTTAGGGTAGGGAAGGGTGGACTCAGTGCGCACGCAACAGGTAAACACAAACACACACACACACACACACACACACACACACACACACACACACACACACACACACACACACACACACACACACACACACACACACACACAAAGACACACACACACACACACACACACACACACACACACACACACACACACACACACACTATGAACACCTAATACTCCACGTCACCCCTGTAAATATGTGACAAAAGACCCGGTGCTTCTGAGGGCAGGGTTGCGGATGGAAAAAGGGAAAGTGAGGGGGAGGGAGGGTTTGGGTGGAAAACGAGAAAATTAGGGGGAGTGAGAAGATGAAGAGCAGAGGGAGGGAGAAGGTGGTCAAGATGAAGGAGAGAAAAAGTACGGGAAGGACACACTAAAGGTACGGGAGAGAGGGTTGAAAGTGACGGTGGTGATTGTAAGGTGAATCCTACGGTTAGAGTGAGGGAAAGGAAGGGTGAGTTTGAGGGGAAGATAAAAGTAGGTAAGATGAGGGGGAGTAAGGGGTTATAGTAAGGGTGACTGTGGTGGCAAACAGTCTGACCGGAGGACAGGGAAGGTGAGAGAATGGAGGAGGGGGTGAATCTGGCTGACGGGTTTGGGTAGTGAGAGTGAGGAAAAGTGTGAATTAGAGTAATCTGAAGGAGGGTGAAGGGGGCAGGAAGGATGGGTGAGTCAAAGAGGTGAGGGTGAGAGGCGTGTGAAGGAGACGTAAAAATAAGAATGAGGATGGGGTTAATGTGAGGGAGGTGGTACCTGCATGGCTAAAAGCTGTGTAAATAATTTGAGTAATAGATATAGCGTACCCTAAATATAAAAGGAAAATAAAATCTTCAAACATAAATGAACATACAAAGAAACAATAAGCAAATCAGAGAATAAATTAATACCCAGAATAAGTAAACAAGAAAGAGCACTCAGTGCATCACCTGCGCCCTAGAATTCATCTTATGGCAGAATATTTGACTTTGTCTTTGACCAATTCTCCTTAAAATCGAGTACTTCATTCTTACCTTACCCATAATCTTTCCACCAAGTCTGATTGAAATTGGATCCGAACATTTTTAATAGACCTTGCCCTGTGATCTTAACCTTTGGTCTCATGTTCTCAGAATCCAAAGAATTCCATTTCGGATGAATCTCATATCCTTTCATCAGGTGTGATTTAAATCGAAACAAAACCCATTGACTTATAGAGTCGAACGTATGACCTTGCCCTGTAACCCTGACCTTTGACTGATTGTTCTCAAAATCGAATCCCTTCATCCTTGCCTTACCCTCAACCATTCAGCAAAATTTGTCGAAATAGAATAAAACTTAGTTGTCTTTGTAATGTGACATCGAATTTTGTCCTTATCTTGTGGCTTTGACCTTTGACTGGATGTTCTCAAAAGCGAATCGCTAATCTTTGCCTTATTCAGAACATTTACACGAATCAGTATCTAAAGAAAAAAGAAAAAACCTATGACCTTTGGCATATTGTTCTTCAAAACAATTAGTCAACCCCTTGGCTGACCCTAAACCCTTCCACCAATTTCTGTCCAAATCTGATCAAAACTGTTAGTCGTTTCACTCACACACAGACACACAAGGGTAGAAATTTTGAACTTGCCTTGAGACCTTGTTTCTTAACCTACTCCTGCCAAGACAAACTGCACTTGTTCTTGCCTTATTCTCAACCTTTTCACCAAGCTTTTTCTAAATCAGGTATCTGTTTATTTTGCTCATGCCTTGTGACCTTGATCTCTGGCCTACTGTTCCCCCAAAACATGCACCTGCCCATAGGTTCACTTTCAACATTTACGGAATTTCGTTAAAAACGAATGAAAACTGTTTGGGTTATACTGTTAACACACAGAGACAGACAAACACACACACACACACACACACACACACACACACACACACACACACACACACACACACACACACACACACACACACACACACACACACACACACACACACACACACACACACACACACACACACGGGAGCGGGAAAGAAGGAGAGAAAGGGAGGTAAAAGAACATGTAGGGAGTGAGGGAGGGAGGAAAAGTGACAGAACATATTTGAAGGGAGAGAGGAAGGGAGGAAAGCAAGGAGGGCGGAAGGAAGGAAAGGAGGTACGGAGAGACAATATAACATGTACTGAAAGAAGGAAGGGAGTGTGGAAGAAGGAAGGGAGAGCGGAAGAAGGGAGGGAGTGTGGAAGAAGGAAGGAAATGTGGAAGGGTAAAAGAAAACGGAGATGGGGAGATGAAACAACATGTAGGGAATGAGAGAGGCAGGGAGGGTGAAGGAACATACTGGAAGGAAGTGAACCAGTGAGTAAGTGAGCGAGCGAGTGAGTGAAGGAGAGGGGACGCAGCGAGGGAGGGATGAAGAGAGATGGGGGGGGGGAGGATGTGTGGGAAAGCTTGGAATGGAGGAAAGGGTGTGACAGTACCTAATGTGTGTGTGTGTGTGTGTGTGTGTGTGTGTGTGTGTGTGTGTGTGTGTGTGTGTGTGTGTGTAAATGCAGGTATAGTAAGGGAGTTGATAGAAAAAAAAAGGGGGGGTGGGGGGAATGTCAATGAAGGGATGGTTCAGGAATGTACAGTCAGGGACAAAAGTTTGGTTTCTACTCCACTGCGTTTACTTCACAATTACTGTGGGGCATATCCGCCATTTTTCTCCACGACGTATCATACCAAAGAGAATCATCTTTAACCTGAGAAACACACCAAGACTCTCAAGGCCTAAGAATATTTGCTAGCACAAGAAAGACAGAAGTGGTTGGGAAAATTGTTGCAGGCGAAATACTCAGCTGGACTCTACATATTCAGAAATAATAATGTCACACCGCCATAAAACCTATTTTTGCAGACAGTTACGCATAAAACGCCAGGACGTACTGGACGAGGAACTGGAAGCGTGGGAAGTAGTGTTTCTCAGTCATATTTCATCGCATTTTGCCGGTGTAAGAGTACGTGAAGTTGCTTGCTGCTACTGACGTTACAGTTAAGAGAAGTGTATAACCATGTTGCTACTGACGTTACAGTTAAGAGAAGTGTATAACCATGTTGCTACTGACGTTACAGTTAAGAGAAGTGTATAACCATGTTGCTACTGACGTTACAGTTAAGAGAAGTGTATAACCATGTTGCTACTGACGTTACAGTTAAGAGAAGTGTATAACCATGTTGCTACTGACGTTACAGTTAAGAGAAGTGTATAACCATGTTGCTACTGACGTTACAGTTAAGAGAAGTGTATAACCATGTTGCTACTGACGTTACAGTTAAGAGAAGTGTATAACTTTTTTCAAGTCATGAGCCCCAGACGGAAATTATACTACACAATAAACCAACTTAACAGACCCAGAACTGGCACGACATGACATCTGCTTTCAAGGGTCATATGGGAAATGATATTGTAAAAACATGAGAATGGTAGTAATAATATATATGACATTATAATAGAAGGAGAGCATTATATTTTCTCAAGAACCCACAAATGGAAATGATATTGTACAGTCAGTGAAGTGGAGTCAATTTCATATGTTTGGTGAGCACATTCCTGAAGAGTTCAACCATCGAAGACAAGCGTTATTCCAGTTATGACTTTAGTTATGGTTTGCAAGTCTTCAATTGTCCTCAAACAAAACTGCTAAGATTCTTGACTTCTTGACTGTACAAGAAAAAGATCTCGCACAAGAAAAATGTACCGCACAAGAAAAATGTACCGCACAAGAAAAAGGTACCGTAAAAAAAAAAAAAAAAAAAATAGCACAATCAGAGCCAGTTCGATATTACCCTTAGACGGAAGGTATCATATATTCTTAAGTGGCTAAATGGAATGAATTATGTACAGCTGCGGACATTAACAGCGATACACTTCATTACAGTAAATAATAAGACAGTGAACAATGACTCTCGAAACACAGCAATGCAATCCTCGAAGCCCAACAACTTTTCAGAAATAAAGATACAGCGACAATCCTGCCTGTAATTGCACAAAAAAAGAATCTAGACTTTATACAAGACATTATATTTCGTCAAGAACTTAAAATAATAATAATGTCCAAGCAAGAACATTAACCCCATGAGTCAGGTGACGTATTATTCTGGCTTATTCTTGCTACCTCCAGACGATTCTGTTCAGTTTAGGGGAAGTCTATTTTTGTAAAGGGATCATTGAAAGCTATGACTAATCCCTTCCCCAGGTCAAAAAATCTCTCGTACCCCATTAAAATCGTCTAGTGATAGCAGGAAAGAGGGAACAGCTGGCTTGACGCTCTGGTTAGAAGGCAGGCTCTAAAAATTTAGAAAGATTCCCAAATAAATTTGATTCTGTACCAAAAAGAGAATAAAAGGAGCCATAAATCGCTTGACCTTTTTTCAGAATCAATCTGGGAACGATAATAATTATGAAAGGGAAATGGAGCAGTCAGTTAGCCCGACTTTACAGTTTGAAAAGGGGCATCATAATTTAACAAGTCCCCAAAAGGAAATTATACAAGAAAATGATGCTGTATAAGAAAGAGAATCATAGCATTATAGTTACGAGGAAAGCGTCATATTTTTTTTCAGACCCCCAAAACATATGATGATGAAGATGAAATAGAATAAAAGTAATGAGAGTTGTTCTGACACCATAAATTTTTGAAGGACCATAAGAGAAACGATACTGTAGAAGGAAGATAATCAAAAAGACAACTTGACATCATATTTTTCTGTAAACCCCACACGATTCTATTCCGGCAGGAGTCAGGAATAGGAACTTGATGGTGTTAAGACTTACCATTAGTTCTTAGGGTAGGGACAACTGTATTATTTTTTTCCAACTTACGCCAGGCGATTTTATTAAAGTAAGAGTGAATCACAGGAGATTAAGAGTATTAATACTTTTACCATAAATCCTCTCTTGGTCGTGACAGTTCAAGCACTACAATTCAGCTAACGCCAGACGATTTCACGGAACCCACATGGATATCATATTGTAAAAGAAAGGAAATGTAAGCAGGGCTGGTTTGATTTACTCTCTGTCCGTGACTAAAACAAGAAGGACGGAAGAAGGAGAAGTGCTATACAGTTACACAGATTTACAGGCCACACAGATCTTATCTTCCCTTGGTGGCTCGACCTCACAATGAACCTCAGCGACCCGATTGTGGCTTTCGTGTTTATCAGTCCTGCCACCAAAGGATTTTATTCAGCTTGTGGAAAATCTCTCAGACTGATGGGGCTAATGAAGGCTATAGGCTACCTCACCTCTCCAGTTTGTAAAGTTTCTCCTTATCTGAATAAAGCCATATGGCATTGGCTGGTTAAAATATGTGAGGAGTTATCGTAGTGATTAGAGCAACAGAAAGACTTGCCAATTATAGAAACTGAAGAATTACAAGAGTTTAATGAAGACATGGAATGCAATGAAGAGAGCGGCAGAGGAAGAGGAAGAGGAAGAACACAAGGGAGGGGGAAATGTGCAAGGGAAGAAAGAATGGAAGAAAATGAAAAAAGGAAGAGAAAGATGGAAGGAAGGAAGGAAAGTAGGAAGGATGGAAGAAGGAAGGATGGAAAGAAAGAAGGAAGAAAGGAAATGAACGCGTTTGGTTTGGGAACGAGGAGTTAGGAGAAAATGGAAGGAAGGAAAAAAAGGAAGGGGGGAGAGGAGGTACATGTAGGGAAAAGAAGTGGTGGGAAAAACAAGGAGGCTGGGATAAAGGGAAAGAGGAAGGGAGGGAAAAAGGCGAGAGAGAGGTAAGTAGGGAAAAGAAGTGAGAAGGAAAAACTGGAGGAACCGATAAGAAGGGAAGGACATATATAAAGGTAAATGGAAATCAGTGTAAAGAGAGGGGGCCCTTTAACATTCTGGGGACTGGGGGCCGTATTCTGGCTGTCATAGGGGTCTTCGTAACACAGATGCCTTGGCGATTCATTTTGCATATTACAAACTCAAAATTTTCTTACAAGTAATTTATACTTCTTTAATATCGACACAGTTTCCATCAAGAACACACAAGAGGAGATTAAGGTGCAAAGTGCTGAATAAATCGCGAAGAAAGAAGCGTTAAGAAGTTTCCATAAACCACTCTGAGACCCGAATTCCTTGGCATTCTAGTCTACCGCTACTTAACCTCAACGTCCACGAAAATAAACAGCCATCATTCACAGCGATAATGAGGCCCTGCATTTAAAGCAATTGTCCTGATATACTCCCCAGATAACAATGAAACTGCTGCAGACGACGACAACAACCTCGCATCCTCCCTGGCCAGACGAAAGACAACAGTTTTTCACCACTTCAGCTGAGTATCATATATGAGGGCCTGTTTGTCAACCTTTCCAGTCAGCGGATGTAGAGGGGAACCAAGGATAAGGTGGAGGGACGGGGTGGAAAAATATATGAGTAAGAGTAGTAAGAGTTGGAGGGACGGCACCTTGAAGGCAGTGGATAGGGTGACACGAAGGGTTTGTTAATGGCCACTCCCTCCAGGATAAAGGCGTCTGGCTGTAGATAGACTGAGAGAGTATTCCTACATCATTTCACCCCAGTTAAGATAAACGTTTCAAACTGCAGGGTTAGACATAGTCTTCATTAGCCCCTCCACGGTAAGAGATCCTTCCCATGTTGAAAATACAGTAAAATACAAAGTACGTAATCGAGCTGAAGGGATTAAGGAATTATCCTGATATTCCCCTTTCCTAAACTAAGTATAGTAATAATAATAATAATAATAATAATCTATCTATCTATCTATATACCTAGGCTGCTTCCCCCAAGGAAAGGGAGGTAGCCGAGACAGGACGACACACTCTCCATTTACTCATCCATTCAAACACATTCATTCACATCTTAGCCCCAAAGGGGAGAACGGACAGATCCTCACCGCACCACACTGCACAAGGGTCAACTGCGCAATGCAATCAGTGACATCCGCAGCAGGGCCCGACAGCAGAACTGGTTTACCCCTGCCACATCATAACAGACCCATCCCCTTACCCGCACCTGACCTGACTAGCTGATCAGACCAAATGCGGGAGAATATCCCCTCAGGGCTGCGTCATCACTTATTTATTCACAATTTCTCTCCATTAATTTCTGTCACGCACAGCCACTCTTCCTTGCTCAACAGACATCCCTCTCGCATCCAGCGCTCTCTTCACACTGTCCATCCATCCTATTCGTGGTCTTCCTCTCAGCCTTACACCTCTCACATCAGATCTAGTTATCTTTTTCATCAATCGCTCATTATCCATTCTCTCCATATGCCCAAACCATTGCAACACCCTCTGCTCAACTCTACCAGCCATCTCCCGAACAACTCCAGTTCTCCTTCGCACTTCATCATTTCGCACCCGATCCATACGCGTCACTCCACACATACTCCTCAGACACCTCATCTCCATTACATTTAAACTTTTCCTCTCTGCTACACCCATATTCCATGTTTCAGCCCCATATAATGCAGTCGGTACCACAACACCCTCATACAGCCTTCTCTTTACATCCATTCTAAGCGAACGACATTTAAACACTTTTTCATTCCTCCCAGCACCTTTCCTACTTCATTTATTCTAAACTTCACTTCTGCATCTATTCTTCCATCCACAGCAACATGTGACCCTAGATATTTAAAACAATCTACATCCTCAAGCAACTCACCATTCAAAACTATATTCATCCCCCTACCATCTATCAACCTCGTACACTTCATCACTTTACTCTTATTCTCATTTACTTTCAAATTCCTCCTTTCACACACCCTTCCAAACTCCTCTACCAACTGTCTCAATCTCTCCTCTGAATCAGTCACCAGTGCAGTATCATCTGCAAACAGCAGCTGCTTCAGATTCCAATCTCCACCATCAACATTTACCAGACTCAGACCACCTACAACTCTTGCATTCACCTCCCTTACAACACCATCCATGTAAATATTAAACAACCAAGGCGACATCACACATCCCTGTCGCAGCCCCACTCTCACGGGAAACCAATCACTCACAGCATTTCCCACTCTTACACATGCTCTACTATTTACATAAAAACTTTTCACCCCTTTTAGTAACCTACCATCAAGTCCATACAATCTTAAAACAGTCCACAAAGCCTCCCTATCAATTCTATCATACGCTTTCTCTAAATCCATAAATGCCCAAAACACATCCTTGCCTTTCGCTAAATACTTTTCACACACTTGTCTCACAGCAAACACCTGATGAACGCATCCCCTCCCTCTCCTAAAGCCACACTGCTCATCACTAATCACTCCCTCTGTACCCTCTCTAACTCTCATAATTAACACTCTACCATACACCTTACCTACAACACTCAACAGACTTATACCCCTAAAGCTAGTACATTCATACTTATCACCCTTGCCTTTATACAACGAGACCACACAAGCACTTGCCCAGTCAACTGGCACCATACCCTTCTCAAAGCACACATTCAACAATCTTACTAACCAGTCAACAATAGTCACTCCACCACCCCTCAGGCATTCCACAGCACACCCATCCATACCTGCAGCTTTCCCTGTTTTCATCTCCTTTACTGCCTTCTCCACTTCCTCCTTCGTGATCAAAGAATCATTCAACTCTCCCAACACATTTATTCCTTGCACCCTTCCATCCGCCACAATCTCAGCCACCCTTTCCTCCTCTACATTTAACAATCTTTCAAAATACTCTGCCCATCTCTTCCTTACTGCATCCATCTCAATTAACATCCTTCCATCCTCTGCTTATACTCGTTCTTCCTTCCCAGACTCTCCCTTTCGCACCCTTTTCACCTCCTTCCAAAACATTTTCTTATTCTGTTGAAAATTCTCTGTCAGCCGCCTACCCCACCTCTCATCTGCTGCCACTTTAGCATCACGCACAGCCCTTCTCGCTCTATTCCTCTTTTCCTTATACCTTTCATATGACATCTCATCCTTCCTCTGCAGCCACACTTCATATGCACGTCTCTTCTCGGCCACAGCCATACTTACTTCCTCGCACCACCATTCACTTCCTTTTCTTACACCACCACCCACACGTCTCACACCACACACCTCTTCTGCATGCCCCACCACAGCACTCTTAAACAACTGCCATTCCTCCTCCACGCTGCCATTTTCCCGATCTTTCACTGCGTTCCACTCATCTTTCAATTTCTCCTGATACTCTATCTTTTTCTCTCTTTTATCCAACTCACTCACTTTCAAAACCTCCCTGCCACACCTAACCCTCCTAGCTCTCACCCATCTCTTACCTACTCTTAACTTTCCCTCCACCAGGTAGTGGTCAGACATACCTCCACCCTCCCCTCTCAGAACTCTCACATCCAACAATCTTCCTATTACATTCCTAGACACAACCACATAGTCCATCAAAGCTCTATCAACACCCCTTCCACCCTCCTGTCTCACCCATGTATACTTATAAATATCTTTCTTCTCAAACAGCGTATTCCCAATCACCATCTCTCGCTCAACACACATCGCTATCATTCGTTCCCCATTTTCATTTCTTCCAGGCACACCATGCATACCAACTACGCCTTCAACTGCTACATTTCCCACTCTAGCATTCAGATCTCCCATCATTACCATATTCACATTCGCTCCAAAACTCTGCAGACACTCATCAACATCATTCCAGAAAGACTCCCTCTCTTGTTCATCCTTTTCACTACCAGGCCCATATGCACTCACAAACACCCACAACTCACGTTCAAATTTCGCTTTCACCCACATCAGTCTCGATGACACCTCCTTCCATTCAATCACACACTGCTGTACTTCCGGACTCACTAACAAGGCCACACCTTCTCTTGCCCTTCCTCTATCAACACCTGACAATCTTCCATTCACACTTCCAAACATAGATTCCCCCTTCCCTTTCATCTTCGTTTCACTCAAAGCTAACACATCCAACTTTCTTCTCACAAACATCCTCCCAATCTCCTCCCTTTTAGCCTCAATCGTACTACATCCATGCACATTCATAGACCCAATAATAATAATAATAATAATAATGATGATAATAATTATAAGTATCCCTATAAAGGATGACGACACCAGCCTTGTATCCTCCCAGTATGAGGACGGGTAACTTCTTTTTCTTCATTTGCTCGACGAGGTATATATCAAACAAGGGTCTTTTATGTGTAAGTAATTATCCTGATATATTCCCAAAAAAACAACAGCGACGCTCTTACCTATGACCATATCGACCTTGCCTCCTCTCGGCCAGACAATTCTTTTTCTCCTCTTCAGCTGGATATCAATATTCCCCAAGGCCAGGGATGGTTAGTTTTTGGGGTGTCCCTGCCAGATTTATTGCAACGAGGTACAGTTGTGATCCACCCTCGTCGGAAGGTGAGTTGAATCCAGGGCGGTTTTTGCACACCAAATCCCCTTGGCAACCCACATGCGTACACAGTGTAAAGCCTTTTCATCCATTCCGAAGCATTTCGTGATTATTACCACATTCGAATGCTAATCTCATGTAACAAGTGAATAGTCAAGATTAAAAGAAGGCTCTTTTGCGACTAGAAAAAGTGAACAGACTATAAATAAGTTAGACCTATGGATGGCGACTGTACTGGATTCACAGCTCCATTTGTATCTGAGGAATTCACCCATTATCATATTCTTGGAACCGCAGGGACGGGACAGTTTTTGTTTACTTTATACTCGTGAGTCAGAGTTTTTGCTCAAGCTTTACCTCAGACAAAGACTGAAGAGAAGTTACAGTCACGGTTTCAAGAGAACAAAAACTTACAACTCAGTGTTAAGGTCGTAGTTCGAAGTTTTCCCAGACTAAAGAAGAGGAAGAAACTCTTTTCCCCGATTCAATATGCGGACTGGCTTTAGCTATTTATTTATTTTTTTTATCGCTCAAGATCAAGAGTGTACTGCACAGTCCACCAAAAGAGCCGTGCCACCTCTCCTGAACTTTAAACATTAAGTCTTGGTGACATCGACAACCAGCACTGAAGACAGACCATTATCATCAATGTCGACTGCTTTGGATTCGCCGGACTGAACCAAGAGACAGACGAAGGGACAGGACTTTTGTTGCCGAGTTTACGTGACGGACGAATGGAAGGACGGACAGACGGATGGACGGACGGACGGGAGACAATGGTACGGAAGGCATTTATTACCTTCCCTGTTTTTAGAGTTTAGACCAAGCATTCCTCTTTTTCTTAGGATCTCATCCGGGTCCTTTGTCCTTCGCAACCTACAAAGAGTAAAATTTATTATATTGTATATGCGACTATTGCTGTTGTGTTTTTTCCCGACATTGTTGTGACAGTGTGCAATATAGTGCTTTTTGTATTCACTTGTTTTTTTTGCATTTTTGTGGCGCAGTGTAATATAGTGCTAATATTCTCTGCAGTGTTTTGACTCCAAATGATGAAGACCTTAGCCCTCGCATGGTCGGGACAACTCCAGTATCATATATGAGTTAACGCCAGGCGATTTCATTCAGGTGAGTGAGTATTGGAGTCCAAGTGCTACTACTGGCACCATTAACCGTCTCATGCTTGAAACAACTCTAGTACAGTATTATACTCCAGTTAACACCAGATTATTTTATTAAGCTGAAGAAGCACAGAAGCGTGAGTTTATTACAATGCAGAAAAAGATGGGTGACGGAGCTTTTACCCCTACACGTCTTCGTTTTATTCTGGTTACCCTCAGGAGATTGAACTAAGCTTAAGAGGATTTTTCTTTTTACTGGCAGGGTTAATCACAGCCTTAATTAGCCCATCACAACCACGATACTCCTCTACACTGAGTAAAATCGTCTGGGTACAGCGTGAATAAAATAATAATAAAAAATACGTCCTCTAACTGAAGGCATTAACCCTCTCATGATTGGGGCAACTTTAGTGTTCAATTCCAGCTAACGCCAGGCGCTTTCATTCAGCCGAGACTATAAGGGCCTGAGAGTTTTATACTGTCACCATCAACCCATTCATGATCAAGACAACTCAAATATTCTTCTGCAGCTTACGCCAAACGATTTCATTCAGCTGATAGTGAGTCACAGGAGCCTGAGTGTTAAAATCAAACTCCCTCGAGGATTGCAGGATGGAGTGTAAGAAACCAGAGAGGAAAAGAAAAACAGGAAACTGAGGGAGAAAGTCAGGAAGGTGAGAGGGAGAAGGAAAAAAAAAAATAAGAAAAATAAGGAGAGAAGTGGGAATGAAGGAGGAAGGAGGAGGTAAAAGAAACATGGAATGGGAAGAAGGGAAGGTGGAAAAAGAATGAGGAGAAGGAAAAGGAAGCAAGGCGTAAAGGAAAAAAAAGAAAGGGTGAAGTGTAGGAAAAATGGAAGACGAGAAGGAATGAAGGAAAGAAGAGGAAAAAAGAATGAAAAGGAAAAAACAGGGAGGGAAGAATGAATGAAGAAGGGAAGAAGAGGAGCAAGGAGGAAGAAAAAACAATCGCAAGAGAGAAAGAGAGGTGGGGAGAGAGAAGGAAGGGGAGAAGAAGGAGGAAGAAAGAGGAACAGAGGGAAAGAGGAAGGGAGAAGAAACAGGAGAATAAAGGGGAAAGAAAAAGACAATCACGAGGAAATGAGAGAGAAGGAGGGAGGGAAGAAGAGTTGGAGCGAGGCAAGAAGCGAACGAGAAATGCAAAAGCCGACAGGCAAGAAGAGAACGAGGAGAGAAAAAGGATGGAAGGGAGAAGTGAAGAAAGGAAGAAGGGAGGGACAGTCACGAAGAAGAGAAGGAGGGAGGGAGAGAAAAAGAAGTATGGAAAGATGAGTAGCAAGGAGGAA
The DNA here is from genome assembly GCF_032717465.1 of Coenobita brevimanus. Classification (NCBI taxonomy): domain Eukaryota; kingdom Metazoa; phylum Arthropoda; class Malacostraca; order Decapoda; family Coenobitidae; genus Coenobita; species Coenobita brevimanus. The sequence continues at coordinate 48,296,473 of NC_136966.1, forward strand.
AGGAAGGACAGTGGCGAGGAAGGGAAGAAGGAAGTCTTGCCTTGTTGCTTCCACATGTTAATACCACAGCTGACAAATGACTCGTGTGTGTGTGTGTGTGTGTGTGTGTGTGTGTGTGTGTGTGTGTGTGTGTGTGTAGTGAGAGTATGGCACTGTAACACTCTTTATCACTTCCCTACGAGTCGGTATATTCTGTTGTATTCTTGTCAAGTTCCCATACCTTTACTCAGCTTACGGGATGCTTTTCGAACTGGGGGCATTATATACAGCATCATTAATACTTTCATTACTACAGCACACTCCTAAACCGAGAAAAATGCCTAGTAGTAGCAAAGAAGACAGAAAAATAAATGAATGTTACAGCAAGGAGGGGCTTAAAACATTCATCCCTTTTGAGGAATTGTTCATTATAGCATACATCGAACCCCTGGAGACAGACACTTATTACTGGGGGGGAAGCGGGAAAAGGAAGAATATTATTATCAACGAATGTCCTGTCACTTATTCTGCTTCCCTCTCTCTCTCTCTCTCTCTCTCTCTCAGGATTTTTGTGTGGTAAAAGGTTGGTGGCTGCTTTTAATAAAAATGCCCGGAGGTAGCGGATATGGAAAAAGTGTGTGTGTGTGTGTGTGTGTGTGTGTGTGTGTGTGTGTGTGTGTGTGTGTGTGTGTGTGTGTGTGTGTGTGTGTGTGTGTGTGTGTTCATCTGTGTCTAAGTATGCATGTATGTATGTACGTAAGTATGTACTATGTGTATGAATCTAAGAATGTGTAAATGTATCTGGGTCTCATTTGTTATCCGGAGTTTTAGAGGCGGAGTATAGAGTAGCAGGTATCCACTAGGGTCTAGGCGACCGGATTTCACACACACACACACACACACACACACACACACACACACACACACACACACACACACACACACACACATACACACACACACACAAGTAGATGACCCAAGTGCAGTTATTTCCTGTTTTTCTTTTTTTTTTCTTCTTCTTCTTTCCACGCCCCAGCCATCTTTATTTTACAACTACAGGTTTTTCTCTTTGCTCTTATTTTCGTACTCTCTCTCTCTCTCTCTCTCTCTCTCTCTCTCTCTCTCTTCAATACGAATGGGGAATCCAAATTTTTCAATAGTGGTTTACTTGAAACAAATCATATGTGCTTATTACAAGAAATTTTAGCAACAGTGATGAAGCGCCTGTTAGCTCTTCAAAGGAACTGGTCTTTAGAAGTCGCCAAAGCAACGGTATCGGTGAACAGATGGTTGGGCTATACTGACCTACTATGCCTATTTTACTGTATCTTGGCCTAAATCTGCCGTCTCCCCATTATTTATGCTGAGATGTAACAACAGCTTAACACTAGAACGTGATTCTAGTCACTAAGAAGTGTCATGAAAAGGATGTAGAACGACAGTCATGTATTTTTCTGCTATTGAGCTACACGAAAATCTGGTCGAAATTAAAGTGAAATATCTATAGTTTGTGTTATCTCACAAATTTATTTTGCAAGACTCCTCGGGCGGTCCCTCATGTTGGAAGGCTAGGTGCCACAATTTATTTGTTTTTAAACCTTGACTGCTACTGTTTTTAATGGATGAACAATATCAGTTGGTGCGAACCTGAATAGAATAGCTACTTGTGTCCATGACCATGGAAGGGTCACTCGAGATAGCCTGGATTTCTCTCAAGGGAATAAAATCGTCTTATGTTATCCTGAATAAAATATTTGAATGCGTCGACAGCAGGGGAAGAGTTAAAAATTTGAAAATCATAATATAAGCATATCATTTCATCTTCTCATGCCACCTCCCCCCCCCCCGACATCAAGTCACTCCCGTTACATCCCATTCCGTCACACCCAATAGTCACAGCACACCCCGTCATACTGCTCTCCGTCACAACACCCTCAGTTCGTTGCCACACCACCGTTACGACCTCCGCCCTTAATTGTACCTTACGAGCAGTGTTACCATGATTCTATTGTCTGCCTTTATATATTCGTTTGAGCTTCTAGTGACTAAGTGAATAGAGTGCTTGTCTCGTGTTCAGTTGGGTTTGGGTTGTCACATGATTACGCTTTACCAGGGTCCCCTGAATGAGTGGTATTCTAGGTGGCTTTGGATATATCTTAACGCGTCTTTCTAATCGATTTATTCTGCACACCGTAACCATCCCCTTGTATGTCACCGATGCAAACCATGTCGATAACGATACCATATACATAACATACAAGAGAATGTTGTGGTTCAATGTACCAAATAAAGCGCTGGGGAAGAGGTGTCAGGAAGCCTCTCATGGCACCAAAAACAAACAGACTTCCATCACGCTTCTACACACATTTTTCTCACTGCACTGTACACACCTCCCAGCGATGCATGGGAGGTGAGGTGATCAAGTGGCAGTGTTGGGATGCTGTTGGGAAGGTGCATAATGGTTCCCAAGTTGGAGAAGGTTTTTAGGAACATCATATCGTTAAGGCGGTGTTTCCCAATATTCCAAGACCAACTGGCGTGTCATAAAACATACTTCTTGATATCTAGTGCAACACAGCTACATCAGAACACTAGGGATAAATGAGAGAGCGTATATCCAGTAACAAGAGTGGGTATTGTGACCGAAGCGGCGGTAAGTGAAGTTGTGTGGCGCATAGGACTGCTGGGTGGAGAACGGACATAGAAGATGGACACACACACACACACACACACACACACACACACACACACACACACACACACACATACACACACACACACGCACGCACGCACGCACGCACGCGTAAAAATACACACATAATCACACACACAAACACACACACACACAAAACACACACACACACACACACACGCACACACACACACACACACACACGCACACACACACACACACACACACACAAAACACACACACGCACGCACGCACGCACGCAAAAACGTACGAACGCACACCTGCTCTCACATTTTGCTCCTGTTCATGATGTTAATGACTATGTTGTCCCTTCAGCCACTGGCAGCCCAGGACACACCACGGGAGGGGAGGGGGGGGGCAAAAGAATGCAGCAGGGGAAGGTCAGGAAATCAGGGAAAACCGAGGGAAATATAAGAGCGGGGAGAGGAGAGAAATAAGAAAGGAATAAAGGAAAGCAGTACGTGATATATATAGATAGAGAGATAGATAGATAGACATAGACAGATAGATAGATAGATAGGCAGATAGACAGTTACATAGATAGATAGATTGATAGACAGGCAGACAGATAGATGAGGAAAGATGGAGGGAAAATTAGGAGAGAAAAGAAGGAAAGAGAGATAGGAGAAATGCACCAGGAGAATGAAGAAAAGTGGAAGAATGAAAGGAGAAATTAGAAAGGAGAGAAAAGAAGGAAGGAGGGAGACAGGGAATGTACCACAGGACAGCAAAGACAGGAGGGAGGGTGGAGGGAGCATTACAGGAAGAAGAGAGAAAAAGCTCGAAGGAAGGGAGATAATTTCCTCCATTAAACGAAGGAAAGAAGGGAGAAATAGGAAGACACAATGGAAGAGATGAAGAAGGTAAGAGGAGAGGAAGAGATGATGGAAAATAAGTTGGCGAGGGAGATCAGGAGGGATAGAAGAGAAGGAATGGGAAAAAAAATGAGAAGAAAAAGAAAATGGGAGAGAGAGAGAGAGAGAGAGAGAGGAGTAGGATATCCAAAAGAAAGAAACTAGTGCAGGTAAGCACAAAAGATGCTAACCATAATCAGGCATATACCATACTCGGTCAACTTTTACGTAAGAGAGAGAGAGAGAGAGAGAGAGAGAGAGAGAGAGAGAGAGAGAGAGAGAGAGAGAGAGCATTCGTAAAAAGCGATGAAAGGAAAAGGAGAGTGAACAAAAGGAAAGATGAGAGGGAATGAGGCAAGAAAGAGAGGAAGTGAGGTAAGGAAGAAGTGAGGGAGGAAGGTAGGAAGAAGAATCGGAGGAAAGTAGAAAGGGACAGAGTGGAGGGGAGCTTCGCCAAAGTAGGAGAGAAAAGAAGGAAGAGAAAAAGAGGAGAAACAAGGAGAGGAAAGAAGTAGGAAAGGAGAAAGGAAGGTTGTGAAAGAAAGGAGACAGGAAAAGAAAAAGAATGCAAGAGGAAGATACAGAATGAGGGAAGGGTGACGGGAGGCAGTAAGTGCAATGTGATAGAGAGAAATGAAGAAGGAAGGATAGAGATATATAAAAAAAAAAACTTAGATGAGAGAGAGAGGAAGATAGGAGTATATAAGAACAGACGAAATGGAATCCGTGTCAGATTAGGTAAGTGGAGAGAAAGGCAGGAGGAAGGAAAGGAGGGATAGGTGGAAGGAAGGAGAGAAGAAGAAAGAGTGAAAGAATGGGGAGAGATGAGAGAGGGGGAAGGTGGCGGAGAGGGAGGGAAGGATGGGAGAGAGGGAGGGAAAGAGGGGGGAGAGGGAGGACGGTGCTTCTCTCCCCAGGGCGTCAGGTGTTCTCCCTCCGTCCGTCCCCTCCTACCCCTCCCCCACCACCTCCTCCCCTCTCTCCCCCTCCCCCAAGGGTTGATGACCCTCCTGACGAAGGACAACAGCTTTCCACTTCCCCTTCCCTTCCTCATTCCCTCTCCCAGTCCCCTTCCTTCCCTCAGTTTCCCTTCTCTACTTCTCTCTCTCTCTCTCTCTCTCTCTCTCTTTCCTCCTCACCTCCTCCCCCTCCTCTCTCGTTCCCCTCCCACACCCCCTCCTTTCATACTCTCCTCATCCTCACTCTCTCCCCACTCTCTCTCACTCCCCTCCCTCTGTCACTCCCATCCCTCACTCCAACCTTTCCCTCACTCCATATTTCTTGTTCACTCTTTTTCCTTTCTCTTCCCTCTCTCTTCTTCCTCAGAAAAGGAGAGAGCTGTCGTCTTCTCTCTTCACCCTTCCTTCCACTATTTCCTCCCATCCCCATCTTTCCCTTTCACTTCTCTTCTTTTTTCTTTTCTTATCCCTTTCCCACTGTTTCTTTCCCTCTCTCCAAAATCCTCCCCTCTTCCGTCCTCCCCTCCCCTCTCCTCCCCTCCCCTCTCTTTTCTCAACCTCTCAATCAGCTGGTCCTCCTCAATAATCTCTCTCTCTCTCTCTCTCTCTCTCTCTCTCTCTCTCTCTCTCTCTCTCTCTCTCTCTCTCTCTCTCTCTCTCACACACACACACACACACACACACACACACGCAGACACGCGCGCGCCTTCATCTATTTACGTTAATCTTTTGGTTTGCAAATGCTGACTAGCATTTCAGCATCCTACTATGATGCTAATTAACAAGGTCATGTAAGTGAGGGACAGAATTGTAGTGAATTAAAATTCCGAAATATTTCTAATGCGTTTTTAACCAAACTTGGTGAAAGGGTTAAGGGTCACCCAAGGGACTGACCTATTAGTTTTTAAGAACAAATCAAAGGTTAAGATTATATAGCAAGGCCAAATGAAAACTGGTGAAATGGACGATGGCTAGGCAAGGATGAAGGGAACCGATTTTGAGAATAATCATCCAAAGGTGAAGATCACAGGACAAGGTTAAAGTTTGATTAATATGTATGTGTGTGTGAACAAAATAAAGCTCCGACCTTTCAACCACACTTGATGAAATGGTTGAGGGTCAGCCACAGTACTGATCGAGTTTAAAAAAAAAAAAAAAAAAGTAATCACATGGCAAGGTCAATCTAAAGTTCTCTTTCTTTTCGCTTTATTGTCTTAGACCAAAATTCCTGGAAGGGTTCAGGATAAGCCATGGATGAGGAGATTCGATTTTGAGAATAGCCAGTCAAAAGTCAAGATAACAGGATAGGATTAAGCTTTGACCAGTGGGTGTTGCAAAGTACCATATCGTATTTATCCTGACAAAAATTTCTAACCCCTTGAATCGCATTTGATGGGCATGTATGGTATGACTGGAGGGTCAGTTTAAATACTTACCAAAGAGACGCATTCCTCACTCATGACTAAGGTTCACTGAGTTCCATGCCGTCACGACATTGTACGCATAGTTGCGGAGGTTGTTCAGATCTCGTAGGTGAAATTACGTGACTATAGTACATGTTTGATTATGGTTAGCATCCACTGTGCTTGCCTGTGCTGGTTTCTTTCTCGCTTCTGGGTGTCTTATTCCTCTCTCTCTGTCTCTGTCTCTCTGTCTCTCTCTCTCTCTCTCTCTCTCTCTCTCTCTCTCTCTCTCTCTCTCTCTCTCACTGTTACCCCGTTACAATAATCTTCTTTAGTGGTTTTATATCTTTCCTGTCTTTGTCTTCCTAGACCCGTTTATTTCCCTCCTCCACCTCTCGGTTTCCCTTCTCTCTCTCTCTTTCTCTCTCTCTCTCTCACCTACCTACAATATTCCATCCTCTCTCCTCCCCTCCCATCTCCCCTCTTCCTACCCCTCCATCCTACTAACTCCCATCGTCTTCCTATACTGTAACTTTCTCTCTTCCTCCTCCTCTCCTTTACTTTCGCCCTCCTCTCACTTCCCTCCCCTCCCTACCCACTCCCTCTCTCTCCCCTCCCCTCCCCAGCCTCCTCTCCCCATCCAGTGACCTTCAAAGGGTAACTGGCCGGTGCACTCTCACCTCTGCTCCTGCCATGCCTCGAAGATGATTACACAACCAGTTACCAGAAAACGTATTGCAAAAAACTAGTAACCAGGATAAGAATTACAGTACACGAATTATAGAACCAGTAAACGGAACAGAAATTACAGTACACGAATTACAGAACCAGTGACCGGGGCAGAAATTACAGCACACATATTACAGAACCAGTAACATAAACAGGAATGACAGTACCAGCTACCAGGGCAGGAAGTACAGTACACATATTACAGAACCTGTACCCGGGACACAAATTATAGTACACCAATTACAGTACCAGTCAGCCAGGTGCGAATTACAGCGGCGATTAGGGATGTGTTAGGTATTGCCAATCGGATGACCAGGGATAAGATGCACGAAAATTCTTATGTCCAAATCCATCTCGAAATTCAGAATCGTTTTTTGCAGGAGACAAGTTGACGATCCTCATGTGTCTCTTGTTCTATTCTGCAGTATCGAGTCTTAGTTACGAGAGGGATAATATCAACGAGTCTTAGTTAGGAAAGGGATAATATCAAAGTGTTTTAGTTACGAAAGGGATATCTTCTTTTATCGGGAAGGATAATGAGAGTGCAGAAACTATGCTCGTCCCTTGTTCTTCTTGCTGATCAAAACCTGAGGTACAAGAGGAGCTGACTGGAAATATATTAAAAGAAAAGAAAACATGCCCGCCCAGGGTGCTTCCTCAGCCTCCTTTATGATATTGTATTTAACAGAAGAGGATGCAACCTTTCGACAGTCATAATACGCAAAATAAGATAGCACATTATCTCGTTAATAGTATATCCCAGTTCTAATTCTCGGGAACTGAACCTAGACCTCTCAGATAACAGAGCAGGCTACTTCTGTCGCACCAAACTGGTTTCACCACAGTGGCTTAAAACAGCTAAAAGGGTGTACGTGGAGAGATGGATATTCTTTCTTCCTTATAAAGCTTTCATATTAAATGGAAGCAAAGAAACCTGCTTCTAGACGCACCCCTGCCAAGTTGGTATCCTGCCAAGCTGGTGGGCACTCTTAACATGAATTTTATATATATATATATATATATATATATATATATATATATATATATATATATATATATATATATATATACTCGCATGAGTTATAAATGCTAGGAAAAGAAAAATGGAATACCGAGCTGTTGTCCACTGTTTCAAGACATCTTCATGCTATTACCGTGAAGATGTCTTGAAACAAAAGACGAAAGCTCGGTGTTCCACTTCTCTTTTCCTGGCGAGTTTATAATTCATATAATATACCATACGTATTTGCGATTCATTCTTCACAGGGGTAGAGAGAGAGAGAGAGAGAGAGAGAGAACTCAGTCATTTGGCACTCTTTAGCCAAAAAATTATTCTTTCTGAACTGTTCGGCTGAATCAGCTCCATGCATTCGTTAACCCCACTCTACTGCTGACTTTGTACACTGGTCTCATTCATCCCGCTGAAGAGTACAGCTCTCATGTAACAATGAACAGTCAGAGGCTGTCACTGATTCCCTTTAATTTCTCTCTCTCTCTCTCTCTCTCTCTCTCTCTCTCTCTCCTACTATAGTAACTCTTTTTCTGAACTTTCTGTTTGCATTCCTCCCACATTACAGCAGGCACGCAACATCTGACAGTTCCACACACTCATCCCTTTTATAACCAACTCATGCAAGAGTTAACCACTACTCTTAGCCTCTAATTTAGGCAACTGGTCAAATCTGGAGCTCTGTTTCTCTTTTTGTTTACCTCATTGCCCATTACCTCCAGTCTTTTAAAGTCGCTTATGCAGATATCTGGAGATGGATAGGTGTTGATGTTGGCAATTCCTCTTTTCAGATTTCGTTGAAAATTATAAATTTTGTAGGCTCTCTTCCTTGGGTTCTTTATTTTAGCATTAAATAAAACTAAGCTTATTATATCTGAGCCACTGTTTCTTCTTGCGATAAAGAGCTTTTGATCTTTCTTTAGTTTTTGCTTCGGATGCAACTCAGCTGTGTATCCAGTTTGTGTGTGTGTGTGTGTGTGTGTGTGTGTGTGTGTGTGTAACTCATAGTCTCTATGGTGCAACTACTTGTGTCGATCTTAACACACTTGGCAGTATACCTGTCTTAAATTCTCTACGATTTATGAACAAGACGGGTCAAGGTACAGGCCCCATGGTTGCCAGGTCTACTGTAGGTCGTTAACCTTAACCTGGTGATTTTCGTTCTTGTACAGCCTGTTTCCCGCAGCTCAGTGACAAAATAAGAACACCACAGTCATTCATCCTTTCCATTGCTGTTTTTTTCCGTGGCTAGCACCGTATACCCTTATAATGGCTCAGCACCCAATGCGAAAAGTTGACAGTTTTACGCCCATCTAAAGTCAAGGGACCATAGTTTACGGTATGTCTAGGGTTGTGTGAGTGTTGATGTCAGTGGTGTCTTAAAATGTAACAAGTCTTCCACTACAAAATCGTCTGGTGCCAGGAAGAATAAAGTAAAGGTGAGTAAAACTATCTGGTAGCACCAATAATACAATAACAAATAAGTAATCACTAAGAGAGATCAATGACATGCTCTTAACGCCTTCATCCCTAAGACGTTTTTTTTTTTTTTTTCCCTTGCTATCCCCTGGTGATTTTATTCACTTTCGAACTGAGGGGGTACGCATTAACCACGTCACTACATATCCGTCACACTTAAGCTGAATGAAATCGTTTGGAGAGGGCCTGATTAAAACAAAGTGTCATCGGACTGAAGAAATTAAGATTCAAACAGGAAACGTACGCTGTATAATGTTCCTGCTTGACAAGCGTGAAAAATATAACTGTCACTTTCTTCTGATGCCGGGGTCATCGTCTGGAGGTGGTGTTGCTTCCAACCGGAGGCTGCAGGTTATGTACGAATTGAAGGAGCTCAGGGATGGATGGAGGAGGAGGGCAGGACTGGAGGGGGGATGAGGGCAGGGCTGGAAGGAGAAGCAGGGAGAGCCAGGAAAATGAAGAACAACAGCTCCGGAAGGAGGAGGAGAGCAGGTCTGGAAGGGGGAGGAAGGTAAGACTGGCAGGAGGAGGAAGACTGGGCTGGAAGAGGGCAGTGTTGGAAGGGGAGGAGGGCAGAGCTGCAAGGGGTAGGAGGGAAGGGTTAGAAGGGGAGGAGGGCAAAGCTGCAATGGGGAAGAGGACAGGGTTGGAAGGGGAAGCAGGACAGGCTTGGAAGGTAGAGAAGAACAGTTCTGAAAAGGGACGGAGGACAGAGCTTGAAAAAGGAAGAAGGCAGGGTTAGAAGGGGGAGGAAGGCAGAGCTGGAAGTGGGGGAAGGGGCAAGGTTGGAAGAGGGACGGGGACAGGGCTGGAACGGGGAGGAGGGCAGGAGTTGAAGAGGGAGGAGGGCAGGGTTGGAAGGGGGGGGAGGCTGGAAGTGGGAGAGGTTGCAGTTGTTTCGAGTGTCCCTGTAAGACAGATAAGGTGCGTATCCATATATACACTGTAACGGGAACAGCCCAATAACAGACGTTTACATAAAACAGAAAGACATATCTGCTATATTATCAGATCCCACAACTGTTATCACAACAGCTCATTCACTTCAGATACTGCTAAAATCAGATAAGGTATAATTGTTTTACCGTAACTTGGCCCGGATTATTGTTCTTGTGTTCCTTATTTCACGTAGCTCAATGGCAGTAAATATACTGCTACGGCTCTACAGTGTACATCCTTTCCATAGCAGTTACTTGTGAGTCGTGACTAACACCAAGTTCTAGCGTTAATCTGTGTTACAAATCATCGTTAAATAGGGAGAGAGAACAATTTTAGGTCAAATCAGAGTAAAAAAAAAAAAAAAGTAGAGTAGAAAAAGAGCAACAGTCACTCCAGGCCCACGAAGGCCCGAGGCTAAGTTACCGCACTCCAAGTCAATTAAACAGCTACAGTTTCTTAGCCATCATACCC
>NC_136966.1:48312007-48357007 GCF_032717465.1 Coenobita brevimanus
TCGGAGGATGCAAGCCGGCAAAACGATGTCCATTTCAGGAAAAAATAATAATAAAAACAAAATCTTTATCTGTTAGCATCTAGATGCTTGGATATGTTGCTTTTAAAAGGCTGGAACTCATAGGAATAGACATGTACAGATTAAGGAAGACAGTTTCAGAAACGATCACTTGCACGGATGGACGACTGAGAGGATTAGATAATTCTGGTACTAAATGACTGGACAGAAAAGGTACCGCCCGCCCACACTAATTGTGGTTGTTGGAAGGGGGGTGACAGGATATTAACAGAGTTCAGATTAGTAGTAACAGTTGTAACAAAGATAGTAGTGGGATTGAAGGAATGGGATCTTTTCGTTAGCTCGCTAAATTATATCTCTGTTTATTGTCAGTATCATCAGATCCGTACCTTACGCGGCAGAGGAGGCTTCGTAGCATCTCTTCTTTAGCGATTCATTTTGCATATTACACCTTGATAAGATCTGGTATGTTATTTATATCCCTTTGATATCGTCATCGTTTCCATCAAGAACACAGATGTGGATATCGAGGTGTAATGTGTACAAATCGCCAAGGAAGAAGTGTTAAGAGTCTCCATAGCCTCTTAGATAATGATGCCAAGTTTCATCGTCTTTGTAATTATTCTTGTCTCGCATCTAACACCCAGCTCATGAATGTACTGTACCTTTTACCCACCAGTGTGGAGCTCCAGACATGTTATTACTACTATTGCCGTTGTGGTACCAGGTTCATCTTGACGTGAATTCAGTGGACTGAAACTGGCCACTTCAGCCGAACACTCCCAGAAATGTTTTGCAAGGGTTATGCTTAAGTTCTGCTTGTGCTGTGAAAGTAAGTTGTACGAGACGTGTGAGTAGTTGAGGTATGAGCTGCAGCACGACAGTGAGGAGCGACTGGACAGTTTTGCGTTATGACAGTGAGGTGCATTTAGTGGGAATGTATCTTGCGAAATGAAAGGCTGCTGCAGAATGAGGGCATACTGGACTTCATGTGTTGCGAGAATAAGCTGCATCAAATGAGTAAGTGTGTTATTATGATGGGAGAGTGGACGATGTGTGAGTTGTACTTTGGTGTTTGTACGGTACTGACGAAGAAAAGGACTGGGGCATGAGGCGCTAACAAACTTTGCGATCATAGGTGAATCATAGCTCAGATTTTTTCAGTAAAAACAGAAGAAATGGAAAGATTCAACATTCTAGAGCCTCTTCTTGTCCATCCTACAAGAGAACCATTGGAGGAAAATTATCGTTAACTAAGATTTCTTTTTTTAGGAAGGACAAGGAAACTTAAGTACGGATTTCCTCGGCTCTTTTTCCTTCAGCACCAACACCAAGAACAACAACTGCAACGACGACGACGACAACAACAACAACAACAACAACAACAACAACAACAATAATAATAATAATAATAATTATAATAATAATAATAATAATAATAATGTGAGTTGCGAGAAGGAAATGATGGCAAGTGTGTTTATGAATCACTCCCCAAACGTAGAAGGATTATTGACCCCGGCTGTACCATCTTCCAACACCCCGTTACATCTCGTCTGCTTTTATTTCCTGCACAGTACGGGTTCCCATGGCCATCTACGGCCCTGGAGTTATATTTTTTCTCTTCTTTTTTTCATGGGAGCCACAAAGGGTCGTAAATTCAGCGACAAACTCCAGCATCAAAATGTAATGGGCAGGGACAGTCAGGTATTTTTGGTCCCTTGTCAATTAGCTTGCAACGAAAAACCTGCCTGCGTACATGCACACCACTGGATTCCTGCTGCAGTCACACACACACACACACACACACACACACACACACACACACACAAGAATTGCTTACATACACGCACAACCACCTCAATCTCACAGCAGAGAGAGAGAGAGAGAGAGAGAGAGAGAGGGAGAGAGAGAGAGAGGGGGGGGGGAGTATACGTACTAAGCACAGTAACTGAACTCTCACAACTACACTGGAAAGTTCAAGCGAAATGCTACCAAAAGTCCAGTTAAGTATTAAGCGAGTGAAAATCTGATACTGGCCTTCCTATTTTTCCTTCTTTCTTACATATTTTCTTCCACCGAGTGACGGGTGAAACAAAACCTGGCTGATATCAGTGGCTCTTGGTAACTGCTACCGTAAAGACATTTTAGCTTTGTGCCACCCGTTTCACTTTGCGACATTTTTATTACTTTATACTGACTAACTTCAGATGATTTTACTCGGGGAGAGATTTTTCGAACACAAGGGATTAGTTGTAGCCTTTATTAACCCTCTGACTGCCAAATATCTCCAGTGAAATTAATTAAAGCGTCTTGAAGTAAGAAGAATAAAAATAAATAAAACTTCATCGGACTGAAACGGTTAATACATCAAAGAGTGGCATATGCATTACAGACAAACGTTATTCTGTTGACAAGCAATCCGAACACACATAGATGGTGAAACTGCACTCCGGCGCAACTGGTTAACAATACGGTACTGGGAGATAACACTGCCAAGATATAACAGTGATTATAGTACACAAACAATGAGGCTGCAGGAAGAGTGAGGATGTGGTGGGTGTGACTGAGGTTGTAAGGTGGGAGTGGGTGAAATAGTGTGGTGGATGTAAGTCAGGTAATGGATGGGATGTGGTGTGTGGTGGGTGTGGATGTTGGTGTGGCTCTGAGGGCGTTTGATGGGTATGTGTGCGTGTGGTGGGTGGGGTATATGTGGATGTGGGTGCGTTAAGCGTTGGTGTGGGTGTGGTGGCTGTGGGTGTGGGGTGGGTGTGAGTGTGGGTGTAGTGGGTGAGGTAGATGTGTGTGTGGGTGTGTTCAGCGTGAGTGTGGGTGTGGATACGGGTGTGGTGGATGTGAGTGTGGTCGATGTGAGTGTGGTACAATTGGCTGTGGTGCAAATAGGTGTGGTGGGTGTACTGATATCACATCAGCGTCAGGAACATCACCATCACCTGCAGTAAACACCCGCTTATTCCCGTTCGTTAACCTCTTCAGTCACAGGACGTCTTTTATCAATCGTGCGAAGCAGGATGGTATTATTCTCGGCAGCTGTACCCTATACAGTTGCCAGAGATTCAGGCTCTGTGTGTGTGTGTGTGTGTGTGTGTGTGTGTGTGTGTGCGTGTGTGTGTGTGTGTGTGTGTGTGTGTGTGTGTGTGTGTGTGTGTGTGTGTGTGTGTGAACTCCTCCAGGTTTATTTAATGGACCTGAATGAAACTACTAAGGTGAGTTCGTCAAGTTCCTGGGAAGGTCTTCCACTACACACAGTTTCAACCACGATTTTTGGAGGTGGTAAGCTCCCTAAGCAAAATTAAAAACTCTCAGAAACTGTGAAAGGAAAGCATATATGGCTTTGATATCTTAGTATATGTGGTACAATGGACTCTCATCCGTAGTGTGATATTTGAGGAGTAAAATAAAAACGATGGGAACTGAGGAAACTGAGAAGATATATATCAACCTAACTTCTTATTTCAGTTCTTCTGGTTACTTGATAATGCTCCCCGTTACATAAATTTTACCGCCGTTATTCTTAGAGGGGTGAGACCCCCTCCAAAGCTTATAAAGAATACAAAATAAGGGAAGAAAGGTAAATACAGCTTTGAGATCTTAGTACATGCTGTACAATGGACTCTAATCTGTACTGCGATATTTACCGAGCGTAACATCTCCCCAGTGACTGTTTGAGGGGTCAGCCCCTACCAAAAATAAAAACGATCAGAAATAGGGGAAATATTTGCATGAAGCTTCTCGGGTGAGTTCATCTGCTTACAGGGAAGTGCTTCCGCTATTTATAATTTTCCAACTCTGACTTTTAGGGGGGTCAGCCCCCCTCATTGAATAAAACAAGGGATTATCTTCAAAGACCTGCGGTGAAATTATGCATCATCTGATGCAACAACTGACATGTCAAATAAACTCTAAATTCAAGGTCGCAGCTAGGTTAGGATAAGTTAAGTTCCATCAAGAAAAGTTAAGTTAGGGTACGACTGGGTAGGGTACGGTAGGATAGGATAGGATAGGATAGGATAGGTTAGGTTAGGTTAGGGCAGGGTTGGGTAGAGTAGGGTAGGTTAAATGAAGTTAGGGTCGAGTTGAGTAGGGTAGGGTAGGGTAGGGTAGGGTAGGTTGGGTAGGGTTTAGTAGGGTAGGATAGGTTAGGTGAGGTTAGGGTGGGGTAGGGTAGGTCGGGTGAGGTTCGGGTAGGGTAGGGTAGTGTAGGTTAAATGAGGTTAGGATCGAGTTGAGTACGGTAGGGTAGGGTAGGGTTGGTAAGGTTAGGGTAGGGTTGGGTAGGGTACGATTGGTTAGGCGAGGTTAGGGTGGGGTTGGGTAGGTCGGGTGAGGTTAGGGTAGGGTAGGGTAGATCGAGTGAGGTTGGGGTGGGGTAGGGTAGGTTGGGTGAGGTTAGGGTAGGGTAGGGTAGGTCGGGTGAGGTTAGGGTAGGGTAGGTGTGGCTAGAGTTGGGTTGGGTAGGATAGGTTAGGTGGGGTTAGGTTAGAGTAGGGTAGGTTAGGTAAGGTAAGGATAGGGTTAGGTTGGGTCGAGTTGGGTTGGGTTAGGTTCAGTTAGGTAAGGTTAGGCTAGGGTAGAGATCGGTAGGGGAGGTTAGGTGAGATGAGGTGATGTTAGGTTGGGATGGGTTGGGTTAGGCTGAAACGGGTTGAGCTCGGTTAAGTTAGGTTAGGGTAGGGTAGAGATAAATTCTTCTTCCACCTGAGCAAGTCACGGCTGTATGATATCCAGACGCAATATGTAAGCCTACTGTAATATTGCGGTATACAAAGAAATACATAAGCAAACAGACATACATGCTTATACAGAATACAAATAAACAAATAATTTCAGGAGGCAGGTTGGTGCATACTTGGCCGCGTATTCTCGTTCAGTACGATGGCTCCCTTGCACCTTTTCCTCGCCGATTTATTTTTTGGATCCGGATTTTTAATATTATTTTGTACTTTACTAATACAGAGTACGGTGATATTAGAATTATTTAAGCAACATAAATGACGACAGGAACGTATAAAAAGCAAAACAAGTCGATTAGGAAGAGGTGTTAGTGAGCTTCCTTAACCGATGAGAATACGGACCTAGGATTACCAAAGCAGTGGACAAGACCCAAGTTTTGACGATAATTTCGGCAAGAGTTTGATAATGCTTGAAAATGTATGACCTACGGAATAATTATCAATGTTGACTAAACTTTGATTGTGAGATGCACGTGAAATACTTCAAATTATTACAGGTGTTCCGTTAATGACCATAAAAATTTGGGGGCTTATTTACACTTTTGTACACTCGATTTTAAAAATACGACCGTAATGTTGATCGAATTTCATACAACCACGATTTAGTTTCAAGTTCTTCGAGTGGCCCACTAACATGATGTAAAAAGAACCGAGAACAGTGACTCGCGCAAACTTACAGCTTCATCAGCAACACTAACGGAGCTGCAGGTTTAAGAAGGGGGACGCGACCAGCATATCCCTTCCTCAGCCACCAAACGTACCCAAAGACGGAGGCCTTTCACTTACCGGTACTCATATTTGTGCCGGTGAAAGGTGCAAATGACAGGATCAAGTACATAAGAAAAATGATGAATATATTCACTTTAATTCAACATCTGTGTGTGTGTGTGTGTGTGTGTGTGTGTGTGTGTGTGTGTGTGTGTGTGTGTGTGTGTGTGTGTGTGTTGATATTCAGCCAACTCTGCCTTACTCTCTCCTGCCATGAGCTGCCAGCCCAAGCGAGACTAAATGTTTAACCAGCAGGTTCTCATTATACTATACTATATATATATATATATATATATATATATATATATATATATATATATATATATATATATATATATATATATATATATATATATATATATATATATATATATATATATATATATATATATATATATATATATATATATATATATATATATATATATATATATATATATATATATATATATATATATGTGTGTGTGTGAACCTTGGTCATTTCGGTAATTTCGTACGCATACTTTTCATATCGTTTTTTTTTTTTTTTTCATTTACAATTCATAAACACATGTAAGTGGGGTATAAGAACACAAATTTCTTCAGAGTCAAAAGAGTTTGTAATGAATATACAGGTACTATCTGCGTGAAATTCATGTCTACTCTCGTGCTTCTCTCTTAATGGTTTTTGAAAATTGATCTTGTAAATCTAAAGCAATGGATAATAATGACACTGAACTGGGGCCAAATAAAGGTATCAGTGTCGGCTGCTGAGAATTCGCCAGACTGATAATCAAGGTCCATGGAGAGAAAAGTGGGTGAGGCGACGAGACTTTTGCTGCCGATAGTACAGCCAGGGTTGTAAGTCAGCTTAATATTCCACCAATTCTTATCATTTTCTTCTGCTGGCTAATACAGCTTAGGTGAGAAACGGTTGGCATGTATCTGTGCCCATTAATGATTTTACTTGACACAGTGTGTTAGGGAAGAGAGTGATGGACACTCTAAGTGCGATTTAGGCGCAGTGGAACAACAGGTGAACTTCTGCCGCTACGCTAATTGTACCTTCAGAAACAGCCTGAAGAAGAATGCTTAGAATCAATGCCTAGCGACTGCACAAGGGTCATTAAGGCAGACAATCAGTACAGTAAAAAATCTCCCCCTAGAACAATACATAATCGATATAACATCCAGGTCCACAGTAGCACTGCTGGGTGAACAAGAACTAAATGGAAATAAAACACACTTCAGGCTGAATATCTGAGGTAAAGGGCATCTGCTACAGTTCACAAGAGGTCACGCACGCATACTCGCACGCTGCCACACAGGCACAGTTATTGCGTACGTCAAAACACACACACACACACACACACACACACACACACACACACACACACACACACACACACACACACACACACACACACACACACAAAACCTTCCTCTACGTACAGTAAGTGAGTCCTTGAGGATGTTGGCCCCAGTGCAGAGACTTTAACTTTCATGATCTCAGCAGTATCTTACGGCTTCATGATACCTCTTTCTTAGCAGTAAATTTTTCTTATGACACCTTAATATTCTTTTGTATAAGTAACGTCATAATATCGATGTGGTTTGCATCAGTAACATACAACAGGATACTGAAATGTTATGTACATTTTAAATACCTAAGGAAAAGGTGTCACGAAAACACCAAAGCCACTTATAATATGACCATGGGGACTATTCTTGTCGGCCATTAATTGTTATTTTTTAATCTGGTATATTATTTTTATATTATTTATGAAAGCCAACAGAACATACAAGGGAACTAGTAAGGACCCAGAGAATGTACATCTCCTTCTGCACCAATGAAACATATGAATTATTACTGTAATTTTTCTTTCCTACCAGACGAATACTTTTATGAGATCACATAGTCAGTTAAACTCTCTGGCCTTTGTCTACTCTGTTGTACAACCACAAAGAACGCATATCCCCACAAAAGCCAATAATATATTTTTATGGCTTAGTCCTGCATCCGGATCCAGACCCATTTCAAACTCTAATCAACTCTTCCTTGACCCACTGTCCACCTATCAATCAGATATAGGCGAATACATAACTTCCGTTCAACCTCGTTAGCAGTGGTACGTACAGTATAAGCCGAAGGTTAATATGCAAGGTAAACTGCTAAAGAAGAGGGGTTCAAATGCTTCCTATGCTGATGTAAATATCGTCCTTGGTGACAAAATGGAGGTGACGGGGTCTGGGAATCTGTACACATGCAGCCCCAAAAGTATATTAACCAGATGACCGATGGTTTCACAATATACCTTGTTGCTGTTCTGTGGGATATATTTGTGAACTGATTGTGTATTCCATATACTAAATAAAGTGCCTCCTTCACTATATATTGATAAAAAACAGCAAGCATGCACATTCATGAAATTTTTAGGTCTCCACACACCTGTTGTAACCCTCAGTTTCTTTTTCTTTCTTTTTTCTCAGTTCCAAACACTTTTCAACATGATGCCATTCCCTATTTCTTCAAGCACTTCTTTTCAAACCTGACAAACTTATTCCTTGGGCCAATACTTCCACAATTTTTTTTAGTCCTTTTTAAATTCTGATGTCGACCTTCTGAAGAGATTCCTGGGGTAAAACGTCAAATCATATACTCGTAAACACACAAATGTTGGGATCCTATACTCTTGTATGTTCATTAATGATCATGACAATTTGAACAGAAGTATATCACTGTACTATAGCTGTGTGGAGACCATTTGGATTTCCTAAGGAATATAAGCAATTCCTAATTTCAAACGCTTCGTCTACGGTTTCAAAATGTAAAGACGAAAAACTTTCCGACAGTTTTCGTATCAACTGTACCTGTGATACATCCCAGCCTCTCTCTCTCTCTCTACAGCAGCTTCATGTATGGACCTTTTTTTTTTTTTTTTCCTGTGGCTACT
The DNA here is from genome assembly GCF_032717465.1 of Coenobita brevimanus. Taxonomy (NCBI): domain Eukaryota; kingdom Metazoa; phylum Arthropoda; class Malacostraca; order Decapoda; family Coenobitidae; genus Coenobita; species Coenobita brevimanus. The sequence goes on from NC_136966.1 coordinate 48,320,478, forward strand.
TTACTTGCTACCAAGACAATTATATACAGTGTAGGAGCGCCCAGTAAGATTGACGAGGTTATTAACGGTTGCACCTACCTATTCCAGTTTAAAAGTCAGCCCTATCCTGAGTAATGCCACCTGGAAACAGCAAGAATATAATTATAAAGACGACATGGTAGTGAAAGGATTTTAGATGGAAGAGGGACTTTGAAATTTATCATGCATTTCATTCCCTAACCTCCCACATGAAATGTTAAGCCCTTCAATGCGGTGACCTATCTCAAAAGTTAGTCTTGTTACTATCAATTTTACTAAGCTTACAGGAGCCTCTTGGCAGTGAGGGAACTTATAAAAAATGTATTTATCCCTTCCAGTGAGAGATGTCCGTCCTAATTCGGACAAAATCATATTGATTTAGCAAGAATAAATAATAGGAAAAGAAAATTAAAGAATGGGAGCCACTGAAACCAAATGATGCTTTTCACTATGAGAGGGAGACTTCTGACCAAAACCTGATTAATTTCTCCGTATACTAGCCTCAACTTTTGCCTTAATTCGCATCAGGGAGAACAAGAAATAAAATGTCGCCAGAATAACAGGTTTGGTCTTCCGGGGACACTGTTTTTGAGGTAGGTGATAGAGGCAGCTTGAGAACCTTCCCATGCCTCACCCCTCCAAACCGCATATATGAAAGTTTAAGACCAATCACGCTTATCTTATGCGTAATTAAACACTAGTACATTAATCTTATCAGGGTTAACTGTGTGATGAGCATGCGATTATTGTGGGGGACTAAAGATTAAGTTACACCTGCTGCTGGCTATGATGTAAACATGGCTCCCTGGACCTGGAATGAGAGAGAGAGAGAGAGAGAGAGAGAGAGAGAGAGAGAGAGAGAGAGAGAGAGAGAGAGAGAGAAGCTGAACAAAATGAGGACAAAGAAGAGAGAAGCATGAAATGGCTTAGACAATATACATGTACATGGGAAAACCAACGTGTTACATGCAGAAATAAACTTGCGAGGAAGAGTAGCTATATAATCTCCTAACCTAACTAGATATAAAGTCCTTAGGGTCGGATTCTTGACGTGTTATGCAAAGGGGACAAAAGATATAATGCATTTTAAATAATTCTAGCACCGTTTTCTTCGCTTTGTTTATAAATGCCCCAACATGCTTTTTCTTACCGACTGATTTTACATATTACGCTTTCATTATCTCGTGTGTGTTGCTCATGTCTTTTTCACATCAATAGAAGTTATTTAATCCCTTCAGTCCAAGGATTAGACTTATATTCTTGTTATCTGGAAAGGCTTTATTCAGATTAAGAGAGATTTTTCGAAGTGGAGGATTAGAGCCTTCATCAACATCCTCGATAAGACGTTTCCCCTAAGCTGAATAATATCGACTGGAAGTAGCAGGAATATAATTTTGAACTGCGTCGCTGGGTTCAAAGAGTTAAGCAATAACCGAGAAAATACTTATGCGCCATTTGCAGGTGTATGCTTATAAGGAAGAGGTACTAGGACAGTCTCTTTACCCTTTACTCGCCAAGAGGATGAATTCATCTCCTATGGGAACATTACTAAAGGTTAAATAAGGGACATGGAACATTAATGTTTGTACGTACCTATGAGCTTGGCGGGCATGAGGCGGTAGGCGAAGGACAGTCAGCCACGTCTAACTCACGCAAAATTCCATGCGCATCGAACTCAGCCCAGCAAAAGGTCAAACTGAAAAGAATACAACCCTTAGAGGCATCACTACATACACACACACACACACACACACACACAACTTTTTCCTACCGAGCTACCCCACTGCTTTAAAAGGATGCCCAGTACGAGTGGAAATTACCAAGCAGGTCTGGAGAGAAGATAAAAGTACAAGCACAGGAGACAGCAACAGTGATTTCCTCCTACTTCCCAGTCACATTCCCACCGATTTTATCTTACGTCGACATGGTGCTGATTTTTTTTCCCCAGTTGATGCCGACGGCCATGTGTTAAATCCCTTCAATCCAATATCCAGTGAGGTCTCTTGGTTTATTTTTTCTTTTCCAGACGATTTTATTTGATTTGATTAATTTTAGGAGAACCCCCCTGGTAGTGAAGGACTAATGGAGGCTGTATCAAACTCCCCCAATTAGGGAAAAAAAAAAATCCTGAATAAAATTGTACGTAAAGAACAACAAAATATGCCATTGGACTGAAGAGATTACAACTTCAATCGCCAACGGGAATGCAAGTCCTTCGTATGTAAAGGGCATTTATGGAACTTCAGTAGTTGTTGGTTTTGATCAGTCTGCATCAAACAACAACCTGGGCAATGAACAACAGTGGACAAGAGACACGTTTTGACCTTCTGCACGTGGCTCAGAATTTTCGTTAAAAATTCGGGGCTTGTTTTTTTTTGGTTATTTCAGTTTTATAAATACGACCGTGTAGCTTGAAGTATATGTCCGTGGAATCCTGGTCTCTTATTCGACTCCTAGGTGCTTCTCTGCTCAGACTGAAGCACTGATTTTAGGAGTGACAAATTCTAACCCAGAAACACAAGCACAGTTTGTACGGCATCCTTCATTGTGAATATCGGGAGGTCTAGATGATGCTGTTGTTATCACTGGTCACCTCAAGTTTAGAGAATAAACAGGAACTGACTGTAAACAGTGTTACCTCTAAAGAAGCTTGTAAGGCGAAACGCTGAATGACTAGGGTGTGTACTCTGGCGTTTCTCTTTATGTATTACTTATTAGGTACTTACATATTATTAACTTTTTTTTTTCTTTTTTTTTACAATGAATACAGTTCGATAATGTCAATATTTCTTCCATTCACTTGGTCGTCATTTAGCAATAACAAAACGGTAAAGGGTCACAGCCAATTTCAAATTACCTTTCCAGGTCAAGAAGGGCCCGAGGCGGAGACCATCCTACGTCCCTGCTTGCGTTTATATGATACAGGAACATTCAGCTGTCTCCTGGATTCAACATTCGGGGTAACACACGGCCGTCTGCGACCCGATAATTCTACCAACATACCGCTAAGTCCCGCTAAAACAACATAACAGGAAGCATAGACAGTGATTACGTCCTTAATATTAACATAATTTTGGGCAATTGGCTAAAATAACTGATAAAAGAAAGCTAACAAAATTAGCAAAATTTACATAACTTCGAGTCATTCTCTAAAATAAGTGGCAAAAGAGTAAATAATGTTTCCAATGCTCAAAATCATCCGCCAAAGAGTACATAATGCTTGTAATAGGTAAGAATTGACCGGGGTGGGAGTTATTTCCTGTTGCTGCCGCTATGACCTGTGTGAGAACCACAACAGAAATTCCTGGGCGGCATTTTTACCCTGACGCTATTTTCCCGGGGGAGGCGGGGAGGGGAGGGGTGGGGAAAGGGAAGGGGAGGATTGCTAGAGGAAGGGGAGGGAAGGGGATAGTGGAAGGGGAGAATGGGGTGGTAGTGAGGGGAGGAAGTAGAGAGGAGGTAGATTTTGGATAAGGAGAGAGGAGGCAGTAGAGAAATACGAGAAAGATAGGGTAGTTGGTGGTTGTAAAAAGGAGGGGATATCAATGGAGGAAGATGTGAAGGGGTAGGAAAAGGTAGAGGGGTCAGTGAAAGGGGCTGGGTGGTGGAGGAAGGGGGAGGAGGAGGTACTGAGATGATACTGTGAGGGAAGGAGGAGGGAGGGGAGGCAGTGGAGAGGGTCGAAGGGGTAAAGGGAGGAGGAAGTACAAAGGCGATATTGTGAGGGGAGGAGGGGAGAGTGAACGGTGCATCAGAGTTAAGGGTTCATCCTCTCACCTCCTTGACCTTACATCCTCTCACATTGTAACACCTAGAGGTCTTACTCCCTTGCTCCAGGTGTCAACAGATATACATAAAAGTTCACCGTAAGTTTTCTCGTAAATTGTAACAGTACTTTTCCCTATATCGGGTAATCTTCTCTCTCTCTCTCTCTCTCTCTCTCTCTCTCTCTCTCTATCTATCTATCTATCTATCTATCTCTATCTATCTATCTATCTATCTATCTCTTTTATTGCCACATTAATTCCCTCTTGTATTTTATGTATGCTTGTGAGATGAAGCCTGGATTCCGGTAGCTTCAATGTGTGGATGATTTTGTGGCTCAAGTCTCTGGGTATTCTGTTGATAGGTCTGTTTTTACCTGCGACGATAGCCTGCAAGTCAATGAGTGGACAGCTTTCTTCTACTCCTTCTGCTTCTGGCGGATTCGTTAAAAGGAGGTCTTTGGAGACATAAAAGTCGTACCATATATGGGAATTTGACATGGAGAATCCAAATCTGCTATCAGCTGAATTATATATATATATATATATATATATATATATATATATATATATATATATATATATAATTGGTATGAGAAGTTGAACAGGCACATTTGGTGCACTAGGGAAATAAGTCCAACAAAATTGTTCCTTTCTCGACACTCCCGGGATCATCAATACAATGACCCATTACACTGTCGTCCCTTTGCGGAATATGTAGTTATAAACAAAACTCGCTCCGAAAAGGTTATTTGATTCAGAAGTAAAAATACATGGACATAAATTACAGAAATCATCAGTAAAAAGAGTCTGAAAAGTTGGCTAGATTCGGGATTGAAAACAAAACTGAAGAACATAATATGATGAAAAAACAATAGTCAGAAAACCTGACTGAGATAAGAGTTCGACCAAAAAAAAAAAAAAAAAAAAAAAAAAAAATCTTCGACACTCCCAGAGGTCATAGTACAACGACTCATTACAGGAAGTCACCACACACCGCCCCCGCTCCCCCCGCATCATCCTTCCCTCATAACCACACCTCGCAAGGGACAGACAATTACACTCCTCTCCACAAAATAAAGTATAAAGCTTATTAATCTCGGAGGTAAAATTATATGAAATAAACATATAGGATGTGTAAATTGTGTAAATGACAAAACAAGGAAAAACTCTGAGATAAAACTGGAGGAAAATATTACAGGGATACACAATTATCGAAAGTGTTCCTTCTTCAACTTTTCCCAGCAATGCGACGACGCAGTGACACCTTCCTTCCGATGGCGTCTTTTAAAGTCTTTTTCTGTTCTTTCTAATTCCAAAGTACCTTATACAGGTTAGCTGTGTCTTCGAACTGGAGGAGTGTGTAGTACCTTCTTTCCTAATCTCAAGGATCACAGCTCAACGACCCATTACAGGAACCCACCACCACAAGGTGTCGTCTCAAATCGGAGGTCGGCCATTTTTATACCCATGGGACATCACACCAAGCTAGTGGCCTAGCATTTCGCCATCATTCTGTGAATGAATAATTTAAGAATAATTTAAAAACAAAAACAAAGAAAGGAATTATTAAAGTGTTCACGGTTGTCAGAACAAGCAGAAATGAGAGGAACATTTATACTTCCACAGGTTACCGAAGACAGGCCAGCATCAGGGGAAAATAAGTAAATAGAAAATAAAACTGTTTGAGCAAATGGGGTACTTACGGTTGCTCGGTTGATCTAAAATCTCGATGGAAAAACTGGATAACAGCAGAATCTGTTCGGCTCGTTTAGTGTCTGACTCAAAAAACTTTCATTTTTCTTATATCCCTCAGAACTCCTCAGTCAGCTTTCTTTTGGACAGCACAGTACCACACTGAGGTGGGAACTTCCACCTTAGGAGATGAAGTCTTTGTCACATGGTCATGGTAAAAAATGAACCATCAGACACTGCTTCATGCACCGGCCGTATGCTTGGTCAGTTCGAAATTTGTGGGAACTGCACAGTCGAATGAACAGCGTGGAAATGAACTCTAACTTAGGACTACACTTGGATAACAGTAGTATTTCCCGAGCAGCTAATATTTCGTCTTACATAGTTACCTGCACGGAGCACGCACACTGTAGTTAAAACATAAATATACCCGTTGGATAAACAACTTGTACTAGTCTAACATAACGTTGCTTTCATTATACTGTACACTTCCCATCAATTGCTCTTAACCACACGTCCCGATTCCAACCACAAAACATCTGACTGTAGGCTCCGGTGACCTTTGAGATCTTCGACAAGGTATTAGCTTGGTGAGAAACCCATACAACGCATGATGCCAAGGTATGATATCCTGCGTAACACGTTACACTCGTTGAAAAACTTGTTCATCCCAGACGGACCTTCATCAATTATATTAATTTTTGCTGCATAGCGTTATCTTCTTGTTGCGGACCATCTTTGTACTGCACATCTGAGTAACCCCGAACTAACTTGCCGGTGCCTCTGTATACTCTGACATGATAAAACTAAAATTTTAGCTGAAGACTTCTTGAACTTGCACCTCAGTGTTTACCTTAGTACCGTCTATCAAGGACTTTCTGAATATTGATGACGCTAGTTTAAACCTCTCTCTCTCTCTCTCTCTCTCTCTCTCTCTCTCTCTATATATATATATATATATATATATATATATATATATATATATATATATATATATATAATGGCTGAGTTAGAGCCGACAGAAAGCATAACAAAATGACGCTAGTGCAAAATTAATCTTCTATGCAAAGTAAATAGAAATAGTTATAGTTATAGCCAAAGTTAAATATATAGGGAAATAAATTTCCAAAATATGTGAAAACAAAGCTAGTCTGGAAACTTGAGTAAAGTCGATGGTATATATAAACGAAAATAAATCGAAAGGAAGTGTAGGTAAAGAAAAAAGGATGAAAATGTGGTGAATGCTGGAGTCGGAGGTAAAAGTAAAAGCGCGATAAAAAATGTGAATACAGAGAATTACTTTGAAAAAGCTTATTACAGTCGAAAGTGAGAGAAATATACAGATACTGTGAATAAAAAAAAAAAGGGGGAAATAAATTCAGTAAAAGAGTCCTTTCTTCGATATTCCCAAAGGCCACAGTACAACGACCCTTTACAGGCAGCCACTACCACCTCAGGTATCATCCTTCCATAACAAGAATGCGCAGGGACACACGTTATTAGCCTCCCCCTTCCCCTGGCAAAACATACACAAATAAATAATAAATAATAGTATGCAAAACTTGTTAAGCCTGGAGTCATGGATAAAACAATATGAAAAAATGAATCTAGTGGAAGTGTAAGTATGAAATGGTAAAGAATGTTATACGAAGTCTTTGTGTGAAAAGGTGACAAAAATTGTTAATATGAAAAGGTTACTTAAGTTACAGGATGTGTTATTATGACACGATGACTAAAGTTTGGGTCGGAGGTAAAAGTTATCGGAAATAAAACAGCAAACGTGTTCTTTCTTCGACAATACAACGACCCATTACGGGGAGGCCCACCACCCACTTAAGTATCACCCTCCCATAACAACACCAAGCCGGGACAAACACAGGTTATTAGCCTGCCAAATTGGTGGGGATTACAGCGGAATATCAAGGGGCTGGTGTGCATCCAGAGGTGAACGATGGATTGAGGGGGAGCACGCAAGGCTTAAGTTCGGCCTGACTGGATGAGAGAGTGTTTGTTGTGAGGCTGACTGAATGGAAACACCGTAAAAAGCTTGGAATGACGTTCGGTTGTATGATAAGGCCCTGTTGAATGTCTGTTACGAGGCTGACTGGATTGGGAGACTTGTGAAAGTGAATGTAAGTAAAGACTTAACGGACTGGTATGGGGTAGACGATATGAAGACGCTGTTGTAAGGCTGTCTGATCAGAAGGACTGTTAAGGGACTGTTATGAGGCTGATTGGATGAAGAGCCTGTTATGAAGATGACTGGATGGAAGGCAGTTGGTTGAAGTTGATCGGACATGAATGCGAGGTTGGTTGTTGTGGAGATATCGGACGAGACTTGTGTGATTACTTGTACATAAAGACTGCACAGGGACTGGCTGGAAGGAAAGACTGTTAAAAGACATGAGACTGGCTGGAGCAGCAGACTGTGGTGAGAATGATTGGGTGAGAAGCTTAACATACGGGTGCCTGTAGGAAATGACTTGTGAGAAATGGACAGGAGAGACTGTACTGAGATGACTGGGCGAGAGACTGATAAAAGGTTTAATGGATGGAGAGTCTAATACAACGCTAATTGGCTGGAGTGACTGAAAGGGGTTAACTGAATGGCAAGACTTATACAAGGTTGCTGGATGAAGACAGATACAGTGTTGACTGGATGGAGAGACTGATACAAGGTTGACTGGGTGGAGAGACTGATACAAGGTTGACTGGATGGAAAGACTTATACAAGGTTGACTGAACAGAGAGACTGATATAAAGAAGAATGGATGAAAGACGGTGCTGTCAGGTTAAGTGCTATGAATCTGACTGGAAGGAGAGAGTGATGGGAGGTCGACTGGACAGAAGAGTGTTGTTGTGAGGTTGACAGGACAGAAGACAGTGCTGTGAAGTTGACTGTTATGAGGTTGATTGCTAAGGGCAGACTGTTTTGAGGCTGGTCACACAGAAAAGAATGTTTGCTGTGAGGCTGAATGGATACGCAGGCGATACAGCTTAAAGAAAACAAAGAGTCCTGGGGTTAATCGGACGAAAATGTGTCCCGTCTAGTGAGGGCTGGCATCCAGAAAATGATCTATAATAATTTCACTTCGTCTCTCAGTATTAACCCTTTCTACCAGTACACGCACCCATAACTTTTGAAGGAGTCGCGCACTCGTAACTTTTGAAGGAGTACGTTGATGAGGAATTACCATTATTTTAATTTCATTGCCGGATTACGTCTTTCATAAATTTCAGGGGGAGTTCATCCTCCCACCTATCAAATACAGCCCTGACCCCTTTAATACCAGATTTACTAAGCTCAAGAAAATTATGTGGAGATAACAAGAATCTTGGGGTGAGAACGGAGGTCGGACGATGATTGACGATAATGATGGACAAGAACATAATGAAACTAAACGTCGTCGTAGTGAACGGGTTAATAACAGTGACTAACGGTAATCATTTTTTCTTCCGTCCTGTGTTTCAAGATGTAGAGCACAGCGAGAGTAACGGCGTTCTTTTGTTGACTCTACCTCTATGGAGTTGTGGTCTATATAATTATGTAAGTAGGTAGCTCGTGGGGTTCTCTTGTCTATTGTTGTGTGTGTGTGTGTGTGTGTGTGTGTGTGTGTGTGTGTGTGTGTGTGTGTGTGTGTGTGAAGTCCATCTGGGTGGACAGAAGATCAATTTTTCCCATTAGCTGGACTCAAGCTAATGGAAGAATGTGATCTATCATTAAGTGCTCAGAAAGGAAAGCCTGAAGCCATGAAAATTGTTAATCCATTTGAGGGGGTGAATTCATCCATCCATCCATCATCCAGTCCATTAGTCATTAACCCATTAGGATCGTAGAGGCCCGGGGATAGGCTACTTAGTCCAGACATTGAAGGTGAGTGACAGGTTATTCTCTCCTGGGCGGCATTACGTGAGCAATACATCTCAACCATCCCTCGGAAGCCGACTCTTATGGGGTACATCCATCCGGAGCGCCTTAACTCACTAGACCACCAGGTGCCTAAAAAGTTCTAGAGCAACGGGGCAAATGCACTACATCAGTACACAAGATGACCCAACCTTCATCTCCGTGTGTCCACAGTGTCCCACAAATGGGAAGTACCCAAGTGCGACAGAGGGCAAGTGATAAACGTCTAAAAATATAAACTATTAATTTCGCAGTGAATTATAAATAATTAACTAAGTTCTTTTGCTTCGGTACAGGGAAGAAAGGTAATAGCTCTAACTGCAGTGTGAATGTCTGGATAAAGGACTAATAAAGCTCGTGAATCATTGAAGTAAGGGATTGTCTTCTCCCTCATCCACATCACATCAAATTCTACTCTATTAATTCTAGCTACCCGCCTTAATACCGAAGCGGGGGGCCAAAAACTAATCGATTCCTATCATTCTGTCTTCCACCATTAGGCAGCCCTCTCACTCATATACCTTTCTACCCCATCTCTCCGTCTCATCCTTGGTCTCCTCCTTCCCCTCCCCTCTCCATCTCACTTACATACTGTACACTGTCCTAGTCTATCGCTCATTCTCCGTTCTCTCCGCATGGCCAAACCATTACAAGGTACTGTACTTCTAATGCTTTCCGGTACATCCACATCAACACCACAACACTCTTTCACTTCCTCATCTCTCTCTCTCTCTCTCTCTCTCTCTCTCTCTCAGATCCGAAGAAGTAGTTTTCATATAACTCTTGCTAGATCCGATACAGCCTTCATTAACCCCTTCACTTCAGGAGATCTACTTCGTGCTGAATAAGAATGTCTGGAGGTAGCATGAATAAACTAAAAAAAAAAAAAAAAAATCACCGGACTGAACATCTGGGGTAGGAAAGGAAGTCTGGATGATGATGATGATGATGATGATGATAATGATGATGATGATGATGACGATGATGATGATGATGAGGAGGAGGAGGAGATTTTTAATATTCCTTTGCACTCCCACTACCACAACACACCACCCCCTTTTCCATTATCAAGCAGCCACCTAAGAATGAATATACATGTCGCTCTTTTCTTTTGTAATATTCTCCTTTGCATTTCCTCTCCCACAACAAAATAAACCACTATCTATTAAGCCCTCGAACCCAATAACGTATTTTGTATTTCTGTTGTTACCATATGATGTTAATATGCTTAGGACAGCCCCACACTGAAAGAGAAGGCAGTAACATGAACAGCCAACCCCTCTAGGTCGAAAAATCCATCTTAAAGTGAAAAAAATCTTCTGGAGATAGCAAGCACAAAATATAAAACACGCTGTGATATCAATAAGCAGCCAAGTAATGATGAAAATCTTTAAACTAGTTGCAGCTTACTCTGGATAATCTGTCACACGAGATTTCGTAGTCTCTTTTCCTTAGCGATTTATTTTTGCATATTGTACTTCACCATTCTCTATGATATTTTTATTTTCTAATACCGACATAGTTTGCATCAGTAACATACAAGAGGATACTGAGGTGCAAAGCGAAGAACACATCGCTAAGGAAGAAATGTTGCAAAAACTCTCCAAAGCCTCTAAGAAAAAGAACCTTAGGTATATTTTTTTCTGCTGGCCCTTTCCACGACCAACTCCCCTCACACCTTACACATTTTGACCTTCAGTATCGTCGTGGGAAGTACAAATGAACCATCAACATTACCTAGAGCCAAAGAGCCACCCTAGCGCCATCCACCACGCAGTCTCATAACATAAATGGATGCCGAAAGAATTAATATCGATAAAGCGCTAGTTTATCAACAAGGAGCCGCATTTAATAACAAAAAATCTGTTATTGTCATTTTTTTTTATATGCCTACCACCACACTCCAAAATCTATACAAACATCATGAAGCCAGGTAAAGATTCTAGCCACTAATTACACCCACCTGGTCGATAGTCTGGCAGCAGTGACAGCGCCAAGAGGGGCTTGGGAGACACGAGCCCGCCAAAATCCTATCAGCCTCCTTTAGTCCCCCATTAATTATGAAGCAAATTATTATTCCTTTCGGGTGCTCGGGTCACCTCGCCCCTCGCCCCTCCCCTTAAGCCCACTCCCTAAAAATATCCTGGAACCACCACTGCATCGCAAGTGTTATGGTTTACTTGATGTGTGTGTGTGTGTGTGTGTGTGTGTGTGTGTGTGTTTCAAGTAGTTACTTAAAAAATTATTTCCATGACCTTCTCTCTTTAACACTCCTTTGTCCTCCTCAGTCCATTATACCCCGAATCCTACCTAAATACATGCAAGGACATAAATCTCTACTGTTACCTTCTTTCACACTGTTTTCTACTTCTCCCTGACTCAAACGCGACGTCCAGAATTATCGTGGGAAGCTTAAATGAACCGTAAACATCACCGTCACCAGATTCTGTTACGCTCGACCCTCCCGTCACGGTACACACATCCTCGTAACATGCTTGGATGTCGAAAGAATACAAGCCAAGATAAAATGCAGCTACACTATTTTTACTCCAAGTTGTCCAAGAATTGCCTCTTCCCAATCTTTAATGCTGAGCTGTAACAATAGATTAACACTATACTCATTTTTTTTTTTTTTCGAGGCGAAGATGAACTTGACAGGTTGATGATGACTGGTTGAATTCAACATGTCTGAATAACATCGTTGTATTTCAAATACTTACCGGTAATGTGAATTAAAACCTAGTAATTATCTGAAATACAACGATGTTATTCGGACATATGCATCTTCGCCAGAATATGGAGCTAGTCACAAAGATATTATGTAAGAGCCCTATTATTATCTTATTCTGCCACTGAACTACGTGAAACAAGCTGCAAAAGACGAAAATCTGAAACAAGTTAAGATAAAACAACTTTGTCGACAGGCAGCCACAGTAAGATACTCGTATGTTGCTGCTTTGTTTCATTTTCTTTTGTTCTCCTACCACAACACAATAATCTACTCTAATAACGAGCAGTCTCATTAAAATGTGTGGCTACTTATTTTCTTTCATGCCCCTTTGTAATTCCTACTGTGCTTCCCTGTCCTTCACATATCCGGGTGGGAAGTATAAGTGAACCACAAAAGCCAGATTTTATTGAGCACAACCCTTCAGTCAACGTACAAGCATGTTCGCAACACGCCTGAATGATGAAACTGGCTTGGCAAATGTACATGAGGGACGGTCTTAATACTCTCCGGCCCTCCTTTGACCTTCAGTATTGTTGTGGGAAGTGTAACTGAACCATCAACGCCAGATATAGTTACGCACAACCCTCCTGTCATCATACAAACATGCCCGTAACACGCTTGGATATCTAAAGTGGGGTGGAGGGCTGTAATTTAGCGAGACTCCTCATCCTAGCGGGCCCATCATCACCATCTTGTGTTGTGACCCCTGGCGGCATTTAATCCCGCAGGGCATCAACACCGCTCAGCAACCATTCCCTCCACCTCCACTCTTGTCTCCTCCTCCTTCTCTCTTTCTTTCCCCTCCTGCTGCTGCTTCTTCTTCTCCTTCTACATCTCCTTTTCCTCCCACCCGTGCCTCTCCTTCTCATTTACCTTTCTCGTGTACTGTTTTGGCCCTTCTCTCTCTCTCTCTCTCTCTCTCTCTCTCTCTCTCTCTCTCTCTCTCTCTCTCTCTCTCTCTCTCATGCATGGAACCATACACACTCACTCCGTTACACATACAAACACTCTCTCTCAAACACAAACACTTTCCCACACACGCGCAGTCACTCTCACACTCATTTCTTACTCCCCCCCTTCACACACACACACACACACACACACACACACACACACACACACAACGCCTGAGGGTAACAAAGTAATCAAAGACAGCACCGTAACAGTGAACCGGTTTAGGCAATGACGTGAAGAGTCTGCCTGGATCCTGAGGTCGTATTAATTAAGGATATTGTCCATCTTACAAGACAAACACGTATCCATAATTACTGTCAACGATCTTTTGTCGCTTTTTTTACTTTAATGTTGACGTTAATTTGATTGTGAAGTAGCAGCCAGGGTGAAGGACGGCAAGCAGTCTTAAACACAATTTAGCTTAGGAAAGTTTCTGAATACGAATCCTCGTGTCGACGTCGGTTGGTTGGTATAGATTGTCCACCTCTGAGAATGAAAGAGTGGACACGGGCAGACAAAAAAAGCCCGTCAGTTAGAAAGGGCACAGGGTATGGTAAAAGCGTGGAAGGTGGCTAAGAGGAGGAAGAAGGTGGAGATGTTTAAGAAGCAAGGAGGAGGAAGGCGATGAGTAGGTGTTGCTGTGATTGTGGCGAGCTTGGGGGGATGGAATGTTCTGTTGGTAGACAAGGGAGGGCGTGGGAGAAGGGACCTCGTGTCGACGTCGAGACGCGGTCAAACACTCGTCGGCTCAGAGGGTTTCCCAACACAGCTTGGCCTTTTTCACCTTCACCCCAAAGACGTACTTTTCTTTCTGATTCATCACTCCTCCACAAGAAGCAACGTTATGCAGAATTTACCCTTAGACTGGAGGAAAACGCCTAATACAGATAATGGACCCAGGACCGGAATACACAAACGCACTTACCATCAATTCCCCGTCGTAACTCAGGTTCTGAACTGCAGGAAGAACAAGGAGACTGCTAATCTTCCTCTGTCTCCTGTCCCAACTTCATTAAAAAAAAAAATAAGTACGAGACCAAAATTACTGCAAGTTATAATAAGTTTTCTGCCTGAAGATCGAGGAGAGGAGTACAAACTTTTTCCTTGTCTAATTCTTCATGTAAAAACGTATATAAATTACGACAGGAAAACGATCGTAAATATGTTTGAGAATCCCACTCGGGTCTTTTCTATGTATCTGGTGTTTTCCTCCAAGCTGTTATATCCCACACTGTTTCTCAGCATTTAACTTCAGACGATGATAGACCACTCCGAAGCTAAAGAATTATCTGTCGGCATAATAAACTGTAAACGCTGAAGATTTATATCGTCCTCGGAAGGTTAAGCTCAAGAGGGTTTATGAAAATATTCCCCCAACTGAATCGTCACGTCGCTTCTCTGTTCCCCAGTAAATGTTCCCCAGAAAATGTTATCGTATTCTCGTAGACACAGCACTCGTAGCAGCGCTTCCTTGCCAGCTTATTTCTCCTTATGGTTTTTTTATCTCTGCCGCTTGAGGCACTGATGCAAACTGTGCAGGTATAAAAATGCTACATATTAAACAGAGGAGAATATTAATGCACAATATTAAATATAAATCGCCGGGGAAGAGCTGCTATAGGGAACCTCCTAAGCTCACGAAAATATGTAGAATTTCCAGCTAATTAAATCTTCGTTCCTCCTCCTGATCTTCATTAGCTCAAACCTTTATATTACATTGAGCTGCATGTAATCACTATAATAATGACTGGTTACTTAAGCATATACTACTAACTAACTGTTAATATTGCCGACCCAGCTTAATATAATGTTATGAACTGCTGAAGAGAAGGAAAAGGAACGGAACTATTGCAGGCAGCTGTACGTATTTAAAAGTCGTATTCTCGTTGGCATAATAGACACAATGGCACCTCTTGTCAGTTAATTTTTATGTATATGGCACGTTAATATTATTCTGTAGGTTAATTATGCAATCTGTGTTAGTATTAAAACTATATTAGTAACGTAAATGAGAATGCAAAGGTGTAATACGTCAACAAATCACCAAGGAAAAAAAATACGTACTGTACAAATATTCTTAAACCCACGACAATATGACCCTCTACCGTGTTCTTATTGACGTAGGAGGCTCCGTAGCACCACTTCCTAAGCGATTTGTGTTACATAAGTTTCATATTTTTTGCATACTATTCATATCCTTTAAATATTGACACAGTTTGCATCAATAGCATGCTAAAGACTAAAGCTGAGTCCCAACACCCCGTCCGTGCCCCAGATTTGGGGTCCCCCACTGTCACCCTTACCCCTCATGGATTTTCACCGAAATCGAATCCTATCCTCAGTTCCACATACACAACACCTGTGCAAAGTTTGATTTGGTTCAAGAGTTAATCGATGCACACACCAAAAAATTTGTGACCTTGATTTTGACCTTTCAAGGTCACCCAGATTAAATGTAATAGTGCCAACAGAATCACCGTATATGACTTCTACTGAATAAGAGTAACTATGTGTCTACCTCTCACCGTTTGCCTCCTATGGCACCTTAAAAAATTTGTCCCAAATGTGAGGGCCCCCCACTCCCACCCTTACTCCTGGTGGATTTTCACCAAAATCGAACTACTTCCTCAGTTGCACATACCCAACACCTGTGCAAAGTTTGAAGACGATCCGTTCATTGGTTCAAGAGTTGATCGACGCACAGACTCAAAAAAAAAAAATAAATGCCGACGATCACATACACTTCTTCCGCGATGAATTGCAGGCTGGGTGAAATATCACAACTCAGACTTAGCGGCCTATAAAGTACTTGCAGCTTAATAAAATACCCTGGCATCCGCTGAAACAGAATATCAGAGTTGTAACCATGAGAGTTAATGGCACCAGTACTGACACTCTCAAGTTAGTAAGACTCACTCTTTACTATATATAATCGTCTGGCGTTAGATGAAACAGAATACAGTACTTAGGGTTTTGCCAAAAAAGACAGGGATAAGATGTAACATGCATGATAAATTGCTGAAGAAAAATTGTTATAAATTACCTATAGTCAGCAAAACTACAGCCCTCACTCCTATTATACGCCTTTTTTTATGTCCGTGGGAGAAGGGGTCGTTAATGAGTAGGGAAGTTAATGCCTGGACGTCTTGTGTTCGAGGCCACCCCTCACAGGACGAGGATTCAGCCAGCAGACATATCGGGTGACTAATCTGTTGCAGTAACCTTAGCTTTTATTAACCCCTAGACTATTACAAGGCTCTTCTAGACTGAATATGATCGTCTAAAAAAAATAATAATAATAATAATAACCTGAACAAAGACGCCTCCGTAGCCAAGAGTTAACCCGTGTACTCCGTCTTAAATAGGCTACCGCAAGACAGTTAACTCAGAAAGGACCTCTAGTAGTATTAGGGTCATCGAAGGCTCTATCTAACCACTTCAGTTCGAAAAGTCTTTCCCATACTAAAGAAAACTGTTCGATGGTAGCAAGAATAAAACAAAAATTACGGCATCTAACTGAAGGCCGTAGGGCATACATAACAAGAGCATCTGGGCGGAGAAAAGTTGGGCCATGATGCAAATGACTTCCGCATTCCACCCATTGCTGCCCGGTGTGGCGTGTAATAGGATGTGGAGGCTGTATTAGTGATGCCTCCTCATGTCTTGCACCACTAAGGTCACGTTGCCACCCATTTGCCTGCCCATCCCCATCCACCACTGACATTACCACCATCACACTGCCACCATCACCAATACCACCACTGTCACTTCCATCACCATCAACTTACCACCGTCATTATCACAACCGCTACTGCTACCACCCGACTACCTACTGCCACCGCTGTCAGTATCACAACCATCACAACAGTATAGTACTAGCCCACCACAACCATAAAATGGTGTCCCCATCACTGATATTAATAAACCCACCACCATCACCACCTTAACCTATCCGTTCACTAACACTACCAGTACAACCATTACAGCATCACCACCATCACAATTTCCATTATCAGTTTGTCAAAGGCCACAGAAGAACGAAAGGATCTTCAGTCCCAGAACCACTATCACTTCCCTTATCATCATCACAGTGGTTGACCGCTGACAATGAACATGCAACTTGGAGTCAAGTTTCACCAGACGGGTGGTCAAGCATATCCATACATAATGTATATGCAGACATCCTTACTTATGTACAGCATGCAGAAGTTACAGTACATACAGTTCATGTATGTAATACGTATACTATATACAGTATATATATATATATATATATATATATATATATATATATATATATATATATATATATATATATATATATATATATATATAAAACCATCACCAGCCTGAGTCAATCCACTACAGGACAAAGGCCTCTCCCATCTTTTTCCACTCTGACCTATTGGAGGTTAGCCTGTTCCATTCAGCCCCAGCGAATTTCCGATTCTCATTCAGCCATCTTGTCCTCTTCTTTGCCTCTTCCTCTCACCTCATCTCTGGGCTGCCATTCAGTTACCCTGGCTGTCATCTATTATCTCTTTTACGAAGAACGTGATCTACCCACATCCACTAATGATTTTTAACTGTGGTGATTGTATCATCTACTTTCGTCTGTTCCCTTAACCAGGACGCTCTCTTTTTATCTCCCCATGTGACCCTTAACATAATCCTTTCCATTCCTCTCTCGACACTAAGTTTACGTTCCACGGATTATATAAGACTACACGTTTATGATCCAAAAGTTAGAACAGGAAAGACCACTTTTGGCATGGTGGTAACTGTTTATCTTTCATATAGTTACTTAGTTTGCAGGCCTCCAGCCCATTCCTAGTCTTCGTTTGATTTCATTGTCATGGACTGGGTCAGTCTGAACTGTCTGCCCTAGGTATATGTATTCCTCAACACATTCTAGTTCTTCCTCTCCTGTTTTTACTGGACGGGAACAAACATGTTTGTTAAACGTAACCTTCGTCTTCTTCATATAAATCAGACTTTTCCTGTTCATATCACCTATTCCCCCCACCTCCCGATTAATTGAAAAGGACTACGTCGTCTGCAAATCAAAGACTGTTTATCGATCTACAATTATATTAATTCGTTTGTCATTCTTATCTAAATTTCTGAAACTATCCTCCAGGCACGCAGAGAAAAACTTGGGTGAAACTGCCTCCTTGTCTAACACCTTTTTTTTTAACCGAAAATTTCTTGTTCTTCTTATGGAGTTTGATGATGGCCGTGCTATCTCTATAAACGCAGGTATCTTGTAGTACTTTAACATAAGTTTCTTCAACACCATGTCTTCGAACTGCTCTCATCACTGCAGCTACTTCAACTGAATCAAATGCTTTCTCATTATATATAAATACCATGCGCAAAGGTTTCTAATATTATGAAGTCTCCTAGGTCACCTGATTAATAACTTGAATATGGTCTGTTGTCGAGTAACCACTTCGAAATCATGCTTGTTCTCTTGGCTGGTTTGCATCTAAGGTAGGATTACTTCGGTTTGTTAAAACTTCCGTGAAAAGTTTGTATACAACAGAAAGAAGACTAGCTGGAGGGTAGTTCATTTATGTCTTTGGTGTCACTTTTTTTTTTTTTTTTTTTTCAGAATAACAGATGCATTATTCCAAGTCTTGGGCACAGCATTGACTTGTAAACATTTCTTAAATAGCTTCACAAGTTCGTTCAGTAGTCACCTGCATCCTTAATAACAACAGCAGTGATACCATCATCACCTTCTACTTTACCTTTCTTCATTCCTCTCAAGGCTTTATTTACTTCAGATAACGAAGCGCTGGGTATGACTGTGTCTACTATATCTCTATCCTAACCCGACTCATCGACCACGGTACTGCTGCTGTAAAGTTTTATATAAAATTCTTCTGTTATTTTGACCACTTCACTTCTGTTGTTCGTTACTTCTCCATTAGAGTCTCTCGGACCAAACATTTGGTTTCTCCCTATACCAAGCCAGCTTCCTACATTCCTTAAAGCTTCTCCAATTCCGTTCATGTTAAACACCCGAATATCTTCATTTTTCTTCTTGACAGTTTTCTTTAGTTCGGCTTCTTCACTGAGATCTCTTCTTGTGTTTAGAACCATGGATCTTCTTTCTTCAGAAGTTCTTTTGTGCTCACTGAGCGTTTGCTGTTGTTGTTTCGTGGTTACCGACCTCACATTCCCAGGTCTGTTGCGTTTCCTATTCTCGCGAAGTTTTCGTTCTTTTACTCAAACCCAGTATTTATTTCAACCATCAACTGCAAGTATTTATTCAGAAAAGGTAAAATTCTGCTGCCTTCACTCTCACTGCTACAAGGTTTGGGTGTCTCCTGCGGATTTGCCTCTCCCTCTCTCTTCTGAGATCATATATTACTTGACTTATCACTATTCTGTGGTCGCTTCCAACATTTACTATGTTCACTGCAGTAACGTTTCACTGTACAGGCATGCGATTTGTCAGTGAACATATATATATATATATATATATATATATATATATATATATATATATATATATATATATATGATTGACTCTGTCGGATACGATATGTGAGGCTACAGAACGTGGTGAATGTTTTTGGCGTAACCGATAGAGCCAGGATTCCGGGGACTTTAATGATGAGTGAATGGAAGCATGGCCCGTTGGACTGGGCAGTTTTGGTCTGTCTGAACATCGCTACTCCTCACCCTGCCCTTGGGTGGGGAAGGAGGTCCGGATGATGATGATGATATATATATATATATATATATATATATATATATATATATATATATATATATATATATATATATATTTAACATCAGATCCCTTCGAAGTCCACCTACTTTGTTTCTCCTGAAATAATGTTTTCATCACGCTAAGGCTATTCCTTTCAACAAATTACTCTAATATGTCATTTCTCCCATTCCGAATACCCATCCTAAAATGCCCTAGTGCTGTCTCAGAGACTCTTTTCTTGCCAACCTTTCCATTTAAGGCTCCCATCACGAATGTATCCTGAATTTTTTGCCTATTCGTTGCTTCCTCTACATCTTCAGAAAAATTTCCTGCTTCTTCATCTTCTTAAGCTAATGGTGGTGCGTAGACCCGGAATAATGTCAAATTGCATCTCTTGTTCACTTTACGTAATAGGCATGCTACCCTCTCACTTACACTAGAGTTCTTCATCATTGCCACTAACCAAAAATCCTACACCATGTTCCTTCTTTTCTTGTTTGCCTCTGTAGCACATCACGTGACCATCAGACAGTTCTATGAATGCCTAACCTGGTGTTCTTCTTCAAGATGAATAGCTGTTAATTTCACCAGCAAGAGTTTGGACGTTGCACGTCCCAAGATTCATTTTTCCGAGGAGGTTTGCATTCTTCCCTCAGAGATTCTTAGCACCCCTTGCTTCAGAGCAGGTCTGACCCCCGCCACGGTCTACTGCTCCGTTGCTGCTAGTTACTGAGAATCATGGCGTGGCAGAAGCTGTCATGTAGTTTAAAAAGAAGGTCTGGGTCTGTACCTCGCATAACTAGCTCAGGCAATTACTGCGAAGAAAACACTCTCCCCTCCTGAATGGCGGGACCCAGGATGCTGGTTACAACACTAGTAACATTAATACTGAGCGGGGTCACCAATTCGCCACATTACAAGGAGGGATGATACACAACTAAATATTCATATATGTTACGGTCGGGTTAAACTACATACAAGGAATACATGAGAATTCTTTACCGACTATCCGCAGGAACGGTGTGACCACATGATACATTAAGTTAATGTCATCATCAAACCATTTCTATCCGATGGTGTAATTATTATCTTATCTTGCTGCCAGACGATTACTCTCTTAATAGCAGAGACGTCTAGCAATGACTGGATCAGAACCAAGCTCCAGTAAACTCTGTTGCTACGAGACATCTTCTATGAGCTCAATACAATCGCTTGTACTCATTAATGATGATAAAGAAGTGCAGTTTTTCCCTGTAGCCTACATTTAAAGAAAACATAGAATCTGCATTAACAATCCTGCGATGTATATGCCGATTTCTTTTAAATTCATGTGCTTACAATCCCCCGTTTCTGATCATTTTTATTTTGAAAAGGGGGCTGACCCTTCCCCCCAGAATCACTGGCGGTATCACTCTCCGCATCACGGATGATTCATTTCTACAATATGTACTAAGATATCAAAGCCATATCTAGCCTCCTTTCAGTATTTCTGAGTGTTAAATTTGGTGAGGAGGTGCTGGTCCCTTTTAAAACCTGGCTGGAAAACTGTATATAGTGGGAGAACCTCAAACCAGACGAACTCACCTGTGAAGTTTAATTCAAATCTGTTTCATCTTTCCGACAGTTTTTATTTGGGGGAGGAAGCTGACCCCCAAGGAGCACTAGGAGGGATCACACTTCCCATGTATCCCATTACAGATGAGAGTACATTGTACAACATGTACTAAGATATCAAAGCCATATCTGCCCTTCTTTCACTATTTCTGAGAGTTTTTTACTGGTGAGGGGAGATTGACCCACCCTAAAAATCATGGTTGCAAAACTGTAGTTAATGGAAAACCTTCCCACTAACCAGCCGAACTCATCTGGGTAGCTTCGTTCAGATTTTTTTTTTTTTTATGCGAGGAAGAAGGAACCAAAGGCCATGAGCCCGCAGTAACAGTTCCCTCAAAGAGAAAAATAAAATACAATAGAGAGCCAAATTCACGATCGGATCATTTTGAGATGCCTGGACACACTGCGTTTGAAAGACTGGAGATCATAGGCAGCAGGAAATACAGACAGACGGAGACAGTTCCAGAGCTGACCTGTTGCATAAATGAAAGACTGGGAGTAACGGTTAACTCTTGCATTAGAGAGTTGGACAGAAAAGGGATGAGAGTTTGCTGCCAGACGGGTGCTACGCGCCCGTCGTAGAGGTGGAGGAATGCAAGCAGACAGTTCAGAGGAGCAGTGACCATTAAAGTAGCGATAGAAAAGAGATAAAGATGCAACAGTGCGGCGAAGAGACAGAGGTTGAAGGGAGTCAGTAAGAGGAGGAGAGTTAATGAGACGAAAAGCCTTTGAAATAGCCTAGGAGGAGTTAAAGCAGACACACACACACACACACACACACACACACACACACACACACACACACACACACACACACACACTGAGTCTAGTGCAACGGTATAGGGCGCGTTGCCGAAAATGATATCCTGCTTAGCAAGACTGGTAATAATAAAAAATGTCCTTGGGCTGCAAGGATTTAATGTCTTCTGGTATGACTGGGTGGAGAACCTTGAATCCTATGACATTTCTTTTTCATCCTTGCTCTCTCCAAACCAGCTTATTGCGCTTAGGAGTGTAACTTAGTAATGAAAGGATATTAATGGCTGTCTCTAAGCTATTAAGTTAAACACCTCTTTCCTACATTCGATGTCTCTCTTATAAGCCACCGAACTAAATAGGTTATCATTTGCCACTTTTATTAGTCTGAAATAATGTCACGTAACGCTTGTCCCATCATTGTGTAAGTACAATACCCTCATCCCCCACCACTACCCTTCCTCCCACGCCGCATCAGGTGAACCCGGAAAATACGTGTGTGTGTGTGTGTGTGTGAGAGAGAGAGAGAGAGAGAGAGAGAGAGAGAAGATAAAAATCGTCTGATACTTGACTATAAATAAAAGAAACACGTCATCGCAGTGAATGATATAAGATTTTCCATGAATCCTTCCCTCTATGTGTGACTCACTGGGTAGATAATCGTGGGCTGTTATTTATAATATCCCTATTCTTCACTCGTAAGACTGCTCGTTTGTGCATTTGCCTTCACTCATAAATTGCCAAAAACTTTACAATAAACTCAAGATTCAATGTCAAGGTGACAAAATAAAAAAAATATATGTATCATAGTTAATTGTTGTGGAGACTTTCTGACTGTAAAAAAATCTGTAAGGCACATGATAAAATACAGTCCCAAGATGCTGATGGTGGTGATTTTGAAGGTGGACATCATCATCATCATCATTATTCAGAGCTCTTTTTCCCATCTAAAGATGAGATCCAAAGACGAGAAAAAACCTAGGAGGAGAAACCAGTGATCCTACTCATTGATAATAATAATAATATTATGAAGACTCGTTTATCACAAGGATTAGTTAAAACTCTTTTATGGTTGGGATAACCTTAGAATTCTATTCCAGCTAACGTCCGATGATTTTATTCAGCTGAGTGAGTCACAAGGAGCATGAGTTAATTCCGTCACCATAAACCCACTCATAATCGGGACAACTCTAGTATTCTATTCCAGCTAACACCCCACGATTCTGTTCAGCTGAGGGACCTAAGGTCCTCTATAAATTCTTCTCCAAATGTGTGAGGCACCGCGCAAATAAATGCTGGTGGTGGTGGCTGTTGAGGTGAGTGTGGTGGGTCTTTTCCATGATGATAATTTATCAGTATGGTGAATACAACTGTCTAGTGGTAGAAAGATGGAAATTACAAGGGAAAGGGGGGGGAAAGACGTGTGTGGTTATCATAGGGGCATTTATCTTCTTAGTGTAATAGGAAAAGTATTATGGTAGGATACTTATTAGCCGAGTTAAGGAAGTAACAGAGGAATTATTTGGAGATGAACAGGGAGGCTTTAGGAAGGGAAGAGGTTGTGTAGATCAGATATTCATTCTTAGGTCTTTAGTGGAAGAGTTTCTAGAGAAGAGAAAGAAGTTGTATGTGTCCTTCATGGATTTGGAGAAAGCATTTGACAGAGTGAAGAGACAAGGAATGTGGAAAGTATTAAGGATATATGGAGTAAATGGGAAGTTGTTGAATGCCGTGAAGAGTATGTGTGAGGGTGCTAAGGCTGCAGAGTGTGCGGACAGTGAATTGAGTGAATTTTTCTATCTGAATGTTGGATTGAAACGGATGTGTCATGTCCCCATGGTAGTTCAGTCTGTATATGGATGGGGTTATAAAGGAGATACAAGGTAGGGGAGTGGTCAAGTGGATGTTGAAGTGACCCTAATAAGAGGGAGCAGTGTTTGGAAACTCCCTGGACTGTTGTCTGCAGTTGATACTGTATTGTTAAGTGAAGATGAAGGGGAACGGCAAGGCTTGGTGGATGAGTTTGGGAGAGTGTGTACGAAACAGAATCTAAAGGTGAATGTAGGGAAGAGTCAGTTATGGTCTTTGAGAGACGTGAAATCACTGAATGTACAGTGAGGCTGGATGAAGAGGTAATGGAATATGTGAACGCGTTTAAGTTTTTGGGTAGTGTGATGAGTAAGGATGGAAGTTTAGAGGGTAAAGTGCTTGAAAGGGTACAACAGGGAAGAAAGGTTGCTGTTTCTTTGAAAGCAGTGATAAGGAACAGGGAAGTGAGCATGGATGTAAAAAGTCACTGCATGACAGTATTGTGATACCAACTCTAACGTATGGAAGTGAAGGTTGGACCTTGTTGGAAGGACACAAATCAAGAGTGACAGCAGTGGATATGAGTTCTTTGAATGGAGCATGTGGAGTTACATGGACGGTCAGACTGACAAATGAGGAAGTGAAGGAGCGCTGTGGTGTGGATGTGGATGTGATAGAAAGCGTTAGGAGAAATACGATGAGGTGGTTTGGCCATGTGATGAGGATGGAGAGCGACAGACTGACGAGGAAAGTGTATGCGAGTGATGCGGTGAGGGGAAGAGAGAGGGGGAGGCCAAGGATAAGATGGAGGGATGGAGTGGAGTGGTATATGAGAGAGAGAGAGAGAGAGAGAGAGAGAGAGAGAGAGAAGGGGGGGGTGAGCTGGGAGCAAGGCAGTGAAGTGGCATTGGACAGGGCGACATGGAGGGGATCTGTTTGTGGCCACCCTTTTCGGGATTGAGACGTCTGCCAATAGATAGACAGACAGATGTGTGAACCGCCACGCAGAAAGATTATGGTGGTAAGGTATGTGGCGGTTGTGGTGGGTCTGGTCCATGGTTGTGACGCAAGGTGACGGACAACAGCCTAAGGTTGTTGAGTATGCCTATGGGTCGTACTCTCGTCAGTTTTGGAGGCTTGCTATCTCCTCTTCTTCAGCGATTTATTTCTGCATACAGCACGTTAATACTGTGTTCATTGTTACGCATGCAATCCATTTCAGTAAAAAGATGACATTAAATACACACAGGAATGTATGTAGCTACATTGTAATAAATAAATCATTGAGGACGATGTGCTAGTAGTGGTGCTCACAAGAATATGGCCCTATGACACCTACCCACCGACGTGTTGGAATGGTACAAGCATTTGGGGAAGCACAGGTGACGAAAGCTCTAAACCCCTTCAATCCGATGACTTGGTGCTGGAAGAGACGTCTTCATGTGATGAAACCGACAGAACCTTGCGGCTTAACTGACTCTATACAATCGTCCCTCAACTTATTTCCCGACTCCCCCGAAAGAGGGATAGTGTACTGCAGTAGAATGGCAACTTTAGCCTGCAGCCCACCGCGTTCACGTTTCAGATGAGCCTGGGGCCACAACAACAATCCAATGACGTACTTCACTGGTTTATTCTTACAGCTTCCGGACGACTTTATTCAACTTCGGGAGATTTTTCCCACTGGATAAATTAGCTAAAGCCTTCATTTACCCCTTCAGTACAAGTGGTCTAATCTAAGCTGAATAATATCGTCTGGTGATTAGGAAAAAAGGTAAGGGGGGGGGGAGAGTATCGGAATGAACAGGTGTACACCTAAGAGAGCGACCGCCACCATTCCTTACCCCAAAAACATGACTACTCATAGTGGTGGATCTAGGAAAGCGACGGCTACCGCTCCTTCCAAAATAATAACTACGACCACAGCCGTCAGCAAGGGAGCAGCGACCACCTCTGCCATGATAGAACATACGACCACAACTGCCAAGACAGAGCATGCGACTACACCTTCTAAAATAGAACATATGACCACAATTGCCAAGACTATATACGACTATACCTCCCAAGACAGAACACACAACCACAGCTGCGATGACAGAAGATACGGCTACAGTTACCAAGATAGAACATACCACTATAGAGGATGGAACATACGACTACAGCCCCCAAGACAAACCATACGACAGAACACACATTTGCAACAGCTGTCAAGATAATGCATACAACTACAACTGCCAATATAAAAGATAAGAGCACGAATAACTTAAACGGTGATGACCGGGCGCGGTGGCTTCTTCGTCGTGGGTCCACCCCCCCAAAGGCTGTCGAAGCGGAGGAGGACAGCATGGGGCAAAACCACTGCAACTCCCCCTCCCCCGGCCCCTCACGGGGTCTGAGAACCTGGGAGTGGCTTCGGTCGCCCGGGCGAGCACCACATCTCACAACACAACACACACAACAACACTGTTTTTTCTACATTGTGAAATGACTCTCCAGCGGTCATTTCTCGCAGACCTATTCTAGCCGGTGACATCGAGAGCAATCCAGGACCAATCAACAAATACATGTCCAACATGATCAAAACCCATCACTAAAACCCATCACTTCGAGTCGACAGACAAAGAGTTCAGTTCTGTGCAGTTCCTGCAAGAACTGTACCCATTTCACCTGCAAAACACTTGCATCCAGAGAACATTACACAAACACCTGGACCTGCTTCTTATGCTCCTTCCCCCCCACTCTCTAACTCCCCCACCAGCCTCATTCTTACCTCTTCCACACCTCCTCAGCCTGACCCAACGATCCTTCCCACACCATCCAACCCCTCAACCTCTCCCATTCCACCCCAAGCTAATCCACCCCAACCCTTATCTCTATTACTATCTTCTCCTACCCCTTCCCCTCCAACCACACCCTCACCTCCCTCCCGTGCTGCAGTACCCAACGCACATCGTACACACAACATTAACATTCTTCAAACAAACATAGGTGGCATAAACACCAAAAAACAAGAACTCACACAATTCTCAAACAACAAAACATTCACACTGCCATCTTACAAGAAACAATACTACGCAGAATGCAAAAAACATCTACATTTCATATTTTCACCACCATCAGACAAACCGGGCCGACGGCGGTGGCGGTGGACTCATCACCCTCGTACACCAATCCATCAACTTTTCAGATACCAGTGCACACACAAAATCATTTCTCTCCCCACATGACACCACAACAGAAATATAATCAATTAGAATATGCACTGGCAACAAATCACACATGACAATTGCCAATACATACATTCCTCCCTAATCATCCCCCACAGTAACAGATAATTATTCTCCACAAATACTCCACATCACTAACATCACTAACATACCCAACATCATCCTGGGTGGTGACTTCAACGCCAAGGCGTCGGCCTTGCATGTCAGCAACCCTGACACAGACAGAGGGCTGGTACTACAATCCCAAACAGATAATCTTTTCATTCTCATTAATTTCCATCAACATACCCATATCCCACACCAAGCCCTCTTCCTCCCATCATCCCCAGACATCACCTTTTGCTCCCCAAACCTCGCCCCCCAACATTATCCTGGAGAGTGGTAAAAACCCTTGGCTCTGACCACCTCCCGATCATCATCACTTCCAGAACCAGAATCACTCCAGCTGGCCACAGACACACGTACACTCATTATTAGACAGCCAGCTGGAAGGCCTTCATAACTGAAACAACAAGATGTGCGAGAGAGACTTTGGTACATATGAGTACTCTGTATAATGAGTCTTCCTAATATATCACCATTACTGACCTTCCCTCCCCCCCTTTTTTTTAAGTTCATAGTAAATAGCAAGATACTGCCTACGAAAGTTCCATTCCTACCTATAAGTAAGTTCACAGTAAATTGCAGGATACTGCCTACGAAAGTTCCAATTCTACCTATACGTTCAAAGTAAATAGCAGGATACTGCCTCCGAAAGTTTCATTCCTACCTGTAATGCTGATTAGCCCGAAGTATAGTACCAACTGTATTTTGGAGCACATCATTGGCTTACAATAACAGCCTGTACATATGCATTTGCACATACACACTCATGTAAACATATACACGCAAACACATTCATACCTATGCATAAGCATACATAAATACACATACACATGCATAGACACATATATCCATATACATATGCATAAATATGCACAAAAGTACCCATATACAAACATATGTACATACATACATACACAAATATAAAAATAGGCCGACACATATACACTATCAACATATTATACTAAACACAATAATGCGGTACGTATATTATTTGAATAACACGGTCTATTTTTCTGTTCCTTATCAAGTAGGAATAAAGTTTGTAGATTTACAATTCACCTTACAATTAAGTATATATAGAACTGACTGAGCCATTTACCTTCAGAGTAAATGGGAGAAAGATGGTCGTAAGAAAAGGCAAAGGCAATCTAAAACAAAGCAGGAGAGACAAGGTGAAGAGGGACGTGAGGAAGAGGGATGTGTGGTGGAAAAGGTCATTACTGAGTAGGGACAGCAATGCCAGCGGTGTTTTGCTGCATGAGGCGTTAGATAGATGGATATAATTGTGTGCATTTCAGAGATTAGTGTTATCTTCTATGCGTGTAACTTCAGAAGGGATATTGCAGATAACTCTCATGCAAAACAAGTATTTTCAGTTCACAATCAAACTATTTCTAAGGGACAAAGTTTATCATATACCACTACTGGATATACTTCAGTTTCGTGCAACTATTTATTGTTACAGGAGGTATGACCGTAACTCCAAAATGAGTATCTAAAAAAACACATGCAAACTGATATACCATTTTTACATATTATATATATATATATATATATATATATATATAATATATATATATATATATATATATATATATAAGATAATGATGGTTATAATAAGTCTAAAAGTTTACCTGTAATCAACAAATATTATAAATGCTGCACAGTATGTTTGTTGGATTCTTTATGTTTCCGCTGTAATTACAGGCAAATGAAACATTTGTTGTCATCACGTATTTTAATTTAATGAAGGCCTTGAACCCAGCACTAATGAACGACATATTGTTTCAGGTTTTGGTCAGACGAACAAATGTCAATTCTTCACTTTATATTATATGAGGCCAAATCTCTAGCCGGGGTCTTTTATCTCCTTGTCCGTCCCATCTCTTGCTCTCTCATCCTCTGTAATTCTCTCTCTCATCGGTCGTTTGTTTGTTCGTCTGTTTTATTTCCCCCTTAATGTCTTTCACTCATTCCTAAATCTCTTTCCGTTCTCCCCTTACCCCCGATGATTACACATGCACTACTCCTATCTCTCTCCCTGCCATAACCAATGTTCCTTTACTAACCTAAAATAGCCCAACATTCCTATAACTGACGAAGGAAGTGTGGTGTGGTCGTCTGAAGTGGTTAAGGGTCAGGTAAACACAATCTCTCCCATCAGCACCAAGTCTATACATTTGTCTGTGCATCTGGCTTTTTGTGTGTGTCTGGTGACCTCACTTTTTATCTCTGGTCTGTCTGACGGTATCACAGTACAGAGTACAAAAAGACGTCTCCTCAATGAAGTGGTTAAGGGTCAGGTGTAAACAACCTCCCTCGTCAGCAACATGTGTATATACTTTTCACTGCATCTGATTCTTTACGTGCGCCTTTCTACACTTTCCGGTGCATTTGGTTCTTTGTGCATGGTTAATACCCTCATTTTATCTTTGGTCATGGTTAATTGTACGCGGCCTCACCTACCAGCACCAAGTCCACACATTTTCCTCGGCATCTGGTTCTTTGTGAAAAGGGGAAATGTTCCGCCGAGCTACACCTTATCAGATCATATAGCCCTGCTAGGTGAAAGGAGGGCGCTACCCTTCCCGGCATGGCAGCTACCGGGCGTGGATCGAACTCACGATCACCCGGTCCCGAGTCCGACCCTCTACCTTTGAGCTACCCTGCCCCCTGGTTATTTGTGAGTGCCTTGTGGCTTCTCTTTATCTTTGGTCTGTCATTCCGGTAATCCAATAGTCCATCTGTCAGAGCAGCGAAAAGCCCTCTATGCCACCTTTACGCTTTCCCATTATGGTCAACGCCCTTCCTATACTGCTGTTTCCTTATCTAAATAGCTAAAATATTTTCCCATCAAAATAACCGAATCAAATTGTCTTTTCAGTCGGGCTTCAGTATCCCAGATTTCACATCTTGATTTTTACCTTAAGTCCCACATTTCTGGACCGTTAACGTCAACATCATCATTCTGACCGTTATTCCTAACTAAGGGTAGGGAAAAGTAGAATCCGGAAGCAGGACAAGATAAAGGCGGGTGGGTTGGGAGAGTGGGTCCATGGGTATGGTGGGACAGTGGGTGAGGGGCTAGGGTGAGTAGGTGGGAAGGTGGGATAGATGGGTGGACAGATTGGGTAGGTGGGTGGAAGGAAGGGAGGGATGGGTGGGCAGGGTAGGTGAGTGGAAGAATAGGACAGTTTGGGTGGGTGAGTATGGTTGGTGGGCAAGGTGCGTGGAAGGGTGGTTTCCCGTAGGACAAGCCAGTAGATGGGCTTATTCGTCCTGCAAGTCATCTTTTATTATCGCCCGCTTTCACAAGGCGGAGCGATAATGTTTCTGTTCGCCTCTCTCTCTCTCTCTCTCTCTCTCTCTCTCTCTCTCTCTGTATCTGTTCCCATTGGATCTAATGAACGGCTTGAGATATCAACATGAAACCTTCATGGTATCAAGATATGGTCAAAATCTTGACTGAATTCGAAAATGGGCACTCGGGGTCAAGGTCACCAAAACGGCTACCAAAGATCAATTAGTTTTTATCATCCACCTTTGGCACCATTATATCTTATGAACGGCTTGACCTATCAACATGAAATTTTCAGGGTATCAAGATATGGCCAAAATCTTTGCCGAGTTCGAAAATGGGCACTCGGGATCATGGTCAAGGTCAAGGTCATCAAAATGGCTGTCAAAGGTCAACTAGTTTTTATCGTCCGCCATTATATATCATGAACAGCTTGAACTATCAACATGAAACATTTAGGGTATCAAGATACGGCCAAAATCTTGGACTTGAGCTACAGCATATTCTGGTGGGCAATTAGCATTCGGCTCCCGAATGTTTGTCCTTCATATTACTGATGCAAACTATGTTGATATTAAAACTTAAACTGCAATCAATGTGCAAAATTAATCGCTTAGGATGAGGTGCTACGAAGCCAAGGCTATGCTCCTTTATATCACATTCTCTCTCTCTCTCTCTCTCTCTCTCTCTCTCTCTCTCTCTCTCTCTCTCTCTCTCTCTCGTCAGTATGGTAAACTGTTTTTCTTGTGTTCTCCCGAGACCGTACCTTTTTGCTTTTAAATCATTACAGAAGACACCCTTCATAGCTTGACGAAATATGAATGGCCTACAAGCAAGAAAAATGAACGCTGCGTAAGCTGTGACAAACGCTCAATAAACTAGCCAAAACTTCGCCCTATTTTCTCTTAGTAGGCCTAACTATTTTCAAACCGAGTACGATACGTCTTGTATTTCAAATCTTGATTAACCAATCACTTCCAGTTCTATCCGGCTGTTGAACAATATTCCTGAAAGACAAGCAAGAACAAACAAAATCAGGAAAAAAAAAAAAAAAGATAAAGGACACACACCGCAGCAATATTGTAAGGGCAAAGAAAAAATTATTTATAGGGAAGGAATTGGAGCGAACCCCAGGGGTCCCATTCTCTATAACTCTGGTCCAGGTGAAGGTCAACTGCACAAAATTTCGTGTACCTACATAAAAACTATGGCACTGTTCCCCCTGGGGACATTCCCCCCCCCCTCATGGAGGGTGGTCACTAAGGGCCACATCCTGCCTAAAACGTTACCCGGGTGAACATCTAACGGTATGTTAAAGTTTGTATTCCTAGGAAAAAACTATGACCGGGTGGCAAGGCTCTGACCAGGACCCCACGCGGGCCGCCCCCCTTGTGGAAGGTGGTATTTGGGGGTCTCGCCCTACCTAAATCGAGGCCTCAGGCATAATCTAACACTGCAAAAATTCATGCTTTGGGTAATAAACGGTCATTGCTCCCC
The DNA here is from genome assembly GCF_032717465.1 of Coenobita brevimanus. Classification (NCBI taxonomy): domain Eukaryota; kingdom Metazoa; phylum Arthropoda; class Malacostraca; order Decapoda; family Coenobitidae; genus Coenobita; species Coenobita brevimanus. The sequence continues at coordinate 48,352,577 of NC_136966.1, forward strand.
TATGAACCGGCCCCCCTCCCGCCCTTGGAGAATAGTCATCGGGGGTTCCACCCTGCCTAGAACGTGACCAGTATGAACACCAACCAATAAGCACAATTTTGTGTTCCCAGGTCAAAAAGTACGGCTATGCATAACGGCTTTGCTGGGACCCTCGAGGGCTCTCCCTTCCTTGTTAGGAATTCCCAAAACGTGGCCTGGGCTAATAATTATTATTCTGAAAAATTTTATGCTCTTCAGTTAAAAACTTTGGACATGCATGATGACTGGCCAGGACCACTGGCCTCCCGTCCCCATGTTGGGCGTGGCCCTCTGGGGTCTCACCATGCTTATAACCTTGCACAACTTGTCTTCCAATATGCAAAAATTTGTGCTCCTATGTGAAAAACTAACCATGCCTAATGGTTTAGGGTAGGACACCCAGGGGCCACTGCCTTTGTGGGGGAATGGCCCTCAGAGGTCCCACCCTGTCTGAAATCTGGCCCACGGGGAGGTCTACCATGTGCAAAATTTCATTTTCCTAACACTTCTACCATAGGGCCTGCATCTCATTCTTCAAGAAGGTACACTAACTCAGTTACATAGGAACAAGCATTATATCTTGATGCCCTTGTTTATACAAAAAATGCTTGTTCAGTTTGCCACCATCTACATTTATTTTTTTTTTAATATCTCAGAACACAAGTAATATGTTTCAGTGGGACACTAAATCATTTCAATATATTATGTGTGTATCACTGTATGTCTTTGTTCATTATTGTGCTTATAATGATAATTACTTCTGTACCTTCTATGCCCTATGATACCGATTTTGTTTTCCTCATGCACCCCTCCCTGCTTGGCCTTCAGGGACAACCCCAGAGTGTTGGGGCTTGTTCTGAATGGTAAATAAAGAACCTAAATAAAAAATAATAATATTATGATCATCAGCCGATACACCCTCCCGCTGCTGATTCTACATCATGCCCCCCTCCGTCCTCCCCCTCAGCCCCTGCCCCTCCCTGTGCCCCGCAACAAGCTGCTCACTCCTCCCCCCCCCCTCACCCCCTGCCCCACCCATCAGACCATCAACTGCGACTCCTGCAACAACAGTACCAGGAACTACGCAGTCTCCTTTTGTATGTTCTCTCTCACTTTAATATTCCTGCTCAGCCTACCCCACAGCTCCCACAAACCAACTCCTATGTAACTACCACCCCTGGTGTTATCCCTGCTCCTTCCCTCCCTTCCGCCTCACCACCACCTATCCTTACCCCTCCACCTGTGTCCCAGCCTCACCTTTTCACACAAGCCTCCTCAGTCTGTACTTCCACACCCACTCCTTTCCCCCATACATCCTCGCCTCTCTGCCACCCCCTCCCCTCCTCCTATCTCCCTCTCACCCGAGTCCCGGCAACCGCACATATGGGGCCTCCCTCTCTCCCATCCACCCCCACCCACTCTCCTCCTTTCCCCCACTTCCCCAACCATCCGTTCCCCAACTCTCTTATGACAATTCTCAGTCTCCCCCCGTGTCCTAATGGCTCCCAAACCCAGACAATATAAAATGTTATCTTGAAACATACGGAGCGTCCACCGCCGCCTGGCTGACCTTTCTCATTATGCTTCATCTCATCACCCTGCTGTTATCTGCCTTCAGGAAGCTTTCCCTTACTCTCGTCGCCCCAGACCCCCACCCAGGCTTCGGGGATACCACTTCTATCATACCCATTCTGGCCAAGGCCTGGTTACATACATTCGTAACTCTGTTCCTCACACCTCATTACCAAATAACCTGCCTCTTCTCACTCCTCCCTCTTTCACTTATTTCGCCTCACTGTCAACGATGCCTCGTTGTACTGTATATATGTAACGTCTGTCTCAGTCCCAACTGAGGGTGACCCCAACACTTTACCTACCCGCCGCCCCTCACCTATCTTTCACCTGGGCGATTTTTATGCCTCTCATCCGTCATTTGGCAGTTCCCATGCTTCTCCTGCTGGTCATCGTCTCCATGATTTTGCCAATAACCATCATCTGCATCCATTCCCCACTCCTCATACTACTCGCATGTTGGGGGAGGCTATCTCCATCTTGTCCTTGGTAGCAACGTGGTACAACATGCTGTCACTGTTGACATTGTCCCTACTCATATCTCCAACCACAGTGCCATCCTTGCCACATATTCCATTCCCATACTACACTCCCAGTACCGCCATGTCAGGAAAAAATAAATCCCTATTCCCCTGCAACCCACTTTCAAGAACATGCTGACCACCTGGTTTGCCAATCATTCGTTCACCACATCAACTGAACCTTACATCTCCATAGTTACCGTAGTACAGACCTTCTGTGATCATTATGTGCTGCAAGTCAACTACACGAAAAACCTCTGCTCGCCAGGTTGGGAAGTAGGTACGGGATCGCCGTCAACATGACTGCGAGGAGGACGTGTGGCGAGCAACGGCTGTGTACCGCTCTGACCGCACCGCTAAAACCCTCCACTCCTATCTCACGACACCAAGGTCCTCCCATGACCTCAAACACAGTGTTCGCCAGGAGTATTGGCATGACTTTCTCCAGCATATTAATGCACACACTCCTCGGTCTAAGGCTTGGCGGCTTGTTAACAGATCGAGTTGTTCACTCCCACGAGTCCCCCTCCCCTCCTCTCCACCACAATCCTGTGGAATGTGCCAACAGCCTAGTTGACAAATGGTCCACCCAATCTCAGCTGATATCCCTGCCTCCCCCCATCAAGGCTTGCCTCTCGGCTGCTAGCGGAAGCAGGCAGCACGTGATGCAGAGGCTCGCTCCACTCCCTCCCCCCTCGATGATCACCCCATCACCGGTGATGAGTTGCACCTTGCGCTATTGCAAGCCACGGCAACTGCCCCAGGTGATGATGGGATCACCTAAGCCACGCTGAGACTCATCGCTCAAGTCCCTGGCAATCCCATACTCTCACTGTTCAACCTGTCTTTCCGAAGGTAGTCTCCCTGCAAACTGGACCCGTAGCACTATTATTCCCATCCCTAAGCCTATTTCTTCTGATTTCCGTCCCATTTCCCTAACTTCCTGCATCTGCAAAGTCCTCGAGAGAATTGTTTTAGCAAGGCTCCACGATCCTCTTCAGGACCTGCTCTCTTCCCATCTTTTTGGTTTCCTCCCAGGTCGAAGCATACAACATTGCCTTGCAGAATTACTCACTCACTTCAGATCCTCCAGTACAGCCTTCATTGACTTCAAAGCTGCATGCGACGTGGCAAACCGTGACATCATCCTTGACGAACTTGTCCCCCTGGGTGTCTCTGGCCACCTGTTCTGCTGGCTGGAATGCTACCTGTCCCATCATCACTCTTGGGTTCTGTTTTCTGGGGCGGTTGGTGATTACTGACCCTTCAATCTTGGCACACCTCAGGGTGGAGTGCTTAGCCCCTTTCTCTTCAATCTTTTCATGAATAGACTCCTCCATCTTTTATGTCCTAACCCTGACTCCTCTCTGATCCTAACCTATGCTGATATCTGCATCCACTCCCCTCCTCCCGTCCCTCTTCAGTGTCTCTTAGTTAAGTTCGACCAGGCTGCATATGCTTGTGGGTTAATTATCAACACTGCCAAAACCAAACTGTTTACACGATCCCTCACTCATAGGCTTGCTTGCACAACCATAACCCTCCTCAGCTCTGATCTTGAGGTTGTGCAGGATTATACATACCTAAGAATTCCTCTCTCTTTCCTCTTTAACCTCCTCCCAGTATGTCGTCACTATCTGCACCCGCCTCCACCGCAGACTTAAACTCCTTGGCACGCTCACTTGTGACTCGCATGGGGTTAGCATCCCCGTCGCTCGATCATTTTACCTGTCATATATTTGCTCCCTTCTTGATTATCATGCTGTGACTCGCATGGCGTTAGCATCCCCGTCGCTCGATCATTTAACCTGTTATATATTCGCTCCGTTCTTGATTATCATGCTATCGCTGTCTCTCTTGTCCCCCTAGCACAGCTCCGTCCATTTGAAGTGGTACAAAATCGGGCAATGCGTCTCATTCGTCACTGCCCCAGGTCTGCCAGAGTAGTCAACATGCTCCATGAATTAAGTCTGTTGTGTCCCATCACCGATCGCATTCATATGCTTGGAGTCTGCTTTGCCACACAGTGTCTGACCACATTTCTGTCTCCTGCTTCATCCTTTTTCTCCCGACTGGTTAACACTCTCTCAGATTCCACTCACCTAGATCGGATCCGGCATACTCATGTGCCAGGCCTGGCATCCTGGCTAAAAAGAATTCATTCGGCACTCAACTGTCCTCTCCAGCTTTCTGGCCGTGATCCCGCCAATATCCGTGCAGATCTTGTCACTCCCATCCCTACTGACCCTTTGCCCCCTACCTTGACACGTACGACTCCTGCTGTGCACTGGACACCTTCTGCCACTGCTTCTGGCCGTTT
>NC_136966.1:48362007-48569507 GCF_032717465.1 Coenobita brevimanus
AATACTCACCTGTTTCATGAAGTTCTTTCACAGTTTGGGCTGAAAGTACAATTCAACAGTGGTGCCACCTATGTGGCAAAGACAATGGCTCACCCTCTGTCAAAATCTTGTTGCCTATGAGTTGTGCTTACCAGTACATCAAATATTTCTGAACACAGAAACATAATTTAAGTGCATATCCAAGTACACTCTAACCTGAAAAAACAAACAAACAGAGGCATTTCAAGGGGCAGGTTCATCCTAAGATTTTGGATACATAATAGCAATGCTTGTATGACTAGACTATTGAAGTACCAGTGCAGTAGCAATTTCATGTCATGAAAACAGTGCAGCAGTAACAACTCTTGTTTTATTTTCACGTGCATTGGTTAACAGTAAATTACATTTTAGTAATTAGCCTAAAATTCAGTTTCATACACTAACTGAAATTAAACATACAGCAATACAGTACTTTCTCACAAATGTATCATTACAGGTAGTTACTGATACGAATGATGCTCCACTTTCAGGATAAATAGCCATGAAGGTCATACATAATAATTTAAATTAGCTGGGCTCAGAAAGAGTACCACTGGATTTCAAAAGTCTTTGCTCACTATCTCATCACTGAACACAGTGAAGTGTACCAATATTAATGTTCACCACAGTACATCATAAAAGAAAGGTACAGTAAACTGAATGGATATATAATAATTCTAATAAATCTCCAGTATATTATGCTATAGGTTAGACTGCTCTGCTAGTCACTAGAGTTCTGCAACAAAATTCCTACGGTACAGGAGAAAGAAGATTGATACTGGGGCTAAATTACAAAATGGTTCATGTTCAAACAGACAAAACAGACAAACTTAACCCCCTTCAATCCAATGATAACTATTTATTTCATTGTTGCTGCTACCCTTCTCGACAATGAGTAAATGAATTTAATATCCAACCCCTACTGTTTGAATAGTTCCTCCTACGCTAATAAAAATTGTTTGCAGAAAGGAATAATGATAATAAATATGCATCACTGGTTTGAAGGATTAGTTATTTCACTAATGATGAAAAAAATAATAAAAAAAATTGATAATATGTATAGTGGTGTGTACCCAACACATGTGCACAGTACTGTACAGGCATTTAGATACAGTATATGAAAATTCAAGTACTACCGAGGTACACTGTTGCAGGCTGCAGCCACACTGTTCATTATGGCAGCTAACTCCTGTCGTGCTTCCTGAACTTTCACTTCTGCCAGTGTCAAGTCAGGTGGGAGGGTGTAGCTCCGTAGCTTGGCTTCCAAGCTGCTAACCTGACAACCATGATATTTATTATTTGAGGGGGTTAAGTACATTAGAGTATGACTGTAACCTACTGAACACAGTTGTCCCTCACTACTCACAGGAGATGGGGAACATAAACACCAGCAAACAGCAAAATTCTGCAAATAAAGAAACCTCTCTGAAGGGAAGTGAAGGGAAGATTGGCCATTAGAATTAAACTGGCCAGCACTCTGTAGGCCCTGATATGCAGCACAAAACAAGATTACAGAATCTGCAAAAGGACTGTGGGAAAATATATTAATGACTAATTTATAGGTGTTAGACTGGCATGGCAGTCTGAAGACATGAGTATGAGCGAAAGAAATGGAAACATTAAGAAATGAACAAGTTGGATAGGATTAGAAACAAATACTTAAAAATGTGAATTAAAACAGCTTATTGACAGAAGTAAGTGTATTTAAAGGTATGGAAACTTAATATAGATACAGTATATGTGTGGATTTCAGGGGTGGAGGAAACATATATGTGCAAGATGATGACTGGGAGTGGTGAATGAATGAGCAAGAAAGCAGTTAAAAGAAAAAAAAAAAAAAAAAAAAGATGAGGAGGAGGGGGTAATGGATAGAAAAGGATAAATGAAGCATAGTATGCATTCAGACATGCTTCCCAAGCACTGGACCCATTTTCTTTCCTAGCCTAAACCCTTCGGCAGAAGGATATCTTTTCTAGCACACAAAAACTGTCTGAAATGAAAAAAAATAAATAAATAAACAAACTGGAACTGAATATAACAATTAAAAAATAGAATAAACTGGAACAGAACACGATGGAACAGACCAGACTAGACTAGACTCGACTACTATATACTAGACATGAACGAACTGAAGGGGTTACCAATACCCTATAATACCCTCAGCCTTAGGACATTTTTCTTGAACATAATAAAACTATCTGGTATCAAATAAAATAAAACAAATATAAGATGTGGGCTGTATGAGGGTTATGCATTCACAGGCAGCTACTCAAAACAACTTAAATAAAGTCTGTGCATACTCAGTTCATCATCTTTACCTTCACTCTACCAATAAATCGAAACAAGAACAGAGGAGCATTCATGGAAAAACATGTCAATGAAAAGCACCAATTAGAACACCAAAGTAGAGGTGAAACTTTTACACCAGAAAAGACTCTATGTATAGCCAGGTGTCATATCCCATAAGGGATGATCATCTTGTATCTGCATTAGTTGTTTTATGGAGAAGGGCACTAACCCTCCACCAACCCACTTGCTGACACACGGGGACGAATGAGGATATAAAGGAGCGTTGTGGTGTGGATGTGGATGTGATAGGAAGCGTTGTGAGGAACACACTGAGGTGGTTTGGCCATGTGGAGAGGATGGAGGGTGAAAGATTGACGAAGAGAGTGTATGTGAGTGAGGTGGAGGGTGGAAGAGGGAGGGGGAGACCGAGGATGAGATGGAGGGATGGGGTGGAGAGGTATATGAGAGAGGGGGGTGTGAGTTGGGAGCAGGGCAGTGAAATGGCGGGGGACAGGGCGACTTGGAGGCGATTTGTTTGTGGCCACCCCAAACGGGATTGAGGCGTCTGGCAATAGATAGATAGATAGAAGATGAATGGTTACCACCCAGCACTGTAAGTGGTTTCCTGGCTTACAGAAAACCATTTAAAGCCACCTGAAAACAAACAAAGAGTAATAAAAAGTGACAGGAAAGTTGGGAGAAAGAGGAAATGTGAGGGCAGACACAGAAAAAGAATGATACATGTGAAGGAAGAAGTAGACAGCATGACATTAAGTGGATGATGGTTGCCACCACCTACCACCAAAGTAATAAAACAATGGCTTTTTTGTTTGCTTTTCTCTTCTTACTCCTTCCTTTGCACATGAAAACAATCAAAACAAAATTATGGCATTATAGCTTTCCATTTCCACTACAGTATCTCCCTTCAATACACAGTACCAATATTACCAAATGAGTAATTACTTGCCATTGAGTTCTTAATAACAATATAATCAAGAAGTCATGTTGTAGCTATGTTAAAAATTATAAATTATTAAAGCTGAAATAAGTCATCAGCTGGTGCATACAAGTACCTCCCAGCTGCCACTTTCGTCAAAGTCCGATCATAAATTTGAGCGATCATAAATTTGCCTCTCGTAACTTTTTGATACCATGCATTATCTTCTTTTATTCTGGCTCTTATCACTAAGCATTGTTATTTTCAGTGAAACATGGGCTAGTTTTTTTTTTTTTTTTTTTTTTTATGCCTTCTTGAAAAGTCATTATCCACTTGATTAGGATCATTCATCCTGATTTGTGTCCAATGGCACGTAAATACATTTTGTTATGAAAGAACAAATGCACAAAATGCACATAATTGGCACCTACACAACTGTTCACTCAATGGCTTTATTAGCTACTCAATTTCAGTGTTACACTGCCCAAATATAATGCAATGTGCAATGTAAGACACTGTTATTCACATGTACAGTAGTTTTGGTGTGGGCTAGATCAGGACTGAGACGTATTAATTTCTAATTGAAAGGATACGCACAATGCATACAGCTGGTACCTGCACAACCATTCACTCACTGTCTTAATTCACTTATATTTAATGTTATTGTACACAGTGTGCAATATACACTGCTATTCACATATTGTTTTGGCGGGGCTAGAATTTCACCACTTGCATCCTTGACATGTGAGACTGCTTCCTTGATCGTGTGAACATCTGATGCACATATATGCCTTTAATGATGCAGCTTGTGTTTTCTTCTATCTTTACTTAACTAATTCTGAATGGCGATATATCAACATACATACGAATACCATAAGTGCGTAACTTGAATCAGTTCCTAACTTTTATCAGGTAAATAGGAATCATTAAAAAAAGAACCAGCATACCTTGATGGCTTCCTTTATACAGCCAGTTCAGCACAAATAATGACCATAACCTTTTTATCAAATGATCTTTCAATATGACCTGTGTTTACGTTTTGATTGGCAGTTGTAATTTTTCAGTTCTACTTAGCCAGACTGTGTTTGAGGACAAAAACCCAGCAGCCCAAGATGCATTTCAAATCCAAAACTCCAGTCTCAACCCGTCAAACATAGCGAGTTTGTGGTAGGCAATTTCGACTTGGTAGATATTTGATCTGCCTTCGAAAATCAAGTTGACCAAATTTAATCACACAAAATTGGAGAAACTACTATAGCCTGTTATTACAACTCAGCAATCACAATGGGGAAAGAGCAATTTCTGGCCAGGATGGAGTAAAAAGGGTAAGAAACACACATATTGCAACGTATTTAATGGACATTGTTCGTTAATGCTGTTGAAATTTCACTGGGGTTCATAGCATCCATTTAATTCGAAAGTCGCTATACCACGATCCATCGTAGTGAAAGTCTACCATACTTTTCATGGTCAGCAGCAAGTAATGTGCAGTAAAATGAAATAACTAGCAGCTGAGGTGAGATGGAAACTTGTTTTAAGACTTTTGTGGGTGGGTGACCCTTTGCCAAAAATGTATCCCCACTGAACCCATGTTATAATTCACAGTACTGTATATGATAAATCATTATGTGATGGATTTTTCCAAAAACATCCTCACCATACAATGAGGACATGCTGTCTTGAGAGAGCAAGAATAAAAATATGAAATAGGTCTTGTGATTCGTGAAAGATGCAGACTGAAGACGTCGATGGACACCAGAATTGAAGAGAGTGTACTGAGAAGGTATGGTCATGTGGAGAGAATGGATAACAACAGACTGGTGAAAAAGGTATATCTGAGCGAATTCGAAGGTGGGAGGAGGCGAGGTAGGCCAAGGAGAGGATGGAGAGATATAGTGGATGAATGTGTGAGGAAGAAAGGTTTGGAAGTTGATGAGGCTAGGGAACTGACAGCAGATCAAGCTGGCTGGATGAATGTTGTGAGGAGAAGTGCATGATCAAGGATTCTGGCACCCCGTTTTAACATGGCAGCATCTGAAGTGACTCTATCGGATACGATTATGTGAAGCTACAGAACGTGGTGAATGTTTTTTGGCATATCCAATACAGTCAGGATTCCAGGGGCTTGAATGATGTGTGAATGGAAGCATGGCCCATTAGATTGGGCAAATTTGGGCTGCCTGGACATTGATACCCCTCACTCTGCCCTAGGGTGGGAAAGGTCCAGATGATGATGATGACGATGACGACGACGACAACGATGATGATGATGATGATGATGATGATGATGATGATGATGATGATGATGTCTTGGGTTTGAAGGGATTTAAAAGCTCCCAGGTAAACTTACTTGCTTTTCAACTTCCTGCAGTTCTGACCATTGCTTACAGAGAGCATCATGCATAATGTTCTTGCTCATTCCTACGTGGTTAAGCTTTGCCTGTAAATGGGGGAAATAATGCATATTACAGTACCAACCACACACATCAATCAGCTTATATTGAAGGAAAAATTTTTCAACGTAGCAACAGCACAGGTAAAATGTGATTCTTAAAAAACTCTAGGGAATAAGTACAACATGGTGGACATTAGAAAAAAAAAGGGGGGGGGGGGCAGACAGCGAGTACAAATCTGACCCAGCAGATAATGAAAACAAACATACAAGTCCTCATTACAAGTTGCTCCCCCTCCTTTTTTTTTTTTTACATTATTTTGTACTAATAAATACTGTACACTGTAACTTATCCATTAATGACTGCAAATCTCCAAGCCCCACTATCCCCAGTTCTGCAAACAGGGTCCAATGTTTTAACTTTCACCAAGGTGTAAAATTTTTTCTTACAGGTTTCAAGAGCTTGAATTTACACACCTGAAAATGTATGTTTCACTCTCATATAACTTATGGTTACTGCAATATCGATCATCAAAGAATGTCAATTGTAAAAATTGTTGCCTCTCAAGTGCAGAAAGAGAGAAAATAAATTGCATCAAAGTAAACTTTGGTCTCATAGATTTGAAGAGCTTGATTTTACATACCAGAAAATGTATATTTCACTCTATGTCAAATTGTTACAGCACAATCACCAAAAAAAAAAAAAAAAAAAAAAAAAAAATACTCCCCAATATGAGCGAGCATGGGATGTCCTTGAGAAATATGAGAGAATAGGAAGTTGGAGGGAGTGCGGGAGGCATCAGGAGGGGGGGAAAGGGAGGAAATATGTCTGCCACACACACCCTATTAATAAGGTCTAGAGGGGGTATGGGGGTAGTTTGGGTGGAAGGGGACACAGAAGGCAGGGTCCAATGGGACAAAGGGAGGTGGAGAGAGGGCCTGGGGAAAGGGGAGGTCTCCACACCTGGGGAGGGGGCCAGATCATGCCTCCCACCACCTGATCTCTTAGTTCCCATTGGCGAGGTCCCATATAATTCATAAAAGAGGTGGTGCTACCTACCGCCAGTTTTTGGTAGCCTCTGTACAATCGACAGACATAGGACTTTGTGAGACATTTTCCATAAATGTCGTTTGGCAGTCATATGTCCTTAGGGGTTTAGAGAATACTGATCAATAAAATTCTGTTTCTATTTATTACCCTTCTTTGCCAATTTTCTCAAGTTCACAGAACCATTTATATGGAAACATTTGCACTGCAGGAAATCAACCATTTCTGCCATATATTCTCAGAAGTCTTTTGCTGATATTATGCTGAAGGAGAGTTTTTGATGAAAAAGTTAGGAGCTTGATGTAAGTACTGTGTTGGTGTGAGCAGCTGCATTACACTGAGGGCACTGTGAATTATTTGAGTTGAATTTTGTGTTGGTACTGACTACTTATTTGTTCCCTTGTGATTACTGGGGTCTACTATTCCATACCTCATACTGATTGATGTCAAAGGTGTAGTTCTTGCACTTTTCCTTCACAAAGTATTCATGCTTCTTATCCTTGGTCAGAACCACCTGCTGCTGGTCCCACACTGCCTCAGCCTGCTTGTGTATGCTGTTATAAAATTCTGTCAAGAGTAACGAGGCTCCCACATGAAGATATATGTTAATATCTCATTAATGACAAATGGCCTTCCTAAGCTGATAAGATCATCCGAAAGTAGCAAGAAGACACATTCTTCATCACCCTGAAAAGGTTAATTATTAACTCCTGCTGAGCTGACTCTTTGTATGGTAGTTTGCTTTCCCTAAGTCACTGTGTTATAACAATGTAAACTGTACCTCTTACGAGGCTTGTAGCTTGGCCTGTGCTGACTGTAGACCCTCACTGTGTCTAAAATGAGATTTGCAGCTCAGTTAACCACTTCCAACAGAGGTCTTTCTTAAATTAAAGAAAGTAAGAAATCAAGAAAAATATGAAAACAAAAAAGGTATCACCAAAGTGTAGGGATTAAGCACAATAATGAATCATTACCTTCCTTATAAGGGCTCCAACATGCTTGCACTGATCACCTACTGGTGCCCCTCCACACTGCTCAGTCTCTGCAAGCCTCCCTATTCAGTCCCTTATCCCTGAGGTCACACAGTATGGCCTTGTCCCAGGCCTGTTTTGGTCTGCCTCATGCAACCCTACCCTTGACATTAACACCTCTCACCTTCTGCACCCAACTGTCATCTTCCGCTACAAGATGCCCAAGTCATCTCGCTCTACTCCTCAGCACCAATATAATCAAGTCTCATTCTTCCTCTCAACATACACAAACCATATCACTCTTCTCCTCGGCACCAATACATTCAAGTCTCATCCTTCCTCTCTTCATTCCTTACCCTAGCCCCCCAGGTCTCGCATTCACAGATGCACTACACAATCATCTAATAACTATCAGTTCTGTACTTCTGTACCATCTAGTACCCTCTTCCTTCACTTCCAAGGTCTCTACTGTACAGTATTATCCTAACACATGCTGTATACACGGATCCCTAAGCACAGAGAGAGAGAGCCCTCTAAATGTTAAGAAAGGCAATAACACCCTGAACTTCTAACTACTCCTTACCCTGGCCACAGAGCTAGCTCCAGCCCCACCTCCAGCACATAACATGTCCTCTAAACTTAAACAGTTTTGATCCAATTTTAACCAAACTTGATGGAAGGGTTGCAAGTTAGGCAAGGATGACAGGGATCAATTTGGAGGACAACCAGACAAAGGTCAGTCACAGGGCATGGTCAAAGTCTGACCTATGTGTGAATAAAATAACTACAATCAGTTCTGATCTGATCTGGACCAAACTTGGTGAGAGTGTTGAGGGTCAGTCAAGGAGCTGACCTACTGTTTTTAAGAACAAAAGGTAAAAGGTCAAGGTCACAATGGCAAGGTCTAACTTAATTAGTTTTTATATGATTTTGATCAATCTTCTTAGAAGGGTTCAGGGCAGGCCAAGAATGAAGGGAATTGAGTTTGAGGACAATCAGTTACAGGTCACAGTCACCAGATAAAGCCAAAGTTTAACCTGAATATGTTTTAGTGTACAAGTATTTTCTTGGTGTTTATTAGCATTTACAATGCCTGCACTAGCTCCTTAACCCATAGAATGTAGAAATTTGAAGTGCAGGTCTGTTGCACAGCCTGAGATGACTTGTGCTTCATGGGTTAAAGATGCACTTCACATACACCTGGCAGATACTTATTCAACTGACTATCAAAATGAACAAGGGATGTTAAACCCTTGCCATGTGCTTCTTTGTACATATATAGTTCATTCAACCAGCTCAAACCCCTGTCAATGCCTGAGCCTCAACAACTTCCATATTTTGCTTTCTCACACAGTCTGTTATTGCATTCAACCATCTTTCTCTAGGCCTACCATGTGCCTTGCTTTCTCACACAGTCTATTATTGCATTCAACCATCTTTCTCTAAGCCTACCACGTACAGCAACTTGCTTTCTCACACAGTCTATTATTGCATTCAACCATCTTTATCCAGGCCTACCATGTACCTTACTTTCTCAAACAGTTTATTATTACATTCAACCACCTTCCTCTAGGCCTACTATGTACCCTGCTTTCTCACACGGTCTGTTAATGCATTCAACCATCTTTCTCTTGGCCTACCACGTACCTTGCTTTCTCACACGGTCTATTACTGCATTCAACCATCTTTCTCTTGGCCTACCATGAACCCTGCTTTCTCACAGTCTATTTTTGCATTCACCAATTTTTCTCTTGGCCTACCATCCCTTCTTAAACACATAAACACATTAAAATATACTGCAACCACTACACATATACATGTACTGTCTATTGTACATGTATATCCATTCTCCCTACATGACCAAACTATCTAGGCACACACTCTTCTCCCAACTTACCAACATACTTACTCTAAATCATATTTTTTCACAAATCCTGTGTTTCTTATCTTACACACACACACACACACACACACACACACACACACACACACACACACAAATATATATTCCTCAAGCCTCATTTCCTTCTTACTTTCAACTTTTCATGCTCAAGACATACCAGTCTCATACCCATACATAAAACTATGCATTACACACCTTCATGAACTTACAGTCTCCATTTTCAGACCTCTGTTTCACATGAAGTCCTTCATAGTACTAGTCATCTTTCTTCCCTGAGCCACTCTCTAGCTACTTCCTTTGTACATTTTTTCCCTTCTTTTCAATCACTGTACATGTACTAAGGTACTTCAACTTATTTTCAAGTTCAAGTCTCGCTCCACTTACCAGCATTAACAAATAATTGACCAGCATCAACATCGTAAACTATTTTTCATTTAAGAATTGGGTGACGATATAACATTATCATTAATAATTCATGATATGGCAATAATGCACTCGACGTAGTGCTGCTTGGGGTATCTGCCCTTTTCTCACTTCTATCCTTCCTCTTCTGTCTTTCTTTCCTTCATTCTTTTCTCTTCCTTCTGCCTGTGGGTTACTCTACACTAAGTGGCAAGCCAAATGGTTTCCTGTATACCAGGAAATCATTTACTATGATGGATGGTAACCATATAACCAAATTATGGTGCCTGGTGGTTTTGTGGGTAATTAAGGTGCTCAAACTGGATTGAGCCTGTTTAAGTTTATTTCCAAGGAGTGGTTGGGGTTTACTGCTCATGTAATGACAGTCAGTGATGAGCAAAGTTGGCCACTCTCATCTTAAATGTCAGCACCAACTTGCCTAGCCCCTGGTTCCTACGCTCCTTATGGGGCGAAATAGGATTGGTTGATGCATGGATGGATGGATGGTAACAACAACTGTACCGAGAAACCAAAGCATATCAACACATCATCATCATCATCATCACCTAATCCTGTGTTGCCCCATGAGAAGAGTAGATGCCCGGGGCTAGGCAAGTTGGTCCTGACATTTAAAATGAGAGTGACCACCCTCACTCATCCTTGTGTGACATTACGTGTGCAATAAACCCTAACCACCTCTTGGATATAAACCTACACACGCTCAATTCAGTTGGTGCGTCTTAGTTATCCACTAAATCACCGGGTGCCATAATTTGGTTAAATGGTTACCACCCAGTGTAGTACTGTAAATGGTTTCCTGGTGTACAGGAAACCATTTGGTTTGTCGCTCAGTGTAAAGTCACCCAAAGACAGAAGGAAGAGGAATGAATGAAAGAAAGAAAGAAAGAAAGAAAGAAGAGAAAGGATGGAAGGAAGGAAGGAAACGACACTCACCCAAGAGCTGCGCTACATCGAGTCACCCGCAGACAGAAGGAAGAGGAAAGAATGACAGAAAAGGAAGGAAGAGTGGAAAGGGCAGTCACCCAAGAGCAGCACTACATCAGGTGAATATAAACACATTGCACTTATAACAGCTGGTACTATCAAAACAAGAAGCTGCCTTCTAAAATAATGAAAAATCTAAGAAATGGCATGCACTTGCATTTGTAGCTTTAGGACAATTCTCCACAGTACAGTACAGTTCATCTATCTAATGCCAGACGCCTTACTCCCATGAGAAGTGGCCACAAGCAAATCACCTCCATGTCGTCCTGTCCCCCGCCATTTTGCTGCCTTCCCCTCAGCTTACACTCCAATCTCTCATATTCCTCCCCACTCCATCCTTCCACTTCATCCTCAGCCTCCCCCCTCCCCCCTCTCCCCTCTCCCCCTCACTCACATACACACTCCTTGTTAGTCTCTCACTCTCCATCTTCTCCACATGGCCAAACCACATCAGCGTATTCCTCCTAATGCTTTCTATCACATCCATGGCCATACCACCGTGCTCCTTTACTTCCTCATTTGTCAGTCTGACTCTCCAATTAACTCCACATGCTCCTCTCAAATACAAGTAACTCA
The DNA here is from genome assembly GCF_032717465.1 of Coenobita brevimanus. Classification (NCBI taxonomy): domain Eukaryota; kingdom Metazoa; phylum Arthropoda; class Malacostraca; order Decapoda; family Coenobitidae; genus Coenobita; species Coenobita brevimanus. The sequence continues at coordinate 48,373,549 of NC_136966.1, forward strand.
TTTCCACTGCTGTCTTTATTGACTTGCGTCCTTCCAACAAGGTCCAAGCTTCGCTTCCATATGCTAAAGTTGGTATCACAATACTATCATGTGGCAACTTCTTTACTTCCATGCTCACTTCCCTGTTTCTTATCCATCCATCATCTAATCCTGTGTTGCCCCATGAGGGGCATAGAAGCCCTGGGCTAGGCAAGTTGGTCCTGACATTTAAGATGAGAGCAACCAGCCTCATTCATCCCTGAGTGGTAAAACACAAGCAAGAAACCCTAACCACCCCTTGGATTGAAACCTGCACTGGCTCAATCTGACTGGAGCCCCTTAATACCCAATGAACCACCTGGCACCATAATTTGGTTATATGGTTACCACCCAACATAGTAAATGGTTTCCTGGTGTACAGGAAACCATTTGGCTTATCACGCAGCAGAGTCACCCACAGGCAGAAAGAACAGGAAGAAATGAAGGAAAGAAAGACAGAGGAGGAAGTGCCAAGCCACCCATAAGCAGCAGGAAGACAAGAGTCTAAAGACAAAAGAGGGAGGAAGGAAGGAATGGAATGGAATGGAATATAAAGTTTAGGCCAAAGGCCAAGCACTGGGACCTGATAGGTCATTCAGCGCTTTGATGAGTGAGATATGAAAGACGATAGTTTAAAAGAATGAGTATAAAAATTGAGAAAACTACTACACAATAATCATGCAACTAAAATCGTAGGTAAAATGAAAACAGATGTAGTCAGCAAGCCCTAAAACATAAGTATGACAACACCAATCACAGCTTGCAGTATAGCCCTGTCTCCTTTAAAAATGCCATAACGCTAGAAACATTTGCCCTATTACATAAAACAACTGATAGGGATCCCCTATTTGTTAAAAATTTCGCCCAAGAGCGGGTACAGGTCGGACAGTCCAATAAGAAATGCCTGCAAGTTATTGTGACTTGACAGATGTCACACTGGGGTGGGGCCCCTCGGTCCAAAAGGAACTCATGAGTCAAACGCGTATGGCCAATTCGCAGCCTAGTCAACCTCGTCTCAAAACCCCGACAAGCCTGAGAAGAGGATGACCAGGCATAAACCGATGGCCGAATCTCTTTATACTTCGAGTTATTGGCCAGGGAGGGGGAAGCCCATCTCGCCTGCCACTCAGACCAAACAAAGTTACGGATAATGGTCTTCAAATCAGAATAGGGAACCTTATTATACCCAACAGAAGGAAGAGAACATGCCGATTTTGCCTCTTTGTCAGCAAATTCGTTCCAATAGAGATTAACATGTGACGGTATCCAGCAGAACGAAACAAATTTATACTTTGTAGCCAGGCGCCAAAGCCAAGACTGAATCTTCCTTATTATAGGGTGGAATGTGTTAAACTGCTTAATGGTGGTCAAGCTTCCATAGGAGTCTATATATATTGTAAATGTCTTTCCCGGCATTGAGTAAGCCTCTTCAAGAGCCTTCTCAATAGCAGTTAGTTCAGCAGTGAGAACAGATGCATTATTAGAAAGCCGTCTAAGACGTACACCCCCTTCATGGACGACAGCACAGCCTACACCAAGGGGTGACTTTAAGCCATCAGTATACAACTTTACTGAGTCTCTGTGGAGAAAGTCATGGCGCAAAAACTTCGATTTAGTTTCTTCATCCGAAAAGATTTTTCTACGAATGGTTTTGGGACACACATTAGGTTCTGGAATGAGCCAAGGAGGGAGACTGCTGTAGCTTACTGGTTCAATTTTTTGCTCCCTCAGTGATGCATCACCCACAGGAAGCATGCGAATCTGGAATGGTATAGAGGCTCTAGGACCACAGAACTTAGACGGGTCACACTGCAACAGAACATCAACACAAGGATTGGTGTAATGATTGCTCTTAATTCGCGCAATGTAGCGAAGCCCTAACTCATGCCTGCGTAAGTCCAGAGGAAGCTGGTCTGTATCTACATATAAACTCTCCACAGAGGAAGTGCAGTAGGCACCCGAGCACAGTCGTAGTCCCATCTTGTGGAGCACATCAAGCTCATGAAGTTTGGTCTTACATGCAGAGGAATAAATTTGGCATGCGTGGTCAACCTGTGACCGGCACAAAGAGTTATAGAGCCTGAGAAGGGAGTTCCTATCAGCACCCCAATCAAAACCAGAGACCACCCTAAGGATATTTAATGATTTCTTGACTTTAAGCTTCAGATAATCAATGTGCTGTGACCAGGAGAGACGTAAGTCAAAGATCATACCCAGAAACTTAACCTCCTTCTCAAAAGGGATGATGTCGTTGTTTAACTTTAAGTGTGGGACAACCTCCTGGCGTGTGCTTCTAGTGAAGTGGACTGCAACAGTCTTGGAAGGTGAAATGCAAAAACCATTATCATCAGCCCAAAGACAAATAGTATATATGGAGGAGGAAGGAAGGAAGGCAGGAAAGGGCAGTCACCTGAGAGTAGCATTACATTAAGTAACTGGATGGTAAGCGTCCTCACCTACCACAAAACTCTGCTTTCAATTGCATAATTTCTGTAAGTTCTTCACGTATTTATGTACACAATACACAGCCAAAAAACTGAACTTGAGAGGGTAAGGTTTCAATTTAAGTGCATACCTTCTTATTTCATCAAGCTTCCATGAGAGATCTTTACTCATTTCCAAAAGTTGGCAGGTTCTCCCTCTCTCTTGTTCTTGTTCATTGACTACCTGGAGGAAGAAAAAACTGTGTATGCAATGTATTCTATTTCCCTAAAAATGTTCTCATCATAGCTTAGATTTATTGAATCATCATCATCATCACCATCATCCCACCACTTTTCCCACCCACATTAGGGGTGAGGTGAGGTCAAGGAAGCACGGAAAAATAATGACAGTGGGAAGACTACGTAACAGCATGACCAATGAAATGGGCCACACTCATTCACTCACCATTCAGGCATCCAGAATTCTGACTCTAATTCACAAGCATACCTTTCCACACACATGCATTTCATATTACCTGTCAAGCAGAGTCAATCCAATATAATGTTAAAATATGGGTGCCAAACCCTTGTCATGCACTCCTCTACATAAAATTAATTTCCATTTTATGTAAAGCAAATTTACATACGTATTAAAGCAGTTTACAGAATCAGCGGGGAAAATTTTATTTTTAATAACTATTTGGGAGTACATAATTTTGTTGAGAAAATCTAACTTTTGATGACAGCACCCTGGGTCTGGCATACAAGTGTGAGGAGCACAGACATTCAGGCTACTTTGTGAAATTACCAGTCAGACATACAATCAATGGACGCAATGAAGCAAACAATATAAAGAATGAAAAAGGTTATGGGAAGCAGAATATGTCACAGGCTAAACACATGTAATGCTACCTGCACTGTCTATGCAACATATGTGAAATGGTATACATAATATAAGGGCCATTCTGTACACCAGTATATTGAAGCAGCTTAACACATTTGAAGATTGTGAAATGCATTATTTGCAAAAGATACTATTCACATACACAGCACTCCATGTAACATGCACTGTCTGGTAAAATAACCCTAACACTCTGTACATTTTCAAGGAATGCTGGAAAATAACAATGTCATCAATCAGTGTGCTGGCAGATAATACCAATTAACGGAGAAGACGCTGAGTTAACCCCTTCTTTACCGAGAGATCCTGTTGAAACTAGGCTGACCAATCCCCTCCCACAGTGACTCAACCCTGCTTCCTCTTGTGTGGGTAAAATCAACTCTATATATACCCTTTACAATGTGCTATCTATGTTTTGTCTACTGTCACACAAAATCAATATAAATCAAACATAACTAACCTTTACCCACTTCCTGGTGAGACCATCTCATTCACTGAGCCCCATAACTGTCAGTAATATCATTCGTTTCCAGGATCAAAATCAGTATTACAATCACTCAAAGATACCAAATTCACCACTAGATGTGCCAGTATAACTAAATCTCAGTATGTGTAGATGGGCGCACTCACCATCCACTCAATGTAGTGCTGCTCTCGGGTGTCTGCCCTTTCCTCTCCTCCATCCTTCTTTCCTTCCATCCTCTTCTGCTTTTCTTTTCTTCATTCTTTCCTCTTCCTTCTGTCTGTGGGTGACTCTACACTAAGTGACAAGTTAAATGGTTTCCTATACACCAAGAAACCATTTACTGTGCTGCATAGTAACCATATAACCAAATTTTGGTGCCTGGTAGTTTAGTGGGTAATTATGGCACTCCAATCGGATTGAGCCGGTGAAGGTTTATATCCAAGGGGTCGTTGGGGTTTATTGCTCACGTAATGCCACTCAGGGATGAGTGAGGCTGGTCACTCTCATCTTAAATGTCAAGACTACCTTGCCTAGCCCTGGGCTCCTACACTCCTCATGGGGCAAAGTAGGATTGGATGATGAATGATGATGAACGAATGAAGAAGAAGCTCCCTCAAACTGTCCGATGATGTACTTTACTCCATTATGATAAACGAAAATGGCCCTGGTTACCTACACGAAAGTAAAAGCTTTGTTGCTCCACCCCAGTTCATCTGATTAAGTAGACCCGCTGACCCCACATATGCAACTGCCTCAACAGTGTTGTCCCACCGTTGATGTTGTGTCTACGTCTTAGTCTGGGACATGTTGTGCTGTGCTCCATTATGTGTGTTATGTTATGAGGACCTATTCTACAAGCTGGGCATGTGTCATCTGTGATTCCACCCAGCCAAATCTAAGCTGGCTGCTGAGGAAGGTTTGGTGATGTCCTGCTCAAAGTCTAGATAGGTGAACTTGATCATCTCTATTCAAAAGCACCTCAGATGGGAGGACATCAGGAGGGAGGGCTTGAAGTTTGGTGTTATGATCAAGGTGTTGTATTGTCCTGTGCATGAAATGATTATGTAGGTGATTCTTCATTTCTAGTGCTGGAATACCTGGAGGTGGAATACTATTGTACAGGGTTTTATAGTGATTGTGTGGTGATTGTTTTATGTACCTATGTGTATTGTGTGTCTCTGTTATGTAATGAGAAGGGTGTTGAGTACTGGCACAAGCTGCTGCATTAAACTGTGCACCCCTTATATAAAGATAGTTACTGACAAGAAGGACTTTAGTTTAAGTAAGTCAGCTGTGAGTGTGGTTTTGGTGCAGCCACTGATGCAAAGGGCATTGCTCTGTATGGTTTGCAAAGTGCTGAAGTGAGTATCAGATAAGATGGGAGTACCCCATGCTGGGGAGGCTTAGGACATCACTGATCTAATGTACTGTTTGTTGAGTAGAGCTTCCCCCCCCCCCTGAAGTCTGGCCCTATAGTTCCCCTTAGTGTACTGAATTAGCATGTACAACACCTGTTGATGTCTTGTATGTGGTCCTTAAAGGTGAGTCCAGTGTCAATGTCACAGAGTGTGCAGCACACATACATTGAGTGTGATGTGAGGGGAGTACCTGTGTTCATTTTTACTGCTGGTGATGATTGAGGTCGTGGACTTGGCTGGGGCAATTGTTGTATGTTTCGAGTGGAAAATAAATAAATGAAACAAAAGCATTCAGGGGCTGAATGCCAATCACCCACCAAAATATGTTGTTAGCTAATGTACAAGTTACCCACAAACCAAAATTGAAGAATATCTGCAAAACTCTAAAGAATTCAGTTACCGCATTTCACAAAAACCCAATCCATATTCACCCCAGTTGCACTAATTCTTATCAAATTGATTACCTTCCCTGAATCATTGTTTTAGGACTTTTCCTTTAACATATGGAGAAGCATCAGCAAGAGGACACTGCCAAAAACTGCATAAGAAGAGAGGTGATAAAGACATAAGGAAATTCAGTTTCCCAAACAGAGCAATTGATCAATGGAATGCACTACCGAATGAAATAGTGTGTGCCAAAACAATTCACAAATTTAAGGATATGTACGATAAATATGGTTCAAGACACAGGACAGTACGAGCTTGACTCATTCCTGTAAAGATACAATTAGGTAAGGTAAGAACACACACACAAACTATATCGCATCACCTTGCTAAAGGCGGGCAACAATAAATAAATATATATACAGTATCTTGAATGTGTGAAAGGTATTGTTATCTGGGGGACATGTTACAAGCTGGAGGTTGGGCACAAGCAAGTTCAGTGGCTAGGGTATGGAGTGGTTGGAGGAAGTTCAGGGAGCTGTTACTCCTAACACTGAGAGGGCTGTTCCTCCATGCTATGGGATATTTGTCTGTGGCATGTGTTAAGAGTGTAATGGTACATGGTAGTGAGACCTGGGCGGTAAAGAAAGAGGATATTTGTGGGTTCAAATGTACAGAACTGGCAATGATTAGATGGACATGTAATGCATCCTTGAATATGAGACCACTGAAGAAAGCACGTCATTTTATGACATTTTCTCATGTGATCATGATGAAGTGATGACATCACAATCTATTGTTACCACAACAAACAACCAAAATACCACTACGAGGGGACTTAACAAAAACTAAGAACAGTGTCTCCATTTCTAATAAGCTTCCATTTATTACGTGATACATATGACAGAACTGATTTTGATCTATTGCTGGCATTCTTCATTCTAGATATGCATGCATAAAAAAAAAAAAAAAAAAAAAAAAATCAGCAATGAAGGGGCTAATACAGTAAACCCTGAAAACCAAACTGGACTGACTAGCACCTTGTAAAGACAGAACTTTTCTTGTATGTTAATATTACAGAATTTAGGAAATATCAGTAGATACAAAAACACTTGCATTACTTACTTAAGAAAAAGTCAAGAGTGTGCATCAATTGACAACTAACCTACCTGCATGTGCTCAGATTCCAAATGATTTGCAGCCAAAATTATATTTGTACTTGTCGGAATCTGAACATCCAGTACCTGGAAGAGATACAGATCTTAGTATTGTACAATCCAACGAAGACTTACATACAATACCACAAATATATATATATATATATATACAGTATATAAAATAAAGAAATAATTTAGTTTTATGCCAGGTATCCCCGAAGGGCTAAGGCATTGCCTCGGGGTAGAGGACTTTTGGATTGGAGCGTGTAGCATTTTATGACCGGATGCCCTTCCTCATGTCTACCAATGACCCTTGAGTGGATTCGATCCTCCGAACCTTAGGTCAGAGTAGAGCGCTCTAACCCACTGAGCCACGGCTGCTGCATATATACATATATATATATATATACAGTACATACTGTATCTATCTATCTATCTATATACTGTATCTATCTATCTATCTATCTATCTATCTATATATACTCTATCTATCTATATCATCATCATCATCAGCCATTACATGTCTACTGTTGAACAAAGGCCTCTCCCAACCTTCTCCATGAATTCCATGACTGAGCCAATCTTTGCCACCTTTTCCCTGCAAATTTCTCTGTCTCATCTCTCCATCTCCTGCCTGGCCTTTTTCTGCTATGCTTACTATCTCTTGATGTCCAGTCAGTCAGTCTCTTGTTCCATCGGTTATCCCTTATTCTCACTACATGGCCGGCCCACCTCCATTTATGTTCTTTTATAACTTCTATAATATCTTTGACTTTAGTCTGCTCTCTCACTCAAGTTGATCTTTTCCTGTCTCTTAAAGTTATTCCCAACAATGACCTTTCCATTGGTCTCTGAGAACGGATTAATTTATTTTCCATTGATTTTGTCAGTTTCCAGGTCTCACAACTGTATGTCATAGCTGGAATTATACATTCGTTACATACTTTTTGTTTCATACAAACTGATAAGCTACTTTTCATAATGTCTCTGTGTTTACCGAAAGCTTTCCATCCAATTGCAATGCGTCTTTTTATTTCGCTATCACGATCTTTCGTTAATTTTAGTATTTACCCCAAGTAATTGTACTCCACGACTTCTTCAAGAATTTCTTTGCTTATTCTGATGATGCTCTTTGGCATCTGTGGATTAAACATTACTTCAGTTTTACTCTGGTTCATCTTTAGCCCTACTTTGAGACTTTCTCTATTCAGGTCTTTTAACATTTCTTGCGATGCCTCTGCTGTTTCTGAGATTAGGACAGTGTCATTTGCAAATCTAAATGATTTTGCTTTTCTCCATCTATGTTCACTTCTTTGTTTTCCTAGTCCAGCCTTCTGAAAATACTTTCTAGGAATGCTGTGAATAATTTTGGTGAAATTGTATCTCCCTGATGCACGCCCTTCTCAATCTTAATTTTTTTTGAGTCCTTATGTAATTCAACTGTAGCAGTTGCCTCCTTATACATGTTTTCAAGCAGTTTTACAGGGTTCTCAGTCACTCCTTGTTCTTGCAGTGAATTTATAATTGCTATGTGCTGCACTGAGTCGAAAGCCTTTTCGTAATCAACAAAACCTAAGCACAGTGGTTTATTATATTCTGTAGTTTTCTCAACTAGCTGATTTACTGTGTGTAGATGATCAATAGTCGAATACCCGCTTCGGAATCCTACCTGTTTCCTCCAAATTTGTTGTTATTCGTTCGTAAGGACGTTAGTGAAGTGTTTGTAAATGACTGATAATAAGCTAATGGGTCGATAGTTACCAAAATCCTTAGAGTCACCTTTTTTGTAAGGTAAAACAACTATTGCATTACACCATGTTTTGGGAATTTTCTTCTTTTCTATACATTGAGTAAATAAGTGAGCAAGCCTATTTTGTACTTCTACTCATGCATCCAACAGTAAATCTGCTACTATTCCATCTTCTCTGGGAGCATTCCCTCTTTTCATATTTTTAAGAGAAATATTTACTTCATCTGGCGTTACCTCAGGTTTTTCACTTGTGTTGACTGAAAAGTTACCTATTGGTACTAAGGTCTTTGATGCATACAGTTGTTTGTAAAATTCCTCAACTCTCTTCATCATCTTATCTTTGCATTTAATGACTTCACCGTTTTTGTCTTTCAATGATGTAATTTGTTGCTTTCCTAGTGCATTTTACTTCGGACCTGTTTCAGACGTTTTCCTTTTTTGATGGTTTCTTTGATCTGATCCGTTTCTCTTTCTTTTTCTTCTCTTGGTCTTTTGTTGATAAGCTTATTTAATTTCGTTCATTCTATTTCATCTTTCTTTGTTTTTACTTTCATTTCCTTTCTTATTTTCATAAGCTCGAGTGTCTTTCCTGAATACTTCTTTGCTTTGGTAGTATTAGGTTTTCCTACTACCTCCATTGATTCTTTTAACACTTTTGTTAGTCTGTCATTAAGCTCATCAATGTCATATTCAGCATTACTCAAAGCCTGAAATCTGTTTCTTATTTCTAATTGAAAGGCTGCTTTGTTTTCATTTACTTTTACTGGGTATATCTTTTTATCTGTAATCATCTTCTTTCTTTCACTTCTGAAACTGAATCTGGCTGTGCAACCCACCATTCTAAGGTCACTTCCTATATTTAATTTGTTGATAACTGTGACATTTGTGATCATGTTACACTATTCTTATCTGCTATAATGAAGTCAATTTCATTCTTTCAGCCTCCATTTGGGTTTCTCCAGGTCCACTTTCTCCTTGTTCTTTTGTTAATGAATGTGTTCATTATTCTCATTTTAAACATTTCAGCAAAATTTATCAATATTTTTCCTCTTTCATTCCTTTTTCCCACTCCAAATTTTCCCATACATCTATCTATCTATCTATCAATTGCCAGACGCCTCAATCCCATTTGGGGTGGCCACAAACAAATCACCTCTACGTCACCCTGTCCCTCGCCATTTCACTGCCCGGCTCCCAACTCACACCCCCCTCTTTCATATACCTCTCCACCCCATCCCTCCATCTCATCCTCGGCCTCCCCCTCCCTCTTCCCCCCTCCACCTCACTCACATACACTCTCTTCATCAGTCTTTCACCCTCCATCCTCTCCACATGGCCAAACCACCTCAGTGTGTTCCTCATAACGCTTCCTATCACATCCACATCCACACCACAACGCTCCCTTATATCCCCATTCGTCAGCCTGTCTCTCCATGTGACTCCACAGGCTCCTCTTAAATAACTCATTTCCACGGCTCTCACTTTTGACTTGTGTCCTTCCAACAACATCCAAGCTTCACTTCCATATGTTAGAGTTGGTATCACAATACTGTCATGTAGTAACTTTTTCACTTCCATGCTCACTTCCCTGTTTCTTATCACTGCTTTCAAGGAACCAGCAACCTTCCTTCCCTGCTGTACCTTTTCAAGCACTTCACCCTCCAAACCTCCATCCTTACTCATCACACTACCCAAGTACTGTACTTAAACGTACTCACATCTTCCAATTCCTCACCATCCAACCTCGCTGTACATTCACTGACTTCACCTCTCTCAAAGACCATCACTTTACTCTTCCCTACATTCACCTTTAGATTCTATTTCTTACACTCTCTCCCAAACTCATCCACCAAGTCTTGCAGCTCCCCTTCGTCTTCACTCAACAACAGTATCATCTGCAAACAACAGTACAAGGAGTTTCCAAACACTATCCTCTCTCACCAGGGCCACTCCAACATCCACTACCCTACCTTGTACCTCTTTTATTACCCCATCCATGTACAGATTGAACAACCATGGAGACATGACACATCCCTGTTTCAACCCAACCTCCAAAGAGAAAAATTCACTTAGTTTACCATCCACACGCACTGCAGCCTTAGCACCATTATATATACTCTTCACAGCATTCAACAACTTCCCATCTATTCCATATATTCTTAATACTTTCCACAATCCTTGTCTATCCACCCTGTCATATGCTTTCTCCAAATCCATGAAAGCTGCATACAACTTCTTTCCCTTCTCTAGAAACTTTTCCACTAAAGATCTAAGAATGAATATCTGATCTACACAACCTCTTCCCTTCCTACAGCCTCCCTGTTCTTCTCCAACTAATTCCTCTGTTCTTTCTCTAACTCTGTCAATAAGTATCCTACCATACACTTTTCCTATTATACTAAGAAGACAAATGCCCCTATGATTACCACACACTTCTTTTTCCCCTTTTCCTTTGTACAAGGAAATAATCATACCTGACTTCCAATCCTCCAGGACTCTACCTTCCTCCCAGGCCAATCTGCACATCTTCCACATCCATTCTACTACTATCTCTCCCCCATGCTTCAGCATTTCACCACACACTCCATCAATTCCTGGGGCTTTCCCCAATTTAACTTTCTTCATTGCTTCCACAACTTCTATCCTACTGATTTCTTCCTGTCTTCTCACCTCCCTCCTTCTCCCAGCCATTCCCCAGACACTTATACTCGCATTACTTCCATCCTCTATGTTCAACAATTCCTTAAAATGTTCTCTCCATCTGCTCACTTTTTCTCCCTTCTCCACTAGTAATCTACCATTTTTATCTTACACTCCCCTGCTAACTTCACTTCCACCCTGTCTTACTCTCTTCACCTCTTTCCAGAACATTTTCTTACAGTCCCTCCACTTTACAGTCAAATTCCTTCCAAATTCCTCATCCATTCTCTTCTTACTCTCTCTTTCTTTCTACATATAACTCTCTCTTCCACCTCTCAACTTCTTCCACGCCCCTATTTCTCATCCATTTATTGTATGTTTTCTTCTTTTGTGCCACAGCCTGTCTCACCTCTTCAGTCCACCATGCTGTTCCTTGCACCCCCCTCCGTCTTCTCTTCCTCCCACACACCACATCACATGCTGCACATATTTCTTCTGTAAATATCCTGCACACACCTTCCACGTCCCCCATCTGCTCCAATTCATATTTGCCCAATCGTTCCTCCACTTCTCTCTTATACTCTGCCTTTTTCTCATCCTCTTGTATCCATTCCACTCTCCTTGCAACTACTCCTTCCTCTCGTCTTTCCCTTCTTCTATTTCTCCATCTTACTTGGATCCTAATTCTGGCCACCACCAAGTAGTGGTCAGAAAGTCCACTCTCCCAACCTCTATAAGCCTTGCATCCATTAAACATCTTCGCATTCTTTCATCCACACACACATAATCAATCAATGCCTTCCTTTCATTCAGTTCACCACCCACCCTTCTCATTACTCGCCATGTATACCCGTGGATCATTTTATGCCTGAAGAGGGTATTGGCTATCACCAACCCCCTCCCATCACAAATGTCCACTAATGCACTCCCATTCTCATCTATCTCAGCAGGCACACCCCACTCACCAACTATTCCATCCACTTTCACATTCCCTACTTTACCATTTCTATCACCAATCAAAAACACTCTCATTCCTTCCAAACTTTTCCATGCACACTTCCACATTTGTCCAGAACTCTTCTCTCACTCTGCTAGGACGATCTTGCATTGGCGCATACACACACACACAATCGCCAACATTTGTATTCCAACTTTCAACTTTACCCACACAATCCTTGACCCAAGTGATCCATACTCTCTTATGCTCTTCTTCCATTTTTTACTCACAACTATACATACTCCCTCTTTTGCCCTCTCATTCTCACCTACTCCTGCACATATACCCCATCCATACTCCCATTCTCACACACTTTCTCCTCTCTATTTTGTTTCTGTTATTCCACATACATCCACTTTCGCACCCTCAAGCACCTGGACAATCTCTCTCTCTTTCACCTCATCATTCGCACCTCTTACATTCCATGTTGACATTACCAAGTCCTTTGTCTGGTCCTGGGTCGTCATCGTTTGGTCAGTCCTTGTCCGAGGCTTCTTGTTTGTCTTTTTAGTTAGTTGTTTTCCGGGGAGGGGCACTAACGCTCCGCCAACCCTTTTATTCGCCTCTTACGACAAGCAGGGGGAGCTCTTCACCTGAGGTTTAAGTTGATGCATATACAGTACTTGTTTTACTTTCAGGGTACAGTTTTTGCACAGTCGTTACAACCACTGCTGCTCTGTCAGGTACGCTGCTGAATTTAACAATGTTGTCTGCAAGATTTCTGTTACTTAGAAATCCTACACCACTAACTCTTTCATTTTGCCTTCCTCTGTAGTAAAATAGGTGGTTGCTGTCTTCAAGCTGAATAATTTTTTCTTCTTTTCTGTGGGTCTCACTCAAACCTACAATATCCCAACTAATGTTTTCCAGTTTAGTCATTAAGTTATCAAATTTGTAATCTTCTGCGAGTCTTCTTACACTGTATGCATAGATCTTCATGAATTTCAGTTTGTTAATATCCCAGTCTCTAACTTGCCAACACAGTGCCTACTCACTTTCGGTGGCACACTTCCACCTATATATATCTATATATATATATATATATATATATATATATATATATATATATATATACATATCTATCTATCTATCTATCTATATATATATACAGTAATCCTTCCACTATCCTATGTAACAGAGCCAAAGGCATGTCCAGAAAGTGGTCCCGTCCAGAAAGTGGGCCTCTGCCAGCTGGACTGGTACTAATGACCCTAACCCAGCCTGACTTTGAAAGCCACCTAAATAACTCCCCACCGGACATGCATAGCATTTATTTAAACCTATTTAAGACCCTATTCACACCAATAATGGACATAAAGCATGAAGTAAATGAAAAGGAACCAGAGAATTAGGAATTAGAAGTGGTTATGGAAAATATGTAGCAGTGTACAGGGTACTTACAGCATGTCTGTGGCTGCCTTCTCTAAGGCTTTGGCAGTGGTGAAAATGCTCTTGAAGCACATACAGTAGTAGTAGTAGTAGTTGTTCTCCAGGCAGTCTGGCCGAACAGCCCCGAGTCCCTTAGGAAGGCCATGGTCGAGACCGGGCTTTCCCACAGAGCTCTCAAAGAGTGTATGTTGCGTTGTTGGCGTAGGTGATTGTGTGGAATGCAGTCTTCCATAATGTGCTTAATAGTATGGGGTGCTGTGTTGCATCCTGGACAGGCATCAGCGACGGAGTCATCCAGCCTCTTCTGGTAGCACGTACAGTAATCCAGGGTTGTGCTGCACTTAATTCTTTGCACTGTGAATTATAATTGTTTAACACTGCACATTCTGTTCTTAATTGCACCACACCAGTTTCAACTGCCAGTTTGAACTCCACAGTTAATCCTTTGCACTCTAAATTCTAATTTCTTAACACTGCACAACACTGTAAATTCCCATGTGGTCTATTGGCAAGGTATTGCAGTTTATTCACAAAAAGGAGCACGTGCGGCATCCACTGCGATGAGCATCTACAGGGTGACCCCCCCCCCCCAAAAAAAAAAAAAAATCCCACATTTCGAAAGGCTGTAGCACTGGCAGTAGTGAGGCAGGAGGGGCGGGGCTAGGGTCTGTTGGTAGCCCATCCCCAACCGTTCTCAGTCGCCAACATGGCATGGTCGGAAGCACACCATGCATTTGCTGTCGAAGCGTTCTTCACAAACAACCGTTCCGTGATCGCCGTGCAGAGGGCCTTTCGAAGATGTTTCAGTATTCCACGGAACCAAAACGTTTCAGATCAGAAAATCATCTTGCAGTGGGTTGAGAATTTCATGGCAACAGGCTCAGCTTTAAAAAGAAAGTCACCTGGTTGACCTAGGAGCGCTCATACGCCTGAGAATATTGAAGCATTGAGGCAATTTGTTGAGCAGTCTCCGAGACATTCTGTACGGAAGCATGCTTTAGCTGTAGGGATATCCTGCAAAACAGCAAGGAGAATCTTACACAAAGATCTTCACTTCCATCCATACATCCAGCGGAGATAGCTGCTGTTCCACCCAACATGACCCGTCAAGCCATGGCGGCCTTTAGAACTCGCCTCCAAGTGTATATAGACAATGACGGCCACCATCTGGAGGATGTCATCTTTAAAACATGATGAATAAAAACTGTACTGAATGAAGTTTCAAATGAGCAGATAATATTTTGATTATCTTTTAACCATTTTTTTTTCATTTGCCTTTGAAATGTGGGAGATTTTTCTGGGTCACCCTGTACCTGTGATGGCAGTTAGGTGGTAACTGGTGAGGGAGGGGGGGGAAGGAAGAGGTGAAGGGACTGTGTGTAAACACAGCTGGCCTGTTCAGCGCCGTGCGGCAAGTTCAGATTACGGGTGGGAGAAAATGCTGAAAATACAGAACACAGACTTTGATGGATCCCCTGAAATATAGTTATTAAAGTACTGATTAATTAATAAAAACTATATTTACAGAATGATGGGGACTCATCCAGGGTGCGAATTGTCCTGACGGCGAATCGTCCATGTTTTGACGGGGAATTATCTGATGGCGAAGTGACTTGATGGTGAATAGTCTCAAAAAATATCTTTGTATGCTTCACAAATGAATAAATTATGTTGATTTTCATTCTCTTCTTGACACATGTCACATATTAGGTTAGGCTCATACTTTTTCTTATAATTTTCCTTCACTTCTAGCATTTTGGTTCGCACCAAAGATATTACCTTTGCTTCTTTTGGTTGGAGTCTGGCCCTGGGAGCATTGAAAAACGTGATTTTGCATAGAAAAGTAAGGTAGGTGGACCACTCCAAAACACATCAAAATTCGAATCATCGAATTCTAAACCGTCGAAATTCGAGATTCCACTGTACATATATATACGTATATATATAGGTAGGTGGTCGCACTCACCATCCACTCACTCTATGTAGTGCTGCTTTCGATGTCTGCCCTTTCCTCTCCTCGCTCCATTCCTTCCTTCCTCTTCCGTCTTTCTTTACTTCATTCTTTTCCTCATCTTTCTGCCTACGGGTGACTTTACACTCCTTCTTCTGTCTTTCTTTCCTTCATTCTTTCCTCTTCCTTCTGCCTATGGGTGACTCTATACTGAATGACAAGCCTAATGGTTTCCTGTACACCAGTGGTTCTTAACCTTTTTTCTTGGCGACCCAAAATCCACAAGATGGTCTATATGGCGACCCAAACCCTCGTAAACTTACTCTGCACCAGAACTGAAACAAACATATGTGTCATATCATGTTACTAAAACCAAAGTAATATTTCAATATTTTATGGATGTCATAATAAATAAATTTCATTTTTATTATATGTACTTCCTAAGAACTAAAATATCAACACATTTTGGAAGGAAAAAAATAAATCTAAGATCAGAAAATCAAAATAATTCATTCATGTTCATGATACACCTATTTACTCTGACCATTAAGGAGAGAGTCACTATTTTGGATGTTGTCTGAGACATAAAGTACTATAATCAGTGAGATCCCTGGCACTGAAAAGTTTCAATCAGCTTCTCAAACCGGGGTGATTTAGATGACAGACTGCATCTTAGGTCAAGCTCTGGTTGTGGACAGTTTCTGTACTTTGTGAGCGCAGAAAATCCTGTCTCACACAGATGAGTCGTAGCAATGGGAAGGAGTGCTTTCAGGCTTCACCTCCAAGAATTTTCTTTTCTTTGTAAACTCTGATCCAGAATGAGCTCAGTGATTCGTTTTTGTTTCCTGAAATCATAATGAAGTGTTTCATCATTCCGAACCTCAATAAGCTGCTCCTGGAGGTAGCTGATATTTGAAATCTCGTCAGGTAAGTCTTCAGCTTCAATGCTGAAAGGATTTCTTACCCAGGCATATTTCATCACATTCTCAGAAATGTAGTGAAAAACTCTTCGATTAGTCTGGAGATACGTTCCACAATGATGCTTTGGACCTGGGTGAGAGAAAATTTTTCATCTTCCAGAAATTCACTCAAAGATGGAACAACACAGTCTTCCCAGTCTCAGGTTCACTCTTCCACAGTTTCAGTTTCCCCTTGAATGCAGTTACCTTCTCTGACAGCCCAACTAATGTCTGATCATGACCTTGCATTGAAATGTACAAGGCGTTAATCTCAGCAAAGATATCTGCAAGATAAGCCATTTGCATCACCTACTTTGAATCAGAGAATCTTTGGGGCCAGTGAATTATTCTTTTTTGCTAGAAATATCTCAGTTTCGTTCCGCATTTCAGGCAACCGTTGGAGCACCCTTCCTTGTGACAGCCACCTAACCTCAGAGTGGTACAACACGTGTACATGTTCTGAACCAAAATCAAAACCCATCCGACTGATGATCCTGGAGGGTACAGCCCTAGATTAATGAAACTGACTACCTGGAAGACTTCCTGCATCTCTTTCTGTAACTCAGGTGACAACCCCTGAGAAGCAAGATTCTTACAGTGAAGGAGACAGTGAACAATCAGCACGAATGGATTTTCTTCTTTAACTCTAGCAATGAAGCCATGACATACTCTCAGCATTGCCGGTGCACAATCACAACAGACATAAAACACTGATTCCACTGAAGCCCTTCTTCCTTGAAGAATGAGTCCACAGTACTGAAAATATCTTCTCTGGTTGTGGTTGTGTGTCATGGCCGACAGAACAGCAATTCCTCTTCCATGTCTTCTGGACCTCGGTACCGTACGTAAGCCATGAGCTGGGCATCATTACTCCAAAATGAAAACGGTTAAGTTTTAAAATATAATATGTACAGTACCGGTACTCAACTCCCAGTTGTGTGCATGGTAATAATCTTTTTTTAAGTCAAATGCAATTGCCTACTGTAGGAGAGAGAGAGAGAATGTAAAGTGTGAAGTATCGACAAGTAAGGTAATATGTTAAAAAGTAATAGTATACAACATTAATAATATCAGTAATATATTTGTCTCTTGGCGACCCACTCCAAATGGCTTGGCGACCCAAATTTGGGTCGCGACCCATAGGTTAAGAACCAATGCTGTACACCATAAAACCATTTAGTATGCTGGGTGGTAACCATATAACCAAATTATGGCGCCTGGTGGTTTAGTGGATAATTATTGTGCTCCAATCGGATTAAGCCACTGAAGGTTTATATCCAAAGGATGGTTGGGGTTGATTGCTCATGTAATGCCACTCAGGGATGAGTGAGGCTGGTCACTCTCATCTTCAATGTCGGGACCAACTGCCTAGCCCCGGGCTCCTACGCTCCTCATGGGGCAATGTAGGATTGGATGATGGATGGATGGATGGATATATATATATAATATATATCATCCCCATAAAATATAACAACCAACCCATTTACAATTTGGGGGCAACCAGTTTCCTGCAGTCCAGTGGGTAATCCAGATATACCTGGAATTAGAGGCTTCATCAAACCCTGTTTCAGAGGTCTGCCACCAGGTGGTCTGGTGTTGCCCAGCCTCAATTAAATATTTTTGCTGGCTTTTAAAGAACTGTGAAACTGTACCTAATACTAAAGTAATAATAACACTGCTATTCCTAGGAATCTTTTTTCCTATTCAGTCAAGTGCATATAAATAACTGTAAAGGAAGAATAACCATGCTTTCAGAGAATCTTAGCTTGGGGACTAAAATAGTGTGCTGTCTGTTTACATTTATTTGAATAAATCATGTGCAATTGGTAAAAGGAGATTACCTTCTATATACTGTACATATATATATACACATATATATTTGAATAAATCGTGTGCAGTTAGTAAAAGGAGATTACCTTCAGGACTTCTGATGTGTGTGTTTTAGCATGCTTTAAAGAAGTAATTTGTTCCTCTGAAAATTATTTCTTAACGAATGCTTAGTGAATCAGCCATATTAAACAAAATGGCAGCGTGGTACGACACTTTAACCACAGCTGTGTGCTGGGAGGAGTTGGGTGTAATACACTTACCAACCTGTTCAACGGAGTCAGGGAAACATTTAAAAGAATGGACCGTTCCAGAATTACGGGAGTTTCTCAGAGAATGAGGTGTACCATATTTGGGGTACAACAAGGAAAAGCTCAAACAGATGGTGAAAAAGGGCAGGCACCCAAGAGCAGCATGTCAGGCAGGGCAGCATATCGAAAGGTGCTGCGAAATCTGCAGCTTCATATCTACTGTATTTTCTTTTGTGGATACTAACAAATACAAATATTTTAATCACTGTTATCTTGCTTTATAGATGTTTCTTGTAAAATTGCCTAGGTTTTGTCTCTGTTATGCTTACAGAGATGAGCAAACTGACAAAAGATGAGTTTACAAAACGACACTTATATTATATATAATCACAAAGCTCCCATGCTGTAATTTCTTTGTAGCATATCATGCCAACTAAGTAATCTGAGGAGTAAAATATGTTTTGGGGTGTTTTACTTTATGTCAAAATTAACAGGAAATTAAGCACTGGCTACTTTTTCAATGCCTACCCCGCATCAGAGCTGGGCACCGGAAGCGAACCTAGTGGTAGACTTCTGAAACAGGACCTGGTGTAGCAAATAACTGCAAGCAGAACAACAGGTGCCATATTTCTATCCATGCTCCACAAGAATCAATACATTGCTGACCTGAGCAGTCTGTGCCAGTGATGCAAGTCCTTTCTGGCCTTCTTCTGACAACATGCTGGATTTTACATTGACACCCTCCAGCCATCTACTGTACTGACAACCTAGAAAAATAAGAATGTGAAAGAGATAGGAAGATATGCAATACAATCCAACCTTAATTTTGAAACAGCATTACTGAACCTCACTGGGCATGTCGTTGACTGTTCTATCGCTTTCGTACTTTCTCTTTCCTTGTTTATGTATCCCTCATCACATCATCCTTAGATGACAATAAAGGTTATGATACTGATGATTATGTAAAATGATGATGTAAAATAATAATGACTGCTAACACAAAGTCAAATTAAATAAGTGGGCCATACAACTTAAACAAATCAGCTCTCTCAACAAACAATGGAAATGTCTATATATCACGTAATGAGAATATTTTACATTACAGTTCACTGCTTCTTCTGAACAGGAGTTCAAAGTTCCAGCATGGAAATGGATCTGTAAAGTGAGTTGTATGCATGACTGCACTGTGTAATCCATCAATCCTGCACTCTCAGTACAACATGAACACTAAGAATCCTGTAATTAACTCTCAGCTACATAAAATCATTTGGCATTACTTGGAACAGAATACTGTATACATGTTATCCTGATCAAGAGAGTGTTAACAGTGACAATATTAACAATCATATTCACATGACTCACTTTCTGCTACATAAGATCATTTAATGTTATCTGAAACAGAATACCTGAGTTGCCCCAAGCATGAGAGCAATACGCTCAAACCTCGATTTAAGGGACTTCCATTTAAGGGATTTCGGATATAAGGGACTCCATACTGTACCTAACGAACAGACGGGACCATTAAAAAATGATACGTAATGTCTAGGTTATACACATTAACATGTTTCCTTATATAGTACCCACAAAATAATATTCATAATCATATAAATAAGTAAGATAAGTCAAATAATCATTGCATTTCATAATAAGATTGTCTCTATATGTGGTAAAACAATGGACATTTTCAAGTAAGGGACAAACTGATTCCCCATTTAGTCCCTTAAATCAAGGTTTGAGTGTATTTACATGGCCATTCCGACAGCTTATACAGCATATTAATACTACTCTGCTATTATCAAGCCAATGAACTTTCCATACACATCAGACTTTGTACTCTGGCTGCTCATCACCACCTGAAAGCAATACAGTAATTCAATCATGATCAGTGTGGTGGCATGCATGTTTATCACATAATGGCACTGGGGTTTATAAAACAGCAGTGCAAAGATATCCGGAAAGCAAGTGGAACAAGATCAGTACCCATCAGAACAACAATTCTTTTACAAGAATGCAACCAATACTGTATATCCCACCCCCCTAATCCACTACCCTATCTCCTAATAATCTTTACATGGAATGTTCTTCTTTGTTACTAGAAAATGGTACGGGTTAATACCATTTTATCTCTTTTGAGGTGCAAGGGTCCCATGGCTAGATTACCTCAGACCAGTGCATCTAAAGGTTCAAACATATTCACAAGTAGGGATACACATATCTGCTCATTTTGTCAACTGTCGTGTCCACTGCTACTGGAATGTAGAACTGTTCCACTTCCAAACAGCAGTGGACACTACAGTAGACAACACAAGCAGATGTCTATCCCTACTTATGGATGTGGCTGTACATACCAGCTTATTTTCCTTAGTGATATTCCCTTATCAAAAAGCCCCCAGTCACCTGTTGGGGTCATAATCTATAAAAGGCCATCACTCCAATTGAGGTATTCTAACCATTACACCACCGGGTGCCTATTCCAGTGTAAATCAGAGAACAACTGCTGCACAAGTTCAACTTTTACAACACCGTACTTATGTAGTTTATTTGCTAGTTACTTCCCATTTACAGTACCAGCAATATGGAAAAGGATGTTATATTTTCTGACATCCCTGACTTATAATAAGGAATGCCTGTATTTTATCAAGGGCAGACACGACAATTATTAAAAATAGATGGAAAGAGCATTTTGAGACAGTTCTTAATAGACCAATACCACCAGAAGAGGATATACCGTCTGCTCAGGAAGATTTAAATATAGAAACAGGAGAGTTGAGGCTTGCAGAAGTGGAGAAAGCAGTAAAACAGTTAAAGAATAATAAGGCACCAGGGGAGGATGGTTTATTTCCGGAAATGTTTAAAGTGGAGGGGGATAGATTAATAATGATCTTGACCAAGCTATTCAATAAGATATGGGTGACGGGGTTACTACCATCAGTTTGGAAGAATGGTGTAATTGTTAAAGTTCCAAAGAAGGGAGACCTGAGTGAATGTGGTAATTGGAGGGGAATCTCTTTGTCACCGATAGCTTTGAAAGTTTTCAGTAGAGTGTTGTTAAATAGGTTGGAGCCAGTGGTTGAGGGTATTCTGAGGGATGAACAGGCTGGTTTTAGAAAGGGACGTGGTTGCAATGATCAGATCTTTATAGTTAGGCATTTGATGCAGCAAGTTAATGAAATGAGAGTACCGTTAAGTCTTTGTTTTGTTGATTTTGAAAAGGCTTTTGATAGTGTTTCGAGAGAGACTATGGGGAAGATCATGAGACATTATGGAATACCAGAGGAGTTTGTGAGGGTCATTATGAACATGCATGAGGACACATTTTGTAAAGTGATGGTTGATGGTTGTCTGAGTGATTCGTTTGAAGTCAAGTCCGGAGTATTTCAAGGTGGTGTTCTATCGCCTTTACTATTTATATTGGTCATTGATTACATTATGAAACGCGTTGGAACAGAAACCGGTGCAGGTATACTTTGGGGAGAGAACAGGAAACTTTTGGATTTAGATTATGCAGATGATATAGTTTTGATTTGTGATGGGCCAGAAGAGATGCAGAGAGTGTTGGACTGTTTGGTGAGTGAAGGTCGCAAGGTGGGTTTGGTTATTAATTGTGGAAAAACTGAAATAATCAATATGAATATGGAAAATGCGCAGGAATGTGTAATTGGAGGTATGGTTGTAAAGCAAGTTGATAGGTTTAAATATTTAGGTACTTATTTAGCCAAGGATGGTTCTTTGAACTTTGAATTCGAGGAAAGGTTAAAGAAGGCTAATCAGGCAATGGGAATGCTTAAAAATATTTGGAATAATAACAATTTCTCTGTGCATACAAAAATCAAACTTTATAAGGTAATGGTTAGGAGTATCTTAATTTATGGACACGAGTCTTGGTACAGCACAGTGACTATGGAAAATAAATTCTTGGTGTTTGAAAATAAAGCACTTAGAAGAATATTAGGAGTTAAGTGGTGGGAAAGGATACCAAATAGTAGAATTAGAGAAATAACGGGAGTGCAGCCGATCGATGAATATGTTAGATTCTCACGATGGAAGTGGCTAGGACATGTGTATAGGAGACAGGGAATAGTACGAGGTACACCAGGGTGGGTGGCACTTGGTAGGAGAGGTAGAGGAAGGCCAAAAGAGACGTGGGTGAGGACAATGAGACGGGAAGCTGGAGATGAGTGTTGGGGAGATCTTGAGGAGTTAGCACAAGATAGGATGTGGTGGTGTGAGTTCATCGAGGCCCTATGCATCCCCGAGGGTGCCACAGGAAATGATTGATTGATTGATTGATTAACTTGTTCCCTCCAATAACATATTTCCTGTATCATCCTTCCTACTTTCAGAGGTTTGTATTGAACTCAGGAGAGATTTTTCGAACTAGAGGGGTCTGATTTATCTTTCATGCACTCCATCACGCAAAGAAATCTCTCATAAGCTCAATAAAATTGTCTGAGGGCAACCTGACTAAAATGAAAATGACATTATTTGACTAAAATGGCTAATCCATTCAATCTGATGCATATTATTTATTCTTACAACTAACTGATGTCTTTGTTCAACTAAGGAGAGCCCCCTAGTCAGGATGGGTTTAAGGAAAAGTATGCCTTATCTATCTCCTCCAGTCTGAAAAGTCAATTACAGTACAAGCTGAGTATAATCACTCCAGGATTGAAAAATTATATATATATATATAAATGACATCATCAGAAGGACAAGGTTATCAATGGTCCTTTCTTCAACCCCACTCGATTTTTCAGAACACACTCGTCACTCTAGGCCCTCCAAGATACCAGTGTCCTGTACTATTAACTTCTCTAAGTCAATGATGTAATTTCACATTTTACTTTAGCTTCTACTATATCCCACTGGCCCCCAGAGTCCTCAATATAGGATGGAACTGGGCATTTTCAAAATTTAATAAAAAAGGGAACCCCACGGTGGTGACCTATCAGCTTCCTGACTGTGAGCCAACAGGAAAAGGGCAGTAAGCCTAGCACCCCTTCAGCAAAATCCCTCGCACAGGAAATCTGGAAGTCAATGGGTTAAACACTGGCAAATCCATCAGTTGCTTTAACCCACTGGCACCCAGTGTCCTCAATATAGGACGGAACTGAGCATTTTCAAAATTTAATGAAGAAGGGAACCCCGGGGTAGGGACCTATGAGCTTCCCGACTGTGAGCACCCCTCCAGCAAAATCCCTTGCACAGGAAATCTGGGAGCCAATGGGATATGATTTATTCAAATTAAGAGCACCCTGTTAGTCTATCTATCTGTTGCCAGATGCCTTAATCTCATAAGGGGTGGCCACAAACAAATTGCATCTATGTCGTCCTGTCCAATGCCACTTCAGTGAACTGCTCCCAGTTCACACACCCCTCTCTCATATATCTCTCCATTCCATCCCTCTGTCTCATCCTCAGCCTCCCCCTCCCTCTCCCCCCCTCCAACTCACTCACATACACTCTCCTCGTTAGTCTCCCGCTCTCCATCCTCTCCGCATGGCCAAACCACCTCAATGTATTGCTTTAACGCTTTCTATCACATCCACATCCACACCGCAATGCTCCTTCACTTCCTCACTTGTCAGTCTGTCTCTCCATGTAACTCCACAGGCTCCTCTTAAATAACTCATTTCCACTGCTGTCACTCTCAACTTGTGTCCTTCCAACAACATCCAAGCTTCACTTCCATAAGTTAGAGTTGGTATCACAATACTGTCATACAATGACTTTCTTACTTCCATGCTCACATCTCAATTCCTTATCACTGCTTTCAAAGAACCTGCAACCTTTCTTCCCTGTTGTACCCTTTCAAGTACTTCACCCTCTGAACTTCCATCCTTACTCATTACACTACCCAAATATTTGAAAGCGCTTTCATTTTCCATTTCCTCCTCATCCAGCCTCACTGTACATTCAGTGACTTCACTTCTCTCAAAGACCATAACTTTACTCTTCCCTACATTCATATATGATTCTATTTCTTACACACACTCCCAAACTCATTCACAAAGCCTTGCAGCTCCCCTTTGTCTTCACTTAACAATACAGTATCATATGAAAACAACAGTACAGGGAGTCTCCAAACACTACCCTCTCTCACCAGAGCCACTCCAACATTCACTGCCCTACCCTATATCTCTTTTAAAACCCCATCCATATACAGATTGAACAACCATGGGGACATGACACATCCCTCTTTCAATCCAACATTCAGACAGAAAAATTCACTCAGTTCACTATCCACATGCATTGCAGCCTTAGGACCCTCATACATACTCTTCATGGTATTCAACAACTTCCCATTTACTTCACTGATCCTTAATACTTTCCACATTCCATGTCTATCCACCCTGTCACATGCTTTCTCCAAATCCATGAAGGCCACATACAACTTCTTTCCTTTCTCTAGAAACTTTTCCACTAAAGACCTATGAATATCTGATCTACACCTTTTCCCCTCCTAAAACCATCCTGTTCTTCTCCAATTAATTCCTCCATTATTTCCCTAACTAAATCAATAAGTATCCTACCATATACTTTTCCTATTACACTATGAAGAAAAATGCCCCGGTGATTACCACAAACTTCTTTTTCCCTTTTCCTTCGTACATGGGAACAACTTTACCCAACTTCAAATCCTCAAGGACTCTACCTTCCTCCCAGGCCAAGCTACACATCTTCCATATCCATTCTACTACTATCTCTCCCCCATGCTTCAGCATTTCACCACACACTCCATCAATTCCTAGAGCTTTCCCCACTTTGACTTTCTTCATTGCTTCCACTACTTCCATCCAACTGATTCCTTCCTCTCATCTCACCTCCCTCCTCCTCCCAGCCATTCCCCGGCCACTTATACTCACAATACAGGTACTTTCATTTTCCATGTTTGTTAATTCCTTCAAGTGTTCTCTCCATCTGCTCACTTTTTCTCCCTTCTCCACTAGCAATATACAGTACTATTTTTATCTTTCACTCCCAGACTTACTTCTTTATCACCCTGTCAAAAACTCTTTATCTCATTCAATAACATTTTCTTACATTTCCTCTACTTTATACTCAAATTATCCACTCACTCGATGCAGTGCTGCTCTCAGGTGTCTGCCCTTCCTCTCTTCCATCTTTCTTTCCTTCCATCCTCTTCTGTCTTTCTTTCCTTCATTCTTTCCTCATCCTTCTGCCTACAGGTGACTTTACACTCCCTCTTCTGTCTTTCTTTCCTTCATTCTTTCCTTTTCCTTCTGCCTATGGGTGACTCTACACTGAGTGACAAGCCAAATAGTTTCCTGTACACCAGGAAACCATTCACTACACTGGGTGGTAACCATATAACTGAACTTTGGCACCTGGTGGTTTAGTGGGTAATTATTGCGCTCCAGTTGGATTGAGCCGGTGAAGGTTTATATCCAAGGGATGGTTGGGGTTGATTGCTCATGTAATGCCACTCAGGGATGAGTGAGGCTGGTCACTCTCATCTTAAATGTCGAGACCAACTACCTAGCCCCGGGCTCCTACGCTCCTCATGGGTCAATGTAGGATTGGATGATGATGATGACTTCCAAATTCCTCATCTACTCTCTTCTTACTCTCTTACTAATCTTTTCACCTCTCTTTTCCTTTCTACTAATAACTCTCTTCTCTGTCTCTCAACTTCCTCCATGCCCCTGTTTCTCATCCAATCACTATATGTTTCCTTCTTTTGCATCACAGCCTGTCTCACCTCTTCATTTCACCATGCTGTTCCTTGCACTCCCTTTTGTCTTCTCTTCACCTCACACACCGCCTGACATGTTACACAGATTTCTTCTATAAAAATCTTGCACACATCTTCCATATCCCCCATCTGCTCCAAATCATATTTACCCAATCGCTCCTCCCCTTCTCTCTTGTATTCTGCTTTTTTCCATCCTCCTGCAACCTGTCTACCCTTCATCCTGTCCTTCCCTTCTCCTCCTCCTCCATTTCATTTGAACCCTGAGGATGAGATGGAGGGATGGAGTGGAGAGGTATATGAGAGAGGGGGGTGTTAGTTGGGAGCAGAGCAGTGAAATGGCGGGGACAGGGTGACGTGGAGGCGATTTGTTTGTGGCCACCCCGTACAGGATTAAGGCATCTGGCAATAGATGGATAGATTGACTTTCATTACCACCAAGTGGTGGTCAGAAAATCCACTCCCCTAACTTCTTTATGTTCTTGCATCCATTACATACCTTCTCATTATCAATCACTACCTTCCGTTCATTCAGTTCACCACCCTCCCCTCTCATCACTCGCCACATATACCTGTGAATCATTTTGTGTCTAAAGAGGGTATTGACTATCACCAACCACCTCCCTGCACAAATGCCCACTAGAGCACTGCCATTCTCATCCACTTCTGCAGGCACACCCCACTCGCCAACCACTCCATCCACCTTCACATTCCCTACTTTTCCATTCATATCTCCAACCAAAAACATGCTCTCATTCCTTAAAACTTTTCCATGCACGCTTCCACATTTGTCCAGAACTCTTCTTTCACTCTACTCGCATGATCTTGCGTTGGCGCAAGGAGTTTTTTTTGTTGCTGTTGTTGCCGTTGTTCCAGACTCATCTGGACATGAGTCCAGTGGACTGCAGGTTGTAATTACCCTTCCTTCACAGTCTATCATCCCCTTTTCAGAGGATGGAGTGAAAGCATTTATGTAGCCAGGAAGTGAAGCTGCCCAGTTAAGTGGGTGCCAATGCATTAAAGCATTCTCTCCAGCACCAGCAAAGAGTTAAGTAAAAACTTCAGCAAACTCCTCCAGTTCCAGAGACTATTTGAAGATGCAGAAAACCGGGGATAGCAAGAATAAGTTTAAAATAATATCCATTATTGAACTGAAGGGCTAAGTATAACAATACAAAACACCATAGTGCATGACTTTATGCCTAAATCATATGACACTACACACTATTATAGGACTTGGCTACTGTAGTTATAGATGTACAGCAAATCCTTGTTATGTCATGTTTTTTAATGCTCCATTTTACTGTGAATTCTTCATCAAACAACAGAAATACTGCCATCAAAGTT
Organism: Coenobita brevimanus; assembly: GCF_032717465.1. NCBI lineage: Eukaryota > Metazoa > Arthropoda > Malacostraca > Decapoda > Coenobitidae > Coenobita > Coenobita brevimanus. The sequence goes on from NC_136966.1 coordinate 48,401,141, forward strand.
ACACCAATAACACAGCTGATATGCCTGTTCTCTTAATTTACAGCACCAAATGAGTGGAGGAAATTGTGATATTCTGAAAAATACATGATACACAACAAGACCACATGAGCTACTTTGATTGTGTGGAAAAGAAACCAGACAGAAGTACAGTCTAGCACATGAATTTGTACTACTACAATCAAAAGTTCACCAAGGCCTCCTTCCTAACAGGAGAAATGAAAGGTGTTTCTGTATACAAAATACACAACAAAACAGTACAAAAAAAGAGAATACACTCTACTGTTTGAGGAGAAGTAACCAACATGGAAGGTCAGCCACAATACTTGTGGAGAATTGTTGATGAACTTTTCATGATGGTGAGTTATAAGGTATTTGTTAACACTTTCAAGAAAGAACTGTGAAAACTTCAAAATATACAATACTCAGGTATTACTCTTTTATCCCATTTCTGATGGTTAGAATATCCCACCTGGAGTAACACCCTAGGACAGGTTCAATCCCCAAGAAGTGACTGGAGCGTTTTCAATCATTTAATGCCATCAAGGGAATCAGGCTGGTCATCTATCCTTAAATGTACAGGATTACAGTAGCCTACCCTTAAACCCCTCCACTTGGAAGGAAATATCTGCAACTGTTTGAAGCTATTTCTCCCTTTATCTTACATTCTACAGCAAAAATGCTAATCATTATCAGGCAATAATCTGCAAAATAAAGATGCGCCAACTGCAGCTACAAAAAAAAGATGAAAACTCATGTATCAAACATTATCCATTAACCCTTTCAATCCAAGGAGATATTTTGTTATCTTTTTGTCACTACCAATTAACTTCATTAAGCTTTGGACAGCCCTCAGATAGTAAAGGAATTAATGATGGCCACATCTAACCTATCCAGTTTGAAAAGTCCCTCCTTACCTAAGTACAGTACAGTATACCATATTCATCTAGTGGTAGAAAGAATATTATACAACCTCAGGCTAAAGCGGTTAAACAGCAATGTACCTTCAGCATTGTATTCTGCCATTTTATTGGCATAATCTGCAGCTAACAGTTTTGCACTTCCTTCAGAGCGCTTACTGACAGTCATTAGCTGGTGGAGAAGTGTGATACTACGCTCTGTTTTCTCAAAAGGTGGGACTTGGTCACTTCCATATACCTCCTTCAGCCACTGAATCACCTGGAAATAGCATGCACTTAGCAAATTATGATGTACCATACGTTAGTTTTCTGCAAACGCTACAGTACTTGTTATTTACTAAAGGATATGATGCAATACAATACGATATCCTGTATGGTAACTGACAAAACATTGTGCTGTACAGTACTAAAACAACATAAAATAATCTCAACTAGTTTAACAAAGCACAGTAATGTCTTCGATCAATACATAACAGCAAACTACTACTGTATATATTTCTAGAGTTAAATCAGCCTCCTGATGGCAAATACTGTACACATTAGAATTGTATCATCACTTATGCATACAATATAGCTTAAACTTTAAAAGTACAGAAGCTCAGTCACATCTACATTCTACAATTTCCTAACTACCATCCTGTAATATAACAAGTAAAAAATAATGAAAACACTCAGAATATACAGATATTTATGTATACTTGATTAAATTTAACACTTTTGTCATCCTACCTCCCTGTGTTTGATGTCCATGCCTAGTTTGTGTGGTCAGCTGGTCAGCACCTCTTTATTCATAAGCTGCTGTACCTAAAACAGTAAAATACAATGAATGGATAAAATACAATGAATGGAGATTTGAGTGATGAGTTTCCCGTGAATGTTGATGTGCACCAGGGGTCAGTTTTGAGTCCCTTGTTGTTTATCATGTTAACTGAAGCCCTCTCATGTGGTATCAGAAATGGATTCCCTAGGGAGATGTCTGCTGATGATTTGGTGTTGACTGCAGGGAACGAAAGGGAGGCGGTGGAAAGATTTAGTTAGTGGCGAGATGGTATGGGGCATAAGAGCTTAAGAGTAAATGCAGATAAAACAAAAGTGATGGTATTTAGGGCTGCTGGCAGTACCATCAAAGAGGGAGAGTGACCATGTGCGATTTGCCACAAGGGCGTGGGAAGTAATTCCATCTTGTGCAATGTCTGTGATAAATGGGTGCATAAGAGATGTAGTGGTATTAGGGGTAGACTGCAAGATAATGCTGATTTCATGTGTGCGTTGTGTCGGGGAGAGCAGGTGGAAATTGTCAGGCGTGAAAGGATTGAACTTGCTGTGAGTCTCTTGAGTTTGTGGAAGAGTTTTTTTATTTGGAAGACATATTCTGGCTAGAGGTGGGGCTGGAACTAGCTCTGTGGCTAGAGTGGGGAGTGGTTGGAAGAAGTTCAAGGAGCTGTTGCCTCTCATGACACTGAGAGGGCTCTCCTTCCATGCTAAAGGATCTTTGTATGCAGCATGTATTAGAAGTTTTATGCTATATGGTATTGAGACCTGGGCAGTAAAGGAAGAGGACATTCACAGGCTCAAATGTACAGAAATGACAATGATTAGGTGGATGTGCAGTGCGTCCCCGAGTGTGAGGCCTGGGGGGGCTAGGTTTACGAACGAAGAGTTGAGGGGTAGGATGGGACTGAAGTGTATTGGTGTTGTGAAGAGGAGAGATAGATTGAGATGGTTTGGGCATGTGGAGGGGATGGGGGATATCTGGGTACAGAAAGTGTTAATGTTAAGGGTAGGGTTGCAAGAGGCAGACCGAAAAAGACCAGGGATGTTGAGTGTGACCTCAGCAGGGCTCTTGCTAACTGCCAGTGGTTGCGAGCCATTTGGCTCCCAAGGTTTCAGATTTACGAGCCAAATAAATTATTAGTAACCAGACTGACTACGAGCCAAAATATTTTACGGGCAATAAATATATTTATTCATTTACACATTGTGATGATTAGAATCATATAATGAGGTTCAAAACATTCACAATGGCGACAAGAAAGAATTCATAATCGATCACAACATGCTTTTTTGTTCATTTACGTGAGATTTACTTATTTTGTAGTTTACTGGGTTTTAAAGTGGATGTATTTTCTCCTCACCAAAAGGCGACTTGCATGTAAAATCTGTTCGCCGAAGGGAAAAAATACTCGCATTTGTGAGCTGTGGCTCACCAAACAAGAGCCCTGCTCAGGGATATGGGACTCAATAGGGAAGTTGCCAGAGATCAAGCAGCATGGAGAACCACCATTAGGTGACCAAGGCTGACGCATTCAAGCAGGGAGCCTTCAAAAACGAAACTAAACCAAACGAAACAATGGGATCATCCAAGTCACATAAAACAGTACAGTAAGATTTTGTTACATGTCCCTCTCTCTCTCTCTCTCTCTCTCTCTCCCTCTCTCTCTCTTTCTGCTTTAAGTCCACAGTAAATTACAGGAAAATTACCTGTCAAGCTTTCAGTTTTACAAAAAGCTGATCTGTCAGTTTCTCCCAATTTACAATATAGTAAAACTCTGGAGGAAAAACTAACATTTTAGAAGATATCCCTGACTAAAATGAGGATTGCTTCTATTGACATGTCTACTTAAATCACAATTAACACATTCACCACTAGGACATCTTGTTTGTGCTTATTCTTATTATTTCCCGCGAATTTTATTCACTTCAGGGAGATTTACTGCTATGAATGAGACAATGAATGCCATACCTATCCCCCCTAGTTGAAGGTCTTTCCTAAACTGAATGAAATTGTTCTGGAGATAGCAAAAATGAAATGAAATAGACAGTCAGAGTAAAAGGGTTAAAATCAAAACTGGTAGCTACTAGACAGGTACAAAATAAACTTAATCCAGTCAGTAAAATGATAACCCTACCATATCTTGCTCAGATTATCCACAGATAATCTCATTCCACTTACAAATGACCCGTCTGACAGAAATCATTCAATATCATCTCTACGAACACTTTCTGTGCATATAACTTCTGACTTCATTTTTGCTTCTGCCAGATAATTTTATTCCACACAATACTGAAAAGATTACTTTAAGAGCATGTCATGAGTCACCATCTTGCTGTACAGTATTAGTACTAGAATAACCACCTCATACTTAACTTTGAACATCTTACAGGCTATAGGATTTACAAGTTAAACAAAACATACCATAATTTACTTAGTCACTGATGATTTTCAGTACAGTACTGATGAGACAAACATCATTCATTAAGTTTTGTGAACAACCTTGGGGTTACATTCAGGACACGAGCATCATCTGGAATGTGCAAATTTACCTTTCAACCCTAAAGGCTATCTTTGGCATTCTGTCGACTATAGACAGTGGAAGGGATAATGTTCAGTAATAAAGACAATCCATCCATCATCCAATCTTATACCGCCCTATGAGGAGCGTAGCACCCTGGGGCTAGGCAAGTTGGTTCTGACATTTAAGATGAAAGTGACCAGCCTCACTCACCCCTGAGTGGCATTATGTGAACAATAAACCCCAACCATCTCTTGGATATATACCTGCACAGGCTCAATCCGATTGGAGCGTCTTTATTACCCACTAAACCACCAGGCACCATAATTTGGTCATATGCTTACCACCCTGCATGGTAAATGGTTTCCTGGTGTACAGGAAACCATCTGGCTAGCCAATCAGTGTAGAGTCACCCATAGGCAGAAACATGAGGAAAAAACAAAGGAAAGAAAGACAGAAGAGGGAGTATAAAGTCACAAGTCACCCATAGGCAGAAGGAAGAGGAATGAATGAAGGAAAGAAAGACAGAAGAGGTAGGAACGAAGACAAGAAAGGGCAGACACTCAAAGCAGCACTACGTCGAGTAAGTGGATTGTGAGGGTCCCCACCTACCACTAAAGAATAATAATACAGTAAACTTCCGATAATCGGTCATCCAATGGTACGGAAAACCCTATGGCTCAGAATTTTCAGCCCAGGGTCATTTTTAGCTTTTTTAGATAAAAAATTGAGAAAAAGTGGGAAAAATTGAAAAATATCGATGGTACTACTGTACCACCCAAACACTACTAGCACTAATATGACCTGAAACAGCCTACATCTGCACTACATTACAAAGGTAAGTAAAGAAAACTATCATTTTGTAATTACTGTATTATAATTTATTATTACTATTTAGGGTGTGTTTTGAACATTTTCAGGTACCTGTCTGATATTTTGGATAATATGATAATCCAGAAGGTCCGTGGCCTACTGCATTCCAGATTAAAGGTTTGTTACTGTAATACTACTAATAATAATATAATAATAATACAGGTAATGTAATAATGTCTTCTGTTTCTCAAATGTGCCAGTTCTTCCAATAAGGATTTCATTAGTGCTCAACACACTTTCAACACTCTAATAAAAATAAAAATACAGGTAACTATGGTATCATTCTTGTACAAGCTAAGTATGCAGAAGTGGAAGCAACTTAAACTCTTTTTAATATGTACATATACAGGTATACCCCAGTTTAACAATGCAATTGGTTAAGTAAAAACCCATCGCTAGGATGGCATCGTATATTGGGGTAGATTTAACGTGGAAAGTATAGGGATGCGTTTTTGAGCCTTGGGTTTCCCCCCAGCCAAGTCCTAAACCCACCCAAATGAATCCAAAATCAAGTTTGTAGCTCACCTAAACCCCCAAATAGCTTTAAGACAAGCTAATCTAAGCCTAAAACCGGTTTATAACTCACCCAATACCAAAAATAAAATCTGTAAATTGTCAAATGTCTGGAAAAAATCAAACTTAGTAAACTCTACCCCAAAATGATAATGTTCACCCCACCTATGGCTAAAATACATTAATATGTCTAAAAATAATTTATAAATCAACCTTAACACAAAATTTTTCTAAAATATCATCAAAATCGGTAAAAAGCAATCTAAACCCATTGTTAGACCGGGGTTGGGTCATCGTTAGGCAGGGTATGGTGGTATTTCTACCCCCATCACTAAGCCAGGGTGTCGCATCCAGGGGTATCATGTATCAGGGTAAACCTGTATTTATACGTACCAGTGTACATATATATATATATATATATATATATATATATATATATATATATAAAGCCTCTGTGGTACTGTGGTAAAGTGTGCATTTTCCTACACTGGAAAGAGAGGGTTCACGCCCCACCAGGGTAATAAACTTTGGAAGCATTCTCCCGGCCATGTACTGCTTTGGCGGACACCAGGGGTGCTGTGATTGAACCAGTGTCGCTTACTGTAAAGTATGTTTGCACCCAGTCAGCTTGCGCGGGCCAATTACACTTGGTTCACAGACTACATACACATTCAAAGCCACTCCAACCCAACAATCACATTTACAAGCACTTCTCACCCTACATACAATCTCTACCAAACAGTCTAAGCCACTTGGTTGAGATACATAGGCTGTATCATCCCTACTTCGGTCGAGATAGGCCAGTCCTGCAGTGGATACTCAAATGGCTGATGATGATGATGATGATATATATATATATATATATATATATATATATATATATATATATATATATATATATATACTGTATATACGTACATATATACAGTAAAACCTTGATATAACAGACTTCAATAGACCGGAATTTGCTTCTGTTGGAATCAAGGAGCTACTGGACTAAATTTTTATATATCAGAAAAAGTCTGATAAAGCCAGAAGCAGTCGGGACTGCCTGACCACTTCAATTATGTTCACCACAGTAAGGTAAATAAAAGACATGTTTATCAGTGTACAGTACAGTACAGTGTTACGATATATATTATACCATTTGATTATTGTAGTGAATGTATAATACAGTACAGTACTGCAATGGCAGTGAAAACAGTTTAAAAACCGTTGGTGCACTTCGCACTAATGTCTGATATGCTGTATTAGAAAAAGTCCGGGTTAGTAGGGGGAAGTACAGATGTTACTTTTATTGGAATTTCACTTTTTTCATAATGGTTTGGCCCCCAATTAGTCCATTATAGTGAAGTTTCACTGTACCAGTATATACTGGGTACACACACACACACACACACACACACACACACACACCGCTCGCTGGTGCAGTGGTAACGTTCCCGCTTGCCAACTGGTGGACGGGAGTTCGCGCCTCGCTCAGGTTGCGAAAAGTTTCCCTGACGAAGTGGGTGGTTACTGTCCCCCTTGAGCAAGGGGACGGGTGTGTGCGTGTGTGAAGGTCACAGCCTTGCCCTTAGATCGGACTATATGAGCTCTCAGCTCCCTTCCGGGAGGGTAAAAGCTGACAATCACGACCATCAAGTGATCCTGACCGACCCGGTGAATTACACACACAGAATATCTCTCCTTGATTTTTTTACTTATCTCAACTTATCCTCAAGTGAAAAAAGTCATGATGATGATGATGATGATGATGATGATGATGATGATGATGATTTTACATGTAACACAAAAACTTTGAACAAACAAAAGTTGTAAACACAATTTAACGAGGTCTTAAAACACAGTAACCCCATATTGAACTTAGCTTTATTCAACACACTGCAGTACAGTGTACCTCATATGTATGTTCCTTTACTATCTGAATAACTGTGCCATGCAGTTCATCTATCTATCCATCTATCATCCAATCCAGCAGAGTATTCTCCCATCAATATGCAGTCAAATAAAAATATTACAGTCTATGAACGTAAGATTCATTCACAATGTGTGGAGAGACAGTACTGTACATAAGTATTGCATTAATCATCTTAACCCCTTGAATCCAGGGATATGTTTTTTGTTTATTATTGGTTCTTACTACCTTCAGATAAGTTCTTTGGGCTCATTGAGAAAAATCAGCTGATGAATGGGTTACTTAAGACTATTCCTAATTTACCACAACAAAGACTGATCTAAAATTAACAAAATCATCTGGAGGTAGCAACATCAAAATATAAAAACATACAGAGTATTGTGGTAGGTGTGGGCACCCACCATCCACTCATTCAATATACTGCTGCTTTGGGTGTCTACCTTTTCCTCTCTTCCATCCTTCCTCTTCTGACTTTCTTTTGTTCATTCTTTCCGCTTTCTTCTGCCTATGGGTCACTTTACACTCCCTCTTCTGAATTTCTTTCCTTCATTCTTTCCTCTTCTTTCTGCCTATGGGTGACTACACTGAGTGAAAAACCAAATGGTTTCCTGTACACTTCAAACCATTTACTACACTAGGTGGTAATGTAACCAAATTATGGTGCCAGGTGGTTTAGCGGGTAATTAAGGTGCTCCAATCAGATTGAGCCTGTGTAGGTTTATATCCAAGAAGTGGTTTGGGGTGTAGGTTTATATCCAAGAGGTGGTTGGGGTTTATTGCTCATGTAATGCCACTCAGGGATGAGTGAGGCTGGTCACTCTCATCTTAAATGTCAGGACCAACTTGCCTAGCCCCGGGTTCCTACACACCTCTTTGGGGCGACATAGGATTGGATGATGGATGGATGGATGGATCATCAGAGTGAGGGAGTTAAAGATATTCACCATCTACTGTTGCTGCCAGATAGACAGTGTTAGTTATAGTGTATTGTTTCATCTTTATTGCCCCACCAGGAACACAGAAGCCTAGTGCTATATTACAGTACTCAGTCCAGACTTCTAAACTGAGCTATTAAACCCTTATCCATTTGACATTATGTGAAAAATACATCCCAACCATCCCTCAAATTTAAATCCATACTTGCCATATCCAGATGGAGTGCCCTACCTTACTATACTACCAGGTTATTAAGTCATCTACTCACGATGTAGTGCTGCCTACTTCTTCCTTCACTTAATCAATCTTTTCCTGTGTCTGGCCTCCACTTTTCCTATTTCTCCAATCTTTCTTGTCACATTTTATTACTCTTCTTTCCTTTTCAGGTGTTTTTACACTAAGTAACAAGCCTGAAGGTTTCCTATAAGCCAGGAAATCATTTACAACACTGAGTGGTAACCATATAACAAACCCACACGTTCCGTACATGTCAACAAGTGGGTTTGCAGAGGGTTAGTGCCCCTTCCCGTAAAACAACTAACTCAAAGTCAAACGGTCACCCCTTACTGGATTATGACGTCTGGCTATAGGAGATAGAAAGACTTATTACAAGTATTTCAAATTAAGTTTGAAGGGCATTATGGAGTTGGTCCAAAGTAACTTCTAATTCACAGAATTTTCTCCAACACAGAAACAATCCACATGCATCTGGGGGGAAAAACAAAGTTAAATTCCAATCAAATAAAATTAAAATATTGTACTGATTATCAACATAAATTTAAAACCTGACATCTGACAATAATGATGCCTTACAAGCTGATGACTGGAATAATACAATGAAGGCCAAATGAGAGCACAGCTTGACTTATGTACCATCATCAACATCAGCACCATCATAATCAGCAGCAGCAGTAACATCCACACCATACAGTAGGGCACCAGGTCTCATGACATCCAGATTGGCAAAACACACTTTCACAGCAGCCATCAAATATTCCTGTGATTGAACACTCGTGACAAAAAAATGCATTTTCCCGCCCTCCCGCACCACAAGTTTCAGATTCTCGCCATTGGAATGCCAGCACCAATACTCAGTTTCGGCCTGCTTCCCACATACGTTCAGTGTGTCCACAAGTTGACTGTTACACTCTCATGTCCTTGATTAGTAACTGACAGAAGTATGTCATCTTGTGCTTCAAGTGGAGTCGGAGGTGGACCAGGTGATAGTGGAAATGGTATAAGAACGTGTGAACCTGGAACAGCTACTGGTAAAGGGAAGGTCAAGCATGACTACCACAAGGGGTGAAAAAACAAAAATCTGTTGTTAAAAAATAAAATTGTGGCTGAAATGGAGGAATTCTCGGGCTTTTTGGAGGAGCAAGAGAGGCAAGCTTCAAGGAAGAGGCATCACAGAATGAATGTGCTGCATAAAAGGGCACAACAAGAAAGGAGTGGTGGTGATAGAAATGGTGTTGGAGGCAGTGGTGGGGCCCACTAGCCCTACCCAAAACCTCAGATACGCCCCAGGCATCGAGTCCATTAAGCCTTTCACAGTGGTGAATGGAGGGAGGGAGTGTGTCACACATGTAAGTAATACTGCCAATACTTGCTGTATTTAAGTGTACTGTACCGTATTATATGATGATTTTATGTTTTGTCGTTAGTTACCGTACCTTATGATTTAGCTAATGTGTTAACAGTAATATTCCAGGTAACTTTAGGACATATTTAAAGTAGGAAATACACTAAGGGGTGAGTTTCTTACAGGCACGGTCCCTATTAGCTTATTTCCCTTAAGGTCAATGCCCCAGCTTTGGTAAAATCAACTTTCACAGCACTTTTCACGGTTCCTATCAGATGCAAAACCTAGTGCCCAACTGTAGTTCATACTTAAAGGATGGACTGAGGTATGAGTCAGAAACAAAGGGGAAGGAAAAAAAAAAAAAAAAACAGACTATGCCTGGTGAAACAGGTCACACAATTATTTATACACCATCCAGCTCTTAAAAACACTGGCTCCATCTCAGAAGCAAAACCAATTACTTTTTTTTTCTGGACTTCACATACACCAATGGCATAGTCACTCCATTTCTTACTGTAGCAAGTTAGAACAGAGCAGTAAAATTTTAAAGCCATAGGTACTGACACAATACTACTTTGCTAAGCACCACTTTTATTCTGCATCTCATGACAGTGTCAACCAAAGATTTCTATACAGTGCTGCATTAGGTTACAGTATTCTGTAAAGGGGAGACAACAGGAATGAAAAATAATATGACATCCTTCAGCCCATATTTACAATATCTTGCTGCAGTTTTTCTTACACACACACACACACACACACATACACACACACACATTCTTTCCATGGAGAGAAATGTGCCAGAGAGGCCAATGTTAGCACTATGAGGATATGCTATACTGCATATAAAATACTACCACAAAATTAATTTTCACTCCTCTGACAAATTGGCCCTTAAAACTATGAATGCCTCAGTAAGAATGGTGGCTCAGTGGAGCAATGAAACAAATATCTTCAATTTCAAAACACTATACTGTAACAAGCTACATGTACAGTACATCCCCCAGCATGCACCTATATGGGCGGCAAACGTGCTCGCGTACTAGGATTTCACGTACTAAGAATACATAAACTAATGGGAAAATTAACATATGGGCGGCATCCCCCTCTATCAGTGACCTTTTTTACCCGTCTGAGGGAAAATATCTAAGACATATTGAGTACAGTACTGTATTTAAAAGATATAACTGAAATAACAAGAATATGGCTGTTCACCTTACTCGAAGACAACATGCTTGACGGGCGTAAGAAGAGGTTCCGAGGCAGCGTGAGGCGCTTAGTGTGCCCTGCACCACCCTCTACACCACCCGATGCACCGCCAGCCGCACCACCCGATGCACTGCCAGCCTTCCACCTGTCTCACCAACCTCCTCATCAACACTTTCACAAGCCACCTCACTCACTTCCTCCATGAATCCTTCAAAGTCTATTGATGACACAACGGACATCACCTCATCCTCTAGTTCCTCCCCAGGAATTGGCTCTGCAGAAGAAGGCTCTCCTTCCTCAGGTTCCTGAATTTGTGGTGGCCGTTGAATGCAATGGGTGATGAGGGTTTGTTTCCTCCTGTTAATTTCTTGATGGTGCTTCTCTGTGCAGTAACAGAAGGTTCTGTCTGGTGAACTCAGAACCTCTTCCTTTCGTTGCTGACACAGTTCCATGCTCTCGAATTCCTCCTTGAACCTATTCAGGGCACACAGGATTCGACAAATCCTAGGCATTGGCAAATCACTCTCCATCAAAGGCAGATGTCACTCTCGGGGTGCACACCAGAAAACGCCGGTTTAGGGCATTTTTTCCTGCTGCCTTGCGTCGTGTGGGTGTGACTTGCGTACTCTGGCTAGGAAAATATTAAAAACAGGTCCTAGCGCACTAGGGGTTTCACGTACAGTACCAGGATTTCGAGTACTAGGGGGATGTACTATACTTAAAGCTTTCTTTCCACATAACTCAGTTTTTAAGGTAACGCTTCATGAGTTACTGGTATTCAAAAGAATAAAAAACATTGGAAACCTATGCATGTAAAATATCCTACCAAAAAATGCAATACCAAACCACACGTCTGATTATAAAGCAAATCAACATAAATGACAGTAAACAATGCAATACAGTACACTGATCCCTTGGTTATTGCACATAACTAATACCACATCTAGTGCATGATAATGAAACTGTGCAATAATGAATGCACAGAACCTCTGACAATTATTCTAACTGGTACCATGTACCCCACTCATGAACTGTAATTTTTCCTTTTACATCAATTTTGACCCTTCAAATACATTCATACAATATTGGTAAATGACGGAAACACATATACTCATGGTCAGGTTGATAGAAATTTATGAAAAGGGAACAAAAAGGAAGAAATATGTACTGTACCATACAGAGACTGAGATGGGCTATGGGTACGGGGTTCTAAGGCTTGGGGGGGGAGTTAGTTGTCTCCACCATCTGAGATTCATTCCTTGAGTATGGAATCATCTTTTAATCCTTCGAAGCCATCAGAAACCACAGATTTTGAACCATCATTGTTGGCAAAAACCAACTCAGGTGCCCAATAATGAGAGTTTTTAGCTAAAAAATGCACAATAATGGTAGGAGTGCAGATTTTCAGCTTGCAGTAATAACAAAAACTGCTATAATCAAGGAATCCCTGTACAGTATAGCAACTTTTGTAGTTATACTAATTAAAGTGAATACTCTTATAGAAATAATTTACATGGAAAACAACAGCACCCTAAACTATCACTTTTCCAAAGACAATGGCATCAACAGAACCTTTGATTGACAAGTCTGACTCCTTGGTCAATAATGGCAGGAATGCAAATTTTCATCTTGCTGTGATAACAAAAACCATTATACCCAAGTCTAAACCAAGGAATCACTGTATAACAATTTATGTAACTAAAAATTAAAAGAAAGAGAATAATATTATACGCGGTAGGTGGGGGCGTTCACCATCCACTCACTTGATGTAGTGCTGCTTTGGGTGTCTGCCCTTTCCTTCCTTCCTTCCTCTTCTGTCTTTCTTTCCCTCACTCTTTCCTCTTTCTTCTGCTTACGGGTGACTCTACACTGAGTGACAAGCCAAATAGTTTCCTGTACACCAGGAAACCATTTACTATGCTGGGTGGTAACCATATACCCAAATTATGGCCCCTGGTGGTTTAGTGGGTGATTAAGGCGCTTCAGTCGGGTTGGGCCTGTGCAGGTTTATATCCAAGAAATGGCCTCATGTAATGCCACTCAGGGATGAGTGAGGTTGGCCACTCTCATCTTAAATGTCAGGACAAACCTGCCTAGCCCCAGGCTCCTACACTCCTCATGGGGAAGCACAGGATTCCATGATGGATGGATGCATGGAATAATCTTATACAAATAATTTACACAGAAAATAACAGCACACGAAACTATCACTTATCTATGCGTACATCATCAAGTCCTCCAAAGATACTGGCATCAATAGAACCTTTGATTGACAAGTCTGGCTCCTTGGTCAACTGCTGAAGTATATACTCTAGGGGTTCTTTTAAACAGATCCTTTCCTGCACACTGATTTCAAAAAATCCCATTTTATGTTTACTTGGATAAAGTATATTCTTACTTTTAACTTTTCTTTCTTGAACATCAATTTTGTTTGCACAAAGAACAAGAGGAATATCTGGTTGTACTCTGTGAACATCTTTATGCCAGTTAGGTACATTTTTGTATGTAACTCTTGATGTTACATCAAAGAATATGATAGCTGCATCAGCATTTTCATAGTATCCATCTCTTAATGGGCCTAGCTTTTCCTGACCAGCAGTGTCCCATATAGAGATTGAGCAAGGTCCATGTGATGTACTTATGGCTATTTCATGCTTTTCAACACCTAAAGTCGCAATATATTCTTTACAGAAATCTCCACTTTCCAGCCTGGAAACATAACTTGATTTTCCTGTGCCACCATCTCCAAGTAAAACAACCTTATATTTTGCTGGGGAGAAGAATGTGGTGGAGTCTGGCTGATCTTGTATGCTGTCCCGACACTTTTCTTCCATGTTTGGCATAAACGGAGCTGATAAGCAATGTTTCTTGTATTTTAAAACCACTTCAGTCTTGCACCTACCACTGAAACAAAAAGAGGGTAGACATAATCATATACTGTATACTGCAAACTAAGGCACTATGAAGAAGTATTCTCTTTACAAAATTGTCATAACTATTTTTGTACACAACAAAAATGTGTACAGTTAGAATTCAGCAACTTCATGACACATGACTTTCATCAACACTGAAATACTGTGTACTGATCAGAATAGATGACTGAAGTAATTTCACAGCACTGCCTTAACTGGATATGCTGGTCAACACAATTTTTCTCGCGTGACTGTTTGCAACGGATTTAAGGTAATTTTGAGGTGCTGAATCCGAATTTGGTATCAGTTTTTGTCTATCACTTCAGGTTTTTGAGACTTGGTATGCCATACGTTTGTTGAAAATTCGCAAATTTGCACTAAAGTTTAAAGAATTAGCAGAGTAAAATTATTCAATTTATTGGAAATATGATGCTCAAACTACAGTGCTCTTTTTGTTTTTTATTTCACATTGCCATTTGATCATCTAATATGTTTAAAAAGGCAAAACTGGTAAACCATAGGTCCATAAATCTGATAAGTTACACAATGTTAAAACAGTTTAATTTTTTTTCTCTACAAAGTAAAAACAGTCAATAACACCACTGGGATATTTCAATCGCAAAATGTTTTTCTCGAAGACATTCTTTTGTGTGCAGAATCTGGAACATCTCTCATAAGGCTCCAGCAGTAATCAGCCATCATATTACAGTTCCATCAGCCTTGGTAGCATTCTTCCATTACTTTGATATCCTGGTGAAAATGCACACCTTGCTCTTTGATCACATGGCCAAGATTTTCTGGAAACTTGTCCATATGACTCTGCAAGTAATGCAATTTGATGCTCATCTTGCATCCCATTGCTTGCAAACTGGACAAGAGCTCTTTCACGATTTCTTTGAAGTTGTGTGATTTCCGGTTTCCTAAAAAGTTTTTCACAACATTGGCAAATGCTTTCCAGGCTTTTACCTCAACAGAAGACATTGAGACAAATCGTTCAGCAACTTTCTCATCTGAGGGCCATCAAATATTCCGGCTTTGTTCTTCTCTTCAATTAGTGCAGGGAAAGCTATGCATATATAGTTGAAACAGTTCCCGGAGTGATCAAGGTCCTTAACAAACTGTTTCATTATGCCAAGCTTGATATGAAGTGGTGGAAGAATGATATTATCTGGATCAACCAATGGCTCATTTATGATGTTCTTATCTCCAGGTGTCAAGCTGTCTCTTAATGGCCACTCATCCTTAACCCAATGCTCCTCCTTTGCCCTACTATTCCAGTAGCTGAGATAGTACGGATATTTCATGTAGCCGCTTTGTTGCCCTAAAAGGAAGTTCACCATTTTTAAATTAACACAAATTAACCAAGCATGATCGTTGTATTTCAACTTTTCCAGAACAACTTTTATGTTGGCATATTCCTCTTTAAGGGTCACTGAGTGCCCTATAGGAATCAATCCAAAAGTGTTATCATTGTGAAGCAAG
Organism: Coenobita brevimanus; assembly: GCF_032717465.1. Taxonomy (NCBI): domain Eukaryota; kingdom Metazoa; phylum Arthropoda; class Malacostraca; order Decapoda; family Coenobitidae; genus Coenobita; species Coenobita brevimanus. Next base: position 48,416,776 of record NC_136966.1, read on the forward strand.
ATACATTTTAGGCTTCTTTCTGAACTGTCAATGAAAAGTCCCCATTCACTGGATACATATCTTGATAATCCCATTTCCAAAAGAAGTCCATCAACACTGTTGCAATAAACAAGTTTGTCATCTGAAGTGAAGTACAGTACTTCCGCAGTCTCTCTTCTCTGTTACGATAAAATGAGACACTAGTGCCATGATGAAGAAGATTTATTTCTTTTAGGCCTGAAGCCAACAACTCGGAAGATTGTTTTGGCAAACCCAAGTCTCGAATGAAATCGTTCAACTCAAACTGATTGAACAATGAAGGTTGGCCTAACGAAGTTTCTGATGGATGAAAATCCACATCGATTTGTTCATCTCCACTTGAGGAAAGATGCAAGGATGATATTGAAGTTCCATCATCAATATCTGGGAGGTCAGTAAAAATAGGTACTGGTATGCCATCACAATGAGGGATGGGCCTTAAAGCTGATTCAAGAGTGGGATATTCCAAATAGTTTGTTTTTTGTTGAATCCTTTGACATTAACAAGACAAATAGCAATCATCGGTATAGGTTTTTGGCTCCCTCCATATCATGGGAATGCCAAATTTGAGTGTGACATTCTTGCCTTGAGACCAAGATCTCAAAGTCTTCACACAAGTTTTGAAAACTTCATGAGGAGCCCAGCTTTTGTCCTAGTCTCCCAAGGGTAACTTAAAATAAGCAGGGTACACTTGTTTTACAAAAGTAGCAATGTTACGCCTTTGAGAGGCTAAAGTGAAACAGCCACAGATGTAGCAAAAAATATCTGGATCATTGCAGCATTTTCTCCACTCTGAAGATGAAGGGGCAGACACGATCTGATCAGGAAATTGCAGTCAAAAAAAAAAAAAAAAAAAAAAAGTAATATTAAACACTACAGTTTACAATTCAAAATCAAATAAGATCATTATGTACTAGCATATATAACCAACCAATATACTTTGAGAGAACTGAAGCTCAGTGAAAAAAGTCAGCTTTATACTAAGAAATTTCAAGTGTAACTTCACAACCATAAATGATAAATAAACTTTTTATGTTGCTGACATTCACTTATTCATATTTTTTGGAGCCATAACATACCACTTGAGACTGCTATCGATCAAAGAAAAGTCTTTATCAACCCTAGCGAGAGGCCACTTGCGAGGCCCCTTTGCCCTCCCTTCCTCCTTTATCCAGCCCTTAAAGACACATAAACAAAGCACGGCCCTTTTGCCCTCGCCTCCTTCTTTATCCAGCCCTTAAAGACACATAAACAAAGAGTATGGAATAGATGTAAAATACGTAAAGGCAAAATTAGGCTTAGGTTTAGGCAAATAAACCAAGTTTGCTCTCCCAAAGTGCAACACCTAAGGACCTAAATAGGTTCATTGAAAAAAATATTGCATAACCGTAGCATGAAAACTGGACATGATAAAGTAAATCTGAGCTCATTTTTGGATTCAGCACCCCAAAATTAGTCAAAATCCATTATCAAAGTCCATGCCAGAATTTTTTTTTTTTTTTTTTTTTTTTTTTTTTTGTAGACCAGTGAATTCTGAACACCCCTCTTCTAAACTCTCAGTATTTGCATACAATTCTTTGGCTGAGTTGAGTGTAATGGGCTTATAAAATCACCTGCCATAAGCCAGAATAAATTACTATGTTCTTTGTTCACAGTAAATAGATGAAAGATACTTTTTATAATTATGGTGCACTGGGTATCAGCTGATCATTGTAATATTGTCCTACATTAACTGAGATACAGTACAATGCAAAACAGATAATTGCAGACAAAGGGTTAATAACAATAACATACTGCATATACTTCTAATTTACTCTCTTCAAATAGATCACAAGCTAGGAATGGCCACACAGGAGCAATAGAGTAAGAAAATAGAGAATAACAGATTGACTTGGAGAGTGCCTGAGAGTGAGGTGGAGGCATAAGACTTATAATGAGATGGTGGAATGGGATAGTCACACATGAGAGGAGAATAAGTTGGGAAAAAGGCAGCATGATGGCAGAGGACAGGGTGAAATGGAGGTGATTCATCTGAAGTCACACCTTCCATGATTAAAGCAACTGGCTATAAACAGACAGACAGAAAGAAAAGTAACAGCTGCAAGGGTACACCAAATCATACTCACACTTTGTGCATAAGAAATAATGAACAAATGCAGTATACTGTGCCCAAGATATATGACATAATCATTTACAATTTACAGGCTGCAAACTATCAAATATTGTCTGTTCTCAGCTATACCATAGTGCAGCAAGGTACAGTACTGAACAATACAGTAAATCTGCTCATTATATGAGTATGTGACCCCTCATATCTTTTCATGACTTGGAAGCCACCTCACAAATGTTTTTCCCCTTCTACTAGGCATGTTATTACAGTACTTATATTTTATTATCATGGCCTGAAGAAATTTGACATCTTTACATTTTCATGATAGCAATGCATTAATAAACATTAGTACAGGACCAAACTGCAGCACAGTAACAGCCAATTAGTAAAATTATCCTACTATTTTCTAAATTTTCTCAGCTACAAATAACAAATACTGTATTCATACAGCACACATAATAATATTAATGATCATCCATCCATCCATCATCCAATCCTACGTTGCCCCATGAGGAGCGTACGAGCTCGGGGCTAGGCAGTTGGTCCTGATATTTAAGATGAGAGTGAATTAATGATCATAATAATAATAATAATAATAATAATAATCTATCTATCTACCTATTCCCAGATGCCATAATCTCGCAAAGGGTGGCCATTTGACATTGAGTTATTTGTTTTAAGGGGAGGGGCATTAACCCTTCATCAACCCACTTGCTGACACGTAGGGAACATGTATGGTTTGGTTGTGGTTACCACCCAGCACTGTAAATGGTTTCTCAGCTTACAGGAAACCATTTGGCTTGTCACTCAATGTAAAGCCACCTGTAAAGGAAAGAAAAGCAATAGGAAGCGACAGGAAAGATGGGAGAACTAGGAGGAGAGGAGGGCAGGCACAGAAAAAGAATTATACAGGCTAAGGAAGAAGTAGGCAGCACTACATCAAGTGAGTGGATGATGGTCACCACCACCTACCACTAATAATAATAATAATAATAATAATAATAATAATAATAACAACAATAATTCACTTTTGTCTTAAATGTCAGGACCAGCTGCCTAGCCCCGGGCTCCTACGCTCCTCAAGGGGGATTGAATGATGGATGGATGGATAACAATAGTAATACAGTAGTAAACCCTCATTAATTTGTGCTTCAATAAATCGTAATTCGGGATAACTCGTAGAGGATATCATGGGAAAAAAAAAAAAAAAAAAAAAAAAATCAACCCATAAAAATTTCCATTAATTCGTGGAAACATGAGGTAATAATAATGACACAAGAGGCTCCGCATGGTAACATGTTTTGGAGAGAATACTGTAGTTTGTATTAATCCGTTTGCTCGTGGGAAAAGTGCAAGTTAGGCTTGTAAACAAACACCTAACTCGCACCCATGCCTCTGCAACGCTGTTTGCCTCCATCTTTCGTTTGCGACGCATCTCTCTCTGCTCGCTAGTGCTTTACATTTTGTTTATTGAGCTAAAGACCTACATACCCTGCCATCATGTCTTCTGACGGTAGCAAGAGGCCCACTGTACCATCCGGGAGGAAGGGTATTAAACTGAAGAGCCTTACTCTGCAGAAGCTGAAGGCGTTGGTTCGATGCGATGCTGGCATTTCGACTCGTTCAGTTTGTGCTGAGTTTGATATCAAACCCAGCACATTTTAGTTAAGTGATTTAAAAGATACAGTACTGTAATGGCCTTTACAGTGTACAGTATAGTAATATAAGTGGGTGTATTCTAAGTGCTCAAAGTGTTAAGTGTTTTTATTAGAAAAGTGTTCAAAGTGACCCAGAGCCCCCCAGTCCACCTCTGCACCCTACCAAAGGCTTCCTCCAAGCTTGAATACTTCCCTGCAGTACCAAAACAAGGTAAGGTTCTATTAGTTTTAATTTTTTTTAATGTACTGTACTGTATAATGTGTTTTTGGAGTGTAGGGGGGAGACCCCGGTAACTTGTAAAAATGCTAACCTGTAGAGGGTTGGAACCCAATTATCACGAGTTAACGGGGGTTTACTGTAGTAATACTGTAATAACATGCTCTTCTGATTCTCAAAACTGCTAGTTCTTCCAATGAAGACTTCACTAATGCATGACACACTTTCAACAATTTTACAATGTAAAAAAAGATAACTAAGATATAGTTCATTTATGGTACATGCTTAGTCAGCAGAAGTGCCTGCAATTTAAGCCCTATAATGGTCTGTCACATCTTCTCCCCCCAGACCTCACCTTCTGGAAGAGACAGACTTTGAGCTGCCCCTTAAAATATTCAAAAGAAGTCAACTGCCTCATGGGTAATGGCAACTTGTTATATATGGTGACCTAGGAGCAGTACAAGAAAAAAGGATCAACCAGAGAAAGATGACTAGTGAACAGCTCTAGGCTCACTGATGTGCAACAGATAATTTTTGCTTCCTAACATCATATCTGGTCATGCCAGTGAAAGTTTTAACAATTCAACAAGATACTTTGGTACACCAAAATGAAGAGCCTTGAAAGTAATGAAACACAGTTTAAGTTCTATTCTAGCCTTTACTGGCAACCAGTGGAACTCAGAGATAAGTAGTTGGGGTTCCTAGGGGAAGGCCAAAGATAGTCCTTGCTGCCCTATTCAACACTGACTGAACCCTATTTTGTAGATTATTTGGAAGACCAATCCATTGTGAGTTGCAATAATCAACATGAGACAAAACCATTTTATGGACTAATGTCAAGAAGCATCCTCTATTTAGAAACTGTTTTACAGAATGCAGGTTTGTGATGTGCAGGTTACAAGTTCTGAAAAGTTGATTAATATGTTCTTTATAATTCTGTTTCAAAATGGAATACAGTATACACCCAGATTTCAAACAAACCATACTGGACGAAGTTGTGACTCTCCAGTCCTCAAGGTCAGGGTGCTGTCAGCATCACCATCACTTGTGTTTCCCTGAATAATACTGATTTCTGTTTTACATCATACAGCTTAAGTCTCATCTTTGCCATCCAGATCTTAATATGAGGAGTCTAGAATACAAGGGGCGATGCCAAAACATATTTTTGGGATATGAGTGTTTTAAAATTTTCCAATCTTGAACAACACACTATGCAACCACAGTGTCATAAATATTTGTTCGTCATTCGTATGACTCTAATGGGCCCACACAACCTTTTTAAGGTGTGCACATCTGACTATGTGTCATTCCTGTCCAGAATAATACCACCAACAAGACATGAAACACAGACATAAAAACACGGAAAATATTATTTACACACCTTCATAGGGAAGCTGCAGGGGGAAGGGGGACAGGATACTTAATAATCAAGGAGGTTGCCATCCAGACCAACCTCCTCCCCCTGCTGCTTATCTCCAGTCGTTGTAGGGTTCTGATCCTGCTCGGAAATTAGGTCATGGTAATACCCCTTGTAAATGTCTGGGATAGTTCGTCTCTCATGTATCGCCACTCAAACACATACATACCTCAATGTGCACTCAGGAAAATTGCTTTAGAATAACAGGAATTTTGGCATACTGTATTACATGTAAACTGGACTTACCAGGGTCTCATGGTCAGACAGGAGGAGGACTGAAGTATATGTAGCAATCAAAAAAAGAAAATAGGGTTCCTGGCGAGTTTGCCTCTCGTTTTCTAGACTCCTCATATCAAACATCAGGGATTCCAATTTTTTCTTTACATTGTTAATCAGTCATCTTAACAGAGAGCTGCATGTCAACAGCACAAAAATGATAGGACACATCATATGCATCAAGCAGAGATGAAAAACCAGCTACTGTACTTGTATCAACTATAAACAAAACTGGACTTAAAATGGATCCTTGGGAGACTCCAAACAAAAGGGGAACCATGTCCACACACACACATAGTCAACAACCACACTGAGACCTGTCAGACAGGTACAGCTTTAGGAGCAAAAAGGCAAAATCGCAGACACCATAAGAATGGAGATCATCCAGCAATAGTTAAGAGCCATGTGTCAAGGGCTGCAGACAGATCAAAGAGAACCAGAAGATAGGACATCCCACTGCAGGTGTTTGCCACCAAGTCATTATGAATCCTTCTCGATGCACTTTCACTTGAATGATGTGCCAACTGAACAGGAGGAACAACTCCGTTTCATTCAAGTATTGGTAGAAGCTGACTGGGCACAGCCCACTCAATAATCTTAGAAATGGCAAATTAGAGACTAGACAATAATTTACCATGCTCTCAGCTTTAAGACCAGGTATCTTATGCAGGGACCGGAGCAAGGCCCAATTCTTGGACTTTACACAGTTATCTTCGGTTTTAAGAAGCACCTATTTGTTGTTTTACAAATAAATTTGGTTGCATGTTTCTACACATCTGGCAACTTGTTACCAGTATAACATTGTATCATTTATAAAGACTCCAACATAACTGCATGCATATGCCTTGGTCACCTAATGGCAGCTCAATCTCTGGCAGCCTCCCAATCCAGGCCCTTAATCCTCAGGTCACACTCTGTGACATTATCCCAGGTACTCTTTGGTCTGCCTCTTGCAACCCTAACTGTGACATTCACACTTCTCACCTTCCATATCCAACATCATCTCAACATGCCCAAACCATCCCAATCTACCCATCCTCATCACAACGTCAATACATTCAAGTCCCATCCTTCCTCTCAACTCTTTCATTGCAATTCAAGCCACCCCAGGCCTCCCATCCAAGGATGCACTATACATCCATCTATTCATTGCCATTTCTGTATACTTGAGCCTATATACAGTATATCCTCTTCCTTTATTGCCCAAGTCTCGCTAACATACACCATTAACTCATAACATGTCGCATAAAAAGATCCCTTAGCAAGGAGGGAGAACTTTCAGTGTTAGGAGTAGCAACAGTTCCCTGAACTTCCTCCAATCACTCCATACCCTAGCCACAGATTTACCTCCACTTCCAGCACATGCCATGCACCCCAAATAACAAAACTCCTCCACACACTCAAGACTTTCTCCAGCAAAATCAATCGTTTCACACCTGACAATCTCTACGTGCTCTCCCCGACACCCCACACACATAAAATTGGCATTTCGCAGCCTACCTCTAATACCACTATACAGTACAGTATATGGTACCTCTCTCATGCACCCACTTATCACAAACACTGCACAAAATGGAGTTACTTCCCACATCCTTGTGGCAAACTGCACATGGCCATACTCTGCTCTGACAGTACTACCACCAGCCTTAGACATCATCATTTTTGTTTTATCCATATTTATTCTCAAACCCTTGTATACCAGTCAGTCTCTCCTTTTCCTAAATCTTTCTTACACCTCCCTTTCATTCTCTGTAATCAACACCAAGTCATCACCATCCATCTCCCATGGGAGTCTATCAAATACATCACGTAACCAAAATATTTTCTGAGTCTTTGAAACATTTAACCTTATTAATGTCCAACGAATTACACGAGAACCTCTTGTGCACCGTAACTGGAATTTGACTGAGAATTTCCCTCTGAAAAAGATACCATACTGTCCAATTCATATCATATACAAGATATCTTAGTTGTGATGAATGAAACAAAATCAGAAGCCAGGTGGGCACCGAACACAGAAGTTGGTTAAATTAGCAGTAACATTCTTCTGACCAACTGGATTATTCATAGGGTAACTGCAGCCTGCTTTTTTTTATCACCACCACATAAACCAACCTTATTTTGGTAATACTTTGTTTTGGGGGCTTTTACACTGAACGCCAGCTCTTCTCACAGACACATATCACAAGTGAGTCAGTTCAGTTCGTTGCAAGCGCCACTCACACTGAGGTTTCCTACATTGTCTACACAATGAACAGATGAATGGGCCAACCAAGGAGAACTATCATATGCAATTATTTTTTCTTTACAATTTCAGGGGGCTCATGGACAAAAAATTAAGTTCATTATTATAAACATTCACTAACTCAGAAGAGATTAGAAGAATCAATGTACTGTAGTTTAAGCGCTAATCAACTTTGTAAAAATGAGACAGTTGTCAATATTCCTATAATTTCTGAACCAGATAATCTTTTCATAAGAAGTGGGCTTCAGGATATCGAAACCAAAAGTGATCAAAGTGTAATCGAAGATGAAAGGCTCAACTGAATCAACCTCCACATCTAATATGAGACTGCAACCAACGGGGAACAAGAACATATCGTGGATGAGTCCCAAGATGTGAGTTAATTGATGAACGTGATTTCAAAATTTACGCTGGTTGATCAGTTTTAGGAATTCGGAAGAAAAAGGCTTCAACTGAGGGTTGTTGATCATTTTCTTTATAAAGGGTCCAACATGAATGCATACATCAGCCTTAGTCACCTAACGACAGCTCTCCATGTTGCTCAATCTCTGGCAGCCTCCCTATTCAGCCTCCTAACTCTGAGGCCACACTATGACCTCATCCTAGGTCTTTTTCAGCCAGCTTCTCGCAACTCTACCCCCAACGCGCACACTTCTAACTTTCTGCACCCAATTGTTATCCCCCATCCTCTCCATATGCTCAAAGCATCTCAATCTACCCCTCCTCATCACAACACTAATACACTCCAGTCCCGTCCTTCTTCTCAACCCTGCCATCATATGCCGCCCCTCCACCAACATTGCATTCAAGCAACAGATATCCACCTGATCACTGTCATTTCTGTACATTTGAGTCTATGAATATCCTCTTCCTTTACTGCCCAGGTCTCACTACCATACAGCAGTACACTTCTAAACCATGTGGGATACAAAGATCCCTTAGCACGGACGGAGAGCCCTCTCAAGGTCGGGAAAGGCAACAGCTCCCTGAACTTCTTCCAACCACTCCTCGCTATAACCACAGAGCTAGCTCCAGTTCAACATCCAGCACAAAACATGTCTCCCAAAGTGACAAAACTCTTCTACTCCACACACTCAAGCCCAGCAAGATCAATCCTTTCATGCCTGACAATCTCCACATGCTCTCCACAAAACACCATACACACAAAATCAGCATTCTCGCAGTCTGCCCTTAATTCCACTACATCCCTTATGCACTCACTTGTCACATATACTGCACAAGATGGAATTACTTTCCATGCCTTTGTGACAAACTGCACATGGCCACTCTCCCTCCTCTTTGGCAGTACTGCAACCACCCCTAGATACCATCACTTTTGTTATATCTACATTTACTCTCAAACCCTTTTGCCCCATTCCATCTCCCCTTCCTAAATCTCTTCTCCACCTCCCTTTCATTCTTTGCAATCAACACCAAGTCATCAGCATACAGCATCTCTCATGGAAGTGCATTTCTGAAGCCACATAAGAGGTCTTCAAGCACCATGATAAACAATTAGGAGCTCAAGACTGACCCCTGATGTATGCCAACATTCAAGGAAAACTCATCACTCAAATCTCCATCTGACTGTGACATCTTCCCTTAGAAATTATAGTAAAACCTCACCATAGTGGACCAATTGGGGCCCAAGCCACTCCGAAAAAAAACTAAATGCTGAAGAAAGTGACATCCAGACTTCCCCCCGCATACCCAAACTTTTTCCAATACATTAGACGTTAGTCTGGTTCACACCAACTTCTTTTTTTCATTAGCATTGTTGCTTCATTATACTTGTTTTCCAACTCATATCCAGCAATCTACATCTTCAAGATCCTGACCCACTCCAATGCCCATCATCAAGGTCATGACAACCAACCAATGCCCATCTAACGCCCATCATCAAGGTCGAGAATACCACCCAATACCCATCCAATGCCCATGATCAAGGTCACGACAATCACTCAATGTCCATCATCAAGCTCACAACAACCACCCAATGACCATCCACTGCCCATCATCAAGGTCATGACAACCTACCCAAATATCCTCATCCTCCACCATCCCCCTCCCCAAGCTGGACCGAGGTCAGCCAGTCCAGACCACTTCTGGCTTTAACAGACTTTCCCCGATATACTGTATAAGAATTTAGTCCGGTGGGCTCCTTGAGTCCAATAAAAGCAAATCCCGCTATACTGAAGTCCATTATATTAAGGTTTTACTGTACTTTTTTTCTGAATTTTGCCCCAACCCCTCCTCCTCATCAAATCATGAAGACATGGGAAGTTGGGGCTTTGAGGTACCAGTATTGTAGTTGCGGGAATGGAAAAAAAAAAAAAGTCACTTGGGAAAGCAATACAGTACATGTGAGAATTAAACAAAATAAAAAAAGTACAAGTAATGAATGAATACTGTACCATGTTGTTTTTTTTTTTTTAATTTTTTTTTTTTAGCTGACCCTAACTAAACCAGAATATTCTTTTGATCCTAACCTAAGCATCCTTAGCCCTTATCATGGTGTCAATGTATGGGATATTAATGGGAATCGCAAATTGTAAACCATATGGAACCTAACTAGGCTATTTAAGAAAGCCATATCCCTTACTATTAACTTCAACTTTCAGTCTAAGATCCTTGGGTATCCTCCAGTCCTAATTTGGCTGTTTTTTAGCCCTAACCAGAGTATCTTTCAATCATGAACTGCAAATAATTAGACTACCCAATCAAACACCTGAAAGGCTATGGCAATGGTTTCGATGACCTGTGTTTTGTTAGATGATCTCCCACTGGATAACACTATATATACTGATTCAGCATGCTGGAAGCTGCCCAAAGTTCAATCGAACAACATAGCTCAGTTATTATCTTGCTTGTTATTTCTACAAAAAATGCTATAAAAGAAACATGGTTTGTGTAGACTATGCTGTAATAGGCTGAAGAGCAAACAATTCTGAGGGTGGCTGCTTATTGTGTACAGTACTGGTATCTTACATTACAGAATTTAAAAATATGAGTGGCTGAGGTGGGAATCCAGTTAAATACTGCACAGTACACCAGAAAAAGAACAATATGTTTATATGTTCTGAATCAGTATATATATACAGGGATGTGTCATGTCTCCATGGTTGTTCAATCTGTACATGGATAGGGTAATAAAAGAGGTACAAGGTAGGGTAGTGGATGTTGGAGTGGCCCTGGTGAGAGAGGATAGTGTTTGGAAACTCCCTGTACTGTTGTTTGCAGATGATACTGTGTTGTTGAGTGAAGACGAAGGGGAGCTGCAAGATTTGGTGAATGAGTTTGAGAGAGTGTGTAAGAAACGGAATCTAAAGGTGAATGTAGGGAAGAGTAAAGTGATGGTCTTTGAGAGAGGTGAAGTCAGTGAATGTACAGCGAGGTTGGATGGTGAGGAATTGGAAAATGTGATTACGTTTAAGTACTTGGGTAGTGTGATGAGTAAGGATGGAGGTTTGGAGGGTGAAGTGCTTAAAAGGGTACAGCAGGGAAGAAAGGTTGCTGGTTCTTTGAAAGCAGTGATAAGAAACAGGGAAGTGAGCATGGAAGTGAAAAAGTTACTACATGACAGTACTGTGATACCAACTTTAACGTACGGATGTGAAGCTTGGACGTTGTTGGAAGGACACAAGTCAAGAGTGAGAGCAGTGGAAATGAGTTATTTGAGAGGACCCTGTGGAGTCACATGGAGAGACAGGCTGACGAATGGGGATATAAGGGAGCGTTGTGGTGTGGATGTGGATGTGATAGGAAGCGTTATGAGGAACACACTGAGGTGGTTTGGCCATGTGGAGAGGATGGAGGGTGAAAGACTGACGAAGAGAGTGTATGTGAGTGAGGTGGAGGGGGAAAGAGGGAGGGGGAGGCCGAGGATGAGATGGAGGGATGGGCTGGAAAGGTATATGAGAGAGGGGGGTGTGAGTTGGGAGCAGGGGAGTGAAATGGCGGAGGACAGGGCGACTTGGAGGCAATTTGTTTGTGGCCACCCCAAACGGGATTGAGGCGTCTGGCAATAGATAGATATATATATACAGTATTGTTGAGTGAAGATGAATGGGAGTTGCAAGGTTTGGTGAATGAATTTGGGACAGTGTGAAGGAGGAGGAAGCTGAAGGTTAATGTAAACAAAAGTAAAGTTATGGTGTTTGAGAGGAATGAAGTCACAGAGTGTGCAGTGAGGTTCGATGGTGAGGATATGGAGAATGTGAGTGCATTCAAGTACTTGGGTAGTGTGATTAGTAAGGATGGAACTTTGGGGGATGAAGTACGTGAAAGGGTACAGCAGGGAAGAAAGGTTGTTGGTACACTGAAAGCAGTGATGAGAAATAGCAAGTTGAGTATGGAAGTTAAGAAGTCACTGCATGATGGTATTGTGATCCCTACCCTGACGTATGGAAGCGAGGCATGGACCTTGCAAGAGGGGAACAAGTCAAGAGTGAGAGCAGTGGAAATGAGTTACTTGAGAGAAGCATGTGGAGTGACGTGGAGGGACAGGTTGACGAATGAAGAAGTGAAGGAACGTTGTGGGGTAGATGTGGATGTGGTTGAAAAGATTAGGAGAAATACACTGAGGTGGTTTGGACATGTGGAGAGAATGGAGAATGAAAGACTGACTAAGAGGGTGTATGTAGGTGAGGTGGAGGGAGGGAGAGGGAGGGGTAGACTGAGGATGAGGTGGAGGGATGGAGTTGAGAGGTATATGAGGGAGGGGGGGTGAGCTGGGGGGAGGGGAGTCAAATGGTGGGTGACAGAGTGACTTGGAGGCGTTTTGTCTGCGGCCACTCTTTGCGGGATTAGGGCGTCGGGCTATAGATAGATAGATAAATAGATATATATATATATATATATATACCAGCACACTGTGTAAGTATTGTGGAATATACTTGTCTATGAAAACCACCTATTTCTTTCATAAACTTTTTCACTACTGGATATTGAACTTTATCTGCTTGTGAAAATGTAAATAAATATTAATATACTGGTCCATACTGGTTTTTGGCATGAAACGTATTGTTTATCTGAGTGTTTTTATGCTTCATTTTTTCTTTTTTTAAGTATTGTACTTTTGACAGTACAACAATACATTCCATGATTACCATATTTTACATTTACATGCCAAAAAGTATCCAAAACACTAAATGTGTAATCCCAGCCTCAGTTTGCAAAAGCAGGTAATGGCTCTTCATAAGTCTCATAAACTGACATGAAGACTGTCAAGTGGCAGCATCAGTTGTCATGATTCTGGGCAACTAGTAAAACTGAGCCTATATGTGTTTGTTTTCATTTGAGCCCCATGCAGACTGACAATTTTACCTCAATACCCAGGCAAGTAAAAATGCATCAAGCTGGGTTAAGTTATTATTCAAGGATAAGAGACATATCTCTTGAGCCTATCTGTGTTTGTTTTCATTTGAGCCCCATGCAGACTGACAATTTTACCTCAATACCCAGGCAAGTAAAAATGCATCGAGCTGGGTTAAGTTATTATTCAAGGATAAGAGACATATCTCTTATCCTTGGTTAATACCGATCTAACATAAGAGAAACCTACTGAGTGTGGTCTCATCTTTCTATGAGTTATGAACATGGTAAATGTTTTAAACTGTGATATACAAAACCACAAACATTTATGGTAAAGATTTAAGTAAGAATTTTTGTAGGCCTAATTGCTCACCTGACTCCCTCCCATTCCCATGAGCACCGTTACCTCTCTACCCATCACTACAGACACTTTTCATGGGAATTGCACATATTTCAAAAATTAAATATCCCGAACTGTTTAGCGACAAATTCAGACATCCACAATCACTTCTCAACTTCTTATTACCACCATCCTTCGAACCCCTTAAGCATCTGCGCTACTAATTGGTCACTCTTATGTCTTCATGACTGTCACTGTGTCTCCAGACTACAACACAAGATCACAAATGATAAATTTCCATGAAAACCTTTAAGCAACCTACCGCTCAACCTAAGCAGCGCGCCTGATTGCAAGGAATATCCTGTTCTCGTCTGCGGCAGTGTTGCCAGGTGAACTCGGCCAAATTTCCCTAGATGCGTTCTTGAAATTTCCTTTTCTGCCATGAAATTTCCCTAGATTCTGCTACTATGTATAGTCATAGCTAACGTATTAACAACTTCATATTTTACAAAAAATGTGGTTAAGTGTTGACAGCTCTATGTTTTACAAAATATGTTAAAGTACTGACACCTCCATATTTTACAAAAATGTGGTTATAAAGTACCATAATTAAGCATTCCCTGACCACTATTTTTAAAATACCCGCCGCCGGACCACCCACCCCGCCACCCCCCACCCCACCACGTAGCCGCTACCACACCACCACCTAGCAGCTACCACACCACCACCCCAGGAGGACACAACGGTGGGGCTAGTGACCCAGGTCAAGAGTGTCACCGGGACACTACTGCCCTGAGTCCTTTTTCCCCGCAACTACCCCAACACCAGGTGACCGGAAAAAGGCAACGACCTTGCGGGCGGGACAGCCGTCACCAGAATCGGGGTGGGACTGAACAAGATTCAGTCCCAGGTAACACCGAGTCGACGGCCACTGTACGTGACGGGGAAGGAGCGGCCACTGTACGCCCTTCAGTTACCACCCCAAGGGCAGGAGGCCCAAGGCTACGGCCAGAAGTACACACCAGGGTAAGGGGACCCTCGGCTGCGGCCTCAGTACGTACTGGAGAGGGCGCGGCCTCTGTGTACCCCTCTCCTGCTTTTCCCTCCTACGGGAGCAACACTGCGTCGACGGCCACTGTACGTGACGGGGAAGGAGCGGCCACTGTACGCCCTTCAGTTGCTTCTCATAGGGCGGGTAAGCTCACGGCTACAGCCGCAGTACGTACCAGGGTAAGCAGACCCCAGGCTACGGCCTCAGTACGTACTGGAGAGGGCACGGACTCCGTGTACCCTTCTCCTGCCTTTTCCTCCTGTGGGAGCAGCACCGCCAGCACGGCCACTGTACGCCCTTCAGCTGTGTGCCCTAGGAGTCACGGAACCGCGTTCATGGCCACTGTACGTGACGTGGAAGGAGCGGCCACTGTACGCCCTTCATTCGTGGCTCTGAGAGCACTCCCGACGAAGGAAGACCCTTGCGCGGCCGACCCCTTCCCTCTCGGCTGCGAGGGACGCCCTTTGTCACCATCCGGGAGTGTTGCCCCGGAGGTGCTGCCAGAGTGGTGGCAAGGCCCGATCCAGACCCTACCCCCTACCCCTGGGAGATCCCTGCTCCTGCCGGACAGCTGACGGAGACGGTGCTGTAGCTCACCCCTGTCGGCGCCTCCCCCTACAGGCGACCGCAGTCCTAGGACCCCCAGGCCCGACCAGCAGCCTCCAGGTGAGGGCAACCCAGTCTCACTCTCCCCACGGAGCCAGAGGCGACAGGCCCGCCTCCTACAGCTGTTTGGCCCCAGTCCCGAGGGCCACCTCTCAGGTCGAGGCCCCCAGACCGGAGGGCCTCCCTGCACCCCACCAACGAGGCTCCAGTACGAGGGCCTCCTCTCAGGTTGAGGCCCCAGACAGGAGGGCCTCCCTGTACTCCACCGACGACCAGGACCCGGGCAGTGACTCCCCTGCGGGCAGTGTATTGCCCTCTACAGGAAGGGTCCCCCTAGGGCCTTCCCCGCTCGCCCGTACATCAGAGTGATTTGTACCCAGGACACACGGGTAAATAGTGACGCCTCTTGTACCGAGAACAACCCAGGGGGAAAATAACAGTGAACAGTGACAAAGTAAGGGCCAGCATAATACCAGTGAAAGTTACCATTAACCTATAAAAGCCTGATACCCGGCAGAATAGAAAATAGCCTCCATTAACCTATAAAAGCCTGATACCCGGCAGAATAGAAAATAGCCTAAGTCCCAAATCAGAGAACTTATAGTAACTGTGAACTGAGACTAGAGTGCGCGAAAAGAATCAAAAGTCTGTGTATAAGTGCCGTCGCGACTGACTACATCAAGTGTCGCGATCCGCACCCTGTCTAGTTACAGTAGTATTCACCCCACTGACTCTTGGCCTTGTTCATTCCCAGTGCATCGGACTAAATATATATAATGAGAATTCTGCCTAAAGACGAAATAAGGGTATCGCAATATTATAACTAATAACATAAGTGTACATGTATAATACTGTTTGTTAAGTGTAACTGTGCATTGTGGTGTCAAAGGCTAACTCTGTGTCCCTGTCTCCTGTATATCAAATATCACTCTGTGTTATATTGTAAAGGTGTAGGAATTAAGGCAATAGATGTGTTAAGGTATACTGCCTGGTTTTTATGTCCTGTTCCTTTGTGGGTGCTTTACTTCCGGTCCGGAAAGAGGACCCCGCTCAGTCGCTGGTGTTCTTAGGACGAGAAGTCGACCTAAAAACACTCAGCATAACAATTTTAATCACAGGAAGTGCAATACATATCTTAAAATGTAATAATTCGAGTCTTCAGTTCTGTAAACTTCATTCTCTTGAAATGGATAGACAGAACCTTGAAATTATAGCAGGTATTATCAGCAAAAGTTGTTTTTGCATGCAGCACCCCAGTGATTATTGATGTGTTTAATTGGCTGGTTCCTCAGTTTAGTTTTTATTAATCCAAAACATCCATCCACATACATCTTCCTCAAATCCAAGTCTGTGTTGCGAAGCAAACGCCACTCAGTGTCAAGTCCATTTAAATCCTCCACTGGAACCATGTTTGGAAAGTGAGTTGCAAGAGGGATGCCAGAGAGGAGTCATTTTCACGATGCTGGAAGCACAGTCTTAGAGTGTGGCTGGAAGGGTCCATGGCATAGAGATTGCAGAACTGGATCTGATACTTATACCTCTTCTTTATCTGCTCTACTCCTTAAGTATTGAAATCGACACCTTAATCTGAAACTGTGGACTAATTGGTGGTCAAGGTCTGGACAGGCATAAAGGGACGCTGTTACTCAACCACCATGATAGATTTCCTCCAACGGGAGAATGGAAGGGTCTCTGAACTGTATGCTGGATACTGAAGTCGATTTTAAGGTGTCTGGCTTCATGTAACTTTCCATGATGGTATACAAAATTGCCTTGATTCGTCTGTGAAGGACGTGAATCTTCCTGCATTTGTTTGGGCCATACAATAAACACAAGAGTTCAGGATGTCCAACAGCGACGTTCAGTCGTCAGACGTTCCTGAGCGTTACTCATCCTTACTAAAAAAAATGCAGGATATACCATATAATTAAATTGCGATATGGAGGGAAGTGCTCACCTCCAATTCCAAAAACCAGGTTATTGGCAAGAAAATCATGATTTGGGCAACGCTTGGTAACTCTTGCCACGAGTCTCGGCGCCATAGAAAGAAAAAAAAATGCAAGAGGGTGAGGCACACCAGTGCCACAGGGAAAATGCGCTGTTGTTTTCGGCCCTAATGCTAGCCTCACAGGCAGGGGATTGGCGGGATGATTTGATGACGATTGGCGGCAAAAGGCCAATCCTCGTCGTGTATGGGGCCCTCGAGTCCAGTTATCAGGCGGAAAGACTCCATGTGAGGCCAGAAGGATTGACTTCATTAACGCCAGTCGTCTGTATTTAGGGACGGTCCGCGCCAGTCGTCTGCGTGTAGGAACTGTCCATCGCCACTTCTGCTTAGGCTGAACTCTCTTCTGCTCCCCCACACACACACAGACGACTGGCTCCTTGATGCCGACAATCAGCAGCGTGTATGAGGGATTTGACTTTGACGCTAGGAACTGATGCTAGTCCATACACGATAATCAACACGCCAAGCGCATGCGTGTGTGGCTAGCTCGAGATTCAATAATCACACTAGACTGCAAAAGCGCCAACACCTGTCGACACTCCCAGAGGGATCTTGGGAATGGGAGAGAGAGACCTCCGGATGCACTAACGCAATTGCGGTCCCGTTACTCGCTACGGGCGGGAAAAAAAGGGAGCGGTGTATTATGAGACACACACACACACTCACAGTCGCTTGACTCGTTCATTGTGTAAAATATTCTTCACTAAAATTTCCCTAGATTCCAGTTGAATTTATTTCTTCTCCTTTTTCCCTTTCGAAGACAGAACTTCCCTAAAAAAAAGATGAGAATATCCCTGCATCTGGCACCCCATATGACTACGGTCTCAGTAGAGTCGGTAGACACTGTTGCCAGTTACGTTGAATCTGCTCCCGTCCAATCCACAGTTGTCAGTTCCTCCATACCCCAGTAGCAATGAGCGACACGATTTCTTACTGTAGTCTATTTCGGTTGTTTTTACGGTTGATAATTGAATGCTTTTCGGCTTTTTTCCCCCTTGCATACGAAAGGTACAAGATACAAAATGAGAGTTTTAGCGTTTACTCTTCTTCCCTCAGTCAACCACTGCATGATAAGAGATGCGAAAGAAAATGGTTAAGTCATGCTGAAAATTTTTTAATAAACAATTATTAATTATTAATAACTCACATTTCGGTCTGCAAACACATCCGAATGAATACTGAAGAAACAAGAGGAAGGACATCTTCGACAGCCGCACCCAACCCAGCAATACTGGGAGAGGATAAGTAACCATTTATGGGAGGGGAGGAGGGGCCACCCCAGGGGGGCCCCACACTCTATAAACTCTGGTCCGAATGGTGTGAAAAATTTCATGTTCTTTAGGTTTAACCTCAAGACTCCGTCATCATTAAAACAGGCTTCTCCGTCTAAACGCAGGTATTTTATACATATACTAAAAAGACTGTTATTCAGCATTAACATTTCAGACCGCACCTCTGTTCTTGAAAATGTTGCTACAAATTAGCGCTAGCGACTGGAAGTGAGCGAAAACCTTTGTTATTGTTTACATGTGAAGGGTAACTATAGTGAAGTTCAGTTAGTTCAATCTCGATGTGTTGCTCTTAGGTAATTGAAAGAAGAAGAAGGTTAGGTAAATTTTTAGAAGTAATCAACGTTTTCTTTTATTATTATTTTTATATTTTTCACTGCAAAATACTGTTTTAAATAGTTTTGACCTTCATTTTGGGGGGAAATTCCCCCTTTTGGAATTTTGAGTATGATTTCCAAAAGAGGGTTTATCTCCCAAAATCAAGATCAAATTTAATTAAAAACACACTATTTTACATTAAACTAACCCAAACTAACAACCTAACCTAACCTAACCTAACTAACCTAACCTAACCTAGGGCCTGACATAGACTGAGTGGACACATCTGCACCAGCCAATATGACACGACATTCATCCGCTACTGAGCGATAGCCTAACCTAAGCCACTATATGACTACCCCTACAAAATTTGCTCCCCCAACTCAAACTAGGCTTAAAAGGTAAGTCTTAGTTAGAATAGTTCAGGGACGTAATATAATGAAAATTGTTAACGCTGGTTACTTCTAAAGTTATACCGAAGGTTATATCATAGGTTGCGGATAGGATAGTAATATCTGTGCTGAGTTTATTTTGCAGTCTGGTACGGTAAAATGCACAACAGATACATATCCTTTTTCAAAGCAACCTGCATTCCTGTGATTTTCATGGAGGAATTTGAGTTGTTGATTTAGTATTGGTGGATGGTCAGGGATAGTATCAGTTTATTTGTCAGGTCAAGAAGGTTAATGACCAATAGGGTATTTATACAGATAGGGTCCACTGCTGGGGACATTTTTCAGATTTGGGTTTCACTAAGTTGGTTTGTGAATTTCCCATGGAATTTTTTTTCCTTTGTTGCTTTCACATCCGTCAGTTATTTTAGTGTGCTGTATGACATTATATACCCAAATTAGAGGGGGGGGGATATTCTCTGGCATTTCCAGCACAAATGTGTCTGCATGGAGGTTTCATTATCATCCCCTAAGTAATTAGCCTACTCCAGTCGTGATATGTGACCTTCACCGTGCTATAGCTCCCATCTTTAGCAGTGCTGAGGTGGCTGAAGAGGTCCAAACAACACCTTCCTAAGGTAAGCAGCATTACTGTAGGTATAATTTTCCTTTTTTTTTTTTTTTTCTTTTTTTAATCAATGACTTACGTATTTTGATGGATTTTGAGACAATTTTATTGCAGATGATTCCTACCCCTACAGGGGTGTGGTCAGATTCAGAATAAAGTCAACAAAATTGATGAAAAAATGTTACCTGAAGTCAGACATGGAATAAAATCCAAATTGGTCAAAGTGTGTGAAATATCTACCAGATTGAGCCTAATCTACCCAAACTAACCAAACTAAACCTAACCTTCTGACTAGGGGTCTTTGCCTCCCAGACCTCCCCCCCCAGTGTCATTAACCAATCCAAACTTAACCAAACCCTGAACACATCTCAAACCTTGAAAAGCAGCTTACCTTAGGGAGAAGATGTAGTTTAGGCCTCTTCATCCACCCTGGGACTGCTCGGGATGAGAGCTATCGCAGGGTGAAGGTCACGTAACATGACTGGAGAAATTTCTTATGGGAAGATGTTGAAACCTCCGTAAAGACACATTTATGATGAAAATGACATAGATGAGGCCCCTCCCTAATTTGGGGCTATGATGTCGTTGAGAGCTGGCAGGTGGTGGTGACCATCATCCACTCTCTTGATTTAGTACTGCCTACTCCCTCCTTCACCTTCATCATTCGTTTTCTGTTTTTGCCCTCCTGTCTTCCTGTTTCACTCATCTTCCCTATCATTTTTTATTAGTCATCTTTCATTTTTAGGTGACTTTATATTGAATGACAAGCCTAATGGTTTTCTGGAAATCATTTATAATGCTGGACGGTAACCATATAGCCAACTCATATGTGTTCCCTACTTGTCAACAAGTGGGTTGGCAGAGGTTCAGTGCTCCTACCCAGTAACTTAAAGATAAACAGCTGGCCCTCACGGGATTATGATCTGTGGCTGTAGATAGATAGGGTAGATAGACTGTCATAGAGCATACTGAAATACACACATAGATGCAACAAAGAAAAATTAGATTTTCTCTTTAGTATCACATACCATACTGTGATTCCTTTTTTAAAATCAAGGATGTCAAGGTTAGGACCAAAGGATTTTAATGATAGGTTTATTAACCTGCTTTACTCACCTAGTTGGCTTCCCATTAATTCAGTACAGTAGTCACAGAGTGAAAAATTCAGCACAATTGGGGAAGCCTGAAACTGCTAGCACACCAGCCCTAGTTACAGGTTCTTCAAGATGGTAAGACTGGATGCAAAGGGCTGAGTTGTGTGCTGTTGCAGCATAGCTACTAGAAATACTTCATGTACAGAGAGAAAATTGTACCGGTCCCCTCAAGTCAGGTGGATCAATCAAATAGCAAAATATCACCCAAGGTTGAGTTAATACAGGGAAAGCTTACAACGGTATCAGGCAGTTCAGTGATCTATGCACCTGACACTGGAGAATCTGTGCCTGTACTCAAGAAAGATGTGTGGTTTTATTTTTTTGACTCTATGACCTCTAGTGTTTGATACATGTGGTATAGTAAAAACATCTGAGGGGACAATAGAAGAATGATGGTGAAAGATCTTCCAACACTTAAGGAGGTCTGCTCCTAGTAGTCTACATTGAACTGAGTATAAGCCCACGGTTCTCAAGTGATTAGCATGACTTAGCTCTGATAGTCCCTCTGTTATAGTCCATCTAAGTTGGACCAATTCAAGTATTTTCAAGTCACCAAGGTAAGGCTAAATCAGTAGAGAGGTGGGCTGCAGTCTTAATGGACCCAGATTCGAATCCCAGCTTGGGCTGGGAACACGATTTAAGGATTTGATTTTCATAAAGGAAACTTTACTGATACTTCATTCTTTCCTCTTCCTTATCTTTAACTTAGCACAACATTTTAGAATTTAGTGATCAGGTTATGTAATGAATTGTAATGCCAGTTAAATTGTTGTAGTTAAATTGCTTTAAAAAATTCACAGAGCAGTAGTTATTTTTATTTTTTATTTTTCTGAAGCACATAGGCCTATTCATTTTCATTTATTAAAGCTATACAGTTAAGGTATGGCACACCTCACCAGAAGGTTTGACAACTTTCGTTGTCCTTTAGAGTTGCCAGTAGTCTTAAATACTGTATGATATTGTTCACCCCTTCATTATCCACTCTTGAGTTGTTGCATAAGGGACACGGGGGCCTAGGGCTAGACCATCCATTTCAGACATTTAAGGCAGTGGGACAGGTGACTCACCCTGGTCAATATGTTACCATAATACAGAACCCGTCAACCAGTATTGTACCAGTTTGAATATTTCTTTAATTCTGAATCATTACTATCATTTTCAACAAGTTACTGTATATTTAATATAGCAGTTTCTAGGAATGTGAATATTGCTAAGAGAGGAATTACAGTTACCGCACAGTATGTCACACTCTGCCATACTGTATTGTTATTTATTTTTTCTTATAATTTTTACAGGGCTTGGAATGTCTGTTGCTGAGTTTTATGAGCCTGCTTAGAGTGTAGTAAGATTTTTGCAAAATGGCTGATGGAATTCTGTTGCTGTCTTGGAAAAACCATCACGCTGCATTTCGGGACATTCTTGCAAAACATAGAGTGAAGGTAAGTTACTGTATTTAGTTTGTTTTACTATACTGTATGAGATTTAGGATACTGCATTGCATGAAGGCTTGCCTAAAGAACCCTTCAATAATTCTGTTGCTGTATGTTAATCAGTTTTTTTTTTTTTTTTTTTTTTTTTTTTTTTTACAGTACTGTACAGTACTGTTTTCCAACAAATGAAGCATTTGATGTGGAAATCCATTCTAGACTTTTTTTTTTTTCTTTTTTCACAGTACAGTACTTTATAACTGCTCTTGACAAAGCATAGGTCAAAAGATAACACTATGATTATTTTCATCTGTGTTGCAGTCTCCTATGTTATCTATGTTCGTATGAACCTTTGGCTAAATATTAACTGAGCTGGCGTTAACACATGGCCTTGTGAAGTTTTCTTTGGCTTAAGATTTGTGATTTACAGCATTGTTCATTGACATGGATTTGTCTGGTAACCATTCCCCCTAGTCCGAGCATCAAATTTTCCTGTAAGTTTACCTTTTTACCCTGATTTGTTAAATTTCCATATGAGTTGCATTAACCCAGCCCTAGCACGCTAACATGATCACTGGTGAACAGGCCTCTAGCTGTTAGATAGGCAGTCATAACTGCATTGCTCACCATCTTCTTGCTAGCAAAGCGATCATGTTGGAGACATGACCAGCTAGCAAGACATTGCTGACTCATCACAACATGAAGATGTTTACCACAAATGAAATTCAATTTATTTCAGATTGCACTCAACAAATGGAGACTTCATTTCATATAGTTTCATTTGTAAATGCCCGAACATGCTTGCATGCATCGACCTTGGTCACTTAATGGTTGCTTTCCATGCCGCTTAGTCCTTGGCAGCCTCCCTAGTCAGTCCCTAATCCCTGAGGTCACACCCTATGACCTCGTCCTAGTTTTTTTTCTGTCTGCCTGTCGCAGCCCTACCCGTAACGTTCACACTTTTCACTTTCTGCATTCAAGTGTCATCCCCTAACCTCACCACATGCCCAAACCATCTCAATCTACCTCTCTTCATCACAAAGCCAATACACTCCAGCTCCATCCTTCCTCCTAACTCCTCCATCGTAAACCTAGCCCCCCCAGTCCTCGTATTCAAGGACTTAGTGCACATCCATCTAATCTTTGTCATTTCTGTAGGTTTGAGCCTGTGATTATCCCCATCCTTTGCTGCCCAGGTCTCACTACCATACAGCATTACACTCCTAACACAGGCAGCTTACAAAGATCCCGTTGCACGAAGGGAAATACCTCTCACTCCTCACTCTAGTTACGTAACATGTCACCCAAGCAACAAAACTTCCACACACTCAAGACACTTTCCAGCAAGATCATTCCTATCACCCTTGACAATCTCCACACGCTCACCCCGACACACCGCACACATGATATCAGAATTATCTCATAGTCCACCTCTAATACCACTACATCTCTTATGCGGTAACATATCACAAACACTGAACTGAAATTAAAATACAGTATTTCACAATTTAATTTATGCATTGTTAAGCAATTTCTCTTATGTGCACATTTGTTGCAAATGCACTTTTCAATACTTTTAGGCTAGTAAATAAGAAGGAAGGGGTTTGTCCAGCTCCTAGCTCAGTCCTTTATCACTTTTGTGCTAAAATCTGGTTGTGCAGGGTTGGGTTGGGTTGGGTTGGATTAGGCTAGGCCAGGCATGAATTTTCACGTAAATATAATAAAAGACAAGAAATAGGAGCTGGAGCATCACCCTAGTCACCTTACTTATTAAGTGCGTAAAAGGAATTTGTGACAGATGCTAACAGAAGAGAAAGTGCTTAGCATAAGTTTAGTACCGAGCATGTTAATTTCAGTGTCCGTTTGTTGGATGTAATTCTGAAAATTTACCCAGTTGCCCTTGTTGGACCATTATGTTGCATTGGCTTATCTTAGTGATGTTTTGTTTCGAGACAAAAACAACAGAAGGAAACAGTCTTCAGTTATCAACAAAAGTAACAGGATGTTTTATTGTTACGACCGAGCAAACGATGTTTACTCTCAATGAAGTTTGGAAATGAGCAGCCTTGCCTTATCCGGCCCGGTCCACCCTGACCCAACCATCATGCTAATCGGAAGCTAATAACTGTACCTCTATGTGAAATAGAGTTGAAATTCTTTCTGCATGTGATATATTCATTCAATAAATTTTTTTATCAGCTAAAAACTCACCCATAAATTTATGGGAACCTCTTGGAATCTTGGTTTTCAAAGGGAATGCTTAGCTCTAGTTGGTGAATACCTCGGCTATGAAATCAAATTTTAAAAGATTTTCCATCATACGGTAACACTGTTTTTTAACATCACCTGTGGCAGTTAGCTATATCTCGGAGATTCCACCAATGATTTTATATCAGAGGGAAATTGTAATAACATGGCAGTCGCTCACAAAGCGCACATTACTGGTTAATACAGGCGGTGGCTCAGTCGGTAGAGAGGTGGCCTGTAGTTCTAATGGACCCAGGTTCAAATCCCCGCTGGGGCAGGGAACAGTTTAAGGATTTGAATTTCATTAAATCAGGCTTTACTGATCTACCAGAAAACCTGCCGACATGTCGTAAAAATATCCCCGCTAATACCAATACACCAGTCCTGTATGAGACAGCCCTAGCATGTATTCAATATGGATGGTGGGTGTTAGCGCCGAAGTTGTGACATGTAGAGGTGTATGGTACGTAGGAGGACTGCTGGGCCTCGATAGCAGGATGTGAAGCCTATGCCCAGAGTTGGACACATAAAAAAAAAAAAAAAAAAAAAAAAGAATTCGGACATCCATTACCCGGACAATCCATTACCTGGACACTGTGATCTGGCTGTTTGAACCATCATTCATACATTTTTCCATTTTATCTGAACAAATGCTTGCATCCAGGTGGAAATTATGGCTGCGCGAACATTTTAACACCCAGCTGGATGGGAATAGCCTGGTTAAGATGCCCTGTCTAGCTGGGTAGTTCACCCAACATCTACTAAAGACCCCCTTGATTGTTCTCAGTTCCTTCACGGCGACAGTGTAGTGAGCAGCTTCTCCCGGCCAGTTGTTATGGCATCACACGTGGTAGCTTTTGTAGTTGTTCCCTATCTGCTTCAAGCCTTGCTGTTCCTTGCATGCCTCATCCTACAGTAGGATGTGTGATGATGGCCCCTCCACCAGAGAAAAGGAAGAGAGTAGTGTCGACTGTGGAGAAGGGGGAGATCTGGGTAAGATTGATGGGGCATAGTCGAATCTTGAGTGTTGACATTGATTTTATTCTAGGTTACTGTATTGTACCATGATTTTATTCCATTTTACCATTATGTTTTGTGTGCCTACTGCATTTTCTTTGTGTAGTCGTTTTCTTCATGTTTTTCTGATGTCACTGCGAGGTATGGCCCTGCATTGGCGATTGCTTGTCTGTGGTAGATGGGTCTCCTTGACCATGGTAATTGCCTGACTGGTTTATAGATCTGCTTGACCAGATAGTGTTAAACAATAGGAACAAGTGTTGTATGATGTACTGTTGTGACCTTTTACACTGACATTCAAAATCAGATGTGGCGGTTGCACTGCCAGATTTAAATACAATCAATCAATCAATCAAAGTTAGATTATGTATGACAGTACAAATGGGGGCCAGAGGAGAAGTCCATTATCCGGACAGAGCCTTTACCCGGACATGCCTTTGGCTCTATTATGCTGGATAATTGAGGGATTAGGTCCTGCTGTATATAGCATGAGCTGAAGTTACTATCTATCTATCTATATACCTTGGCTGCTTCCCCCAAGGAAAGGGAGGTAGCCGAGACAGGACGACACACTCTCCATTTACTCATCCATTCAAACACATTCATTCACATCTTAGCCCCAAAGGGGAGAACGGACAGATCCTCACCGCACCACACCTCACAAGGGTCAACTGCGCAATGCAATCAGTGACTGAAGTTACAGTTACACCATATTTTTCCATCATGACAAAAGTTCTGTAGAAGAAGGTAGTCATAGGAAGTCAGCTATATCCATTAAGATTTTGTCATTTAATTCAAACTTCAGTAGAATTCTAGCATGATACATAGCCCTGTCATCTTATTTGTTATTATTTTGACAGCAGACTGTGATCAAAGCAAGTTATTGCTCTCATTCACCCTGGACTAGCAGGTACTGTACTGCTTCCTTGCCAGGCCAGCAAAGCTATCATGATTGGCATGATTAAACGCTACCCTGATGTCGTTGAAATCAAACAAAAGAAGGGGATGTTTCACTGATATTTGATATCTACCCTTAATGTAGCAAAGGTCACTAATTATCTTGGTCACTAATTATGGTACTTAGGCATTACCATAGATTCCTTATAAGCACCAGTACCATCTGTTTGTTTGTGTATAACCAGATGCTTCATTCTTGAAAGAGTTATCACATATGAATTGCCTCCATTTCACCCTGTCCTTTGCCATCAAGTTGCCATCCCTCCAACATGTATTTGCCTCACTAATGTACTTCTCCACCCCAACCCGCCATTTCATCGTCAGCGTTCTCCTCCATCTCACATACATGCACTTGTAGCACAGTACTGGTACTGGGATCTTGAGATGTTTTCATTAATGTGCCACTGTTCTGTTTATGCCAAGTACCTGTCATGCCTACAGCATTAGTACACTTGTGTCATGTGCATTTTCAAAACTCTATCATTATAAATGTTCTATGCTACCATTTACTTCTCGATAGAATTCTGAAAAAACATGCATCTCAGTCCATTTTTCTGTCTAAACTCTCCCTGCATTTAGCTTTTGCAGTGAACTCATAGATTCCCTCGTATCTTATATCATGGGTTGGGACTGGACTGCATTGCTCCTTTGGAATCCCCTGAAATTAGCCTACCAGACTGTAAGTGCATTTGGAGGCTAATTTCTCATTTTTCAGTCATCGTTATATTCAAATGAGAAATTAGCCTCCAGATGCACTTACAGTCTTGTAGGAATTAGCCTGCCAGACTGTAAGTGCATTTGGAGACCAAAATCTTGTTTTTCAGTCATCATTATTTTCACATACTTTTCTTCTCTCCGCTTTCTATAGCCAAAGTGTAACCAAATTTTGCCAGAATTTAGCCTTTTGGATTAGATCACTGGAGCTAATTTTATAGGAATTTGCTTTCAGAAAATACAAGGCTGTAACTAGACCAAAATGGATTTATGGAAAAAGTAAAAATGAATTGCCAGAGCTGAGCCGAAGTGAAACCTTACTGCTGGATCCCAACTCCTTTTTTTTTTTTTCTCATAATAGAATTTGTCCACTTCTACAACTTGAATAAAAAGTTGTAGTTACATGATATTTGATGATCCTCAGATATAAGACAGGAGTGTCCTTGATTGCTAGTGAAATCACCCCTACAGTCTGATTACATTTCAGCCATCAGCTTAACTAAAAGGAGTTAGGGATCTTGATCAGGTTAGAACAATGCGCATGAGCTATGAAATTAACTAACTAAAGCCATGTAGTTGTGACACACTTCTTTCACTCTTTCCTTTGCATAATAGCTACTGTATCAATCAACCTGCTCATTCTCATTGCTGTCACCACAAATATTTTTAGTTTCCTTTCCATAGTAATAGATACTGAAAGTAAAAGATGTACTAATGTGAGGTATAGGTACAGTTTTGTACAGCATGGTATTGATGTTTTCATTTTCAAAGTGGTGTAAGTTAGAGCTTTAACTTTATAGATTTGTCTCTTATATCATTCACATTAAGGTTTATAATATGAAAGATAAACATGAAGCACAAATCTTGCTGTGGTAGCTACACAGTATACCATGTCATGTTAATAAAATCTTTAAATATTCATTTTAAGGCTACTGTGGTATAATAAGCAACTGTTCAGTAACAGACTAACTGCCTTATATTCTTTAATTTTACTTCTTCTTTTTTTTCAGGAATCCTTCACAGATGTTACTTTAATGTGTGAAGGAAAGTTTTACCCAGTACATAAACTAGTTCTGTCTGCATGCAGTGAACACCTGGAAAAAATTCTTGAGAGTACCCATTGTCGCCATCCTGTTATAGTCCTTCATGGCATCAAGTGCAATGAACTGGAGTCTTTACTGTGTTACATGTATGCAGGGGAGGTGAATGTCCCTCAGAGTGCCCTGTCCCAGTTGATGCAGGCTGCTGAGCTACTAGAAATTAAAGGTCTTGCTGTTCCTGACACTCAGTCATCAGACCCCAGGAAAACAAGAGACGGCGATAACCAGACAAGTCCACCAAGCAAGCGCCGAAGACATGAAGAGAGAAGCACAGATCATAGGAGGGAATCACCAGCATCCAGTACCCCTCCATCTAATGTATCATCCACTCATAACTTGGAGAGACAGGCACCTACAAAACACTCTGTAAAAGATGATAAATATTTGGAAATGCATGGGGATGATCACTCTGTCAGCCAGAACCAAAGTGCTTTGGAGGCTTACTCTGAACAGCCAAGGGTATGTACCAGGTACACCATTAATAATCTAGAAGTTTATTGGTAGAGTGTTGTTTAAAGGTACTGGAAATTTGCCAAAACCAGTACTGCAACTAATTTGCATAAGTTAATCTATGCCAAGCATTAGCTATGATTATGAAAATTGAATTGACATATACAGTATATGTTCAGTTATTATCCTCCTCCTCCTCCTTCCATCCATCCATCCATCATCCAATCCTATGTTGCCCCATGAGGAGCATAGGTGCCTGGAGCTAGGCAAGTTGGTCCTGACATTTAAGATGAGAGTGACCAGCCTCACTCATCCCTGAGTGGCATTACATGAGCAATAAACCCCAACCATCTCTTGGATATAAACCTACACAAGCTCAATCCAAGTTTCATTCATTCATTGCCAGACGCCATGTATCCCAGACGGGGTGGCCAAGGGCTTAGAGTTAATTGTTTTACAGGGAGGGGCACTAATCCTCCACCAACCCCACTTGACGTAGGGATGCCAACAGCATCTGGTGTTCCCAGGCGGTCACCCATCCAAGTACTAACCAGACCCAACGTTGCTGAACTTCGCTGATCGAACGGGAAGCGGTGTACTCAACGTGGTATGGCCGTTGGCAAGTGAAGCGCCTTAATTACCCACTAAACCACCAGGCACCATACTTTGGTTATATAGTTACCACCTAGCTTAGTGAATGGTTTCCTGGTGTACAGGAAACTGTTTGGCATGCCACTCAGTGTAGAGTCACCCATAGGCAGAAGGAAGGGGAAAGAATGAAGGAAAGAAAGTCAGAAAAGGAAGGAAGGAAAAGGGGAAAGGGCAGACACCCAAAGCAACACTACATTGAGTGAGTGGATGGTGAGTGTCCCCATCATCCTAATCCTATTATTCTATAATGAATGGAGAAAGTAGGATCCAGCTACAAGTTATAGTAAAGTGGAAATGGAGTGGGTAGGATCCAGGTAGAGAAAAAAGATGTATTAAAGTGGAAGAACTGACAGTAGAGCACGCATTGAAATGGACCCTGTGGTACATCCATTAACTCATTGTTCACGCCCTCAAAATTTTGGTTTGTCCTCAGCAAATGATTCACACAGAAATGTGCTTCTTTACTTTCCAGGATAAAGACCGCTCCATTGACTGCCAGGGTATAATATGGGTATAGCCCTTATCATGTGGATATTACAGCTTTATCATGGATTCCTCTTCTGTCTTTCTTTTCATCATTCTTTCCTAATCCTTCTGCCTGCAGGTGACTTTAGACTCCCTCTTCTGTCTTTCTCTCCTTCACTCTTTCCTCTTCCAAATGCCTATGGGTGACTCTACACTGAGTGACAAGCCAAATGGTTTCCTGTACACCAGGAAACCATTTACTATGCTGGGTGGTAACCATATAACCAAATTATGGCGCCTGGTGGTTTAGTGAGTAATGAAGGTGCTTCAGTTGGAATGAGCCTGGGTAGATCTACATCCAAGGGGTGGTTGGGGTTTATTGCTCAAGTAATGCCATTCAGGGATGAGTGAGGCTGGTCACTCTCATCTTAAATGTCAGGACCAACTTGCCTAGCCCTGGGCTCCTGTGCTCCTAATGGGGCGGCATAGGATTGGATGATGAATGGATGGAGTAAGGCCGCAGTTAGATTATACTTTGTTGTTTTGGTGTTCATGCTACAAGATGGATATCAGTGGCATAGGGAATGTGCAGAGAAGAATGGCAGAATTAATGACCATAAATCATGTAAGGAATCGGAACCTTTCATAAGAAGACAGCCTCAGAAGATTAAATTTGCATTCACTAGATAGGCACAGAGTAGAAGGTGATATGATTGAGGTGTTTTAGCTGAAGGGGAGAGTTGTGAAGACAGATGCTTGTTCTTAAGTTGTTTTGAAAAGTATGTAGAGAGGGAAAAGAAGTTGTATGCTGCCTTCATGTATCTGGAGAAACCATAAGACAGAGTAGGTAGACAAGAGACATGGAAAGTACTGAGCATATGTTGAGTACTGTTGTTGGGAAATTGTTGAAGGCAGTTAATAGTACATTTTTTTACAGATTACAGTCATTTTGTACTTGTGTCATTTTCCACTAAGATGTTTCATAACTACTGTACATGTATTCATACTGTCATAATTTCATACGCAGTTTATGTCATAACCAGTTCCATCCATACCTTCATATAGTAAATTTACAAATATTATTGCAGAAAGAACGGTGTTCAGTACTGTATTATGGTAACTTGATCTGACTAGATCTAAGTAATGAATTGGTCTTAAATTTGGCTGTCTCTTATCTTGTTTTTTGTTTTCCTTTGGAGGGAGCAGTATGCAGGCCCCTGGCCTTTGGTTCCTTCCTCCTTGCATAAAAAGAAAAAATAATTATTATTATTGTTTTATATGTAAATTGAAACAGTATTCCACCACATTAAGTTTTATTTACAAGTACAATCAAGTAAAAATTGAATAATGTAATAATAATAATAATAATAATAATATGTGCATTCTGTTCTGTCAAAGAATAAAAAGAGTTCACAGTGTAGGATAAGTACCTACACCTCGGTCCCAATTAATGCACCTATCGTGGATGTGCGAGCTCGTGCTATTTGATGTCGCACTAATTGATACACACAACTTATGGGGAAAAATTCATTTTGGTGGATGAGTGACTCCATCTTTCGTGGTTAAACTTTTAAACACTGATAATTACCCTAGTACTAAAATAATAGTATACGTACACACACACACACACTCACACACACACACACACACACACACACACACACACACACACACACACACACACACACACACACACACACACACACACATCCTCCTGTCAGAATTTTCACTGTCTTTTCCTTTCACATCCTCCTTCATGTCATTCTCTTTCTGTTTCTTCCTTTCCTTCCTCTCGTACATCCTTCATCGCATTCTCTCTCTGTTTCTTCCTTTCCTCCCTCTTGTACATCCTTCACATTCTCCCTTTTTTTCTTCCCCTTCTTTCCCTCCTTCTCCAAGCTTCCCTCCCTACTTAGTCTTCCTGTCTGATGTTTCTTGCATCCCCTTTTCTCCCCCAGTGTCATTTTCTTCCCTCCCTCTCTCTTCTTTCCCTCCCTCTGCTTCTTCCAGCTTCTTTTCCTTTCCCCTTTCCCCCTCTTTTCATCCTCTTTTTCCTTCTCTTCCTCCCTAGTCTCTCTCTTTCTTCCAGTGTTTTCTTCTTTCTCCCTCTATTTCTCCAACTCTCCCTCCCCCATTTTCTTTTCCTTCCCTTCCTCTGTTTCTCACACTTTATCTTTTCTCTCTCCCTCCCTCTTCTTATGTTTTCATTATTCCCCCCCCCCATCCTTCCCACTTCTCTCTTCCTTCTGTCTGTTTCTCCCACTGTTTTCTTCTCTCCCTTCACTTTCTTCCACTTTCCCTCCCTTTGATTCTCACACCTCCACCCTCCCTCCCTCCTTCTTCTTCATGTACTTTTTTTCCTTCCCATTCTCACAGTTCTCTTTCTTTCTCTCTCTTCCTCTGTTTTCTTCCCTTTCCCTCACCTTCTCCCCCTCTCCCCTCCCCCATGTTCATTTTCTTTCTTCTCATTGTCTTTTTTCACTCCCTCTACTTCTCACACTTTATCTTCCCCCTCCCTCTTCTCATATTCTCTTTCATTCCCTTCTTCCCTGTCCTCTCTATCCCCCCATTTGTTTTTTCTCTCCCCCACACATTCTCCTTCTCTCCCTCCCTCATGTTCTTTTTCTTCCCACCCTCTCCCATACTTTCACTCCCTTTGTCTCTCTCACCTTCTCTTCTGTCTCTCCCTCTACTTCTTTCCCAGGTATCTTTGACCGCTTGGTAGAGAGGTGGATGGCCGTTTTTGCTCTGCTAGTGGGTTAGAGTCTTTTACCAGTGCGTGGCTCAAGGCTGGCTAGGCGACTTTGACCATCCGGTGAGGAGGTGGATGGCCATATTTGCTCAGCTGGTGGGGGGGGGGGTGTTTAGAACAGGGTGAGAAATGAGGAGATGGAGGGAGGACGAGGAGAGGCACGAGCCCCACCACCTCTGCATTTGGATGCATGTGTTTCTAACCAAGGGAACAGTGTAGTGTTCGGACTAATGAAGCGATGGTCTTTTGGATTGTGGGAATGTTTCCCAATTTCTTTTGTTCGGTCTAGTGAATCATCAATTATTGATGTGCTGGATATCGAGGTGTGAATGTACTTCAGGTGGGTGACAGAAGTGTTTTTTGAGATTTTAGATTACGTGGCCCTTGATCCCCAACATATCTCCATTGAACCCATGTTAAGGTGACATCAGTTTGCAGTCAGTCATTATATGATCGGTTCTTACTTGATGTAACCTGATCATTAACCAGATCATTACTGTATATATGTGATGGTGTTATGAGAAAAGGACAAGGTAGCACTGTGGATGTTGGAGTGTCCTGAGTGCAAGAGAGTAGGGTTTAAAACCTGCCCCTGTTATATGGCATGAAAAGTCAGGAGTAAGATCAGTGGAAATGGGGCTGTTAAGGAATGTGTGTGGAGTGAAGAGAGTGGACAGTTAAGAAATACTGTCATGTGATTCATGAAGGATGTGTAGTAAGGAAATCTGTGGACAACAGAGTTGAAGAGTGTGTGCTTAGGTGGTCATGTTGAGAGGAATGAATGGGTGTGAGTAGAATAGTGAAAAGGGTAAATCTTAGTGAGCTTGAAGGTGAGAGGAGGTGTGGTGGACCAAGAAAAAGATGGATAGATATGGTAAATGGGTGTGGGAGAAGGCGAGATATGAGGTGATGAGGCAAAGGAACTGACAGTATTGAGTTTGTTGGAAGAATTTTATACTTATGAATGTATGACAGGGCTTTCTTACCTGTGTTGTTTCCTAATTAAGTGATAGGTGTTAGATTGACTCAAGCTTGTGAGCTGTATGAATCACATAAGTGAGGGTGTTTACACCCGTGAGGTGGATTCAGGATTCCAGGGGCTTGAATGGTGAGTGAATTGAAGTGTGGCCCATTCATTTGGGCATACTTTGGGTAGTCTCCTTCCCATTTATATATTTGCTTTTTTTTTTTTTTTTTTTTTTTTTTTTTGTTGTGGACCATACCTCACCCCATCTTAGTGTGGGGAAAAAAAAAAAAAAGAATGATAATGATCATCAGTGACGATGATGTTTTCTGTTGATACTGTTCTGTTAGGCAAAGATGAGAGAGTTGTGTGGCAGGGTGAATGAGTTTGGTAATGTACAAATCAGATTTGAAAGTAGATGTAGCACAGATTAAAGTTATGGTCATTGAGAGGAATGAAGTCACATGGTACATAGAAAGGCTAAATAATCAGGAAGTGGAGACTGTGAGTGCCCTCAAATACAGTACTGTACTGTATTTAAGTGGTGTGATGAGCAAGGACAGGAGTTTACTGAATGAAATGCAAGAAAGGGAACAGCAGCAGTCCACACTTCAACTCTTATATCTCTAAACTTCAAGGAGAGTTTTTGACTGCCAAACTTTTACTTGGTCACATCTACTTGTGTTTTATTTCAGCTAGTTCCATACTGTATTTCTTCATTTAGCTTAGAGTAAGTCACAAAGACTTGAGTGTGTTTATACTGTCTTCTGTAAGCCTCTTATGGTTGCACCAACTCTAGTATTTTATTTTAGTGAGCAATGTTTTGTTTTGTCTCATTTATAAAGGCTCCAACATGCTTGCATGTATCAGCCTTGGTCACCTAATGGCGACTCTCCATGTTGCTCGATCTCTGGCAGACTCCCTCTTCAGTCCCCTATCCTGAGGTCACAGGGATAAGCGACCCAATAATTTTATTCCATTGAGGTGCTTTGAAAGAGCCGGAGAGAGTTAATGTGCGTGGTGGAGTTACAGCACCTCTCCCCATAACTTAAGACAGTTTTGAAATGTATCCCTCACCATTCCCACACTACAGTAGGTATAGAGAAGATTGATTCTTTAAGGAAGCAATAATATCATGTCAGAAGTTACAAGTACTGTAGCTTGTTTAGGGTTTTTTCATGTAAAGTGTCATAACAATGTGCAGTACATATTCCTTCAATCTTTTGTCTTTGTGCAGTTTTCAGCATGTATTAATAATTGTCTTTTAAATTTCAGGCTGTTGTTTTAGAAAATAATATCAAAGAAGAAGCAAATGATATATATTATACAGATGAACTATCTGTTCCTGAGGCCACCTTGGATTATGTTGACCCATCTTATGAGAGGGAGGATTGTACAAATAGTAACAACATGGATGGTAATTTTCCATTAACAATATCATCTAGCCTGGAGCAGCAGCCTTCTCTCCACCCATCCCCGAATATCCCTCCACAGCTAACAAGCACTGATATTTCATGTCCATCTTCAGAAGTAAGAGAAGTAAGTACCTGTACACAGAAATATGGGAATTGTTTTGAAGTTGTCATTTCCTGTATACGGTACTGTTGTTGTTGTTGTTGATCAACCCCAGTCTGTCTGGACCAGTAGACTTATCAGCTGCAGGCAAGCAGCAGTCCCTGCAGGACCATCCCACGCAGTGAACCAAGGTTTCCTTGCAGAAGACAGTGTTTCGAGGCAGCAAGGTGTGGGAAAAAGTGTGGAGGGTCTGTTCACGTATGGATGCAGTATTTGCGTCGTTCCAGCCAGGTAGCAGGGGCATTATGGCAGGCTCCACATCATCCTGTTGTCTGGTTATATGGTTACCTCCCAACATTGTAAATGGTTTCCTGGGTAACAGGAAGACATCAGGCTTGTCACTCAGGGCACAGCTGCCTGAAGTGAAAAGAAGTGTAATAAAGTGTGACAGGAAGGAAAGGGAGAAGTAGGATGAGAGGGAGGCAGGCATAGAGAGAGAATGAACAAGGTCAAGGAAGAAGCAAGCAGCACTACATCAGGTGTGTTGATGATGGTCGCTACCATCTACCACCACGGTACTAATGTAAAAGATTGTGATTAGATGATTTAGTGGCCTGAGTCAGGGTTCGTTTCTTAAATTGCATAAATGGCTAACAAGTCCATTCCTGTTTTGGATGGTAGTTCCTGGGTAGTAAATGACCAGGCAGAACAATAAATTGCTAACAGGTCCATTTCTGGTATTGGGTGGTAATTGTGTGGGGAGAACAATAAGTTGCTAAGAAGTCCATTTCTGGTTGTGGATGGTAGCTTCTGGGTAATAATTGACCAGGCAGAACAACAAATTGCCGACAGGTCCATACCTGGATGTGGAAGGAAGTTCCATGATAATAATTGACCAGGCAGAACACACTTCTTTGAAAAATTAATCGTGTTAAACACTGCAGGAGTATTCTGATACTGACACTCGTCATATGCCAGCTTCCAACTTTTGACAGTTCAGCCTTATTTCATTGTTTACAAGCTTTTCTAGCCAGTCACCCTTCCCTTGCTGGGAAGTAGAGGGTTTTATTCCAAAATCTTCTGTTAATAATCAAAAGTTTGGGACTGAGTAACCTAATTGTGATTTTTGGAAAAACATCCCAGATATACTGTACAGTACAAGGAAAACTTTCTGTAGCTATGTAGTACCTGCATCTCACCAGAGATAACAGTATCCATATATTTAAATTGTTCCTTCTTTCCCCCTTAATCAGTGGCAAGGTGAGAGCAGTGAGGTGGGGGTTGAAGGTAACAGTTATCCTCTGGTGAGTGGACATGATGCCTCTTGTGTGGCACAAGATCATACTGCACCATTGCAGAAGCAACACGTGGTAAGCGATGTTTTGTTGTACAGTAATAACCCTTAGAGCCATATTATTTACCACTTCACTATGACATATTTTATTTTTTGCTACCTTCAGATGCATTGATTCTACATAGATGAGACTTTGAAATGGAAGAGTTAGATATAACCTTCATAATTAACTTCTTAGACAAGCTGCCTTCTAGAAGTAAATAGTTTTCCTGGCACACTGGCTTGATCCTGCTTCTTATGTTGGGTTAAAATTAACTCTTTATCAACACTCTTCACATTATGTTATCTATTTTTATGTCACCTCTGACATAGTCTCAACAGAAAGTAATCAGTTTATGTTTATCCACATCCTGCAGAGACTGGCACCTGACTAAGCTCATAGGCTTCACACACATTTTCAGAATCAAAATTAGTATTATCATCATTGAGAGTGGCCACATCACTAGATGTGTTTGTATCACTATCTGTACAATGAAGAAGTTGCCCATCACTGTTTGATGGAGTATCTTATGTCATTTTGAGAAAAAGGAAAACCTGGTTACCCACACAAATGTCCAGTTTGATTTCCATTGGTAGTTGGTTGCCTAGGAAGTGTCATGAATCAGCATCTCTAGAAAACAGAAATACAAAATGACTGGTCAGTTTGGGATTATATCATAGCACTGGGGCAAGCTGTTGGTGAAAGCATATGATGTTTCATTTGGTAATTGCAACCAATCATGATATCACAAGTGGTTGTTACCACAACAGAGTATCAGTTACCGGGACATACTGTAATATCCAAAAACAAGTTTTTAGAGAGAGTTATATGTAGAAAGAAAGAGAGAGGTGAAAAGATTAGTAAGAGAGAGTAAGAAGAGAGTGGATGAGGAATTTGGAAGGAATTTGAGTGTAAAGTGGAGGGACTGTAAGAAAATGTTCTGGAAAGAAGTGAAAAGAGTAAGACAGGGTGGAAGTGGAGTTAGCAGGGGAGTGAAAGATAAAAATGGTAGATTACTAGTGGAGAAGGGAGAAAAAGTGAGCAGATGGAGAGAACACTTTAAGGAATTGTTGAACGTGGAGGATGGAAGTAATGCGAGTATAAGTGGCTGGGGAATGGCTGGAAGAAGGAGGGAGGTGAGAAGGCAGGAAGAAATCAGTAGGATAGAAGTTGTGGAAGCAATGAAGAAAGTTAAATCAGGGAAAGCCCCAGGAAATGATGGAGTGTGTGGTGAAATGCTGAAGCATGGGGGAGAGATAGTAGTAGAATGGATGTGGAAGATGTGCAGATTGGCCTGGGAGGAAGGTAGAGTCCCGGAGGATTGGAAGTCAGGTATAATTATTCCCTTGTACAAAGGAAAAGGGGAAAAAGAAGTGTGTGGTAATCATAGGGGCATTTGTCTTCTTAGTATAATAGGAAAAGTATATGGTAGGATACTTATTGACAGAGTTAGAGAAAGAACAGAGAAATTAGTTGGAGAAGAACAGGGAGGCTTTAGGAAGGGAAGAGGTTGTGTAGATCAGATATTCATTCTCAGATCTTTAGTGGAAAAGTTTCTAGAGAAGGGAAAGAAGTTGTATGCGGCTTTCATGGATTTGGAGAAAGCATATGACAGCGTGGATAGACTAGGATTGTGGAAAGTGTTAAGAATATATGGAATAGATGGGAAGTTGTTGAATGCTGTGAAGAGTATGTACGATGGTGCGAAGGCTGCAGTGCGTGTGGATGGTGAACTAAGTGAATTTTTCTCTTTGAAAGTTGGGTTGAAACAGGGATATGTCATGTCTCCATGGTTGTTCAATCTGTACATGGATGGGGTAATAAAAGAGGTACAAGGTAGGGTAGTGGATGTTGTAGTGGCCCTGGTGAGAGAGGATAGTGTTTGGAAACTCCCTGTACTGTTGTTTGCAGATGATACCGTGTTGTTGAGTGAAGACGAAGGGGAGCTGCAAGGCTTGGTGAATGAGTTTGAGAGAGTGTGTAAGAAACGGAATCTAAAGGTGAATGTAGGGAAGAGTAAAGTGATGGTCTTTGAGAGAGGTGAAGTCAGTGAATGTACAGCGAGGTTGGATGGTGAGGAATTGGAAAATGCGAGTACGTTTAAGTACTTGGGTAGTGTGATGAGTAAGGATGGAGGTTTGGAGGGTGAAGTGCTTGAAAGGGTACAGCAGGGAAGAAAGGTTGCTGGTTCTTTGAAAGCAGTGATGAGAAACAGGGAAGTGAGCATGGAAGTGAAAAAGTTACTACATGACAGTATTGTGATACCAACTCTAACTTACGGAAGTGAAGCTTGGACGTTGTTGGAAGGACACAAGTCAAGAGTGAGAGCCGTGGAAATGAGTTATTTAAGAGGAGCCTGTGGAGTCACATGGAGAGACAGGCTGACGAATGAGGATATAAAGGAGCGTTGTGGTGTTGATGTGGATGTGATAGGAAGCGTTATGAGGAACACACTGAGGTGGTTTGGCCATGTGGAGAGGATGGAGGGTGAAAGACTGACGAAGAGAGTGTATGTGAGTGAGGTGGAGGGGGAAAGAGGGAGGGGGAGGCCGAGGATGAGATGGAGAGATGGGGTGGAGAGGTATATGAGAGAGGGGGGTGTGAGTTGGGAGCAGGGGAGTGAAATGGTGGGGGACAGGGCGACTTGGAGGCGATTTGTTTGTGGCCACCCCAAACGGGATTGAGGCGTCTGGCAATAGATAGATAGAAGTTTTTAGGGCATTTCTAATTCCTGCGTATCACCATTAGTTAGCAGAGGTATCCAATACATCTGCAGCATTGCACAAACTTGATTTTGATATGGCATAGGTATTTTCACCTGAAATATGCATGTACAGCAAAACCAACTTTTGGTAAGAAAGGGATTAACTCAGTCAGCATGGCAAAGGCCTTTCCTAGGTTGGAGGACATCATCTGGAAGTTGCAGAAGTAAGTACTAGAATAGGTACAGTCGGCATTTGTTCCACAGAACAAATGCTTGTGTCCGTGCCTTATCCACAAATTGGTTGGGGAGCGGGGGGAAATTGAAAAAATGAAAGCAAGGAAAATGTCAAATAATAGAAAAAAGAAAAGAAAAAAAATTGTGGCTGTGGACCATAACTTGCAGCTATGTAACACAAAGTAGATAACCAGGCAAAAAAGGAAAAAACTTTTTAGTAGTTTATCATATTTAGCGTCAACCAATATGTATTGAGGGATAATAAGTTTGCACTGTCTTATGTTTAAAGTGGAAATACGGGAATATACTAATCTTTCACCACCACTTTCCATTTGCAACATTCAGTCAACTGATTTCGTTTACAATCTGCCGATGTGCTTGACGTGGTGCAGTTATTCCATGTTCCATGTGCTTGGATATTTTCCTGCAGATTGCTTAGTTTACTGTTTATTTCAGATGTATTTATGATATGCTGAAAAGTTCTGGGCTCAGTGACAGCTTGCGTACTTTGCAGCAACATTCATTTCCATTTATGTTGCTCACACTCACCTAATGAATAACAATACCTTAAACAAGATTTAGACTGTTGATTTCTTTTTTACCTAGCAGGGGTACATCTTCTTATCCTCCAAAAAATCTTTCATCCTCTTAAGTAAAGTTCCTTTTAGACCTTTTGTGTGTTCAAGTTTCCACAACAATCTCCTGTGTGGTACTTTGTCAAAAGCTTTCTTTAGGTCCAAAAAGACATAGGCAATCCATCCGTGTACCGTCTATCACTCTCGAATAAAAACTTGGTAGGTTTGTAGTACATGACCTTCCTTTTCTGAAGCCAAACTGACAATCTGTTATTGTATTAGTTCCTTCCAGATATTTGATCCATTGGTCTTTCACTATGATCTCACAGATTTTTGCAACAACACTGGCTACTGATACTGGCCGATAATTCAGTGGCGCTTCTTTGTTTCCTCCCTTGTGTATGGGGACCACATTTGTGCTTTTCCAATCCTGAGGGACTTCACCTTTTGCTAGTGAGCTCATAATAATGTCATGTGTCCTTCCTGCTAGTTCCATCGTACACTCTTTTATTATCCAGTTAGACGTTTCATCTGGTCCCAGTGCAATCCTAACATCTTGTTTTTCCATTAATTTCATTATTTCTCGTATATCTACTTGTATTTTGTCCAGCACTAAGTCCTTAGATCTATTGTTATTTTCACTAAACTCTCGTAAAAATGGTTTCAAAACATTTGTTCATCACTTCACCTTGTGTGTG
This sequence comes from Coenobita brevimanus, assembly GCF_032717465.1. NCBI lineage: Eukaryota > Metazoa > Arthropoda > Malacostraca > Decapoda > Coenobitidae > Coenobita > Coenobita brevimanus. Next base: position 48,457,620 of record NC_136966.1, read on the forward strand.
TGATTGTGTGTTTGTGAGTGAGTGAGCGAGTGAGTGAGTGAGAGTGAGTGAGTGAGAGAGAAAGTGAGTGAGAGTGAGTAAGAGACTGAGAGAGCAAAAGAATGAGTGAGTGAGAGAATGAATGAGTGAGAATGAGTGAGTAAGAGAATGAGTGAGCAAGTGAGTGAGTGAGTGAGAGTGAGTGAGTGAGAGAGAAAGTGAGTGAGAGTGAGTGAGTGAGAAAGTGAGTGAGAGTGAGCAAGAGAGTGAGAGCAAAAGAATGAGTGAGTGAGAGAATGAATGAGTGTGAATGAGTGAGTAGGAGAATGAGTGAGTGAGCGAGTGAGTGAGATAGGGTGGGGAGGGGGTTGTAGGACAGTTTGGCTTTCTTGCATTCCTTCCCCCCCCCCCCACTCTGGCTCGTCTTCTTCCCCATCTCCCTGCCCTTCCCTTCCCCCTCGCCTTCCCTCACCCCCACTTGTCTCCCTCCCTACCCTCCCCAACCCCTGATTGTAACCCTCCCCATACCCTCACCCATCCCTGCATGTCTCCCTCCTGTACCCCTGCCCTTCCTTGCCCCTGCTTATCTCATTGCTGGCTGCCTGGCTGTAGCCTGTCAGTTGCCCTCCCACCACCTCAGCTAACAGTATGTGATGTTTGCTGTCTCATTTTTGAGCAGTGGTAGTGGTAGGTGGGGGCACTCACCATCCACTCACTCGAAGTAGTGATGCTCTCGGGTGTCTTCCCTTTCCTCTCGTCCTTCCTTCCTCTTGTGTCTTTCTTTCCTTCATTGTTTCCTTTTCCTTCTGTCTGCAGGTGACTCTACACTGAGTGACAAGCCAAATGGTTTCCTGTACACAAGGAAACCCTTTATTGTGCTGGGTGGTAACCATATAACCAATTATGGCATCTGGTGGTTTATTGGGTAATTAAGGCATTCCAATTGCATTGATCCAGTGCAGGTTTATATGCAGGGAGTGGTTGGGATTTATTGCTCACATAATGCCACTCAGGGATGAGTGAGGTTGGTCACTTTTATCTTCTATGTCAGGACCAACTTGCCTAGCCTCGGGCTCCTATGCCTCTCACATGGAGCAACACAGGATTAGATGATGATGATGATGTACTGTTTATGAGGATAATAATATTACCTATGATATTTCTGTGTCAGTCTCTGTTGACTGAGTAAGGTATATGAGAGTTTAGATTTGGGCCCGGAATGCATCTCTGACTTTTCAAGATCTTATGGGGAATATTGCTTTGATGTGTATATCGAAAGAAGTTAGGGTTAGCAGGGGAATGTCCAGATGTCGCTTTTATCAGACTTTCGGAATGGCTTGGGCCCCAATTAGTCCGTTGTAGTGAGGTTTTACTGTACTTCAAAACATCACCCCTTGAAGGTCATTTCTTTCCTGGGAGATTGGCACTGGATGACCATACAAACCATACTGATGATTTTTTTGATCTTGTACTAGATGCCATGTCTAGTATTCATCACCTGAGAACACGAAAAACATGGGTCATTGAAATTTAACTCATATGGGGGTGCTGACCATCCACTCACTCAATGTAGTGCTGCTGTTAGGTGTCTGCCCTTTCCTCTTCTCTCTCCATTCCTTCCATCCTCTTCTGTCTTCCTTTACTTCATTCTTTTCTTGTCCTTCTGCCCACGGGTAACATTGCACTTCCTCTTCTGTCTTTCTTTCCTTCATTCTTTCCTCTTCCTTCTGCCTGTGGGTGACTTTACACTTAGTGACAAGCCAAATGGTTTCCTGTACACGAGGAAACCATTTACTATGCTGGGTGGTAACCATATAACCAAATTTTGGTGCCTGGTGGTTTAGTGAGTAATTATTGTGCTCCAGTCGGATTAAGCCGGTGAAGGTTTATATCCAAGGGGTGATTGGGGTTGATTGCTCATGTAATGCCACTCAGGGATGAGTGAGGCTGGTCACTCTCATCTTGAATGCCGGGACCAACTGCTTAGCCCCGGGCTCCTCTGCTCCTCATGGGGCAATGTAGGATTGGATGATGGATGAACACTGCAATAAAAACAAATGACAGTAACCTAGCAACAACGACAAGGAACTATTGGAAAAAAGTGCTCCAAGTTGCTGTGCTGAGAGGCACTCTGTCTGTCTTTTTGAATGATGAGGACATATTATATTAAAAGTTTGCTTTTTTTTTTTCGTTTAATGTATTGTTTGCAAATGCAAGCATATTGTATAATCATAAGATTTTAATTTGACTTGTATTTTCACTAGATAGAGTACATGCACATCTCCTGCATGTGAAGCGATGTGAGCATAAAGGGAAATCTTTGCGTAACCCCTAAATGGTTGATGATTGAAAAAAAAAAAAATCCATGTGATTTATTTTCCCCAGGAACCTCATCATGTGTTGGGTTCCAACATCCATATTTTTCATATTCAAAATTTACAAGCTCCCTAATATACTGTACATATCATCATTTAGTAGGTCTAACACAGCTAGTTTCTCTTGCAAAATTAAAACAAGTCACTTCTTTGGTTGCCGCAGAAGTATTAGGAGACTTGCATTTGGGAACCCTTTCAAGTGAGAACAGTACTATAATCACACGAAGTCACATTTTCAGAGCAAGAAGGAGTTATGTGGCAGCTGAGAGAGTGGAAGAAAATGGAGGTTGTTCATTGCTGTATTAGTACATAATTTAAACTATTTGAACTGAAGCAGATTTGAAATGAAAAAAGTGATGGACTTGGGAGTCAGCAACGTCGGATGTTGCATCAGTACCTCCAGTCAGTTATCCATTCGGCGTTGAGCCAGATAGTGTCACTACCCTAACTGTAAGTGTAAACATTAGTTGTGATGATTGTGCAGTATAAGTATCGGGTTAAAGACACCTGTACATTAGTGCACCGAGGTTTGAATCCAAAAGGTGGCCACAGATTATTGATCTAGACTAGTAGCCTAGCCTCTGCCATCCTCAAATTAAAAAGGATAATTTGGGATTGACTGTTATGAGTTTTACCATTGTTACAGAAGATTGTCCATTTAAAGTGTACAGTTTGAAGCACTGTATGGTAATAGTGAAGTAACCAGCTAATTCCATAATAGTCCTTTCAGTATGAAAGGATCCAAGGATATTATATAATACAGTAGTCCAAGGCATATATTGTACCTTTACATCTGTTGGACCTGAAATAGTTAAACCTTAGGCCTCCACACCTCAAAGGAGATGACATAGAATTGGTTGTTTTATTTTTCATTACCATATAGTGCTTCATAACTACAGTAATCTCTCAATTATCAGGTGTAATCCAGCCAACCCCCATGCTGAATAGTGCAAAATGCCGGATGTTGCATCAGCACCCCCAGTCGGTTATCCACTCTGCGTTGAGCAGGATGGTGTGTGTCACTACCCTAAGCCATCGATCTTGACCCTCTGTCCTAAAAACTTTCTAACAATATTACCCATGAGTAAAAGATTAAAATCAAACACAAAATACAGACAGTGTTGATACAGTACATATAATACAGTGATACAGTACATAATATAAACATAATCATACTGTACTCACCAAGTGTAGGCAAGAATGGAGGGTAGTGTAGTACATTATGCATTACAGTACACATAATCCCATGTGGTCTAGTGGCAAATGGCTCCCACAAAGATTACTCCAGCAAGGGGGACCACAGGTTAAGTCACAGCACTAGTGGATAGCCACCGTGTGGGTCACAAATGCACTATGCGCAGATATGTCCTCACTCCACAGTGTCCACAGGAGAGAATGAGAGAGTGATGGTAGGCTTGGCACATTGGGTGGCCACTCTTGCAATGCACTGTAATTGGCTGGCATGTCGCAGGGTCTACCATGTGTGCTGATTGGGCCCTGTGTCTGAGCTGGATGATGCTCATCACCGCCGAAAAATGCATAGTACCACCGATTGCCTCCCATTTCTGAGCTGGATATAGCTTAATTTTGAAGGATATTGTTTATTAGAGCTGAGCCAAAAGCGCTGGATATTGTGTGGGGCTGGATATTGTGACAGTGGATACCGGAGTGATCACTGTACATGATTTACTGAAATATAGATTCCTGACTTCTGTGTAGTGCAGTGGTATCCTTCTGGAATGGTTTAATGGATACATCAAGAGTGTTGACACATATTGTATGTTATTTTCTGTTAATAGTTGATCTTCAAGTACTGTTCTGTAAATAATGTTAGCAGAGCTAAGTATTAAAAAAAAAAAATTATAAACAGTTAAATTCTAAACTGCAAAAGCATAGTTGCTGATGATTAAGAGAGACCTGATCATTACTCTGCAGATGAGAGTATATGAGAGTGTGTTGCAGTGCAGGTGGCGAGGAGGGTACAATCGATGGACACCTGAGGAGAAGATTGAGATTGCCAATGCCTGCTCTCACCTTGGACCCACCAAGGCTGCCAGGGAGCTTTCTCGGAAGTTCAGAAGAAAACTTAGTGAATCAACTGTCAGGAACATACACAAGCGCTACATGAAGAGTGTGAAATCTGGTCAGCGAAAAGATGTTACACCTTCATAATGTTCTCTTCATAATCGCCCAAAGTGAGAAGGGAATCAGTTGTGTGTACAGTTTACTGATACATATTTATGTGTTGAAGGAATTCTAATTTACACAGTTATATGTAAAGGATTTTGGGGTGGATTTTACAGTGGATGAAAGCTCTAAAGAAATGTAAGAGCATGGCAATTATAAGAGATCCATCCATCCATCCATCCATCATCCAATCCTACATTGCCCCATGAGGAGCGTAGGAGCCCGGGGCAAGGCAAGTTGTTCCTGGCATTTAAGATGAGAGTGACCAGCCTCACTCATCCCTGAGTGGCATTACGTGAGCAGTAAATCCCAACCATCCCTTAGATATAAACCTTCACCAGCTCAATCCGACTCGAGCACCGTAATTACCCACTAAACCACCAGACGCCAAAATTTGGTTATATGGTTACCACCCAGTATAGCAAATGGTTTCCTGGTTTACGGGAAACCATTTGGCTTGTCACTCAGTGTAGAGTCACCCACAGACAGAAGGAAGAGGAAAAAATGAAGGACAGAAAGACAGAAGAGGGAGTGTAAAGTCATCCATAGGCAGAAGGATGAGGAAAGAATGAAGGAAAGACAGAAGAGGATGGAAGGAAAGAAGGATGGAGGAGAGGAAAGGGCAGACACCCAAGAGCAGCACTACATCGAGTGAGTGGATGGTGAGTGCCCCCAACTACCACAAATTATGAGATAATTATTAAATTGAGGAATCTCAGTGGAAAAGTAAATAGGGAAGAAAGTATTGTAGAGTACCTTAGTTAACCTGTGAACTGCTTAGAGAGAGAGAGAGAGAGAGAGAGAGTTAACTTTTCAGTTACAGTAACCTGTTTCTAAAAGTTAACAGGTTAAATTAACTAAATCATTAGCTTCTAGAAGTTAACAGGTTAAATTTTGGTTAACCTTTTTAAAAGTTTACTGTAATTCACTCCTTTCGTTTTTGAAGGCTCCAACGTGCATGCCTTTCCTGACATTGAGAGGGTTCTTCCTCCATGCTAAGAGATCTTTGAGTGCAGCATGTGTTAGGAATGTAATGCTGTATAGTAGTGAAACCTAGGCAGTAACGGAAGGGGATATTCGCAGGCTCGAACATACAGAAATGACAGTGTTTAGGTGGATGTGCAGTACGTCCCTGAGTGCGAGGCCTGGGTGGGGGGGGGATAGGTTTACGGTGGAAGAGTTGAGAGGTAAGATGGATTGGAATGTATTGGTGTTGTGATGAGAAGAGGTAGATTGAGGTGGTTTGTGCATGTGAAGAAGATAGGGGATGATAATTGGGTGCAGAAAATGAGAAGTGTTAACATTAGGGGTAGGATTGCGATAGGTAGACCGAAGAAGACCTGGGATGAAGTCATTGAACGTGACCTTGGGGATGAGGGACTTAGTAGGGAGTCTGCTAGAGATCGAGCAGCTTGGAGAGCCGCCATTAGGTGACTAAGGCCAACATATGCAAGCATGTTGGAGTCTTCAAATGAAATGAAACGAAACCATACTATACTTGACTGTAAATGTTAATTAACGAAAGTTAACAGTTATGTTGATTTATTGCTTCATGCCTGTTTTTCAAACAATGCTTTAATCTTTGAGAAATGAATCAGAGGAGAATAAATCCCTAGATCCAATTTGTGTCCCTTGTGCCGAAGCTACAAAATTAGTTCAATAGTGATCAGTGATGAAGAATGCCACATCTCTGCCTTAATGGCCAGAGATTATTGTATAGACTTTTTTGTTATTATTATTATTTTGTGGTAGGTGGGAGCACTCACCATCCAGTCACTTGACGTAGTGCTGCCTTGGGTGTCTGTCCTGTCCTCTCTTCCATCCTTCCCTCTTCTGTCTTTCTTTCCTTCATTCATTCCTCTTCCTTCTACCTGTGGGTGACTTTACACTCCCTCTTACGTCTTTCTTTCCTTCATTCTTTTCCCTTCCTTCTGCCTATGAGTGACTCTACACTTAGTGACAAGCCAAATGGTTTCCTGTACACCAGGAAACCATTTACTACGCTGGGTGGTAACTATGGAACCAAATTATGGCGCCTGGTGGTTTAGTGAGTAATTACGGCGCTTCAATCGGATTGAGTCAGTGCAGGTTTATATCCAAGGGATGGTTAGGGTTTATTGCTCATGTAATGCCACTCAGGAATGAGTGAGACTAGTCACTCTTATCTTTGTCAAGACCAACTTGCCAAGCCCCGGGCTCTTATGCTCCTCGTGGGGCAACATAGGATTGGATGATGGATGGATAGATTATTATTACAGTATTATGATTGTTATGTGGTAGGTGGGGCCGTTCACCATCCATTCACTCGATGTAGTGCTGCTTTCGGGTGTCTGCCCTTTCCTCTCCATCCTTCTTTCCTTCCATTCTCTTCTGTCTTTCTTTCCTTCATTCTTTCCTTGTCCTTTTGCATACGGGTGACTTTACACTCCCTCTTCTGTCTTTCTTTCCTTCATTCTTTCCTTGTCCTTTTGCATACGGGTGACTTTACACTCCCTCTTCTGTCTTTCTTTCCTTCATTCTTTCCTCTTCCTTCAGCCTGTGGGTGACTTTACACTGAGTGACAAGCCAAATGGTTTCCTGTACACCAGGAAAGCATTTACTACGCTGGGTGGTAACCATATAACCAAATTTTGGCGCCTGGTGGTTTTAGTGGGTAATTATTGCGCTCCAGTCGGATTGAGCTGGTGAGGTTTTATATCCAAGGGGTGGTTGGGGTTGATTGCTCATGTAATACCACTCAGGGAGGAGTGAGGCTGGTCACTTTCATCTTAAATGTCGGGACCAACTGCCTAGCCCCGGGCTCCTACGCTCCTCATGGGGCAATGTATGATTGGATGATGGATGGATGGATTATTATGATTGTTGTTATTCCAATACTTTATCTGGAAATTGCAAAGTTGTAATGAAACTCATTATTACAAGGACTTCAGTAATGCAGGAGGCTGAGGATTCCCAGCAGGGAGTAAGACACTGAATGAATCATAACATGGATGGACTAAGGTGGAACAGACATAGTGCTGTAAAATTTCAGTTTTAACTGTAGTTCACCCAACTTAACATAATGAGATTTTTAGATGCTGCAGTTTCTGTAGGAGTGCCCTTGTCTTTCAGACACTTGCTAAGGATTTTCAGAAATGAGGTGCTTCATTTGCATAGACTTTAGCAAAGGCCTATATTAGGGCTATGTGGTCCTGTATTTATCTGGTAGGCCAATTTTTGTATTTGTTGTCTTCTGCCACTTTTTTTTATATTACTCCTTCACAGAGTAAGATAATACAGTCACAACTCGGTATACGACAGTTTGGTATGCTATGAATCAGTTGATTGATGAAATAAGGTAGCTTCAGGTTAACAGTTTGCAGAATACACATTTATGATAATCGCAGTGGCCGTGTACAACAATCCTGTGCATTTACAGTGTTACCCACACAAGCTAAGAGTCAGACGTCTGAGCCAAGATGGCCACCCAATGTTTACATCCATTGTGATAGTCTCCCTTTTGTTCCTTTTCATGCGTACAAGGCCATTGAAACCATTGCTGTTGCCAAATAACAGTGCAGGTGTACAACAAATAGTGCAGTGTGCAATGTTAGGTGGGGTGGTAAATTTTTGTGTGTGAAATACTGAACTGTAACTTGAAAATCGTGTCTGCCAAAGATGCTACCCCTAATGGAAAGTGTGGTGGCACTGAGGATGCTGAGGGCAAGCCTGAAAGGTTGAGCTTTTTTAAAATTTTAGGTTACATAGCCTGTGACCCCCAGTTTATCCATTGAATCTACGTTAAATAAACATCGATTTACAATAAATCGGTATGCGATAGGTTTTCACTTGGCTTAACTTCATTGCAAACCAGATTGTGACTGTACTATAGCTGTACATCTTTTAACAGCATTTCTTGGCAGTTGGCACTGTATTTTAGTGTTAATCTCTCGCAACAGTTCAGCATTGAAGATGAAAGATGGCAATTTTAAACCAAGTTAAAAGGCATAAGCCAACAGTGAGAAGAGTAGAAATGAGTTATGTTGTCGTTGCTTAATCCTGGTCCATCTGATCAGGCAGGTCCGTTGACCGCAGATAAGCAGCTGCCCCTGTGGGGCTGTCCCACAGGTTCCTTACACCTTTGATGTCATGTCTGCACCTTAATGTGGCATGTGCTGTGCAATGCTTCATTATGTGCATGTTATTTTGTGTGGGTCTAAACTGTAAGCTGGGCATGTGCTGTCTGTGATTCCACCCAACCCAGTCTAAGCTGGTATGGTAGCTGAGTTGAGGAAAGTTTGGTGATGTCCTGCCCTAAGCCTAGCTAGGTGAACTGTATTTAAGGTCAACTCCAATGGGTGGATGTCAGGAGGGGAAGCATGCAGAATGATGCTGTGATCAAGGTGTTGTATTACCCTGAGCATGAAGTGAGTATGTATTTTTTTTTTTTTTTTTTTTTTTTTTTTTTTTTTTTTGCTAGCATTGGAGTATCCAGAGATAGGATGTAGTTGTAGAGGGTTTAACAGTGTTTGTGTGATGATTGTTTTATGTAACAAGTTATGTTGCGTGTGTCATTCATTTTTGTTTTTGAAGGCTCCAACATGCTTCCATGCATCTGTCTTGGTCACCTAATAGTGGCTGTCCATGCTGCTCGATCTCTGGCAGCCTCCATGTTCAGTCCCTCAACCCTGAGGTCACACTTAATGACCACGTCCCAGGTCTTTTTTGGTCTACCTCTCACAACCCTATCCCTAATATTAACACTTTGCACTTTCTGCACCCAATTATCATCCCCCATCCTCTCCACATGCCCAATCCACCTCAATCTATCTCTCCTCATCACAACACAAACACACTCCAGTGCCATCTTACCTCTCAACTCTTCCATCATAAACCTAGCCCCCACCAGGCCTTGCACTCAGGGACGCACTGCACATCCAACTAATTGTTGTCATTTCTGTACGTTTGAGCTTGTGAATATGCTCTTCCTTTACTGCCCAGGTCTCGCTACCACAAAGCATTACACTCCTAACACATGCTGCATACAAAGATCCCTCTGCTTGTAGGGAGAGCCCTCTCCATGTCAGCAATATCAGAAGAGGCAACAGCTCCCAGAACTTCTTCCAGCCACTCTTCACCCCAGCCACAGAGCTAGCTCCATCCCCACCTCCAACATATAACATGTCCCCCAAATAAAAAAACTCTTCCACACTCTCAAGAGACTCATCAGCAAGTTCAATCCATTCACACCTGACAATCTCCACCTGCTTTCCCTGGCACACCACACACATAAAATCAACATTATCTCGCAGTCTACCTCTAATACCATTATATCTCTTATGCACTCACTTATCACAAACACCACACAACATGGAATTATTTCCCACGCCCTTGTGGCAAATTACACGTGGCCAGTCTCCCTTTTCTTTGATTGTACTGCAGCCAACCCTAGATATCATCACTCTTCTTTTATCTGCATTTACTCTTAAGCCCTTGTGCCCCATACCATCACTCCACTTCCTAAATCTTTCCTTCACCTCCCTTTCATTCTCTGCAGTCAACACTAAATCATCATCATACAACATCTCCCATGGGAGTCCATTTCTGAAGTCACGTGAGAGTTCAGGCACCATGATAAATGACGAGGAGCTCAAAACTGACCCCTGATGCACACCAACATTCACGGAAAACTCATCATTCAAATCTCCATTCACTGTTACCTGGGTGCGAGCATCCATATAAATGGCCATAATCACCCTAACCAGCCACTCTTCGATTTGAAACTTTCTCATCTCCCACTTCACCACCTCTCTAGGAACTCTGTCAAAGGCCTTCTCCAAATCGGCAAAAACAATGTACAGTTCCCCTTTCTTTCCTATATATTTTTCCTGAAGCTGTCAAACAATGAATATGGCATCAGTGGTCCCCCTGCCAGTCATAAACCCAAACTGCATCTCATCAATATTCACTCTTTCTCTAATCATACCTTCTAGGACTCACTCCATTACCTTCATTATCTGATCTAAAAGCTTTATACCTCTATAATTTCCTCTTTGCAGGGCATCACCCTTCCCCTTGTACACATTTACAATGACATTCTTCAGCCAATCATCTTGGGCAACACCCTCATATATAATCATATTTATCAGGTCAGTGACTAACCTCACTCCTATATCTCCTGAGGCCTTCAGCTTTTCAACAGTCAACCCAGACACACCTACTGCCCTCCCCATCCGCATCCTGCGTATTGCCTCACTCACAGTAGCATCGTCAATCAAATGCCAAGGGCCAAACACTGGATTTGCTGGCTCCAAACCTTTTCTGTCCCAGTCAAACTCCTCATTCAAAAACTGGCTATAATGCTCTCTCCATGCGTCTTTAATATTCTCACTGTTCACCACTACCCTTCCTTCATCATTCTTCACACACTGCTCACCTATAATATTCAGATTCTTCCTCTACTCCTGATTTGCCACCTTAAATATAATATTCTTCCTTTCCACATGATTTAGGTTATCAAGTAAAAGTCTCAGTGACTCAGACTTCACCCTGTATACCTCTCTTCTATCCCTATGCTTGGCAGCCAAGTATTCCTCTTTGTTACTGCCCTTCATTCATTCCCAGAAAAGCCTACTTTTCTCCTTAACTGCAGCTTCTGCACCCTCATCCCACCACCAAGTTACTTTATGTCTTGATGGGCCTCTTGTCCAACCACATACTGCATCAGTAACTTTCAAGAGGTTGTTCATGAGAGCTCTTTGCTGTTCATTAATGTCTCTGTCAGTGGCACCCTGTTCAGCCACCACTCTCCTCATCTCACTATAGAAAGCATCCCTTACTGCTTGTTTATTTGAAAGGAGTATGCGGAGTTAGGCGATGAGACAGACAAACAAATAAGGATATTAAGGAGCATTGTGGTGCTAATGGGATTGTTTTAGAAAGTTTTAGAAAAGCTTGAGTTGGCATGGTCATGTAGAGGGAACAGAGAATGAGAGATTGAATAGGAGAGTTAGTGTAAGTAATGGAGAGAGGGAGATCAGCTGAGATGGAGGGATGGGGTGCAGAGATATGAAGGAGGATAGTGTCAGTTAAGAAAGGACAGCCTGATGACAGAGGACAAGGTGACATGTGGATGATTGTTTGTGGCCACAGCTTCTGGGATTAAGGCATCTGGCTCTAGATGAAGAGATAGATAGAAAGTGAAGAGAGTATAGTCAGAGTCTTTGTTAGAAAGTGAAGAGAGTATAGTCAGAGTCTTTGTTAAGGTTTATGCTTAGAAAAGGAACAAAATTTGAGTCACTGCTACCACATATGAGACAAGCACATTCCAGAGTGGATTCATATGGTAGTAGTATGTCATCATCATCATTCTCATTTTTTTTTTTTTCTAAATAGAATAATTTGGGAGAACCATCAGTAGTATGCCAAGTGAAATGGACAACACAATAAATGATGCAACAGTCAAGTCTTTGGAATCCTAGTTATACTTCACAGGCATACTCGTTTGCACATAATTTTTTTTTTTTTTTTAATGATAGCTGTACCTCACATTTATCAGATAGATATTTATTCCTTTAACTGCCAAGTATAAAAAAAGCTATCCTCACCTAGTTTGGTTTAACATACGTGCCTCAGTGATCCATGTTGATCTCTTTATCATTTCCTCAGCTTCGTCAGCTTCCGTATCTCACTTTCGTACATACTTCTTTGTGTGTGTGGAGCAGGAGTCAGAGATATGCTAATGTACTCTCTAAATATAATCTGTATGAGAGGAAAACAATGTCAGGCATGGTGAAAGCTGTGTTAAGTGACGACAGTGGACAGTGTTTATCCTAGGGTGAAAAGTATACTCTTTCAGGCTTCAATAAGTGTGGTATTAGTAATTTTGTTACTTCATCCATCCATCATCCAATCCTACATCGCCCCATGAGGAGTGTAGGAGCCCGGGGCTAGGCAAGTTGGTCCTGACATTTAAGATGAGAGTGACCAGCCTCACTAAGCCCTGAGTGACTTAATGTGAACAATAAACCCCAACCATCTCTTGGATATAAACCTTCACTGGCTCAATCCGATTGGAGCACCGTAATTACCCACTAAACCACCAGGGGCCAAAATTTAGTTATATGGTTACCACCGAGCATAGTAAATAATTTCTTGGTCTACAGGAAACCATTTGGCTTGTCACTCAGTGTAGAATTACCCACAGGCAGGAGGAAGAGAAAAGAATGAAGGAAAGAAAGACAGAAGAGGGAGTGTAAAGTCATCCATAGGCAGAAGGACATGGAAAGAATGAAGGAAAGAAAGATAGAAGAGGATGGAAGGAAAGATGGATGGAGCAGAGGAACGGGTAGACATCCGAGAGCAGCACTTACTCTCGGGTGTCTGCCCTTTCCTCTCCACCATCCTTCTTTCCTTCATTCTTTCCTTGTCCTTCTGCCTACGGGTGACTTTACACTCCCTCTTCTGTCTTTCTTTCCTTCCTCCTCCTCCTGCCTGTGGGTGATTCTACACTGAATGACAAACCAAATGGTTTCCTGTACACCAGGAAACCATTTACTGGGTAATTACAGTGCTCCAATCAGATTGAGCCGGTGAAGGTTTATAATATATATCCAAGGGATGGTTGGGGTTTATTGCTCACATAATGCCACTCAGGGATGAGTGAGGCTGGTCACTCTCATCTTAAATGTCGGGACCAACTTGCCTAGCCCCGGGCTCCTACGCTCCTAATGGGGCAACGTAGGATTGGATGATGGATGGATGGATGAAGTAACAAAATTACTAATACCACACTTACTGAAGACTGAAAGAGTATACTTTTCACACTAGCATAAGCACTGTCACTTGTTTATTATAAATATGCTGTGAGTGACCTGAGAGTATCAATGGACATGGGTCAGTCTTGCTTACCTGGGGTTATCTCCATGTCCGTCTTGTGTTATTAGACCTGGAGCTTGTATTGCAGACCACTCTCACCCAGTACTTTATACCTTAGGTTGGGTACTGGTGTCCAGTCAGTAATAGTTGTTATCTCTGCAAAGCCTTGTTTATACAGTACTTCCACAGAAATATACAATGCCATTGGTTTACATAGCTCTCACTCACTGTATCCATTGGCACCGGAAAGGGATGCATTCTTGTGGTGACACTGATATGACCCGACAGTGGAGCTGCCCAGTAACACAAACGACTCTCATCCCCCTCCCTCTTCCCTAAAAGGAGGATGGCAATCTGCAGAAGGGCAACTTCAGCCTGCAGTCTGTCTGATTCACATCAAGATGATCTTGGGGTTGCAAATACTTTTACTACGACTATGTCAGTTTGCCCAAGTTTTATGCTTAAGTGACAAAATGATAGCCACCCATGAATCCATGCAGGAGGTTGTAGCCTTGCATTAGTAGGTTGCTGTTGTTAATGATATACTCAGCTGCCTTTCCTGCATGAGGAATAGAATGCTGAAGTATGACCTTATTAAGCTGATTTGTGACCTCAAGGATGAGAACATTGCTGCTGCTAGGCACACCCATTACTGTGTGTTGCAAGTGATACCTTAGTGTATGTTCAGATGATACTGAGAAAGCAGACATGGTGTGTCTGCAATCCTGGATGTGCCAGATGATGCTTGTCCACTGTTAATGTGCCATGCAAGCTGATTCCCATCCACCACTAGTGGACCATGACATATGCGACATCTCCCCTCAGAATCTCACCCATATTGATAATATGGCACTTATGGACAGTAGTTATACCTGTTATCAGACAGAGAGTGGATGGCCAAATGGGGAAAATCTGCAGAGCATCATGGTTAGGTTTACATTTTGGGGTAGTACTGGTATTTTATTTTCTCCCCAATTCTGGCCTCATTTTAACCTTGGGAGGTTGACTGGAAAGGACATGGTCACCTAAGAAGCACAGGGTGCCACGCTGGCTGTGGGCATTGAAGAGCTCACAACTCATGCCGTGAATAGTGTTGCCAGACCTCACGAGGTGAGAGTTACAGCTGCCTCTCCCTGACTACATTGGAGATGGATGTTGCACCTCCTAAGGCAGGACTATAGTAGCATCCTATGCAAATGCTACCATACATCCACAATGCCCAGGTCCTTTCATTATTGACAGAGCTCATGGTTTTGTCATTTAATAGACATAAACTAACAGCATGGGTCAGACGAGGGGCAATGGTGATTACGAGTTTCAGAAGGATAAGCACAATAAACACAAGCCACGTTGGGAGACTGTTACTCTCCCCAAAGGCAGCTCCTCAAGAGAGCATGGGGGATGAAGGTCATCACCTCCTTGGGATGTCCACTAGTGTGCCGTGTGATGGTGAAGTATTTGTTCCAGTCTCTATGAGAAAAACTGGCTGATTATATTAAGGATTTTGGATTTTGGTGTCTGGCAATAGATAGATAGATATGGTGCAAGTTGATGATGTGCAAGTGGGAATCTCTGGGAGAAAGCAGTATCTACTTTTTAAGATCACATCCACCATGGGGTGTTATAAAGCGGATGGGCATGACACATTTGTGTTACTACCCATTCCAGACTTCAGGTGAGGGAAACCAGGGAGACAAGTGCATTGTAAATGCCATGGTTAAAAAGTCAGGGAATCTCACATCAGGTACTTGTGTGAAGAAATGCAGGTGGTGGCCGTGCAGGAAACACTGGCTCTACCATGATGAATTACAGATATGTTTAGAGACCATTAATCTTGCTATCATGTTTAGGTCTTTTCACTTGATAGCAGTTAGATGCCACCACCAAATATTGTTCAAACAGTTATGGGACCGTTTGTCCTGACTGATATCCTGGGCCACAAGATCAACCATCCTGGCATAATAGATGGCATCTTGGGCTACAAGAAACCATTTGGCTTGTCATTTACTGTAACATCATCTAAAAATAACACTATATGTATTGAGTGGGTGGATGGTGGGTGCCTGAACCAACAACATCTCTTAAACAGAAATAACAGTATACACAGGAACTATGTCTCCTCAGTGTCATCCATAAATAAAAGTACAAAACGAAGAAGAGGCAAGCCTTATGAGAGACTGAATCTGAAGAGACACAAACTCCTCATTAATTATGTGCAAGTCATTGAAAAGATCCACATGCAGCAGAGCTAAGATATAAGAATGATTACTTTTTCCATGTTGTTCCTAAATGTATATTTGACAGCCAATTGCCCAGGACACAGGGAGAAACAGCTGGTGTATCTAGGCAGTTTCAGTGTTAACCCTAACACTTATTTTTTTCTAATGAGAATAGACTTCCATGGGAGGAATATGGTTTTGTGGTGGCTAATGTGGACACTCTCCCATCCAGGCATTTCATCCACATTACTCATCTCGGTCTCACACAACTAGCTTGACTAGTGAATTACTGGTGAATGGATGTGTTACCTGTCCCACACTGCTGATAGATCTTGTACTTTTTTTTTTTTCCACCCCATTCATTAGCAAAGTTAGAATGATGATAGTACTGCACCAAAACTTTGTAACTGTGCATCCTGTCCCATTTTGTTAATCAGGAAGTCTGAGTACAAGACAGATTTATTCATACTGTATATGCAGGATAGTGCACAGTTGAGTTTTGTATTGTGTACTTAACCTCTTCAACCCAAGGATGTAGTTTTTGTTTATTTCATGCTGCAGACAAACAGATTTTCTCAGTATAGAAACCCCTTGAAGTGATGGGGTTAATGAAGGCAGCACCTAACCTGCTTAGTTTGAAATGTCTTTATCCAAAACCAAATAAAATTGTCCAGAGATATTAAGGACTAAAATGTAAAAATATGTCCTTGGATTCAAGGAGTTAAAATTTACTAGAGTTTGTATTTTTACTCTTATGATGATACATTTGAACAAACTCATCAGGTGTCTCGGGATGTTAATGGAGTAAAACCTGGATGTGGACTGGAGAACCAAGGACCAAAGCAGCACAGTTGCCCGTACTGTTCCTACACCACTACACAGTCATCAGCGCTATTCACCCATGTCATGACTCACACATCCAATGGCCTCCTTTCCTGCAAGTTGTGCTCATATCAGTGCAGGAACTATGGTGAGCTTAGGGTGCATGAACAGACTCATAACGTCCTCAAGCCACATTGTTGTCCTCACTGCCAGTACAGGACAGCAAAAAAGTATAATCTTCAAATTCATATTCGATCGCACACAGGGGAGAAGCCATTCCAATGTCCGTATTGTCCTTTCAGATCCACCAACAGAAGTGATTTGCGGAAACATATTTTCACTCACAAGAAATAACATTAATTTTTTGGTCATGGTGATCTGAGGAAGCATATTTTCACACAAGAAATGAATAGTATTCTTTTGGTCACAGATTTTAAGTGCAAATATGTGATGTGGCAATGGCTGTTAAACAATGACTAAAAAATAAGCTAAATAGAACAGGAATGTTTGTGAGAATCATATATTTTTCTTCTTTCCTGCTCAGGAAAATATTTATAGCTACAGTAATCCTTTGCAACCATGGATTTCATGTGTCAGTGGTTTGCCATTAGTACAGCACAGTATACCTGTACTGTACTAATGTATTTCTCCAACGTAATTTCAGGTATCCACAGGTTATCACAATTTGAGTTACACTGCCCTAGTTAAGAGTTCAGACTTCCTATGGTTGCACAGCTATCATAGTCATTCCTGTAACCTTGTTGCCAATTCAGAAAGATGAAGAATTAATTTATATAGAAAAACTTCAAGAAATTGCTCTATCTATCTATTGCCAGACGCCTCAATCCCGTTTGGGGTGGCCACAAACAAATCGCCTCCAAGTCGCCCTGTCCCCCGCCATTTCACTGCCCTGCTTCCAACTCACACCCCCCTCTCTCATATACCTCTCCACCCCATCCCTCCATCTCATCCTCAGCCTCCCCCTCCCTCTTCTCCCCTCCACCTCACTCACATACACTCTCTTCGTCAGTCTTTCACCCTCGATCCTCTCCACATGGCCAAACCACCTCAGTGTGTTCCTCATAACGCTTCCTGTCACATCCACATCCACACCACAACGCTCCTTTATATCCTCATTCGTCAGCCTGTCTCTCCATGTGACTCCACAGGCTCCTCTTAAATAACTCATTTCCACTGCTCTCACTCTTGACTTGTGTCCTTCCAACAACGTCCAAGCTTCACTTCCATACGTTAGAGTTGGTATCACAATACTGTCATGTAGTAACTTTTTCACTTCCATGCTCACTTCCCTGTTTCTTATCACTGCTTTCAAAGAACCAGCAGCCTTTCTTCCCTGCTGTACCCTTTCAAGCACTTCACCCTCCAAACCTCCATCCTTACTCATCACACTACCCAAGTACTTAAACGTACTCACATTTTCCAATTCCTCACCATCCAACCTCGCTGTACATTTACTGACTTCACCTCTCTCAAAGACCATCACTTTACTCTTCCCTACATTCACCTTTAGATTCCTTTTCTTACACACTCTCCCAAACTCATCCATCAAGCCTTGCAGCTCCCCTTCGTCTTCACTCAACAACACAGTATCATCTGCAAACAACAGTACAGGGAGTTTCCAAACACTATCCCCTCTCACTAGGGCCACTCCAACATCCACTACTCTTGATAAAATCTCTAGTATATTTGCTAATTTCATACAGCTACACATCAGAATTATGGTGCTAGACATATCTGAATACAGTACGTATTGCCTAAATCTGGTGCATAAAGCCGTAAATTGACAACATTATCACTGTTAGGCCTGCGCCTGGCATACTTATTTGTTTTCCTGATGTTTTTATAGTTTGGAATCCTCTTTGACATCTCATCACATTACACTACTGATAACTATATTCAGCTTATTTACACCCACTTGTATAAGCCCCCTTTTCTGACATCCACCTCTCAGAGGTATCCATAAAGCTGATTGAGTTCACCTAGCTGGATTTGAATCAGGACATCACTCAACCCTCCTAAGTTATCAGCTTTCATTTGAATTGGGTGGAATCACAGACGACATGTGCCCTGCTGGTAGAATAGGCCCGCATAGCATAATGCACATTATGAACCACTGCTTAGTAAATGCTACCTTAAGATGCAGACACGGCATCAATGGTGTAGGGAACCCACGAGACCACCCCACTGAAATGGTTGCTTATCTGCGATTGATGGAACTGCTTGATCAGGCATACCAAGGTCTCGAAGCAATAACAACAGCAGCAGCAGCAGTAACACACACTTCTTCATTACTGTTCCTAAATAACAATACGGTGGCAATGGCGAGAAATCAAAAAGAAGAATGAAATGCGGTCACGTATGACATGTCGCATCATCTGCTTCTGTTGGCTTTTATTGTTATTATTCCCCAAATACTTGAACTTAGGCTTTATTTCTTTTTGTGAGCTGTTACTTAATGTCCAGAGAATGGGCATGTTCATTAATGTGAATATTAAGAAAAAGCATAGTGGCATAGCATCTGATGATGCCTGTCACCATAATTATAAATGTTACCTGCTGCTAATTATGTAACAGGATTTACTCCAGAAATGGTGCCTGTTATTTCGTTAATCATTTAATCAACATAGATGGTTGGCTGTCACTGACCGTGGGAGGTACAAAATATCTATCTATCTATCTATTGCCAGATGCCTTAATCCTGTAAGGGGTGGCCACGAACAAATCACCTCCATTAAGCCCTGTCCCTCACTATTTCGTTGCCCTGTCCCCAGCTCACACACCCCTCTCTCATATACCTCTCCACTCCATCCCTCCATCTCATCCTTGGCCTCCCCCTCCCTCTCTCTTCCTCCACCTCCCTCACATACACTCTCCTCATCAGTCTCTCACTCTCCATCCTCTCCACAAGGCCAAACCACCTCAGTGTGTTTCTCCTAAGCATGAGAGTGAAATGTGACAACATGCATGGTAACTAGCCACTCAGACGTCAGTCGTAGGCAGGAAGCAATCAGTTACAGTTAAAAAGTCAAAGACTAAGCTAATACTCTCATAGTGTTATATATATATATTTTTTTTTACAGTTTCCAGCATCTGTTTGGAAGTAATTAACTGATTTTGGCACTTGGCTTAGTTCTCAGTCTATATAAAACTTCAGGTGTACCACAGTCAACCACAGTATATTGTATAATTACCACCTCTTGTACATTTTACCAAATTCTGTTTTTCTGTTGAAAGTTTTTTTTTTTTTTTTTTTAATCTAATAATTTATGTAACAGAAAGGTTATGCTACTATCATTTGAGTTGTGAAGATTATTTCTTTGAACTTAATGGAGAGTCATTTTAGCTTAAAAGGAAAAGAATTTAATATCTGTTGTTGTTTGAGAACCCCTTGCCTCTCTGAATGTGAACCCAGTGGGCTGCAGGGTAAAGTTGCACTTCCCTTTCAATCCTCCATCCTCCTTTTGGGGGATAGATAAGGAGTTGAATGTTTGTATAACTGGGTAGTGAAACTGCCTGGTTAAATCAGTGCCACTACGTGAAGATGATTCCCGTTACCTCGCATTGCCACAGCTGCACTTCACTAAACTCCATGATTCCTTTAAATCTTTTTATTGTTATGCAGTGATTTAATGGAAGGGTTTTTGTGTTATCTTGTATAAGGTTATTTTTGTGAACTTAAATCTGAAAACTGGAATTTAAGTTACAGAGCATTCAGTGCCTTGTACTTCCCATCACCACTGCTGTGCTTCACCAAACCTCATTTTCCCCATTATTATAGTGTATTACTCTGTTTTCCAGTACAATATTTTATTGGACTTTGGTTTTATACTGTCTTGTGGAAGGTTTACTTTGTCTTTATTTGAAGCACAAGAAGATTGTTACACACTGGAGTCCCACAGGGCGTGGTGTTGGTGCCAGTAATGTTCCTGATTTACGTAAATGATATGGTAGATGGAGTGAACGGTAATGCAAGTCTGTTTGCTGATGATGCAAAAATCTTGAGGAAGGTAGAGGTTGAGGAGGACTGTAAAATGCTGCAAGAGGATCTGAATAGGATACACGATTGGAACCGGATGTGGGAAATGAAATTCAATGCAAAGAAATGTAAAATATTGGAAATGGGTAAAAGTACCAAGAGGCCATCATTGAATTATTTGATGGGTAATGAACCAGTCACAAAAGCGAGAGAAGAGAAAGATTTGGGAGTGCTGGTCCAGGACAGTTTGTCACCTGAAAAACATATTAACAAGACAGTTAGAGAGACGTATAAACTCCTGACTAATATAAGAGTAGCTTTTCATTATATGGATGAGGAGATGATGAAAGAATTAATAGTGGCCATGATTCGCCCCAGGTTAGAATATGCAGCAATAGTGTGGTCCCCACACAAAAAGAAAGATATAAACAAGATTGAGAGAATTCAAAGAACAGCAACCAAAATGGTCCCCAGTCTGGCAGGTCTGTCATACAGAGAGAGGCTGGAAAAACTGGATTTGCCTTCCTTAGAAGAAAGGAGAAAGAGAGGTGACATGATTGCAGTGTTCAGGACCATGGTGGGAGTAGATAAAATTGACAAAGAAGACCTGTTTTTATGGGATAAGAGAGTAACAAGAGGACACGGAATGAAACTGAAGAAACCAAGCTGCTTGAAGGATATCAAGAAATATAGTTTTCCTTATAGATGTATAGACCTGTGGAATAGCCTGGACAAAGAGGTTGTCCAGTCTAACGACTTAAACGAGTTTAAAGCTAAATTTGACTTACTGAGAAACAGAGACGGGACCCCACAAGCATAGCTCATTTCCTGTATATAACAGTTAGGTAAATACAATTAGGTAAATACATAGTAATTAGTGACTGTCACCACATTTTACCACGGTTGCACTTCAAACCTGTTTTCCTCATAGGATTTATGTTCAACAACCAAAGTTTCTCCAATCATGGGGTTTTCCTGGAACAAAACTCCTGCAGTGGGGGAGGTATTACTGGAACACTCTAAAAGTATTCAGAGACATTGTTCTAGGATTTTTTATTTTTCCATTGCTATTTGGATCCTACCTCACCCCATCTTTAGGCAAGAAAAGAGGTCTAATTTTGATGGTGATGGCTGAGGTCATGTACTATAGTCAGGTCACCAATATTGAGTTTTTCTGTAATGTTAACAGCATGTAGCTCTGCAGATATCTGGTTAGGTCCTAAAAATTGCCACAACACGGGATGTGGGCCAAACATGGGCAAATACGGCATTATCTGTCATTGTGCAGACATATTTGCCACAGCATAGCCCACATGGCTTCTGAGAGACTCACTGGTGTAGAGTGATGGTGTACATGGTGCTGTCCAAAATTTTCCGGACTAATGCAATGTAAAACTGAAAACTCAACATGGCTCCTGTTGGCCGCCATCACCTTCGAAGTACAGTAAGCTCCCATAGTGCGCGAGTGGATGGGCTGTCCTGGTCATCGCTTACAATGAAATCTCGCACTGTGAGTACATAATCTTATGGGAAAAATTACATATGGGCAGTACCCCCTCATACCTTGACATTTTTTGACCCTTAGTGACATAATAAAGGGAAAATTTTTCAGACATGTACTACAGATATAGCTACAGTAAGAAAAATATGGTCAGTCACCTTACCAACAGTAGACAACAGGCCTGATGGACTTAAATAACAGGGGTTACAAGGCGTGGCAACACTTACAGTGCCGCACCCTCTGCTGCACCAACACTTCCGTCCTCAGACTCCTGAGCACCTTCCCCACGAGCCTCTAACTCAGCCACTTTGGCCACAATCCTCAAAGTCCAATGTTGACACAACGGACATTGCATCCTCTTCCTTCTCTGCAGGAACAGGATCAGACGATGTAGCTGGTCCCTCACTTTCGCTTTCTTGAGGCCACCATGTGTAACTTGTTATGAGTGTCTGCCTCCTCCTGTTAATTTCTTGCTTCTGCCTGTCTGTGTAGAAACGGAAGGCTTTGTCAACACTAACGAGAACCCTCCATCACACTAGAATGCTCGGGAATTTCTGCACATCTACATCACGACTGACGTCATGATGGACATGTTGTGTGGGGGTGGGGGTCGCGTACTCAGGGAAAACGGCGTTTTTGTGCCACTTCTTGCCTCTGCCTCGCATATTGTGGGCTAAACTTGCGCAATCAAGGATTTTTGGTTATTATTTTTTGGTCACTCGCGTATTATGCAATTCGCACACTCTGAGCTCGCTCACTAGTTGAGCTGTCTGTAGTTCCTTTGTGCATTGATACACTAGCCCCAGCACTTCCTCCATTGTAGGAATGCTCCCTGGATGTCTTTTTTTTATGAGTGTCAAGCACCACTGGCTATTCCTTCTGGATGTCATCAGTGGTATAAAAACACAGTGCAGTAAAACCTTGATATAAAAGACTTACTTCAATAGACCAGAATTCGCTTATATCAGAATCAAGGAGTAACCAAACTCCTATACAGTATATTGGAAAAGTCTGATAAAGCCAGAAGCAGTCCAGACTCTCTGACCACTTCAGCCATGTTCACCACAATATGGTAAATTAAAGACATTTCTACCAGTGTACAGTACAGTATTATTTTATATATTATACCATTTGATTACTGTAGTGAAGGTATAATACAGCACAGTACGGTACTGCAGTGGTAATGAAAACAGTTTAAAAACCATTGGTGCGATCTGGACTAATGTCATATATCGGTGAAAGTCTGGGTTAGCAGGGGGAAGTCCAGATGTTACTTTTATGGGAATTTTGCTTTGTTCGGAATGGCTTGGGCCCCAATTAGTCTGTTATAGTGAGGTCTTACTGTGGTATCAACACAATGCCCCTTCAACTTGATCTTCATTTCAGGAAACAGAAAAAAGTTACAGGAGGGCCAGTCCAGCAAGTAAAGAGGGTGGGGTATGATAGCTATGTTGTTCTTGGCCAAAAACTGCTGAGTTTTGAGCTCACTGCGAGTGGGGACGTTGTCGTGGTGAAGCAGCCAGTTTTTGTCTCTCCAAAGGTCAAGGCATCGCCTTCTCACCTCTCTATGTAGTCGCCACAAAACATCACAGTAGAAGTTGGAATTAATAGTTTGGCCAGCTGGGACAAATTCTTTGTGCACAATCCCCTTGATGTCAAAGAAAATTATCAGCATGCTGTTGACATTCCTTTTCATCTGTCTTGCCTTTTTGGATCTTGTTGAGGCTGTCTGACCAAGAGATTGCTTACCAAACACTTGTTGAATCATTGCCAGGGTCTCTGTGGCATTTTTCCTGAGATTCGCACAAAATTTGATGCAAATTCGTTGTTCCTTTTTTATTTCCAACTTGAAAATCGCCAGACGACATGTGCACAACAGCAAACAAACGAACGTTACTGATCCTGACATCTGCCTAGCTCCGCACCACGTGGCACATTGACTCACAATACATGTTAGTACTGCCACCTAGAGGCGCATTGTGCTACTACACCCCGTGTAGGTACCGTGATTCCAGTCTGGACAATTTTGGATAGCACCTCTTAGTGTGGCTGATGGTTTGAGGTGATGGTATGTGGTGATGGTGATGAGTGATGATGTAGAATGATGGTCTAGATGATGGCATGATCTGGGTGATGGTGTGGTCTACCTTCACACTTCAGGTGAGTTACAGTACAGTAAAATAAAACCTCAATATAATGGACTTCAATAGACCGGAATTCATTTTTATCGGAATCGAGGATCTAACAGACTAAATTCCTGTATATCGGAAAAAGTCCAATAAAGCCAGAAGCAGTCCAGACTGCCTGATCACTTCAGCTACCTTTACCGCAATAAGATAAATAAAAGATATGTTTATCAGTGTACAGTATCGTATTATTATATGTACCATTTGATTAACTAGTGAAGTTGTAACACAGTACAGTACCGAAATGGTAGTCAAAACAGTTTAAAAACCATTCGTGTTATCCAGACTAACATCTGATATATCGGAAAAAGTCCCGGTTAGCATGGGGAAGTCCGAATGTCGCTTTTATTGGAATTTTGCATTTTTCGGAATGGCTGGGGCTCCAATTAGTCCGTTATAGTGAGGTCTTACTGTATTTGTTTACTTGTGTATCATTTTTTGGTACATTTAAAGTGACTTTGAGGTGGTTAGGGCAGGCTTGGATGGTCATTAGGGGTGACACTGAGAAGGGTGTTGACCATAAGTCATTTTTCTTTATCCTGCAAAGCACAGATTTTCATAATGCTGTTTGTTATGTCGACTGAAGAGCCCTGTTATAGGTGAGCTGACTATATGTTGGATGTGTTGAACTGGCATTTAATCCACTCTCCCAGAGAAGTCTTTACTTTGTCTGCACACTTTAGTATTGACCTGTGAGAATTTGAAACTTTTCAAAGTTTGCATTAGCCAGAATTTAATGTTAACTGCAGTACTACTTTTGAGTGGGTTAATTTCAAGAGAAGCAATATTACAGGCACTCTAGTCTTTGGTAAAGTACCTACAGTCTGGAATGTAAGATATTGGTAATAATAATTTTATTAGTACAGTGTATCATGGTATCATTGCATTGTGTGTGTATTTAGCATATTATTTTTCATAATAAACTTTGTGAAAAGATAAAGTGAAGATTGCCTTACCTTGCATTGAGTTTAATTGTTACTGAATTGCAAGTAAACATATTCGTGGGTTAGTAAAAACAGTGTTAGATAATGTTGTGTCAGTTAAAGAATTTAAGAACAAGAATGCTTAGAGCAAGATTTTATCAGAGTAGTATGGATAAACTTAAATATAGTCCAGCTGCGCTTTTGTGTCAACTGTGTATAATAGGGTTGTACTATCATGAATAAAAATTTGCTGACAGTGTTTTGTCAGCATACTTATTAGTTTATACATCAACCTGCCTCAACTGTTGATGGGAGACTATCCTTGCTTGTCTTCAACTGGACCATACCTGTCTCATTCATGGTCATTTGTTGAGCCATGACTCTCATCCCCTGTCTTCAAACTCTAACTGCCCCGTGACCGTCTGTCACCTCATTCTTGGCTGTTCATTTACACTGCAGCACCATCTCTCACCTTTCCCCTTCCTTTCCCCACTATGTCAGCCCCCACAGTGTACTAATTTCCTAGGTGACTCCAATATTATTGCTTTACTTACTGTCCATCTATCTATCTATTGCCAGACGCCTTAATCCCTCATATGGGGTGGCCACAAACAAATCACCTCCACGTCACCCTCTCCCCCGCCACGTGTTTCCTTCTGCCTTAGTGCAATATAGCCATTTTATGGCTTAGTTCTACTTCTTCATTATTCCCTCCTTCCCCTCTCAAGTTTATAAGGTTTTTTCCTCACTCATCTTAAATGTAAACGAGCAGCATCCTTCCTCCTCCTACATTTTGCTTGCAACTGCATACAGCTATCTATTCCATATACAGTAACTAGAATTTCTTCATGTAACACCTGACAATGCCACAGCTGGCAGGGAAGTGTTAGAAGAATTTTATTGTAATAGTATATGTGTATGATTTTTACATGTTTTATGAACATACACATATACATACACACACACAAACATGAACTAAACCAAGAATGTTTTATTTAAGTACAGTACTGTATATAGGAGGCCAATGAGACAGCATCTGAGGAAGCTAACTTTTATGAGATTTATACAGGAATCTTGCTTAGTTGACTGTATAATATGTACTTGTATCATAAATTCAATTTTCATCTTCGTCAGCTACTTTCTCTCTTGTCGACCTGCCAATAGTAGATGGTCCGCACAACACCATTGTATTTTTTTTATTCTCATATACATCTCAATCATAACTCCACTGGGATATTGCTGGCTGTAATGATGATTCTGTTAACAGTATTGATTGCATCATCAGTGGCCGAAAGAGAATCAACACTAAATAATATTGATCCATCCATCCATCATCCAATCCTACATTGCCCCATAAGGAGCATAGGAGCCCGGGACTAGACAAGTTGGTCTTGACATTTAAGATGAGAGTGACCAGCCTCACTCATCCCTGGGTGGCATTATGTGAGCAATAAACCCCAACCATCCTTTGGATATAAACCTTTACCAGCTCAGTCCGATTGGAGTACCATAATTACCCACTAAACTGCCAGGCGCCAAAATCTGGTTATATGGTTACCACCCAGCATAGTAAATGATTTCCTAGTGTACAGGAAACCATTTGGCATGTCACTCAGTGTAGAGTCACCCACAGGCAGAAGGAAGAGGAAAGAATGAAGGAAAGAAAGACAGAAGAGGATGGAAGGAAAGAAGGATGGAGGAGAGGAAAAGGCAGACACCCGAGAGCAGCACTACATCAAGTGAGTGGTTGGCGAGTGCCCTCACCTACCACTTAATAATTCTTGTGTTATATCCTTTGTACATTATTGCAAGTCATGTTGAGATGTAATGGTATAAGATGTATGGTGGTACTAGGTGGTTTTGCATAAGAGTTCCTTAGCTGTTGTGTGTTTAGTTATGAGGGGTCTTCTGCATGTACAGAAGGTCTCCATCATTATGATTTTGCATTACTACTCTTAACTATGAAAATTCTTGGTTGTCAGAGTGTCATTCACATGTTTGTTTTTATAGACCTTGTTCTTGTTGATTCTGTTGCTCAAACCTGGTCATGCCTAGTTCACCAGACCTGTCGGCTGCATGAAAGCAACTGCCCCTTTGGGTTCATCCCATAGGTTCTGTACACCATTGAGGTTTCGTCTGCATTTTAGTGTGGCTCTTGCAGCGCTCTATAATTTGGGCTGTGTTGTGTGGACCTGTTCTACATTCAGGTCACATGCCATCTGTTTCCACCCAACCCAATCTAAGCTACCCAGTTTTTTTTAACGTGGTGAAGATGCACTTGGCAGGTTGGTGATGATTGGCTGAATGCAATATTACTTCATAACCTATTTACTCATTAGCATTATTAATTGACGACACATATCTGCAAGGGAAGTTTGGGTTAGTAAATGTTATTTGGACATGTTGCATTCAGCTAATCATCACTAACCTGTCAAGTGCATCTTTGCCTAGAGTAACTGAGGAGACATGAGTGATGTCTTGATGTAAGCCTAGCCAAGTGAACTCAGCTCGATATGAAGATACCTTTGATGGGTGGATGTTGCCGGGGGGGATGGCTTGTAGTACAGTGTACTGATCAAGATGTCATAACTCTATTCCCTTGCATGTGAAATGAGTACAGTACTTATTTGTTCCTTCAGTGCTAGTATTGAGGTTTGTAGAGAAAGGGATACTACTGATGAAGGTATGGTAATGTTTTTGTTTTGACTGTTGTATGTGTCATGTTGTGGGGTTTTGTCATGATAGGTCTTGTACGTGCTTGTAATTGCCACCCATGTTCATGGGCCGGTGGCTTTCCGTGCTTCGTGTGTCTGGCAGCTTCTCTTCCGTAAATGAACTTTGGAATTAGGCATCTGTTGCGCCTATTTTTCTTTTCTGTCGCTACTTCAGTGGTCACTGCTCGTCTGAACTGTCTGCTTGCATCCCTCCTCTACTACGGCAGGTGCGTAGCATCTGACTAGCAACAAACTCTCATACCTTTTCTGTCCAGCTCGCTGATGTAAGAGTTAATCGTTACTTCCAGTCCTTCATGTATGGAACAGGTCAACTCTGGATCTGTCTCCCTCTGTCTGTATTTCCTACTGCCTATGATATCCGGTCTTTCAAACGCTGTGTGTCCAGGCATCTTGAAATGAACAGCTCTTGAATTTGGCTTTTTTTCTTTTTTCTTTTTTTTTTTTTTTCTAAGAACAATTTACAGGTTCCTGGCCTTTGGTTCCTTCTTACTTGCATAAAAAAAAAAAAAAGAATAGACACAGTAGACAGACTGTAATGATAAGAATGTGAGTGATTGGCCTAATTATGATTTAGGTACCCCATTGTAAATATTTACATAATAACTGCCCTTTATTATGATTTAGGTATCCAACTGTAAATATTTACATAATAACACTGCCCAGTTCATTTTTCCTTCAGTTCATTTTTCCTTTTAAAGGAAGCACCTGTAAGTACCCATGTAGTCTGAGCCTTCCCCATGGGTGAAGAATAATTATGAGTTGTGTTTGATTTTTGCAGGAAGGGCAAGGAAAGGAGTTTGTAGATAATTATTCTCATGTCATCTTATTTACATGTTGAGAATTATTATGAGCTATGTTTTGTTTTTGCAGAGGAGACAAGGAATTAAGATTGTAGAAAACTCCTATGCAGTGTGTGTGTGTGTCCCTAGGCGTGGGGGCTGGGAGGCATATACCCCCCCCCCCCAAAAAAAAAAAAGGTCAACAACAATCTCAAAATTCGGGCAAAGATTCTGAGACAATTTGCTATAAAATTTCGTTACTTACTCATGGTATTATTTATTTTCATTTGTTTCCATTTAGCTTATAAAAGCAAAATAGTCCCGAGCTATAGGTTGTCAATCAATATTAAAAAATAATTTTAAATTTCAAAGATGTGAATGTCCATTCAACACCACCGTGTTTAATGTAACTGTGTACTGGATCAAAGTTTCCCCTGCACTGTTGCATGTGGAAGGTATTGGGCGCCACCAGCTTGTCTGGAAAACCCTTCAATAAGATGCCACGCCATGCCCAGTTTCATACGCACAAAGTTCCCCACGCAGAAGTTTGCGCACAAGAGTTTGCAACAACTTGAGTGGTGGCCTCCAAATATGCATTCAAAAACATTCATGATAATTGCTAAAGTTGCATAAGCATGAGTGTGCTCATTAGCATAGCATTATGGCTAGCATAAAGTAGTAGCGTGTACACAGCACAAAATCAGCACATTTCGTCGATTCCTACCCTAGCACAAGAGAAGATACTAAACTATTTTTCTGATACACATACCAGCCATTATGAAAGCCTGAATAGACACAATGAGTCGATTACAAGTGGCTGTCACGGGAGCCAACGAAGCACCGTAAACGGTCTTGCCATGTACGGAGGAAGGTGAAGAACTTCAGACTCGAAAGCGGACGCCTGTGGTAAGTTACAGTAGAGAAGTCTCATTATTCATTTTCGGGATTTGATGTCCATTTTTACGTTGTATATATGGTGTATGTTGATGGTGAATACCTAGGAATTATGAAGGCAAGGTTTCTGCTAACTGACTATTGCTATTTTGAGATGAAAACAGGTTGGACACAACGGGGAAATGTTCGTCTGGTAAACATGCCTTGAGCTGTGTGGAGGCTTTTGCATTTTGAGGATTTGATGTTAATATTACACTTTATGTACGGGGTATACTGAGGATTCACAAAATATCCATAATGGCGAGTCACTAGGGCTATTTAACAATGAAGAGGTGGGCTTGCATCACTTGCATGCACACTTTTTCACACACATTCACTGTGTTGATACTATTGACCCGTTTTGTCATTAACTGGGATGTAGGGTATATAATGCATGAGTGTAATTAAAGCATTTTGAACATTATCAGATCTTAGCATGACGACAGTAGGTCCAGTCATGGAATAATATTGCATACATACAAATATAAGCTGACCGGTATTATGGAGACGATGATACTACTTGCAGTTTGAGAGGATAGAAATGAGTTTAACACAAAAGATCCTAGTTCAGTATTATCCTCACTAATTTAAAGAACATGACATGGCTGTAAGTTTCATAATTATTTATTAGAGATGATAAACGATGATCGAGCCATCAGAACACAAGTGAGAGTCCAGAGATGGAGCATGAAGTTGTAACCTGACATGCATGTAAGCCAGATGGAGTGATGGAATCCAGAAAGTGTGCTGGAAGAGAACAGAACATACTGACAACTGAGATGGGCGCGTGGAAGAGATGAGAGAAACCGTAATCGTCTTGCATCTTCATTGGGCTGGTCCTGCCGTTGCTTGGCTTTTATATATATAGGCTGATGTACTCCCCTCCGCCGTAAAAAAAAAAGTAACCAGTCCCCTGTGCCCGTGTGTGTGTGTGTGTTAGCTCAAAAATTGAGTTACGAGAGGGAATAGAGTGTAAGCTTGGTAAATCTGGCCCTTGATTGCTGGCCATGGGAGCACACGATTCCCACGTGACTTAGTGGTTTTGCTTTGTGTGGAATTTCGATAATCATCTGTTATCGCTGGTACATACTTCGGTGGTGGCGACCATCATCCACTCACTTGATGTAGTGCTGCCTACTTCCATAGCTTTTATCATTCTTTTTCTGTGCCTGCCCTCCTCTCTTCCTATTTCTCCTATCTTTCCTGTCACTTCTTATTCCTTTTCTTTCCATTACAGGTGGCTTTACATTGAGTGACAAGCCAAATGGTTTCTTGTAAGCCAAGAAACCATTTACAACACTGGGTGGTAACCATATAACCAAACCATACGTGCTCCCTACGTGTCAACAAGTGGGTTGGTGGAGGGTTGGTGCCCCTCCCTGTAAAACAACTAACTCAGTGTCAAATGGCCACCCTTTACGGGATTATGGTGTCTGGCAATAGATAGATAGATAGATAGACATACTTCATAGAACTTTTTCTTTAGCGCTTTATTTTGCATTTTATGCTAATTGATATTCTCTTGTATGTTATATCCTTTTAAACTTGTCACGGATGGTCATCTCCAGTATAATACAAGTATTCAGGTTAACGCCAGACGAACTTATTCAATTTAGAGCGCCACTGGAGCCGGCGTTAATACTGATACCATTATCCCTCTCTTGGTCGAGATACCTATTCCAGCTAACACCAACGATTATATTCAGCTGAGTTAGTATAAGGCTCAGAGTTTTTTATGTTCTGTGTGTTGCTTAGCCGTTATGTATTTAAATACCAACACAGTGTTCGTCAGTCACTACTGTAGATGATACTGAGGTTGAACAGGCAGAATATATCGGTGAAAAAAAAATATATATAAATTTTCCTTAGTCAACGAGAACACGACCTAAGTGTTTATGACTACGACTGTTTGGACACAATGGAGTATTTCAAGGATGGGGGATTTATGCTTCTACTACCTTCAACCCCCCCCCCTCTTCCCCATCTCTTTAAACACTTCATTACGAAGGCGTATTTACGTATTGTCTTTATATTCATTCATTCATTCATTGCCAGACGCCATGTATCCCAAATGGGGTGGCCAAGGGCTTAGAGTTAACTGTTTTACAGGGAGGGGCACTAATCCTCCACCAACCCCACTTGACACAGGGATGCCAACAGCATCTGGTGTTCCCAGGCGGTCACCCATCCAGGTACTAACCAGACCCAACGTCTTTATATCAATGGACGATTTTAGTGAGTTTTTAGGTTCTCTGCAGGTGGAGGGGTTAGTGAGGACTTTATGTCAACTCTAGGTCGAAGAGCCGTAAGCTGAATAAAATCACCAGTAGATAGTACGAATCAAATGGAAATACCGTCGCCGCCTCCTCGGGTTGAAGAGGTTAAGTGTGCGCACGCTTCTCAGCACACATCACATTAAAATTTTCGTAGATAAGGAGTGCACTTTAGTAATTTTCATTTGCTACCACTATACCCGGTAATGTAATTCAGAAAAGAAAAACTCAACTGGTATAAGAGTAACTTGAGCATCCAAGATGTTTGCTGCAGGACCCTCAGGGAAAGAGTTAACCTAAACTTATTTTACCCCCAAAGCCTAACACATACGAGTAAAATAAAAGTTGATAAAACTCCGTGGGAATATTTATACTTGCATACCACGGGGTTCTTGGCCTCAAAAAGACCTATAAAGTCCTCCAAAACGACACTAAACGATGGTTCCTCTGGGTATCATGTAAAGGGGTCCTAGGAAAATACCTATAGTCTGTCATGCATGCTGAAGGGGAGGGGAGGGGTGCAAAGGGCTAATTACAAATTGGTATCTCAGTAAGTCACTCAGGAAGGCCGGCCAATGGAAGGGTCTGGCAGTAGCCTAAGTGCTAATGAATTATGCCTTTTAGATTAGCTGCACAACTGGAGCTAGTAGCCTACTATTTACAGAGCGCCTCTCGTAATCATAATGATGGATGTTCGAATATCCGCAGATTAAAAACCTTAACTTGTAGGTACAAAGTAATCGTGATGAGACATGGCGTGCACCTCGCTCATGGAAAGGCCTAGCTAGTATTGAAATTATTTGATCATGGGCTAACCATCATGGAATTTGCTGCAGATTTTAGTAGTCACGCTCTGAAAGTGTAAATACGAATACTTGGTGGTCGTTACGGATTTGGTTGAGTATATTAGCAGGATCATTGACCCTGTGGCACTTATATGGTAAAAAAAAAAAAAATGGTAGCAGCATGTGCAGTATAAACACCCAGCTGTGACCCAACAAGGATGCAAATCACAGTGACAGCCAGCAAGTCACTCAGTGGGCAGGATCTTGGCAGCCTCGAGACTTGTGGCAGTCACAAAGGCAAGCATGCAAAGGTGGATGGCGGTGGAATGTGTGGGTGAAACAACAAGCAGTCTCACATCTACGGCACCCTCTCTCTTTGTGGTGAGCTGGAAGGGGGAAGTAAGTTGTAAATTAAAGACAGGGCATCAGGTTCTTGACTGTCTCTAGGGAGTGAATGTGGATCAAAGCATGAAATTGCTGGATGCCATTATGCAATGGAATCAGATATATTCCAGTTTGCTGTTGATACCATCTCTGATGTACAAACCAGTCACCCCAGAGTCATTGATGATGTTGAATTTATCACATATACAAAGTCACTTGCTTGTATGGAGAACTAACACCCACCACAGACACGAAAGCTATACCAAAGACAAGTCAGGTGCTGCGTACGTATCAGACTGCGAGGCCAGTGGGACACATATATACAAAACTCCTCTGTTGAGAAATTGCTGTGTTCTAAAGAAATTTCATATACTACTAAAATTTCAAGCATGTTGCGTCTCTGTAGACAAGAGATTATTGAGAGGCTGTGTGACAAATTTCGCTATCTACGTGGATGAAATTGAAGATAAAGCCATTCCTGACTTGGATTCAAGACTGCCAGTATTTCCAAGGGGAACGCAGGATGGTCTTCACCAAAGCAAAGAAATAAAAACAAGAAGGAGCACTTGGAGAGTGCAGTATCCGCATTGTCCTGTGACCTTGGCCATCGACCGATTGGTCACAAAATCAGATTACTTTATTCTTGCCAGATCATTAAACCTTCCACCAGCTTCGTTTCAAATCAGATTAAAACTGACTTTGTGACCTTGACTTTTGACCTCTTGTTCTCAGATCCGAATAACTTCATTTTTGGTTTGCTGTCAGTCCTTTCACCTTTTTTTTTTTTTTTTTTTTTTTTTTTTTTTATTACGTGTCCGACACTGGGCAAAGGCTTCAGGGCCTTTTTCTTGGGGTCAGTGAGCTGTCCCAAGGCCCAGTAGTCCTCCTACTCCTCCACATGTTATCACTTCGGCGCTAACACCCGCCATCTATTGGTATTAGCGGGGGTATTTTTATACGACGGCGGGTCATCTGGTAGATCAGGAAAGTCTACTTTTAGGAAATTCAAATCCTTAAACTGTTCCCTCCCCTAGCCGGGATTCGATCCTGGGTCCATTAGGACTGCAGGTCGCCTCTCTACCGATTCGGCCATCTAATTTGGTCCAGATCGAATAAAAATTGTTTGAGTTATAGAGTCAATAATTTTAACTAGTCTTGTGACTTTGACCTTTACGGATTTTTTTTTTTTTTTCAAGATCGAGTCTTTTCCACAAGTATTAGTCTACATCGGATATAACTGTATGGGCCCTAAGCTGACTTCTGCCATGAGACCTCGATCTTTGACCTATTGTTTTCAAAGACAACAGGTCAACCCCGTGACTCATCCTCAACTCTCGTACCAAATTTAGTCCTCAATTATGATTTTGCACACCGGGTCGAACTTTGACCCTCCCCTGTGACCTTGCAACTGACTTATCTTCTCAGATTCGAATTTGTTCTGTCTTGCCTCACTCATTGCATTTCCACCAGGTTTGATCTAAGTCATATAGAATTGTTTAGGTTGACCTCGGTAGGTTAAACATTGACTTGGCCCCTTGTCCGTGACCTTTGACTTTGTTTTCAGAATCATTAGGTCAGTCTTGTAGCTGAAATTCAACCCTTCTGATAAGTTTTGTTGAAGCTGAATTACAATTGTTTGAAATATTTTGTTCACACACACACACACAAACACACACACACACACACACACACACACACACACACACACACACACACACACACACAAGCTGGGTAAAAATTTCCTGCTCTCGCTTTGTGAGCGCTGATGCAAATACATCTCCAGCATTTGCAGTTCCTTGTAGAACTGGATAACCACGAATTCGTGTTGCTCCGGGTCACTTATAAGTATGTTTTTACCTGTGACTACGTAAGACCCCTGAACAGGCCTTAAAAAAAAAAAAAAGATGGAAAAGGGTAGCTATATCCTTGTATTTCCCCCCCAAATAGGTGTGTCAAGTTTGAAGAGAAATGGTGTAGAATAAACGAGTGACACCCATGTTGACAAGCGTTTGGAAGGACTAAAGAAGAAAGTGAGCAAATACAGTATGGTCTCCAGCACATGATAGAGGCCATAAGTATAGATGCTGGAGGAGGCAATGAGTTCTGAACATTTATCCTTGGAGAATTAAGCCTTAGACAACGAGAGGTCACTCCTATCTATCTATCTATCTGTGTGTCTATCGATGTCTGGCTGTTGCCAGACGCCTTAATCCCGTAAGGGGTGGCAACAGACAAATCGCCGCCCTGTCGCCCTGTCCTCCGCCATTTCACTGCCCTGCTTCCAGCTCACACCCCCTCCCTCCCCCCCCCACCTCACTCACATACGCTGTCCTCGTTATTCTCTCGCTGTCCATCCTCTCCACATGGCCGAACCACCTCTTTGTAGTCCCTCTAACGCTTTCTGTCACATCCACAGCCACACCACAATGCTCCTTCATCTCCTCACTTGTCAGTCTGTCTCTCCGTGTAACTCCACATATTACTCTCAAATAACTAATTTCCACTGCTCTCACTCTTGACTTGTCTCCTTGCAACATCGCCCAAGCTTCATTTCCATACCTTAGAGTTGCTATCCTCCATGCTCACTTCCCTGTTTCTTATCACTGCTGTCAAAGAAGCAACAACCTTTCTTCCATGTTGTACCTTTTCAAGCACTGCACCCTCCAAACTTCCATCCTTACTCACCACACTGCCCAAGTACATAAGTGCACTACAGTCTCCATTTTCTCATCATCCAACTTCGCAGTGCATGCAGTGACATCATTTTTCTCTCTAAGACCATAACTTAACTCTTCCCTACATTCACCTTTAGATTCCGTTTTTAACACACTCTTCCAAACTCATTCACCAAGCCATGCAACTCCCCTTCATCTTCACCTAACAGTGCAGTATCATCTGCAAACAACAGTACAAGGAGTTTCCAAACGTTGACCTTTCTCATTAAAGCTGCTCCAGCATCCACTGCCCTACCTTGTATCTCGTTTATAATCCCATCCATGTACAGATTGACCAGCCAGTGGAGACATGACACATCCCTGTTTCAGTCCAACATTTAAGTAGAAAAATTCACTCAATTAACTATCCACACGCACTGCAGCCTTAGCCCCCTCATACATACTCTTCACGGCATTCAACAGCTTCTCATTTACTCCATATATTCTTAATATTTTCCACATGTCTATCCACCCAGCCATATGTTTTCTCCAGATCCATGAAGGCCGCGTACGGCTTCTTTCCCTTCTCTAGAAACTTTTCCATTAAAGACTTAAGAATGAATATATGATCTATGCAATCTCTTCCCATGCTAAAACCTCCCTGTTCTTCACCATCTAATTCCCTTGTTATATATCCTTGACTCTGTTAATAAGTATCCTACCATACACTATTCCAATTACACTAAGAAGACAAATGCCCCTATGATTACCACACACTTCTTTTTCCCCCTTTTCTTTGTAGAGGGGAGTAATTGTACCTGACTTCCAATCCTCGGGGACTCTACCTTCCTCCCAGACCAATCTGCTTATCTTTCATTTTCATTCCACTACTATCTCTCCCCCATGCTTCAACATTTCACCACACACTTCATCAATTCCTGGGGCTTCCTCCATTCTGACTTTCTTCATTGCTCCCACTACTCCATCCTACTGATTTCTTCCTCTCTTCTCGTCCCCCTTCTTCTCCCAGCCACTTATCCTTGCATCACTTTCATTCTCTATGTTTAACAGTTTTTGAAAGTGTTATCTCCATCTGCTCACTTTTTCTCTCTTCTCCACTAGCAGGCAACCATTTTTATCTTTCATTTCCCGACTAACGTCTTTATCACCCTGTCTTACTTAATTTACCTCATTCCAGAACATTTTCTTACATTCTCTCCACTTTACACTCAAATTTCTTCCAAATTCCTCATCCACTGTCTTCTTACTCTCTCTGGCTGGCCTTTTCACCTCTCTCTTCCTCTCTTCATATAACTCTTTTCTGTCTCTCAACTTCCTCCACGCCCCTGCTTCCCATCTACTCACTGTATGCTTTCTTCTTTTGTGCCACACCTTGCCTCACCTCTTCATTCCACCATGCTGTTCCTTGCACCTCCTTTCGTCTTCTCTTCACCCCACACACTACCATACCTCAGTTGCTGCACAGATTTCTTCTGTGAATATCACACACATCCCTTCCACCTCCCCCATCTTCTCCAAATCATGTTTACCCAATTCCTCCTCTACTTCTCTCTTATATTCTGCCTTTTTTTTTTTTCCCATCCTCCTACAGCCCTTCTACCCTCCTTGCATGGACTTCTTCCTTTCCTTCCCTCCTTCTGTTCCTCCATTGCATTTGAACCTTAACTTTTGCCACCACCGTATAGTGGTCAGAAAGTCCACTCCCCCAACCTTTGTATGCTCTTACATCCATTACACACCTTCTCATTCTGTCATCCACTTACACATAATCAATCATTACCTTCCGTTCATTCAGTTCACCACCCATCCTTCTCATCACTTACCACATATACCTGTGGGTCATTTTGTCTGAAGAGGGTGTTGGCTATCACCAAACCCCTCCCCGCACAAATGTCTACTAGAGCAGTGCCATTCTCATCCAATTCTGCAGGCACACCCCACTCACCAACTACTCCATCCACCTTCACATTCCCTACTTTTCCATTCGTATCTCCAATAAAAAACACCCTTTTATTCCTTTCAAACTTTTTCACGCACGCATCCATATTTGTCCAGAACTCTTCTTTCGCTCTGCTTGCACGATCATGCGTTGGCGCATACACACACAGTCACTTACACATTTGTAGTCCAACTTTCAATCTTACCCACGGAAACCTTGAGCCAACTGATCCATACTCTTATATTCTCCTTCCATCTCTTGCACACGACAATACGTACTTCTTCTTTTGCCCTCTCATTCTCACCTACTTTCGTGCATATACCCCATCCATACTTTCACTCTCTCACACTCTCAATTCTCCATTTAGTCTCAGTTATTCCATATATGTCCACTTTTGCACCTTCAAGCACCTGGACCATTTCTCTCTCTTTCACCTCATCATTCGCACCCCTTACATTCCATGTCGCAATCTGTACTATGTCTTTGTTCGGTCCTTAGTCGTCACCTGTTGGTCAGTTCTGGTCCGAGGCTTCTTGTTTGTAATAAAAAAAAAAAAAAATTGTCTGCCGCTAGGTTGATTATAATAGTTGAGATTACTTTTCTTGTTCAACGGTTTTAAATGTTGCAGAATATGACGAACTATATAAAACGTGCGGAGGACTTGCTTTAAAATATTTTTCTCACCATACTGCCACCACATCACCAGAACCGCATTACAGTCTTCTAACCATTAACATAACCTCTACATACCCCCTCACCACACCACCACCATAGCCACATACACCCTCCATTGCCTTTGGTTCCTTCTGCCTTGCATTAAAAAAAAAAAATTACGTATCCACCGCAGCTACATAACAACCTCTTCACCATAACCACCACAACTACCATCACAACAGCATGAACCCTCACTACAGCACCACTACATCTGTTAGAACTTCATCGCCACACCACAGCCACGTATCACCGTATCGCACAACGCTCATACCATTACCGCAACCACATCCCTTCACAGCTACACCGACACCCACCTTGATACCCCGTCAGGACAACCACACACACCCTTCACCACCACAACAGCCAGCACCACCTCCACAACTACATGCCCTCCTCTCCACACCACCAAAACCACATACCCCCGCTCACCACACCATCACCACAACCACACATTCCTCACCACACAGTCACATATCCCGCCACCACATTACATCCACAAGGCCCATAGCCATATACACTTTTACCAAACAGTAGGCACAGTACGATCACATACCCCCACTACACCACACCAACTTAAACACCATCACACCATAGCCACACACACTACAGTCCTCTCACCACATACTCTTCACACCACACAGTATTAGGCTGTCCTACAACCATACACCTCACCAGTTCCACAATCACATACACATTCACTTCACCACAACCACTTAGCAGTACCCGCAGTCCACACCACATCCACATCCACATCCACATCCTTCCTCCATCACCACACCACACTACAATCTCTTTAAATCACAGCATCATAAGCCTTCTCACCACAGCTCCGTCGTCACACATTCATACATACAGGGTACCATTCATCACACTATAACCACCACCACCACAACTGCAAATCGCGCACACACACACACACACACACACACACACACACACACACACACACACACACACACACACACACACACACACACACACACACACACACACACCTCTTCACCACGCCATCACCACTTTCCACTCACCCCACTACTACCTCACCATATTTCCACAGCCACATAACGTTAAAGCCCCCTTACCACACCATCATAAGCAACACCACACCTCTGTCATCTCGTACGGCACCATCAGTATCACAGCCACACTCTGGTACCATAACCACACACCACCACCACCACAACTGCATATCAAAACCACATACCACCACCGCAGTTCCACACCCCTCATCACACCACAGCCTCACACCACCACCACACCCCTCACCACACCACAGCCTCACACCACCACCGCCACAATTACACACCCTTCGCCACCACTACCACAATCACATATTTTCCAGCACTACCACCTCAGCCTGACTCCACATCGTCGTCACATCCACGTACCCCTTCACTACAGTAAAGAATATCCTTCATGGGCAGCACAATCACATACTGCCACACAACCACAGCTGTACCACACAACCACATACCCTCACTACATGCTACCACTGCAACCCCAGCCACCCATATTATCACAACCATACCTGCTTCACCACACTTGACCCTGCGTCCCTCATCACCACAATCTACACATCCATCACAGACCACATCTACGTATCCTTACACCACACAACCACACATGTCCCCTCATCACATACAATCACCACTAGCACCATCACAGCCGCAACCACACTTCTTAACCACACCACAGTCACACAACCGTCTCACCACAACTCCCACCACACCATCACAACCACAGCTCTTCACAACTGTACCACACGACCAGTACCCTTTTTACTACATTACCGACACAGTTAAACATATCCACCACCACGCCACCACAGCCCCCCCCCCCCACGCCACCACAACCACACACACCATCCACAACACCACCGCAACCACACACATCCTCCACGTCACCGTCACAGTCACACACACACCTCTTCACCAGACTGCCACAATCACACACCCACCCCACTTCACCACACCAGCTACACATCTCACACCACATCACCACTGCACCACCACAACCACATCTCCTCATAACTACACCACCATAGAACCACATACCACCACCACCACCAAAACCACACAACCCTTCACCAAAAACACCTTATCCTGCATCCCACACCATCACGACACCCACTCTACAACACCCTCCACACAGTCACATACTATTCATGCTACCACAATAGCAGCACACCCAAAACAGTACCTTATCCTACAACCCCCACACACCACAGCCGTAACGTTACATCTCTTTCACCACATCCCTTCATGACTACAGCATCACACACACACACACACACACACACACACACACACACACACACACACACACACACACACACACACACACACACACACACACACACACACACACACACACACACACACACACACACACACACCACAACCACACCCCCTACTCTCCACCACACCACCATCACCCCTTTGGCTGTGTGTTGGCAAGGGCGGCAGGGTAGAGGTCCGGTGGCACCCGCTGTCCTCCGCTAATATTATCCCTGGCAGGTATTTTTAAGGCCCTCACCAGGAAAGCCGCACACAATTCCAAGAAGCGGCCGCCGGCGTCAGGGGTCGGGGCGTGGGAGTGTGGCTGGTTATAGGTTGTGGTAGGATGGTTGGAGGGGAGAGATGGGTAATTTTGCACTGGGGAGAAATTAGAGAGTGATTTTTGTACTGGGAAGGAAGAGGTAGTGGGTTTGTCCTAGGAAGAAGAAAGAAATGATTTTGTAGCGGTAGGATAGAAGGGGTGATGAAATTTTGTAATGTACAGAAATTAGGGAGTGGTCTTATACTGGGATGAAAGTGCGAGTAATATCGTGGCATGATAAGCTGGGACGAGAGGGGTGGTGGGATACTGTACTGGATACAAATACGGAGTGATCATTTGGCCGGGGGAATGAGGTAATGATTTTGCAGTGAGAGTAAATTTGTAATGGGAAGAAAGAGGGTGAGGTACATGGTAGACTGAGAGGAGATGGGAGATGGGATTTTATAGCGGAAAGAAAAATGGAGTGAGTTCATTCTGCGCCTTTACTGAGGGAGAAAAAAGTATAACTCGTATCTGGGGCTGGTGCTTGGCCGTGCATAGTTACAGAGTATGGTAGCCTGGGGAGAGATGAGAGGTGGGATCTTACGTTGAAAAATTAAGGTGAATTTTAGCGGGTTTACTGAGAAAAATACCGGTAATAGATAACATGTTTGGGGTAAAGCCGCACATTTGACTGATTATAGGTTATGGTGGGTTGGAAGGAGAACAAAGATTGATATATACTTGAATTAGAGAGAAAAATTTAATAGGGCCTTGGATAAGTAAATATTAATAAATAATATGTCCTAGGTTGAATCGTGGGAGTGATCGGTTATAAGAAGTGGTGGTCTGTGATGAAAAGAGCGATGGGATTTTGTGGTGGAAATAATGGGAAAGTAGTTTCAGGTGAGTCCGTATTACGAGAGAAGAGGTATGAATTGCAGGGATCAGTGGGTGTGAGTGAAACAGGCTGGGGGTTTGGTAGCCTAGGTTGAGAGGAGAGATAGGATGTCTTAGTGGGAGGAAATCGAGGTCTTAGTTGGGACTTTGCTGAGGAAAGAAAACACACACACACACACACACACACACACACACACACACACACACACACACACACACACACACACACACACACACACACACACACACACACACACACACACACACACACACACACACACACACACACACACACACACACACACACACACACACACACACAGAAGATTAACCACTGTGTTCCGGTGTGTTGGTGTGGCAGGCTGGGATTAGAGAAAGCTGGGGTTTTGTAACCGGAAGAAAGAAGGGTTTTACTTGAAGCTTATCTGAGAAAACACTGAAACAGAGGATGATTATTGCCATCCAACAACAGGGCTGACAAGACTTGGAGAGTGGCGTGGTGAATGATGAGTGAATGGGATACAAAATGAGGAGAGTTTCAAAATGAGAGAGAAACATGGAAACTGGCTAGAAGAAGTATGAGTGAATGGGATGCAAGACAGAGAGAATTTCAGAACGAAGGAGAGATCTAGAGAGTGGCCAGAAGAATGGTGAGTGGCTAGGATGCAAGATAAGAATTTCAGAATGAGAGGGGCTTGAAGTTTTTTACAGCACCCTTTCCTTACAAAATTTATATATGCTGTGCCTTTGTTAAACAGTCAAACATATTACATAAGAAAATGTTATCATCTTTATTTCATTTTAGGAGAGTTGAACTAAACGTTTTAGATTTAGGTTTCCCTGATCCTTCATTACCAAAGATCTCCCCTAAAATAAACAAAATCATCCGGAGTTAGCAAGAATAAGACACCAGGAGTAGTGGCCTGATTCAAGGGCATAAAAAACTATACGTACCAGATAAGAGAATATTTAGGCATAACAGGCGTGAGAGATTGCTGAGGAAGAGTTGATTAAAATCCTCCGAAGACTAACGTAATAGTCCAATATCCTAATGAAGCAATGGGAGGTTAATCAGCCAAGACATTAAACTGGTAAGGTAAAAGTTCAACAAATTATGGGCAGGAAGTTGACGCAGAGAGATTTGTAACCCTTTCAGTCTTATGTATTATTGCACTTCCTTCTTTGTACAGTACTTAAAATACATGCGATTTTATTCAATTTAGGAAAGATCTCCAGTAATGAAGTAGATATCGTAGGCTATATCTAACCCCTCCAGTTCGAAAAAAATATCTGCAGAGCTAAATAAAATCGTCTGAAGGGAGCTTGACGAAAATGGAAAAAGACAGTCGTCATTGAATTTGTGAGAATTATATATTGCTGATTTAAATACTGGTATCTTAAGACGGGAAAATGCGGTCACCAGGAA
The DNA here is from genome assembly GCF_032717465.1 of Coenobita brevimanus. Taxonomy (NCBI): domain Eukaryota; kingdom Metazoa; phylum Arthropoda; class Malacostraca; order Decapoda; family Coenobitidae; genus Coenobita; species Coenobita brevimanus. The sequence continues at coordinate 48,500,746 of NC_136966.1, forward strand.
GTGCGAGAGAGGAGAAAGTCACGGAGCGAAGGACATGGTAGTAAGCAAGGAGAAAGACGAAGATGTGTGGATGAAATGATGAAACTAGGTGGAGAGAGAGAGAGAGAGGGAAGCGGAGAATAAGGGTGGGAAGCAAGACAACATAGATGGATGTATGAATGAAGAAAGTTGGCAGAGAGAGGGAGAAGTGGAGGAGGGATAAAAGGAGTCTGTGAAGTGAGGAAGACAAGTTGGGTGTCGCCACTGATCACGTGAGAGAGAGAGAGAGAGAGAGAGAAGGGGGGGGGGAGGTGACAGGACACATGATCAACGCCCACAGGTAAAGACAGTGCCTCCACACGCACCCAGCCTGGCACTCAGAATATACACACCTCGCCTCACCCTCTTTCTGTCACCTGCACTTCCTCTCTTTAACCTCACCTACACCCTCTTTTGTAATCTCACATACATTTTTTCCGTAACATTCACCCTCTTCTGTAACATTCACCCCTTTCTGAAACCATACTTTCCTCTTTCATTTGCACTCCCCTCTGTTCTCCCACCTACACTTTCCTCTGGAGGCTACCCTGGATCTTCCCCTGTAACCCGTGCCACTTCTGTAACCTGCACCCCTTCCTCAACCTGCACCCCTTTCTATAGCCCCACTTTCCTTTGTAACTCCCACTTGCACTTCCCTCTGTAATGCTATTCCAAACCTGGTTTATCCTGACTTCGCCATACCTCACCTATTATCTCTTTGTAACCTGCATCTCCATCTGTAACCTGCATCTCCTGACCTATCCTCACTTAACTTCACTTCACCTCACCTCACCTAACCTCCTTCTGTAACCGGCAGCTCTTTCTGTAACCTCCCCCCCTTCTGTAAAACTTCTTTCTGTGACCCCACCTCTCTCTGTAACCTGCACCTCTATCTGTAACCTCACGTACCTCAGTAACCCCACCTCCATGTGCATGGTATAGCCTAAGAGATAGAGCTTAGAACTTCGAAGGCTTCACTGATGATATGTGACCCATTTGTAGGTTCTGCATTCTACTTACATCATTGTACTACGTAGCATAAATAAGGTGATTTTGTATATGATGTTCCTGAATTCAGTCTGTGCACTAATTTTAGGGGGATATTCCTGAGGCTATTCCAAGACATTAATATAGGGCATGTCGGATTCACAACGACTTTGGAGTGAGGTTATTGTAATGTACATGGTGATGGTCGGATAAACCACATCCCCACCTCCATTTGCCAGCCTGTGCTGACATACTGTTCATCGTATTAATTTTGCTTCAAGATGCTTTTTACGTTTGCTGTATATCAGTTGTGTATGGTTGGTGTGTGTGCCCACCATCCAATCGCTCGATTAGTCCTGCATTCAAGTGACAACACTGAGTCACAAGCGAAGTTAGTTTCTTATAACCCAGGAAATCATTTACTACGCTGGGAGGTAAAAATATAGCCAAGTGATGTCTGGTGGTCTAGTGGGTCGCCGTGCTGGATGGCGTCCGTAAGGGCTAAAGTTTCATTTGGATGGGGGTCATAAGGGTTTACATCCAGAGGAATGGCTGGAGTTTAGTGCGTACAAATATCATTGGGAGGGGGGAGTGGAGCGAAACTGCTTGCGGGCCTGAGTTAGCTAGCTCTGGGACCTTACGCTTCTGCTGGGACAGAAAAAGGACCGGACTATAGGGATATTAATGAATGAATGTCTCAGTTATCACTGATTTACGACGGACCTGTAATAGGTGAAAAGGTGTTTGTACAGGTAAGATGTAACTGAGGTCGATGTAGGATGAACTAAAAACATACGTGAAGTAAGTCACACGTACTCTTTAAACTGTCAAACCCAAAACTAAAACGTTGACGGGTATAGAGGTCAGGAAAGGGGTGAAAATGGGTGTTTTTCACACCACTTATATATACTACGTAAATCCCCCGAACAGTACTCCATGACCTTCACGAATCCGACTTGTGTTCAGAGAACCCTTCATAGAATAACCCCACAATTCACATTCTGAAGTCAAAGAGAGAGAGAGAGAGTCTTTTGATGTGCCGATTTTAGGGCTTCTAATCGGAACCCTTTGGAGATTTTTTAAATTAGCCACCATGTGTTCACCCCATTCACTTGTAGGGTATCATATTTATAACCAGTCCTCAGAATCTTCACCCAAAGAACTTCATCTGCATTTCATTGTTGCTCCCTCCAGACGATTTTATTCAGCTTGCTTAAGAGAGTAGATATAATCCTAATTAATCCCTTCCCAGCTGGAAATCATCCCAAATTTATATAAAGTCGTTTGGTGGTAACGTGATTAAAATAAAATAAATACATCAGAGTGAACAGGATAATAGTACAAAAATTAATTAAGATCAGACTACATGAGTAATATGATGATGCTTGAAAAATAATTCTGAGAGAGGCTAGGTGGTGCTACTTAAATCTGGCATCAGTTATTCGGCGTACAAGTTAGCTTGTCTGACACATCACTTCATGTAAGATTTTTACATGATGTATGAGGTTTGTAAGAAAATGTAAAGAAAATGTGAATATTGTATCCTAGTTTAGTATTTTCTCCCATACCCTGCAGTTATATTAGTACAGGCATTTTAGTACAGTATATAGATGTAAATATTGTTTCTTTGTGTTTTTCAGATATTACTCGCCTTGATAGACTCTATGTCGGTTTTTTATATTCCGTGGAAAGGGAAGCGAACTGACAAGCAATACAGCGAAGATAAGAGTCTTCATTATCATCAATTCATTCATGGCGCATTCGCTTTAGGACCAGACTCCTCTGCTATGGAAAGGTAAGTCATTCCCCACTGTACTGGCTTAGAACGGAATGGCAAGGATCAGCATTAACAGGTAGACATTCAAGTCTTTCTGCTTTGTTATTCCACTACTTGGACCTTGTTCGTACATCGTTATTACGAATGCGTGGCTAACTAACAACGCTACCGAGGTAGGAGTCATTATATATTTGATATACGATAGCAATGAGAAGTATGTGTATTGTTATTGAACTGTCCGGGTGTATGTCGAGCATGATGATGCGTGTTGTTGAAGGAGATTTATGACAGCGTCGCCATTTGGAGATGCATAGCTTGTGTCACTGACCGTCGTGTTCCTGAGCCAGGCTTCTCGTGCACAGTTGCTAACAGTGACAGATGTGAGTTCTCGTCTACAATTTTTACAAGGAAAATAAGTAATTTAACTTTCCATCGAAAGGCAAAGGCAATCCCCAGTGTTCGAGTATAATAAGAACATTTTATTTTTATACAGTGATGTCCTCAGTCTGATTTCTTCGCATCTGTTCATTTTTTTTTGCTGAAAAGCACTAAGAATTGTTTTTGTACTCAGTGTGGCAAAGCTATTGTCTTTGTGTTTGCAATGCAGCGGCCGAAATTCTGCATTGCTACTTTGCCCAAAGTACTTCTATTTTTATTCTTAATGACAAGCTTCGCCAGTCGCTTTTTTTTTTTTTTCTCTCTCTCTCTCTCCTGAAAAGCCTTCTAATTTTTAACTTTTTATTTTGTGTGTGTAACTTGAGTAATGTGTCCTTCACATTTCTTTATGGGGGCTAGTGACGCAATATTAGCCTACTGACCTTGATTCATCTTTGGTCATTCAACCAAGAGTAACCTCTCATTTTATCACATATAACTCACTCTTTTGTTTTTATTCATTCTTTCCTCCATCAATCAGTTCCTTGCCATTTCCCAGCCTCTTCTTCCAGTAGGTTTGTTGTGTCCGTGACCTATCAACCGGTATTCTGGTTGTAGTTTCACAAAGAAATATTATGATGGAACTGAACCTTGGCCCGTATTCATAAAATTTTTTGAACCTAAGTTTCTTTAAAGATCGTTTTTCAAGGATTTATCCTTACTCAATAAGGGTACTAAATATCTGAAAGCCAGATTATAGGGAATATTAATGTGAAAATACTAACCAAAATTATTTCTGACCATAAGCACCAGGCACGGAGAATTGTTTATCGCAAAAATTGGATAAGAATCTTTAGAAATTCGATCAATGAAATATATCTTTCTGTATGTTTGATAATTCAGAGTAGCTAACAGTTCAGATTATAGTTACATTATTGTAATGAATGACAAAACAAACGGTAATGCTGTAGCAAATGGAATGGGGCATACAGTACCTAATTTCATAATCCCTGTTTTTAGGTTCCTGAATTCAGCAGAGTGAAAATATTTTGTCAGCTTTGTAGATTTTTATATTCACTTGCATATTACGTCTGCACTTACGTTGTTGTAGGCAGGACGCGCAATAATTAATTAAGGGAGAGGTGCCACTTTTTTTTTTTTTTTAACACTAACCTAACCTAAAATTGCCGCCTCTCCCTCTTGATGCTAAGTTGTAATACTAAAATAATAACTAGAATATAAGGCTAGTTATGAAGAAGTGCCATGAAAAAGAATGTAGAGTAACAGTATTGTCGCTTTTCACAAGCTAGTTATGTGAACTATGCTACAAAAGGGCGAAAATCTGACCCAAGAGTGTGAAAAAGACTCCTTTAACCTGCACTAGAATGCGATCCTCAGCGTCATATTTGTTACACCCGCTCACGCGAAATGAGAGCGAGTGTTGTGTTTTGCTCGACGTGTGTGTGTGTGTGTGTGTGTGTGTGTGTGTGTGTGTGTGTGTGTGTGTGTGTGTGTGAATAAATTAATTCATAATGTTTTTATCCGATTTTAACAAGACATGGTGGAAGGGTTAAGGATCTGCGAAAAGGTTGCGCTGTTGTTCTGAGAGCAACAGGTCACAGGCTAAGGTCACAGGGTTAAGTTAAAGCTTGACCTAGGATGGCCATCTTATACACTTTTCATCCGATTTTGACCAAACTGGGTGGAAGGGTAGTGGGTAAGGCAAGAGTGAAGGAATCTGGTTTTGAGAATAATCAAAGGCAAGATCATATGACCAGGTCAAAGTTCGACTCGTTTCTGTGTGTGAACAAAATAACTCGAACAGTTTTGATCTGATTGGGATCAAATTGTTGGAAGTGTTGATGATCAGCCAAAGAGGTGACCTGTAGTTTTTAAGAACAATAGGTCAGTGGGCAAGGTCACATGGCAGGGTCAACTTAAACAATTTTCATCTGACTCAAATAAAACTTTGAGGAATGGTTCAGATTAAGACAAGGATAATGTTATTCGATTTGAGAGCCGTCATTCAGAATTCAGGGTCACAGGAAAAGGTCAGAGGTCAGGATCACAAAGTTAGGTTATCTCAGTTTTGGTCCGATTAAGACCAGACTATGTGTAAGTGATAAGGGTCAGGCATAAATGAATATCTCCAGTTTGAGAGTAATTGCTCGAAGGTCAGCGCCACAGGGCTACGTCCGATGTATGGCCTTGAGCCAAATTGTTGGTTGCGGATGCTCTTTTTTTTTTTTTTTTTCTGTTTTTTCTTCGCAAGAGAGAGAGAGAGAGATTATGTAAAGCACATACCCATGTTCACCTATATACTGTAAGAATTCGGGTTCTGCTATCAATTTCCAGAGCTAAAACAAGAAGGAGCACTCAGAGAATGCAATACCCGCGACCACCAGCTGGTTTGTGGGGTGAGTATTTGCATTTCCCTGTGGCCTGACTTTTGACAGTCATCTCAAAACTGAATTACTTTATTCTTGACTAACCTTTTACCCTTCCAATAACGTTGAATCAAATAAGATCAAAACTGCCCATTGACCTTGATATTTGACCTTTCTCTTTGCCCTTGACCTGTGACTGATTGTTCTCAAAATTAAATCTCGTAATCCTTAATAAGTTTGATCCAGATCAAATCAGAACAATGTCAGTTATTTTATTCACCCACGGACACGCGGATCGAACTTTGACCTTGCCCAGTGACTTACATTTTGACCAATTCTCCTCAAAATCGAATCCCTTCGTTCTTGTCTGACTCTTAACACATCCACCATTTTTGACTCAAATCAGATTAAAACTGTTTGATCTGACCTTCCATTGTAACCGTGGCCTTTGATCTTGCTGCATGACTTTGACCTTTGACCGATTATTCACAGAACTGAATTCTTTTATGTTTGTCTTATCCTCACCCTTCCATAAAGTTTGTTGTAAATGGAATAATGGCTGCTTGAGTTGACACTGCACTGTTATCTTGACCTGTGACCTATTGTTCAAAAAAAAAAAAAAAAAAAAAAAAGAGGTTTACTCCTTGGCATTACTCTCAATATTTCTTCCACCAAGTATAACTAAAATTGGATCAAAACCGTTAATTTTGTTAACATACACACACAGGGATCAAACTTTGACCATGCCCTTTGACTTTGACCTTTGACTGATTGTTGTGAAAATTGTATAACTTCATTCTTGTCTTATTGATAACCTGTTCATTAAGTTTGGCCTAAATTGGATAAAAACTGTTGACGTTGATTTTGCTTTCAAACTCTAACTTAGCCCTGTGACCTTAATTTTTGGTACTGTGTTCTAAAAAAGAAAAAAAAAAAACTCCTTGGCTAACAGTCAAGCCTTCCACCAAATTTGATTGAAATTGAATAAAAAATATGGTGTTTTGTTCACACACACACACACACACACACACACACACACACACACACACACACACACACACACACACACACACACACTGATGAAAACTTAACACCCACTATCGTTTGGCGAGTCGTGGGTGTTGATATAATCTTGATATATTCCATGATAATCATTTATTTACAAGAGAGATTTACCTACGCTGAAATAATCTGACTGTATCCAGAATTAAATACAGAGAGTCTGTTGTGTTAGGAAATAGTTTGTAATTTTTAACCTGCTAGCTGTTTCCTTCTGCTCACAGCCTTTGCGTGGGAGAATGTTTATGATTCTGCATCCTTCTTTGATTTAATGAAAATGTTGTGAGTAATGGGAGAAAGAAGATGAGAGACGAATAAAATCATGGAAAGTAGAAACAAAGGAAGTCTAGTTCTTAAGCATATAATTTTGTCAAGCTTTCTTAAGGAGCCTTCATAGCTCTTGTGAATACGTGTAGAGAAGCCTTGTCCGGGACAGAGCGAGCTGATTATTTAATGCTGGTGCTATCTCTTCCACTTTTTACAGGGAAGGATTAAGATGTTTAATCCTCCAGTGACGAAAGAAATTCCATTCACTCTATTCTTGCTACCTCTAGTGGATCTGATTCAGTTTCGGAGTGGCTTCTTGTCGTCTGAGGTTTAACATGATCTCCATCAACCCTCTGACCTCCACAGAAATCGAAGATATTATATACTTGATAGCATTAGACGATTGAATTCAGCTTTAGGGGGCTACTCATCTTCTGAGTTTTGATTAGGGGAATGATTGTATTTTTTAAACCGTGATAAACAATACAATTTGGATATATCATTTTGTTTTTGAGCTTGCAATAATTTTCGTCTGTAGTCTATCCAGTCTTATTTGGCCTAAAATTGCTATCATTCTACCTCAGATCCTGTTTTGTAACAAGAAATTATCACTAGAATATGGTCTAGTCACGATAAGAGTGTTAAGGAAAGGATACTCATACATTATAGCCATACTATTGTTTTGTTTTGTCATAGAACCACAGGAAACAAAGCTAATGCCGAAAACCTTCGTCAATTTAAGGTGGACGAATAATAGTTTAGATAGCTAGATATCATTGATTGCTGAAGGAAAAAAAAATCGTTTCATTTTATCTTCACAGTATCTGGACCAAAGTGAGAATAAGTGCGTGTATGTAAACTGAGCTAAGTAAACCACGCTAACACAACAGATAACACAGGGATACAGCCAGTTAACACGACAGGTACACCTACACTCCCCTCACCACTGCCAGCTGACACCACCACCACTGCCAACTGCCACCTCTGACACCGAGACAACCATTACTTCCACCTGCCACCGTTACTTTTGTTATTACTACTACGACGACGAAGACTACGATTACTACTGCTACCACTACTACGGCTCTACTACTACGACTACTACTACTACTACTACTACTCCTATGACTGATACCATTACGATCATTACTGTCATTATTGTTCTGTCACTTCCACCTCTGCCTCTTCTGCCACTACCGTTACTACTGCTGCTGACACTTGGCATCGCTACCATTATCACCTATCACCGCTGTCATCTCAAACCATTACCACTACAACTACAGCTACCATCACAACCATTAGGCACTATTAAACTATCGCTTCTACCACCACCACCACCATCACCATAACCAACGCCTCCACTACCACCACAGCCACCACCACAACCAATACCTCAGCTACCATTACCACCTGCCAAACAACCACTACCACTCCAACTGCCACCTAACACGACTACCACTGCCACTACCACTGTCACCACTACCACTACCACTGCCACCTGTCACCACTACCACTACCAGCACTACCTTTACACCTGCCAAACCACCACTACCAATACTTCACCGCCTCGCTACCACCATCACCACAATCTCTCTCGTATCACCCAGCTATCACACATCTCGGTATGGGCCAGCACCTTCCCCTGACACCACATCTATCACTGCATCTATCACCACTACCCCTGCCACCACATCTATCACCACTACCCCTGCCACCACATTTATTACCTCCGCCAAGGAGGTTATGTTTTCACCCCTGTCCGTTTGTTTGTTGATTGGTTGGTTGGCTTGTGAGCAAGATTACACAAAAACTACTGGACGGATTTCCACGAAACTTGGTAGAAGAATGGGCCTTGGCCCAGAATACACTCCATTAAATTTTGGTGCGGATCCAGATAAAGGTGCGGATCCAGGATTTTTTTTTTTTTCGCTTTCTTTAACATCGCAAGATAGGGCGTTGGCGGAGGTATGGGCTCTACTGAGTGCCATTCTGGTTACCACGTGTATCGAAATTGTCTTTGATTTCTTCACATCACCGCTTCTAATTAATCATCTTTGTCAACAACTTACCATCATAACCAGCATAACCATCACGAGCAAACCATGTTATACCACTCATTATACATACATACCACACTACTGCATCACACCAGACCAGCATACCATACCAACACGCAACACCACAGCATAATACCACACCACACCACACCACACCACGCTACATCACTATGGCAGAGCAGAAATAGAGTGAGGGTAGGACATGTATGCCTGATATAGACGTGAGGTCAGGGTGAACGGAAGTGTACTCGTGCCTCACTCTACCCTACCTGCCTTACTCTACCCTGCCTCACTCTACCCTACCTGCCTCACTCTACCCTGCCTCACTCTATCCTGCCTCACTCTACCCTACCTGCCTCACTCTTCCCTACCTGCCTTACTCTACCCTGCCTCACTCTACCCCGCCAGCCTCTCTCTACCCTACCTGCCTCACTCTACCCTGCCAGCCTCTCTCTACCCTACCTGCCTCACTCTACCCTGCCAGCACCTCTCTACCCTACCTGCCTCACTTTACCCTACCTTCCTCACTCTATCCTGCCTCACTCAACCCTGCCTCACTCATCCCTGTCTCACTTCACCCTCCCTCACTCTACCCTGTCTCAGTCTGCCCTCCCTCACTCTACTCCGCCAGTCTGTCTCTGCCCTACCTGCATCACTTTACCCTACCATCCTCACCCTGTCCCGCCTCACTTTACCTTACCTTCCTCTTTCTGCCCTCCTGACACATCCCTGTCTCACTCTACACTGCCTCACTCTACCCTACCTGCTTACTCTACTCTCCCTCACTCTGTTCTGCCTCACTTTACCTCCCCCAGTCTACCCTGCCTCTCTCTACCGTGCTCCACTCTTCCCTGCCTGCCTCACTCTGCTCAGCCACACTCTTGTCTCGCGCCACCCAGCCTTACTCTGCCCTACCTGCCCGACGCTACCCTACTTACCTCACTCTACCCTGCCTCTTTCTGCCTTACCTCTTCCTACAGTGCCTCACTCTGCCCTGCCTCACTCTGACCTGCTTCACTCTGGCTTGCCTTAGTCTTCCCTGTCTCACTTTGCCCCCCCTCATTCTACCCTGCCTCACTCTACTCTTCTTCATTCTGCCCTTCTCCACTGTACCCTGCCTCATACTACCTTGTCCCACTCAGTTCTGCCCTGCCTTACCCTACCTTATTTTGCCTGCCTTACTTTGCCCTACCTCAGCCTACTCCCCCTCACTTCGCCCTGCCTCACTCTCTTCTGCTGCAGTCTACCAAGCCTCACTCAACCCTGTTTCACTCTGCCCTGCCTTACACCGCCTCGTCTTAGTTTGCGCTGCCACACACAAACTTCTATCTATCTCTATCTATTGCCAGACGCCTCAATCCCGTTTGGGGTGGCCACAAACAAATCGCCTCCAAGTCGCCCTGTCCTCCGCCATTTCACTGCCCTGCTCCCAACTCACACCCCCCTCTCTCATATACCTTTCCACCCCATCCCTCCATCTCATCCTCGGCCTCCCCCTCCCTCTTCCCCCCTCCACCTCACTCACATACACTCTCTTCGTCAGTCTCTCACCCTCCATCCTCTCCACATGGCCAAACCACCTCAGTGTGTTCCTCATAACGCTTCCTATCACATCCACATCCACACCACAACGTTCCTTACCTTACCTTACCTTACCTCGTACCTCACTTACCTCACTCTGATCAGCCTGACTCTACACCACCTCACTGTCCAGCCTTACACACTCTCTCTCTCTCTCTTTCTCTCCGGGAGGGGTAGCTCCCTCCTGTAACCCCAGCGGGGCTATATGGCCTTAGTTGCCTAGCTCGGGGAATTCATTTCTCAATTTTCTCTCTCTCTCTCTCTCTCTCTCTCTCTCTCTCTCTCTCTCCCCTGCCTCACTTTACCTTGCCTCACATAACTCTGCACCACTATTCTTTGCGTCACTCTACCCTGCATCACTTTGACCTCCCTCATTCTACCCTGCCTTACTCTTCCCTGATTTACTCTACTCTGCCTCTCTTTTTTTCTCCCTCCCACCTGCTTCACCTGCAGCACAACAGCACTCCACACCACATCAAATCACACCACACCACACCACACCTCACCACACCACACTACTCGTACACTACACTACACCAAGCCACGCCACGCCACACACACACACACACACACACACACACACACACACACACACACACACACACACACACACACACACACACACACACACACACACACACACACACACACACAACACCTTGCCATCCCAGACTTACCTCACTTTCATTTTTTTTTTCCCCTCTAGCTGTCTAGCTCTCCTCGCGCATTCATCCTCCTCACATTCACTCACCATTCTAGCTGCCTCTTTCGCTTCATTCACCCGTGTATGGACCACCTTTTGATGCTGAGCTTTAAATGACCCCTTCAGTACGATTACATATTTATTTCCATCCCGCTACTACCTGAGAATTATCATTAGTTTGGGAAAGCGCCCTAGTTTTCAAGGTTTTGGTGAAGATTATTATTATTATTTATTTTTATTTTTTTTTTTTTTTTTTTTTTTTTTTTTTTTTGGCCCCTCCAGGGCGACAAGTGCCTCCTGTACTGAGTAATCTCGTCTGGTGGTATTGTTGACATGTTTTGCATTTGACGCAACTAAGCCACTCCCGCGGTTTGAATACTAAATCGTGGCTGCATTAAAATCGATTAGGTTTAGGTATGAGGTAGCAGTGAGTCTCCTTGGTTACTAGTCTAATCGATCCTCCAGCCTGACTGCACTTGGCCATCATCTGAATTAACAGCGTTTGGAATCTTTTTCTGGTTGGAGGAAATGCCCCGTAGCAAGAATAAGAAGTGGAAAAATTATGTTGTAATGAAGGGGTCAGAATCTTCAGTAACTTCTCTCTCTGTCACACACCGCATTTGTTCTTCCTGCAGGATCGTGAAAGTATTTATCAGTATCATGACGTTTTATTTTTTAGATTCTTGTTTCTCCAGTCAGTTTGATACAGTTTAAGAGAAACATTTGAAACTGAAGGGGTTAAAAACAATCCCCAGTAAACATGCTCTAAATAATTGGCTATCTCATGTACTGTTTCTGGATTCTGATTGATGATTGTCTAACAAATTAAGTAACGGCCGACATCTTGTGGGTCAGGAATAATGTATGGATAAAAAAGATTGAAAGTTGCAGTTTCAGTTGTGGCGAGTCCGTGTTATATGCATTCTCCCAGATACCGTTCTAATAGAAATGCGAATGAAATGTTGAACTTGGATTAGCACATTTACCACTGCAACAGAAATCTGGTCAGACGATGAACACGGGCTTGGAGCCAGATTGGACAGTATCCACTAGTTAAAACGTTTTTTTAAATATGAGCGTGCAAGATTAGGAGCAAAATAAACAGCTTACCTGCACTAAATTCCAGACACTTAGACACGAATACCAGGTGACTGCTATTGCAGATGTCACGCTAATCTCAGGTGTGGGTGCAGGTACACATGCGCGTGCCAATACAAGCAAGACCCAGACTGCCTACGTGGTCTTGATGAGGTTTTACGCATTGCACTCCACTCTTGAGGGGTTAAATCGTTGCACCAATTTAGAAGACTTTGTTGTCCCCCCTCCTTTTTTTCCCCTAGCTTTAGACATAGACTTAAGAGCCATACACCTTCACTATTTCATAAGTCACCACTTCGGTGCTGATACCCTCCCTAATGAATGTATAATAGTGCTTTCCCATTATGAATTGGTGTTATGATATAAGAGGGAATCTTCTTATGATATGTGGGTGGCTCATGAAGATGATCAATAAAGTCTTAACAGAACTAAAGTAATCGGATCGTTGCCTGTTCCAGCCAGGGACCGAACTCGCGTCTATTCGAACAGCAGATAACTTTACCCACCACTTGACCACTACCTCCTTTGTAACAGGCTGCCCCTTATGATGTCAAGAAATGGCTGTGGGTGGGATCAAACGATAGTATGTGCTATAATCTACTTGGCCACGGGGTCTCATGGGAAATTTTACCTGGCATCTTTCTGAGGACATGATTGAGGAGAGAATGGTGTTTCCCTGATTCTGCCGGTGTACACTTTTTACCGTAACCTGACCTAACTATGACATCTCCTCTTCTTGAATGCTGAGTTGTAACAATAGCATAATACTAGCATGTGCTGGTAGTGAAGAAGTGCGGTGGCAAAGATTTAAGGCTAATGTTGTCTTTTTCTGCTGTTGAGCTACGAACACTGAGCTGTTGAACATTTCTGTTATTGAGCTGTAAACAACCAAAATATGGGCCAGGTTAGTGTAAAAGAAGTATAGTATCGTATTTTTTTGTTATGGTTTCTGGATTCTACCCATTCGATTTATAGCGTGAATGATTAGGATAGGGTGGTGATAATGACGACGACGGTGATGGTCGAGCATTCCAGCTGTTCATGCAGAAGTGGAATAATCTTTTAGCTGTGACGGCAGTGGTAGGATTGTATTGGTCTAAGTTTGGCGACGTTAAACAGTGTTAGTCAGTGTATGAACGCGTTAGAAGATACGGTAACTTTGACAACGGTGAGATATTGTTTATAAAATGGCGTTAACATTTTTTACAGCAGGTTTTATAAATGTTGGTAAATCTGATTGTGAGGGTAGAAGAGAAAAATATAAATACTGGGACCCTGCAAGTCCTGTTATAAATTTAAGGACCTGCGGCTCTGTGCTTAAATCTTATATCTAATGCACTTGGCGAAGACAGGACGTTTCTGGTCCCATTGCATCATTAATGACTGCGCTTTGCAATTAGGATGCAGGCTAATCAGATCTAACACTCCCAGGCTTTCAGTTATTATCCGTCAAATATAGCGTTTGCCTTCACCCTTACGACCAAAATTCTAAGCCAACGTCTGTTACTAGTTACAGTACATTATTAATTGTTTTGATAACCTAAGTGTCGACGAGGAGTGACTGAGGTGTACGTATGAATTAACCCCTTCAGTACGATGACGTTTTTTCATTTTATTCTTGCTCGCTTCAGACGATTTTCTTCAGCTCAGGCGCGACTTTACGAACTCGATGGATTTGATATAACATTCATCAACCCCTTCATTAAGAGAAAACATTAAATGGAATAGAATAATATGGGGATACCAAGAGTAAATTGAAAAGGACGTCCTCGGGCTGAAGGAATTAACAGTACAAAAGACATAATTTCAGTTTGAGAATTTTGCTGTACATTCCGTGGAACAAAACTAAGCCGATGAAATATACGGCAGAAATTGTATGATAATTATTAACACCTGTACGAGCCTCTATACCATTGACTCTTACATAATGGGGTTTACCATTTAGCTATCCCAGTTGCTTCACTTCTTGCCTGTTATAGATTATTATCAGTGAGTCATTCCCCCATGATCCACTTAATTTTAGTTGTTCCATTCCATATACACCTCTCGGTTTTGCTAGATGCTAAGATCATATGATTCAGCACTTCTTTCACGCAGTTCTTCCTCTTCTTGTAGGATTGCTCGTTCCTCTCAGTCCTTCCACATTTGGTCTGTATATTTTTCTTTGTCAATCTCTCATCACACAAGCGCCCCATGTGATCATACCACTTAAAACACACCTTGGTCTGCCCTTTCCACTATGCTCCGTGTATTTTAACATCTCTCTAATAATTTTCTTACCGTGTCAAACCATCTCACGCCATATGCATACAGCGAGCACATCGTTTTCAGCCCCTCCGTCTCTTCAAGCATTCAAGGATCACGCCTTTTCTCTGTACAGCACTCTCTGTCAACTGCCTTCTCCAGGTCCATAAAGTCTGCTTACAAAACTTGATTTTACATATGCTATAAAATGGTTTCGATGAGTGCTACTTTCCCTTGAATACGTTTGTAATAAAAACTAATTTGTCTTTTCCCCCGTGACGTGTTTTGAGAAGGCTACCGCGACACCCATTCCAACACACATTAGTAGAGCTGTGTCAGGGGATTTCACGGTGCGTCCTAAGTACACTCACACCGGGGAAGGGATATGAGGGGAAGGGGTGAAGGTAAGGGATGAGGGAAGGGAGGTGAGGGGAGAGGGATGAGAAAAATGAGAGAAAGGGGTAAAGGGAGGATGATGAAAGAGGGATGAGGAGAAGGGGTGAGGAAAGGATGATGAGAGAAGCGGGAAAAGAAGAGCTTGAAGTGAGAGGAGTGAGGGAAAGAGGATAAGGGGAATAAGTGAGGAGAGAGGGATGAGGGGATGGGGGGATGGGTGAGAGATGAGTGAAAAGAGATGAGGGAGAGGGGATGAAGGTAGCGAAGTGAGGGGAAGGCTTGTTTGTGCAAATAATAGGTCGACTCCTGTGGGTACACACGTCCTGTGGAGTTAGTTCCCGTGTTTTCTCAGACAGCTGCCGCGAGAACATGTCGGCACTGAGGGTAACTTGATGATGAAGAGGAAGTGGACTGAGAGAGAGAGAGAGAGAGAGAGAGAGAGAGAGAGAGAGAGAGAGAGAGAGAGAGGGAGAGTGCATAATGTGTGCAGTATCATGGTTCTGTCATTCTACTTGTCCTTTCCTTGATCACACCTATTCATGTCGTAGCATAGAACTACTCTGGCAGGTGCCTACGATCTTTTGATGCCTGTTTTATGTATATTTGCCTCTTACATCCTCCCCTGCAGTTATCATCCGGGAAAAGTAAGATGTTTCCCACTGTCAGCTCACTGATAGCCGGAGCTTGTGATCTCAACTCTCATTCCGCCAGTCAGTGAAGAAACTTTTATTTACACGTCTTACTTCCTTTATTACATTTATGTTAAGGCAAAATTAAGAAGTCTTTCCCCATCACAACTTCACAGTTGGCACCTATGAATGTGGTAAGCGTGTGATCTCAAGCACCGTCTGCCAGTCACTGAGGAAACTTTATTCACACTTCTTACGTCCCCTCATGCTCTTATCTTTCGGCAAAAGTAGGAAGTCCCTCCCCACTACAACCTCTCAAATGGCTCCTGTGATGGCGGGTTGCGTGTGATCTCAAGCTCCATCTGCCTGTCATTGAGGGGGAAAAAAAATACGTCTTCTCATCCTGCAGTTATATTTTGATACAATTAAAAGGTCCCACTCCTTCACAACCTCGTTACTGGCCTACAGAAGGCGGCAAGTATGTGATCTCGAGCCTCACTCCGCCAGTCATTGAGGAAACCGTTAACCATTGCTACGACGTTTTATAGACAACATCAAGTGTCCCGCGGCTCTTGGGCAAACAGTTTGGTCGAGTTTAAACAGTCCAGGGATAAGAGGTCCTTTTCTTGAGCGTCAGGTTTATGGCACAGTAAGATATCAAACTGGTGGTAGGATGGGTGTCGCTTTCACCGAGTATGTGCCCAATTCCTTTAACAACACTACACTTACCTAAATTTAAGGGGTTTCTGTGAACTTTCCTTTACACTGTTTTGTTTCTGTTAAAGACAAAAGATGTTCATGAAAACCGTTTCACGTACAACTTCGCAGCTTCCGGGTGCAGACATATTATTGTAGGTTTGGGTTCACAAGAGGCAACTTGTAGTGTGGCATTCTCACTACCGTATATGTGTACACGTCAGAGATACATGTTACTGTCGGTTAAATTGGATGAGAGGGAAAAATACAGAAAGCAGAACCTTTTCATCCGATGACATTTAAAGTTTATTTTTGGTACTGGCACACTGCTGTACTCAGCTTACTATAGACCTCTAGCAGTCAAGGGGTTAATAATGGTTTTATCTAACCACTTCAACTCGAAAAGTCTCTCCTTAAGCTGAGTAAAGTCGTCCGATAGTATTAAATATAAGCTAAATTATAAGTCGTCGGAGTGAAGGAATTCCATGTTTTTTGTTCATTGCTTCTCCAGCGTCTGAGACAACACAGAACCCATCCCTGTTTTATCTGCCTGCCAGTATGAGTCAGTCCCAGTAATGCTATTACCGTGGTAACTGTGATCATTCAAATACGCAGACAGGTGCATGTGCTTACTTTGTCAGTAGTGTCTCGGGCGAGCACTCTGTGACTGATTTATCACTGACAGCTTAATGGTGCATTACTAATGGTATCTCTAAGGATTCGAGGTACTCTTGACTCTTTCACTACGATGTCATCTCTCTCTCTCTCTCCCTCTCTCTCTCTCTCTCTCTCTCTCTCTCTCTCTCATATATATAGATAGATAGATAGATAGATAGATAGATTTGCTCCCACCAGACACTGTTATTCAACTCAGTGAGGACCTCTGATAGTGAAGAGCTAACGAAGGCTTTTCAGACTTCTAGCCACTCTAGTTTGCAAAGTTTCTCCAATTTTCCAAAGCTTCCTCACATCGTTTAACGGTAGCTGAATAAAAAAAATAAAGAGTAATCGTATTCAGCCAGTTAATGGCGCGTTAATGGTATCGGTGAGGACTCTGGGTACTCTTAACCATTTCAGCGCAATGACGTCTTTTAAGCATGTATTGTGGCTACTGCTGCAAGATTTAACTCGAAGGCGATCTCTCTGACTAGAGGAATTAAAACCAATCCCACACCCATCTTCCTCTCTATTACGAATCGATATATATATTTTTTAATCCTTGCTACTACCAGATGGTCTTATGGAGCTAAGAAAGTGCTGCTTCTCTGATAGTGAGAGAAGTTATTTGGACGTGACCCAAAATGGAACTGCGGCGGCTCGATCGGTAGCGTAGTTTGTTTCCTCATGTGTTGTCCCCGAAACTAGGGTTCCAACCAAAACTTGGCTAGCATGTAAGGTGGGTGTTGGTAGTATGGTCTTTATTGTGCTTGCTTGTGTTCGAACCTTGTCGATTCTGCCGATGACATATAGAGATTAACGTGCACAAACCGTAACAACACATCGACATTACATGCATCGCTCTTCATATTAGAGGTCCCGTCCTTCTTAGGAGAAGGTAAGCTCCTGTAGTGGACCTCAGATGAACTGATACAAATATATCTCCAGATATCATTAAACATTTCTTCCTTTTGTGTGACGTTCGTGCATTTCCATACATTCTTTAATCATATTTCGATGAGTCAGTATATTGCACAGTATTTGTAATCCTTTGCCCTTGTGATAACTCTGGCATACCATCAAGAAAAATAACTTTCCGACAATCTCCTGTCAGCATTACGTTCACAAACACATTTCACTACTCCCCCACTGACAGAGAATACCCTTCCTCACACTTTTCTGCTGTATGCTTCTTATTTATTACCATTCCAAATGCAGATTCTTTCATTGAACACCTTACATTGCTAAAGCTGGAAAGGGAGTGTCGGCGAACTTTTAATAGTAATAGTACATGTTGCTGAATCGCAGTGTTCACGTAGTGTTTATTCATTCTTATACCTACTGTACGACATGAACTCCAGAAAAATAAAGAATAGGAAGGGGATACTTTGAGACAACTTACATAAACAACACTGAAATTACCGTGGTAGCATTTACGGTCTAACCTGTTGGGGTGGTGTGAATTATTTTTGGCATCGTATCACAAAGATGAAAGTGGACTAAAAGCAACTTAGCTGCACGCTGCTCACCAACTTCAAAGAGTCTAATTTAGCACTAGAGGTAAAACTCTAATGCTGTTATAATTCAGATTAAGGTGTTTACAACAGAGTCCGCAGATTTCAGTGAAGGCACAAAAAGGAATATGTATTTAATTTTCTTCATATGTTCGTAATGTTGCATTTTAGGCTGTATATACGAACAGAGCTAAGCTTAGTGAATATACAGTAGATGTTATAATTAGCATCATTAGCGTGGGGGTCCGGGGTTAGGCTACATAATCCAGACGTCTAAAATTAGGAGATAAATTAAAATTCAAGGTCAGCTACGCCTAATTTCTAGCGAACAAATGCTGTTTGCCCGAATACTGTCTAAAGTGAACTGAAAGCTGAAATAGAGCGAGGCAAGCTGAATATAGATTTCACCTAACTTTGAATCAGCAAAGTTCTTAACTGGTTCTTCAGTCTAACAAGATAATCCCAAGCTCGCGGTGCTTGACAGTCATGTTTCCCGGTGCTTGATAGTCATGTTTCCATTTTCTTCAACAAAAGAAACAGCATTAACTCATTGACACCGTGGAGTTTTTTTGAGTTTTTGTATGGCATCTGGTGGCATTTGACAGCCTTGCCCACTTAGAAATATTAAGAAACAAGGAATGTGACAAGCAGAAAAAGTGATATATTGGGCGAACTTTAGTCCCCAACTGCACATTGGGCTAGGGAGTTTGTGCATCTTTCACGTCTACTGTCATTTTTGTCAGCGTCATGTTTACGCTAAATTAATCAGCGGTGTTATTTTAGTGGCCCGTGTGCGGTGCCTGGACAAACCACAAAAACGTCTTCTCCTCCTTGGGTACAGGCAAATTAACTCATAAACTTCAAAAATTGTATTTTTTTTTTTTTTTTTTTTTTTTTTTACTGTGTCGTCGGTGGGGACGCTCATCATACACTCACTTGATGTAATACTGTCATTAGGTAACGCTACAGTGAGTGACAAACCTAATGGCTTCCTGTAACTCGGGAAACCCTTCACTTCGTTGGATGGTAACCATATAACCAAATAACAGGGTGATGTGGAGCCTACTGTCATGTCCCAGTTAATTGGGTGGAAAAATGCAAGTATGGCTTCCATCCAGGAACGAAACCTCCACTTTTTCGACGCCTTGCTGCTGCAAAGTGCTGTCTGCTGCAAGGGAACATCGGTTCACTGCACGGGACGGCCCAGCAGGGTCGGTTTCTTACCTGTGGTTGATGGGTCTGCCCGGCCAGACAAACCAGGGTTGCTCAACAACAACAAAGACTGTAAGGAGACTTGAAATGACGTGGGAGTTCAAGTACCTCATTGTGGTAATGAAAAAAAAGAAAAAAAAGAGGCAATTGTACAGAAAAAGTGGTACGTAGAGTGACACAAGAAAGGGAGATAACTGGTGCTATGAAGGCTTTGATACTGTACAGAGGTCTGAGTTTGGAGACTGTAAAAGAATTGCGTGAATGAGTTAATGCCCATATTAATGTATGGGTGTAAGAATTTTGTATGGTATGAGAGCGAAAAGTCAAGAAAAAGAGCAGTGGAAACGAGATTATTGAGAAATGTTTGTGGAGTGCGTGGAATAAATTGAGAAAAAAAAAAAAATACAGAGATTCATGAACAAGGTGGAATAAGAAATCTGTTGGTCAAAGAAGTCTGTTGGTCAAAGGATAGACAGGACTGCAGAGATAGCATGCTCACATTGTAAAACTGCATATGCATAGGGACGTGAAAAGGGTAAACATGATTGAGTTTGAGAAAAGGGATGACGTGGAAGGACAAGAAGATGCTGGATCGGTATGTGTATGACAGCCAAGGAAGTAAAAGAAACCTTATAATTTTGTTCCCTTAAAAAGTCAGTTGCTCCATCTTGCAGTCCGACGCAGTGTTCTGCAGGACTGTACATGACTACCTTACCTTCAACAGCACACAACTCAACTACTCATCATCTCTCATTATCCCTGGTGTATCTTTTTTAGGTATTTCCTTCTGTAAAAATGAGCTTCTTAGAGGTTGAGTGTGCGAAACTACTCCGTACATTCTTGAGCGTCACGTCACTCATTTGATGACTTTGTACAGAGGCCTTATTCTCCTATATGTGGAGTACAGGTCTCGTGTATGAGAATAGTTCACTGCATACGATACCTGTAAACAAGATAGGATGAAAAGCTTTTGCGTCTCATCATCTCCTTTCCTCTCACTGACTGCTTTTAGCATCTCTTTCTGTTCACCACAGTGTTGCGTAATTTTTTTCCTCTCTCCACTATCTTTATTTCTCTGGTTACTGTTTTTTTTTTTTTTTTTCTGAACTCTGTATGCATCCCTTACCCGTTGTGACGGTCATCCAACACCATTTTGGCTGCATACTCTAATCCTCCAACTCTCTGATGCCAGAGTTAACTTAGTAATCTCAGTATTTCATGTGCACAATTGGTCGCCACTGGAACTGTTCTCAATCTTTCTTTCGCACTAATAGTATTCGTACTTCTAGTCTCTTAAACGCAGTGTGTCCAAGTATCTCGAAACATACGGATCTTAATTTTTGGCTTTCATTTTATTCATCTTAGTTTGATAGGGATAGATTGTGCACACTTTCAACTTTAGTTCTTTCAGATTTGCATAAACAAATACATGAATGTTATATTACGTAAATAATTGTTAATGAGAGATTAAAGCTATGGTATGTATTCTCGTTGGTGTGAGATACTCTTTACAGCACTTCCTTACTATATATATATATATATATATATATATATATATATATATATATATATATATATATATATATATATATATATATATATATACACACACACACACACATATATATGAGCCTCTGTGGTAAAGTGTGCGTTTTCGTACACTGAAGTGCGAGGGTTCACGCCCCGCCAGGGTGATAAACTTTGGGAGCGTTCTTCAGGCCATGTACTGCATTGGCGGACAGAAGGGGTGCTGTGGTTGAACCAGTGTCGCATACTGTAAAGTATGTTTGCACCCAGTCGGCTTGCGCAGGCCAATTACATTTGGTTCACAGGCTACACACACATCTAAAGCCATTCCAACACAACAATTACACTTACAAGCACGTCTCACCCTACATACAATCTCTACCAGACAGCCTAAGCCACTTGGTAGAGATACATTGGCTGTATCGGCCCCACTTCGGTCGGGATAGGACGGTCCTGCAGTGGACACTCAAACGGGTGATGAGATGAGATATATATTTAAATGCTGAAACTGGGTCACGCTCACAGCTTGATTACCAAACCGTGGTTGCATAAAGTTTGATGAGCCTTAGTTTCAGTATGAGGTAGGAATGAATCTGCTTGGTTAAGAGTCATATCTAACGTATAGCCTTACTGCACTTGGCCAAGAGCGTGGTTGAAGACGTTTGTTAGAGTAAACGCCCTGTAGTTTGTTTCCTCATATGGCACGTTAATATTCCAAATACGGGGATAAAATGTCGATATTAAAAATGTAAAGTGTTTCATGCTGGGTAAATCGCTGCGATGTTACGAGGATGCCCTAGCCAGTGAGAATACGGCCCCGTACGACAATAAAGAGAAAATACCCACTGAACCCATTCTCTGTCCTCCTCGGGACGACAGTAATGACATCATTATTCTTGGTGTCAAAAATATGATACTTGTTGTCTGAGTCCCCGTTACTGCTACTGTGTGTGTGTGTGTGTGTGTGTGTGTGTGTGTGTGTGTGTTGGATCACCTGATGCATGGAGGTTATTGGGTCCAGACCTCGTGCCCTCCTCACTTTGCTTTCTCAATCCAGTTGTTTCATCATCATCACTCTAACCTTCTGATTGTGTTGAGTTTCAGTCTGCTGAAGAAATGTCTGTCGTAGGTTGAATTATGGTACGAAGTTCATTATTCTCGGCGAGATCGTTAATCGTGATGTTTTTAAACATTTTTAGGACCATAATTTCTCATGAGCATTGCAAAACTGTCTGTCGTTAGCTGATATAAAATGCAAAGTAGGTACAGTAATTCGCGGCTAGTGGGTTAAATCATCTTTGCTGACAGATTTGGGCCGCCTCAGTCCGCCATGTATTTGTTTACTTTGTATATACATTTTTGCCACAGCCAGAGGGACGGCAGAACATAGTGTTTGTCCCAGACTGTGTTACTTAGTCATTTACTTTCATCGAGTTACTGTACATTTTTGAAAAATGGGGTCTAGGCATTATGGGGGCCACTTTCGGATCCCGAAATTTTGCTAACTGGTAGACCTCCACCTGGCCCAGGTTTCAGGCCGGATGGGATCTCAGGGGCCTCCTCTTACGGTTGGGACGGCCCTCAGAGGTCTCGGACGCATATTTCCCTTCTGTTTTACGGTCCAGCACCACCAAGGGGAACGTCATTCAGGAACGACGTTCGCCCCATCGTTTCAAAACTAACCATAGGTTTTCCTCGGAAATATGCTCAATGTCTTTCCCAGGCAAAATTAGCTGTAATGATCTAAACAAACCTAACCTGACTTTAACCAGTCCCACTAGGGCTACCTGGCTGAGGGCGTTAGCGCTTAACCGTAATACAAAAGGGAAAAATGCGTCCCGGACGAAGCCGTGAGGAGCAGCCATATATATATATATATATATATATATATATATGGATAGGATCATGAATTTCTGCAGTGTTAGAGCATCATTCAGGTCAGATGATAATTAGCGCGGGATGCCCAAGGGTCGCCCGGGTAGAGGGTGGAGTGACGATCCCCGAGAGTCCCAGTCAGAGTCATTATGGATAGCCATAGTTTGTAACATAGGAAGAGAAAATTTTGCATATTGGGAGACGTTCACTTTGGCCACGTTTTAGGCAGGGCGAGACGCTGCAGGGCCATCTCCCACTGGGAAACAGCATCCTTTATTCCCGACTAAATCAGTGTGTGTGTGTGTGTGTATACTTTATATATATATATATATATATATATATATATATATATATATATATATATATATATATATATATATATATAATCAGCAGCAGCAGCAACATCCGTTTGAGCACTCACTGCAGGACCAGCCTATCCCGACCGAAGTGGGGACGATACAGCCTATGTATCTCTACCAAATGGCTTAGGCTGTCTGGTAGAGATTGTCTGTAGGGTAAGAAGTGCTTGTAAGTGTGACTAATGTTGGAGTGGCATTGGATGTATGTGTAGTCTGTGAACCAATGGTAATCGGCCCGTGCAAGCCGACTGGGTGCAAGCATGCTTTATGGTACGCGACACTGGTTCAACCACAGCACCCCTTTTGTCCGCTAAAGCATTACGTGGCCGAATGAACACTCCTAAAGTTTATTACCCTGGTGGGGCGCGAACCCTCGTTCCCTTGTACGAAAACGCACACCCGACCGCTGTACCACAGAGGCTCTCTCTCTCTCTCTCTCTCTCTCTCTCTCTCTCTCTCTCTCTCTCTCTCCAGTGTATATATATATATATATATATATATATATATATATATATATATATATATATTACCTAGGAACGCGAACTTTGCACAGTGTTAGACAAACACTCGGTATTACCTAGGAACGCGAACTTTGCACAGTGTTAGACAAACACTCGGGCCAGGTTTTAGGCAGAGTGGGAGCCGCAGTAGCAGCTTCTCACGGTGGGGTGGGGGCCGCCTCCGGAGGTCTCGGCCAAAGCTGTTATGTACGGTCATAGTTTTTAATCAGTGAAAACGAACTTTTGAATATTGGTAGACATTCACCCCGGGCATGTTTTAGGCAGGGGAGGCCCCCCGAGGGCTGCCCCCCAACGGGCGAGGGGTGTCCTCCTACAGGGACGACACCATTTTTTTTTTTCTAGGAACAAGAAATATTGCACAGATGTAGTCCTTCACCCAAACCAGGGTTTAGTGGGGGGCACTCCAGGGGGCTCCCCTTCTTCGTAAACAATGATTTCTTTCCGCGCACAAAACGTGCAGGGGTGGGTACGGTATCAGAATTCTTTGTCTTGTTCTGTCTGGTTCTTTTTGCCATCCGTCCATCCATCCATACATCATCCAGTCCTTTACTGCCCCATCAGGAGCGTGGGGCCTGCGGCATTGGTAACCAATCCGGTGCCCTGAAATGGATTTTGGGTCGGATATCCTGGAGGAGCCGATGATGGGCATCTCCATCGCACACTGATTATCACTTCCTCTCACTTCCAGGTCTGATTTACCGCTCAGCTACTTTATTTATCTCACCTATATACTACTCAGTTACCTTATTTCTCACCTGTTATTAGGCCTTCGATTCTCACCTGTTATTAGGTCTATGATAACAAACAATAAATGATGAACCGAAACACAGAACGCTCGAAAAAAAAAAAAACATGGGTGGTCCAAGAAAAAAATCACCTTTTATTTTGACTACTGTTCAATTTATTATTATATCACAGCTACTCTGTTTCGTTACCATTCTTTTACATCACTGTTTTGCCTCCTACGCGCGCTGGGGTTGGCGTACCCTCGTTTTTCCCCGTCCCAACGTCCGCACAGCTCCACTTTTCTAATGTGTTTTCACCGCACCACCGCCACCATTAGTTAGCTTGTCCTATTAGTTTATAGTTTGCCCTCTTGTTTACCCACGTTATGCTGTAGTTGGCTGTCCCGTGGCAGTGATGGTGTTGTATATATAAGGTCTGCGTAGCTATGTAGTTGCAGTCTGAGCTCTTCCCAAGGCATCTTGTAACCGAAGTAATGCAGTGAAAGCAACAATATACGGTAGTTGTATTGTAATGAATGAAAAAAGCAATAATATCTGTAGTATAGTAGAGGTACCGTAATAACATTAATAGCAAAACCATCATTGTCAGTTTTGCAGGTACAGTTAAATATAGTATTGTAATACAAATATAGCTGTGACAGTAATAGTAACAACAACAACAACAAGTACTCTGAGCGTGCACCATCCGCACCGTACATCAGATCTAAATGCCTGTCCACACAATTAGTGGGCACCTGTGGTTTTGGAGTATGGTAATGAAAATACTTGTGTAGACGTAATGAACTGAAGCACCTTCGTCTCTGATATAGTGTTTCTAGAGTGATTCATCACGATAATTAGATGTTGATGGGGAGCATGATCGGATACGACAAGTGCCCATTGATTGTGTGATCGAACCTTTGACCTTGCTGTGCCCTCGACCTTTGACTGATGCCTGTCCGACTCGAATTACTGTATTCTTACCTGGTTTTTATCACACCCAACAAGTTTGGTTCAGGTCGGATCAAAGGTTTTTAATTTCACCTCACCCATTGACCTTGAGCTTTTACGCATTGTTCTAAAATTATAATCATTTCATCCTCGCTGAACCTTCAGTCTTTCCACCAAGTTTGATCTAAACTGAATATTAACTCTTTGAGATACTGGGCCGAACCTTTGGCCTTGCCCTGTGATCTTTACCTGTGGCCGATTTTTCTCAAAACTGAATCACGTCACCTTTTTCTGTCCGCCAACCCTTCCATGAAGTCTGGACAAAAAACTGGTCAGAACTGCTTGCCCTTAACCTGTGACCTATAACCTTATTCGGACAAAAATAAACTGATCGTTCGTTCATGTGATGGCCCTCAATCATTATGCCAGATTTAGTGTAGTTTCATCTAATATATATATACCACGTATTCTTTTTTTCATAACATTGCTATCAGACACATTATGACAGACAAACCGTACCAAATACATAACCCGCTCACGCCATGACGTGCGGGTGTAACCAGCAGGGCACTCAATATAGCGCTAGCTCCAGTAAGCCCAGCTGAATTTCTAGATAAACTCTCTGTGTTCTTGCCTTTTGACATTTATACAAAAAAATAATCACTTCATTCTTGGGCCAGTGAGAATACGCCTGTAAATTTTCATCTTGAACCTCCCTTTATTTTATTTATTTATTTATTTTTTTTTTGTATTTTTTAATCCGGCTGACAAAAAGAGAAAAGGGGAAAACCTAACCACCATCCAACTTCGGTGGTAAAAGCTACGGTGTGGTATCTGCCAACAACGCAGTAGTTAGTTGAAACATATGTTGTTACCGACGTCAGAGGCTGGTTGTCTAACAGACTTACGATCAATTCCCTGTCGTTACGTAGATTTTAATTTGCAAGAAGAGCGAGAAACGTGAAGTTCTTTCACTGTCATTTCCGTGTCCTTCAATAAAAGTTTACGATAATTTTCATCACGTAACTAATATTTGCTTTCTTCCGTAAAAGTAATCCTAGTAACGGCGTCAGTATGTGAATCGGGGCCAGATATGTATAAAATAATTCCTACCAGCTTACCCACCGTCAAGGGAGCCAAGGAAGAGGAACAGGTTGGCATGGGCGGACCGTGGGCGTGGCAGACATCACACGCAGCCTGGCACTTCCGGCACTTCGCCACGCAGATATAAACCCCTCTCGTAAATCCACGTCCGATGCTGGGCCGGTTTAGCAAGGATTAGCGCGGAGATTATAGCAAGAGAGAGATGCGGGGGTGATGAAGATGGTGAACATACGCAGTTTATTGTCTCTTCTCAGTAGTTGTTTTTACATTTCTCTGAGGGATTTTTTTTTTTTTTTTCAGCATATACACGGTGTTAGTGTTCTCGTTCTTCCTACCAAGGCTCGTTGCCACGTCCTCACGACCATATTGCCGGGTCGATTGGTCTGAAAGTTACTGTGATTGTTCTTGGGCGTGGTATCGCGCGACAACTTTGCCAAGTCGTTAAAATAATTTTACAGTCCAAAAAAAGTGTAGAAAAAGACGGGCAGCGAACCACCAGCCACCCACCCAGTTAACCGTCTCTGGTAAGGCTCGTGTTCTTTTCGGCTTCGAACGCAGTTGTAGGAAGAGGCGAGTTTGATTCGAACGTGCTGTCTAGCCTTATATACATGTATGGGAGAAAACGGATCTTGTATTTGACCCAGAAGGGGATGCCACACCAGGGACAAACTTTGGGAAATATGCATTTAACTACATATGTTGTCTATCCCTACTTTCTTTATTATACGTCTTTTACCATCAGATTTCGGGAGGTTTCCCAGTGACGAATATAATCGTCTGGCTTTGGCCAGGATAAAACAGATCAGTGGTCCCCAAGGTTAATGGTTGAATCTGTTGTTTTCGCTTTCTGATATCGCTAATAGCTGCGCCATTCTTTTTTGTTTTTTTTTATCTTGTTTCTCTTTGGATGTCCTGTTGTCTCCAATATTTATTTTACTATTTTGCTCTCCTCATATAGTTTATCTTGTCCTCAGCATTCGTTGTGATATTTTTTTCTCCATATTTCGTTATCTTTAGCATTCGTGTTTTTATTAATTTTTCAGTGTTTTCCTTGGCACGTCTTTACTCTGCCACTCTGTGTTTACTGTCCCATTTTTCTTCCGTTGTCGTTTTTTTTATATAACTTTCCTTTGTCCCTACCGTTGATGGTGTGTGGTGAATGTGTGGATGTGGTGAGTGTGTGTGTGTGTGTGTGTGTGTGTGTGTGTGTGTGTGTGTGTGTGAGTATATGGCCGCATTGAAAAGTGTGTTTGCTATAAGTGGC
Source organism: Coenobita brevimanus (assembly GCF_032717465.1). Classification (NCBI taxonomy): domain Eukaryota; kingdom Metazoa; phylum Arthropoda; class Malacostraca; order Decapoda; family Coenobitidae; genus Coenobita; species Coenobita brevimanus. The sequence continues at coordinate 48,528,729 of NC_136966.1, forward strand.
TGTGGTGAGTATGTGGGCGTGCTGAGCTTTTACAGTGAGTGCCCAACTGTGGTAATGTGCAAATTCTTACACATTCTCTATACCCTTTGACGCAGTACCCCTCGCTGTCTCATGGTCAGGATAACCCAAGTATTTTAATGCAGCTAGCGCCAGACCTTTTTATTCGGCTGAGAGTGGCTCGTGGGAGGCTGCGATTGTAAGTGCTGCCATCATTAACTCTCTCATGTGGTCGGGGCAACCCCAATATTCGACTCCAGGTCACACCAGACGATTTATTCGGATGGGAGTGAATATAACACAGGTTAACGCTAGTTTGATTGCCAATGATATTAGAGTGACTGTAGGGTAATTTGGGGGCGCTGATTCAGAATATGGCATCGGTTTTGTCAAACTGGCTCTGATTTTTGAGATAATGGATGGCACCCTATTTGACAAATTAGCTTGCTCAGTCTTCAGAGCCCCAGTCATTTTCACGTACGGTATATACATTTGTTGCTGAATTAACTTTTAGGTATCTGGTCATCTAACTGTTATCAGATTTAATGCAGGAATTAATTTTAAGTTCATTTTTATCATAAAGTTTCAGGACCTTATCGAAAAACAAAAAAAAAAACAAAAAATTGTAAGTCGTAATCTACCCACAAGTCACATGTAAACTGCCTCAAATCGTACAAAAGTAAAACATGAAATACCTAATGGTGTTGTATTGAGTACAATAACATGAAAACAAAGTAAGCTGATTAAGGTAATCACAATTCATACACAGGAAAACGCTGTTTTTACGATTTCCTTTTGTGTTGGTCATCAGGACTGTCACGTTGGAGGCTCTAGCGAGAGTCTGCCATCTTGTGTCTGTCCCATCTGCCTTGATACCTTTCCTCCATCACCTTACCTTTCCCCTTGTTCCACACTAAAATCGCCAAGATTCTGTGGAAATCTGTCAAGTGGCTATGGAGAAGTTGTACCTTTATGCTCATATTAGCACCCAGATTTTTAAAGTTATCGAGTATCTTTTGCACCATTTCTTCATAATTGTCTGTTTTGTGGTTACCCAAGAATTTCTTGATTACTGAGACGTAACTGCATCAGGCAGAGGCATCGACATCATTCATAAATTTTGTGAAATTCTAATCTTTGATGAGATTACGAATCTGAGGACCATCAAAGATTCCTGCATTTAGTTTTTCATTATTCAGTCCAAGGAACGATCTACAAATGTATTTGAAGCAATCTCCATCCTTGTCCAAGGCCTTAACAAATTGCTTCATCAGTCCAAGCTTGATATGGAGTGGTGGGAGAATGATTTTTTTCTCCGTCAGCCAAAGGCTCTTTAATGATGTTCGCTGCACTTACAGTCATGTTTTCCCTTGAAGGCCATGTCACTTTTTTCCAGTGGTCTTGCTTCGCTGTACTGTCCAACAAGCAGATGAAACAAGGGTACTTTGTGTATCCGAGTTAGCAGCCCAAGCAAGAAGTTCACCATCTTTAGGTCAACAAAAATAGACCACTGGTGCTCATGATAGCAGAGCTTCTGCAAGACCATCATGACATTTTCATCTTCTTTAAGTTTTGAGATACATAGCGGTTACTATTGTGCAGTAAAACACATTTCAGTCTTCTGGTGAAGCGTCTATAAAAAGCCGCCAATCTTCTGGTCAGTATTCCGGTATTCCCATTTGGAGAAGTCTAGGGATATCATTGCAGTATACAAGTTTTTCATCTTGGCTGAAGTCAGGAAGAAGTGCCTCATCCCTTGTCCGATAAGCTTTTGCTTTAGCTTCCGGCTTTAGACAGTTTTTTCTCTTAGCCTGGATGCTAATGTTCAGATTCTTGCCTTGACATAATGAGGTCTTTTATCAGATCGTTGAGCTCTTCCTGGGAGAACTGCTTTGGTTTTAACAAGCTTTCTTCATATTCGCTTCCACTGCTACCACCTGTGCCACACTCCAAGTCCTGCATTTCTTCAAAATTTGACAATGGATGGTCAGGCAGTGAGGTAAACACTGGTATGGGAACGTCTTCGCTGTATGGCATAGGTCACCTTGCAGGTTCCAAATCATTATATTCCCAGTTATTGGGGTAAAATCATAATTTGAGGGGTATCCATCATTTCCTTAACTAGAGCCCGTTCGGCGAAACAAATGTCATTTTTGGATTCAGCACCCTCAAAATACCCTAAATTCGTTCAAACATCCTGGGCAACTAAGCAAATTTGTTGTTGTTGTTGTTGTTGGCCTGCGGTATTGGAACCCGAGAGTGTTAGCCGTTTACTCTGGTGACGTAATTTTCCCCATTTATTTTTAATTTTATTTCAGCGTCTTAGCGATTTTATTTAAATTAGGGAGGACTAGCTGTGAAGGAGTGAATTAAGCCTAAATCTAACCCCTTCGGTCTGAAAAGTCTCTCTCACTGAATAAAATCATCCGAAAGCAACAAGAATGAATTGAAAAAGGCGTCATCGGACTGAAGGGGTTAATTTAGCGATCACTGCGGTCATTTAAGCCACTACCGAGGATTTCACCACATACCCATTTCCGTGGCCTGATGCTGCTTGCTGTTAGAGAGGACCACATAAAACAAAACTGTGATAGACAAGCAAACATTCTATCAAAAATCTTATCGTATCTAAGATATCTTGGCAGGCTTAATAAGGGTATGAGTATTTTTGAAATCTTTCTATGTTTTCATCTGCCAAAACAGATCTCATATTACACAGAGTTGATCGTACATCTGTTTATGGATGTGGGTTCAGATCTCATCCTAGTTTTGTCCCTTTTCAGCAACGATTTACATAGAGGACAACACTATTTACGATTAAAAACAGTTGCGCACATCTGTTCTCCCTCACCTCAACACATTGAAGTTTTTCATCTTTACACGTCGGTGAGAGTTATGCTGGCGAGCCAAAATACTGGTACTGATTTTAGCTTAGAGTAATTTATTAGCCAACCTGCCAATGCTGGAGGAGGAAGAGGAAGCTAACCCTTGGACTGCGATGGCGTCTTTATTGTGTTTTTTATGCGTCTGGACGATTATGTTATTCAGGTCAAGAAGGAGCTATCTGATTGCAAGGATAAAAAAAAGAAAAAAAAATGCCATGTTTAAATAAATAAATCACTCTGACGGTAGCGAGAATGATTGTAAAAGGACATCTTTATAGTGAAGGGGTTAGTGCAGAGTATATCTAACCCTGTCACTGCATTAAAATATGTGGTAATATTTCAGACAGTAATAGGGATCCATTTTTTGGTCAGGTGATTGTGTAACACTTATGCAGAGACTTGAAGAGTTTGTTGAACTTCGACGATTGCATCAGTGGGTTTCGAAAGCCATTGATCACTGCCTTGTTAATTATCGTAATGATCAGTATCAACATCCGCACCTGTATTAAGAATTAAAAATAAAGGGACGTCACTGTCCTCAAGGGATTAAATACGATCATTGCGACACTGTTACCTAGAACATCGGTATTTTCTCTCACTAGCCCTTTTTATATTCTCTGGCAGTCTCTCTTACTCTTTAACCTGATTTGGCTTAGGACACAATTTTTCCTTAATTTACTCTCCATCTAGACGATTTTATTCAGCTTTCGTTGTGAGGGGGTTAATGAAGGGATTACTGAAGGATCCGTCTCACATATCCAGTTCAAAAAGTCCCTCCCAGGCCGAGTATATTTGTGTGGTGAAAACAAGATTTGTATTTAAAAGACGCCATTGGTGAGAAAGCTAAAAAACACTCCTCGCGGTGAAGGGATGGAGTGGAGAGGTATGTAAGTGAGGGATGTGTGAGTTGGAGATAGGGTAGTCTGATGGCGGAGGACAGATTGACATGGAGGCGATTCGTTTGTGGCCATCTCTTCCGGGATTAAGGCGTCTGACTATAGATAGGCTAATTTGTGTGTGTGTGTGTGTGTGTGTGTGTGTGTGTGTGTGTGTGTGTGTGTGTGTGTGTGTGTGTGTGTGTGTGTAAGTGCACTTTAAAACATAGGTGGTTATGCCATCTTGATATGAATGAAGTGTGAGGGACCGACTAGGATAGTAAATAAGATTGAAATGGATAAGAGGAGAAAGAGAGGGAGACCAACAATGAGATGGAGAGATAAGGTTTGACGGGAAGGTGTTGCATCTGGGAAAAGGGGTCGTTCTGAGAAGGGACAGAAGCGCCACGAGGTTATTTTTTAGAGGCCACCTCTTACATGATGCGACGCCAGACAATACACAGCAGACAGAGAAATAGACACACTCGTACTGAACTAACTATTCTGTATTTATCCTTAGAATGGGTTGTGTGGGTCATTGTTGTGATGTTGATGCATACAGTGCCTCATAGGGTTGGTGGACGCATTATATATATATATATATATATATATATATATATATATATATATATATATATATAGAGAGAGAGAGAGAGAGAGAGAGAGAGAGAGAGAGAGAGATTGATTGATACATAGATAGGTAGATATATATATATATATATATATATATATCTATATATATATATATATATATATATATATATATATATATAAGGACTATTAAAAACCATTAAAATTACAAAAAGTAAATCGTTTCGCATAATGACCTTGGCCCCCAGGCAAGTGGTCAATAGGGAAAAGAAAGGAGGGGAAGGGAGAGACCGAGAATGAGTTGGAGGGATGGGGTGGAGGGGTATATGAGGGAAGGGGTGGGAGTTGGAGAGAGAGCATCTTGATGACGGAAGACTCAATGATATGAAGGCAATTTGTTTGTGACAGCCGCATTTGGGTTTAAGCGTCTGGTTAGAAATAAATATTTATTTTCCTCCTTTTTTTGTGCCAAGCTCGGAGCACAGACTCGATAGATCGTTTCCTTTGGTCCAGCAGTTCCCTTACGTACTGAATCACACATTGTCACATGCCGCCACATTGGTACTATAGTCTGTTTTCCACTTTGGTTCTATGGTCTGTAGGCTGTCATTCTGAACTGATGTGATGGTATTGGGGAAGGTGTTTTCATGGCATGTCGGTGAGTCTAGCGGAAATTCATTAACAAAATTCAAAACATCAAATTGTTTCTTGCTCCATTCGGTTTGAACTCGTGTCCTTTCCAACAGAAGATCTCTTCACTAGCCACTTTATATAAGCCCTCAGAACGAGTTGTGGTGGTCATTACTCAGTATGGCTGTGATGTTTGCCCTGTAACCTGTAGATGCAATACATTAAAGGAGTATTTAATGCAAGTAGACTTAGCTAAGCAGTTTGTACAGATGCACGTTGTAAAACTTCTATGAATCCACCGACTGGGTTGTGTTGGCGTTTACTCAGTTTAGTTGTGAAGTCTGCCGTATGGTCTGTGTCTGCAGCACTGAAAAGGATTATTGCAGGTATTATACCTTGCTAACCATGTTTCACATATGCACCTGCTAAGCTTCACGTAAATCTTTCAGATGGGTTGCGTGTGTGCTAAACTTTATATAAAATCTACGAGTGTGTTGTGTGTACCATAATTCAGTGAGGTTGTGATGTCTGGCCCGTGGTGTATGGGTGCAGTACCTCACCCGCGGCTTAATCATTGATCCCTCCCTGCAGTTGTGCCGCCACTCTCATGCTGTTGTGTGTGTGCCTTAGATGTGCAGGGAACGGACGACACCACCACGGTCGCTCAGAGAAGGAAATATTAAAATGGGGGGCAAAGACCGGTGTAACCTTACCTTAAAGTTTGCACACGTTCATCAGATTATTTTTTACTTTTTCAGTAGTGTTTAGAATTAAAGTTGCATACGTTCATCAGATTTTTTTTTTTCCATTTTCAGTAGTGTTTCCTTTGCCAATTCAGAATACTGGATGACAACGATATATTTTCTGATCAGGTGCAGTAGGGACCTTAAAGTTCTAACGACCTGTGTACTTTGTTGTGTTGTATAGAATCTTAAAAAGTAGCACACTGCAGTTCTACTTTAATCCTATCAGCGATTCCCTTGGCTCCGACGAGAAACGCATCGGTGCGGTGGTCTGTAGTTGTTGCCAGAAACCTAATCCCGACTGCATCCAGGGTGGCCGTGACAGTATTCCTGCACGAGATTTTACCAGCGTTTATCTCCATTCCCTTCTGTCAGTACTTTAAGAGCATCTACCCTTAAAGTGCGTTTGTTCCTCAGTTTTTCAGTCTACCTCCAAGATTGTTTTTACCTGTGCACTATATCCTTAAACCTGAGTGATGATAGGAAGAGTAATAATAAAATGAAGGATTCGGGAGGTGTGTAGGTGTAGCTTATTCAATACATATGGCTGCTTTAATCATTACATAAAGCTGCCGTAACTAATGCATGAGGGTACGAGCGGACTTTCATCGCTGTCACAACGAAAGAGACAAGTGCTGATAGAGAACGTTGGAAGCGTTTTTGTAGCTGTCACCTTGAATGAAGTCGGGGATTAGGGGTCTTAAAAGAAAAAAAGAAAAAGCCTGTTATTTCCGTACCATGTTGTTTATCTACCCATCAACCCGCATTGCTGTACAGACTCGACTATTAACCCCTTCAGTTTAGTGACGTATTTTATTTTTTCTTGCTGTTCTCAGACGATTTCGTTCAAGTAGGGGACATTTCGTGTGTGTGTGTGTGTGTGTGTGTGTGTGTGTGTGTGTGTGTGTGTGTGTGTGTGTGTGTGTGTGTGTCTGTCTGTCTGTCTGTCTGTGTGTTGCTTCACAACCTGTTCCCGAGGTCCAGTAGTCCTCCTACACACCATACATGGACATGTCGCCACTTCGGCGCTAACACGTACTGTCCGAATCGAATCCATGCTAGGGCTGTCTCATACAGGACTGGCGAAAGAGGTAAAAACTACTCTCTAACCCCTACCATTCAAAAAATTCCCCCAGTGCTGAACAAAATTGTCTGGTGGAAACAAGAATAGGATAAAAATACTTCATCGGATTGAAATTGTGCCCTCTTTGTTTATCTTTTTGTTGCTGTTTTTTTTCCAGTAGGTGATTGTTTGATTCGTGTACAATTCATATTATCTCAAGGTGTTATTGGTTTGTTAACCGAACTGAATGACGTGTTTCAGCCGAAGGATGGATATACCAGAATGAAAGAAAACCATTCGGAAGCCAAATGCTAATCGGCCGCCAGAATATGCTGCTGGCCAAATTACAAGCTACTTACAAACCAAATGTGATGACAATTCGCAAAACTCTACGGAATTCAGTCACCGCGTTTCACAAGATGCCAGTCCATATTAAAAAGCCAGTTGGCTTATGGCAGCCATTTTGGTGACCTTTACCTTCACCCCGAGTGCCTATTTTCGAACTCGTCCAAGATTTTGGCCATATCTTGATGCCCTGATGGTTTCATGGTGATAACTCAAGCCTTTCTTGAGATATAATGGTGCTAAGGGCAGGCGATGAAAACTAGTTGACCTTTAGCAGCCATTTTGGTGACCTTGACCCCGAGAGCCCATTTTCGAACTCGTCCATGTTTTTGGCCATATCTTGATACACTGAAGGTTTCATGCTGATAGCTCAAGCTGTTCATGAGATATAATGGGAATACACACACACACACACACACACACACACACACACACACACACACACACACACACACACACACACACACACACACACACACACACACACAGACGCGGACAAAAACATTATCGTGCCGCCTTGGTAAAGGTGGGCGATAAATATTCCACTTGTGATGTCAGATACATTATTTTGTATGACCTCTTCATTGTAAGATGTCCCTCCTACTGTAAGCCGTGAAAGAGTCATTTTGGGGTGGAAGGAATGAAATAGAAATATTGTCATCATAATAAAAAGCTTAATGGAAGCTTTTTAACCTTTGTATTATGAGAGACGTTCTAAGCTAGAAAATAGTCTTCAGGAGACCCTTAGAAACTTTAAGCACGTTCGTCGACCGCCTACCTTCATCGTCGCGGAAAAAACTAATGTCTTAAAATGGCCTATGATTTTCTAGCGTGAACAAAGCACAAATCACCGCATACGAGACCACTGAAGGTAGTCTTACATCCGTTATTTCATGATACAATACGCGTCAGGTCAAATTTGGTCCATTAATGTCAGTTCAAGGCCATTCCAGAGGAGTTAGATCCATCCATACCAGTTTTGCGCAAGTAGAATATATATAAGGTCATTCAGGCCAAAGTAGGTCAATTCAGGCCATGCAAAGTTCATTCAATTCCATATCCTTTCCGGCTCAGTCAGGTTCATTCAGCAACAGCTAGGGCAGTCCGGTTTCACACGCACGTTCGCCCAAATTATATGACGCTCCACATCCACTCCCCCGGGCGATGTCTCATGCGTTGTGTGGACGGCTCAGTCAGTGCTATCAGTATCTTCCCTGCATCATTTACTCATTTCCTGCTCCCACTGCCACAACTGCTCCCACACTAGCCGACTGAGCCGACACCGTAACACAAAAGTTGCTGCCACGTGAATTCCTAGTTGAGCGCTATTTGAAGGCCTCCCTGTATATCACTTCAAGTCCAGTTAGGCCCATCACATCCACCTTTCAGTCAAGGTCTCCACATTCATTTAGGCTCAGTCAGGCGTGTTCGGTTCAGTTCAAGGTCATTTAGAGTCATTTAATTCTTTCAGGGCCTTTCCGTCCAGTTGTTCTTAATTAAATCACTTGATGTCTTTTCACATTCGTTCAAGTAAGCGTGTATCTGTTCTAGTCATTCTTGTGCCTTTTAGTCATGTTCAGGCCAAAGTGGATTAATTTTGAGCTGTTTCGCTCAGTTTTGGTTGGATGGGTTGGGTAAAGATAATTGGGTGGGATGGGCTTGGATGATAACTGTATGTTGCGACGGTAGATGCTATAGGTAGTCTGGTAAGATACACGTCCAAGTAAAGGAGCATTTCGGACACCTGCATATCACACTTTTTTTTCTCTCTCTGTCGGATTCTAATGTAAGAGTCAGCTATTATTCCCAGCTGTCATACTCGTAATTGGATAACTCTGAAATAGTCTTCTTCAATTTGTTTTGCCCGCTATCTTTGGCCTCTGGTTTTACGAGATGAATTGATTTTCATATTACTTCTCATATGTTAATATTCATCACAAAACAAGAAAGAACACTTAAGAGAGTGCAGCACCCGCACCCTCCGGTCAGTCAAAGGCCGAACCTTTGACCTTGGAATGTGACCGTGACAAAATGAGATTGTTCTCAAACTCAAATGTAATCATCCTTGCCTAAACTTTCACTCATACACTGTGTTTCGTCAAAGTTGGATCAAAACTATATAAGTTAACTTTATCCTCGTGCCGTGAGCCTGACTTACCGTTCTCAAAATAAAATCACTTCATCTTTGGCTGACCCTTAACCCCTCCACCAAGTCTGATCGAATCAAAACTATTAGTGTTAAGCACCGAATTTTTTTCTTCACCATGTAACTTTTACCATTGACAGATTGTTGTCAGAACTGAATCACTTAATCATTTCCCAACCGTCAGCCCTTCCAACAAGGTTGTTTTAAATCGGATCAGAACTGTTTGGATCTGCCTTTCTCTTAATCAAAGATCTATGGCTCTTTTCTGCCAAAATTTATTTACTTGTTTCCCTGTTGATTCTCTATGATTTTTCCTATTTTGGTGCATTTCCAATCTGTAGTTAATCCATAATCTCCTGAAAGACAGTCGGAGACAAAGAGAAGGACAGGGAAACAGACAAACCACCAAACCAAACACATTAACCCCTCGCGCTACGATGGTGTATAAAGTATATAGTAGAATATAATTCAGTTCATGTTTTGTATGCCAGAATCTAATAAACAGTCTATTCTGCTGAATTTCTGTGATATGACATACCGTTCAATTTTTGAAAGGAAATTCCTTCTTTGTGATGTCCTCTTAAGTATGTCATCCGAATGGAGTACTCCTTCCTCTTCTCAGCACAGATCTAGTTCAGCGAGAGTCCAAACCAGTATGTGCCAGTTTCCCGTTTTCACTAAACCTGGCTTTCTGTAACCTAAGACTTTATGTTTTCATTGTGCTTAATTTTGGCTACCAAATATTGCACTAAGTAAGGGGAGTGCCGGTAACGACAGAGATGTTGGCCACTGTTTTTTAATCTATAATATATTCCTCCTTCTATTCCTCCTCCTCTTCCTCCTTCTTTACCATTTTTCCAGCATTAAGGGTCAGCTACCCTAATGGATTGTCTCCACCTTACTCCGTCCTCCGCATCCTCCTCCGTCAGTTCTCTGCCTTTCATGTCTTTCTCCACTCCACCTCTCGCCTTCAACTTCTGCTGTTTCTTGGTCTTTCAGTCAGTCCAGTAAATACCGGATATACAGTATAAAAAGCAGAATAGTCGTATAGTTACCAGAATGAAAGTTCTCTGCTTACCTACCTTTTTGTTTGCACATATTTCAGAGTAAGTGTTTAAACCGTTATGGGTCAGAATTGTTTTGTAATAAGCAGCAATTTGTAGTAGGGTACCATGAAGCCAGTACAAAGGCTTTACGCATGAAACGTTGAGAAGGGAATAAAAATGCTTGTAAAATGTGCAGATTGATGACTTTCGATCATTTGATTAACTGGATTTAAGTCAGATATGTTTATAGAATACTACTAAGTCGATGTACACCCACCAAAATATTAGTCGCTACCCTTGGGTGCGATGATCCTTGGATTAATTTGAAGAAAGGAAACCGTGTTCATTTGGTACTGTTGGAAGTGCAGAATCCTTGTTCCGTGTTTCATACTGTATCACACCACCAGGGTAACTATTTTTTTTTCTTTCTTTCTTTTTTTTAGTGGTTCTGCATGTGTGATTTTTTTTTTTTTCAAGAACAGGGCCTTTATTGTTATGGAAATCAGTGTTATTTTACATGTGTGTGTGGTTAAGAATCTATGAATGACATTGATGCTGTTAGATCGAAATGTTATTATTCAGAATAATGAGCCAATTTTACGTTAAACTGCGTATACACATTCAGCTCATATGAAAAAATTTTACACCGTGAAACTCTCTATGAAATGAAATTACTAACTGATTGACTATCTATATATCTGTGTATCTGTCCTTCTGTTTATCAGTATCTGTCTCTACCTGTCTGCTTACCTACCTGCTAATCTATATCTGTTTATCTACTTACCTACCTCCTTACCTGCCTATCTGTCTACCTATCTATCTCTGTCTACTTCCTTATTACTTGCCTATCTGTCTACCCCTCTGTCCGTCTGCCTGTTTGTATCTATCAATATATTTTTATCTATCTGTCTATCTGTCTGTGTCTGTCCGTCTGTCTGTCTGTCTATGTTTATCTCCCTATCTGTTCATCTGTTTGTCCGCCTCTACCTGTAGTCAGACGCCGAATCTTGTGAAGGGTGACCTCAATAAAATGACCTTCAAGCATTTTTATTTCTGCTCAGTAACTACGCTTATTCCTACGACGGACCATTCCCCCCTGCACACCCGCGTACCTAATATCTCCATTTCATTCTCGGTCTTTCTGTCCTTCTCCTCCACATCACCTCACTCTCATACACTCTCTCAGTTAACCTCTTATTCACTATTGTCTCCCCATGTCGAAACTCTCTAAAGGCATATCAGAGGTACTTTGTCTTAGTAACCCTTGCTCTTGACTTATGTCCCTCAAATTTCGTCCACGTTTCACCAATGTACACTGCTGTTGCAAATGATCTGTCGTGCAACGCCCTGTACACACCCATACTTACACTTTTATTTCCCGTCACTGCTCTAAATGCTCCCATTACCGTGCTTCCATGCTGCACCCTTTAATTCATCCTCCATAGTTTGTTCGCAACACTGCGCACAATTATATGCATATACAGTACAGTGTCAACTTTAAGTTACTGGTATAAAATAGTTAATTCATCTCATGAACCCTCCCCGATCAGTTTTTACTATTCAGGTTAAGCCCAGTTTTCTTCAGCTAAGGGAAATCCCCACGGCAGGATCTTCAGCCAGGTCATATAGGCACTGTCAGATAATGAAGCAGTGCGATGTGTGCCGTTTGACCTCTGATCTTGTACATTTCCTGAACACGTGGGAATCTATTGCGTATAGTTCTGTGAGGCCTTTTGGCAACGAAAACAAGGCAGACTTTATGCAGTTAGCACAAGGATTGACAGATTTATCGTGTAGCCTTCTAAAAAAATAACGTCTTCACTACCTGATCCTTAAATTTAGCTGGTTACTAGGTTGAAATATAATTAAGGCAAACTTTTTCATATTACCTATTCGAATTCCCCCGCACGTAAGTGTCTACTGAAGTGTTTATGCCTGTGGACGCCGCTGCTCAGTCAAAGTTTAAATCCTTCAATGAAATGACGTCTTTTTCTTTTTTTTTTCTTTGCCACCACCAGACGATTTCACTCAGTTAAGGAGGCTCTTCTTAGACTGGAGAGTTAGATATAGCTTCGTTCACCCTTTCCGTATGAGAGGACGTACCTATGCTGAATAAAATCGTCTAGAAGTAGCAAAGATAAGCTAAAAAAAAAAAAGTCACCCGATTCAAGGGAGTCAGTACCAGATGAAGAGTTTCAGTCTCATAAATTCGTCAAGGAGAGGGTATGGTAGTCCCCACTCGAACTCCAGGCAGCAGCAATGATGAAAAGTGAGCTGGTGGGAGAGGTGGAGGAGGGAAAAGAGAAGTGGACTGATGAGAAAAGTGGAGAGAGAGAGAGAGAGAGAGAGAGAGAGAGAGAGAGGGGCAGGCTGAATGGAAGTGAGAGGAGAAGAAGTTTGTTGGAAGGAGAAATTGAAGAAGGGAGAGAGATGAGAGAGGTTGGGTGAACGGAGGGGAAAGATAAGAAAGAGGTTTGATGGAGGGGGAGAGAGAGAGAGAGAGAGAGAGAGAGAGAGAGAGAGGCAGGCTGAATGGGAGTGAGAAGAGAAGAGGTTTGTTGGAGGGAGAAATTGAGGAGGGGAGAGAGATGAGAGAGGTTGGGTGAATGGAGGGACGAGATAAGAAAGAGGTTTTGATGGAGGAAGAATAGAGAATAGAGAGAGAGAGAGAGAGAGAGAGAGAGAGAGAGCAAAAGACCACGACCCCCCAGAAAAGTTATTGTGGCTCGAGATACATTTTGGCTGCAGGTTTGTGTGTGGCGGCTTTGATATCTGGCGGGGCGTGACGGCTCCACCACCACCCACCGCCTCGTCCACATATAAAATTGTTTCCTAAGAGCTGCACACTCCTTAGTTTAGTAGTCTTCCTAACACCTCTCCCTTCCTAGTTGAAATCAGCGCATGGTACATTATTATTTGCGTGTATGTTATTTATGGTAGCTAAGTCGTTGTTAAAAGAGATATGCAGTAATAGGCCCTGAAGACCATAAGATGAAATAGGCAAAATATATCGCTAAGGAAAAGTGCTTGATCGTTTTCTGACCTCACAAGAATACGACCCAGAGAGGTGTATTCTTGTTGACTGCGTCGTAGCACCTCTTTCGTCGCCATTTTTTTTTCACATTGTACTTCTTCACCCTCTTGTATATTACAGACGCAACGATATGGAAAAGATCAATGAATCGCCAAGAAAAAATGAACATAAAAGATAAATAAATCGCCTAGGAAAAATGCTGCGAAGCCATATTTGCCAAGGAGAAGATGGATTTTAGGTCACGCGAGCATGACTTCACGAGGGGCAGCTTGGAAATGAAAAATACTTGGACTCTAGGGGGAAGAAATCAGCCTTAACCCTTCCACTTCGATTATGTGTCCTTCATTATTGTTTTATCTAACGTGGCATTAATGTAGTTGACTTAGGTATCTCCCTCGTTGTGTAGGAGTTAACGAAGGCTTACCTCTGACATATTCGAAAATCCCTCCAAAGTTGAGTTATAGTTGTCATAGTTGTCTGGCGATAAAAAGTATAAATTGTAAAACAAGGCATCACAGTAAGTCGATTACAATTTGATGGTGGTTGTCACTGTCTGGGCTTAGTGTTATCTTTGTCTCGTTGATTGTTGATGCTGCTTCAGTTTTTTTTTTTTTTTACTTTTGTTCGTGGCTTGAATGGCTACTTTGTTTTCTGCCATCATTTATTTTCGTTATCTGCCCTTCAGTGTATCATCTTTCGGATTTTCATACATTCGTTTGTTTAATCTTATGCATCATTCGTTCCCCCCCTCCCACATGTAGAAAGAGAACATTATGTTTTTGAGCTTCCCTTGTCAAAAATAGATATACTGTATATGCCTGGGGTCTTGTGGCCTAAGGCACTCTAAGCAGATGTGGCCCGTAAATGGTTTGAATCCGAGGAGTGTTTTTTTTTTTTTTTTTTTTTTTTTTTTTCAGAATGTTGCTAGGGGCGAGCGACTGCAGGTATTCGTACCTTAACTGCCTGAATTGAGTTTCCTATGCTTGTGATAGTGCAGTAAAAGAGTGAAGCCGTATATAAATGGTACATATTTTCAGTCTGGGGAGTTTCATTATGAGGAAGATATTTACACTTATAGGCCATAGTGAGATGGAAACATAGGGAGGAGAGTGTTTTAATCCAGCTATAATGCGTATGTTCCAATGTGACAAAGATTCCTAACCCCTTTCAGCTCAGATAACAGCCAGCTGTGGTTAAATTGGGAGCTGCATGTGACTGTTTACCGAGGAGACTCATTCCTGCCCAATAGCTAAGCCTCATCGACTTTCAGGCCTCAGCAGCATAGTACTAAAGTTATGGGAGTCGCCAGGTTTCGTCAGGTGAAAACAACTGATCCAGAACAAATATTATCCCGTTAAGTCCGGTAGTGTGTTGTACTTTAGTCTCGCTACCTCCAGATGACAACATAATTTAGGGATGTCCAATACCTCTCGTTAGCTGAATAAAAGATTGTGAAACTACCAAGAATAGAGTGTGAATGAATTAATGGGAATGACGGAAACATTTTATTAATCGGAACAACTCATGTATTCAGTTCCTGCTGACGTCAGACGGTTTCATTCTGGTGAGAGTCAGCTTATGAGTGTTGGTATTATTGACAACTCTAGTATTCTGCTCCAGCTAACACCAGACGTTTTTGTTCAACTGAGAGAGTGTCCTGAGAACCTGAGAGGGCAAAAAATTTACGAAAAAAAAAAAAAAAATACATCAGACAGAAAAAAAAAAAAGTCCCTGTATTTATACTCGTAATCTTGTTGTTGCTTGTTACTGTAGCTTCGTTTTTATCTGGACGTGGGCCCAGTGGACTGCAGGCTGAATCTGTCGTCCTGCAATCCACCATCCTCCTTTCGGTGTCTTGGGAAGGAGCTAAGAGGCGTTTGTATAGTCTGGCATGCTTCACCCTCCAGTAATATCAGTGCCACCACCGGAGGGCGCTCCCCTTCAACTTAAATCTTAACCTTTAAATCAGGTGACATATCCTGCTGATTTATTCTTGCCATCTCCAGACGGTTTTGTGAATCTTAGAGGAGGCTAGAGGCTTAATTCGATAAGTTCTTCCTAAGCTGAATAACATCGTCTGATAACAACAAGAGTGAAAAAGGAAATCGTTATCGGATTTATAGAGGAGATAGCGAGAAAAGAGAGAAAGGTTATACAATCGTCCGAAAGTAGCATGAGAGAAGGAAAGTGCCCAGATTTTTTCTCCGCCAATTTTCTGTAGCGTGTCAGGAAGAGAGAACGTGCTTGGCCTCTCCATGTAATTGCTGACTGCACTCTGTAATGTGGGATGCAGGCTGAGTAAAAGTGGTAACCATTAGCGTTCCATTGATGTCCGTCAAATTATTGGAGAGAGAGAGAGAGAGAGAGAGAGAGAAGAGGGTCACATGACGGGAAACAAAACTGCTGTAAAGAGAGACAAGGGTAGCGGTAGGCACATGACCCAACTATATTTACGTCACTTCAACAACAGTGTATTTTTATGCTGGTGTGTGTGTGTGTGTGTGTGTGTGTGTGTGTGTGTGTGTGTGTGTGTGTGTGTGTGTGTGTGTGTGTGTGTGTGTGTGTGTGTGTGTGTGTGTGTGTGTGTGTTTATGTATGTATGGTGTATGGTGCAGAGGAGCGGGCAAGGGCAGTGACCCTTTTCCCCTGCCAGACTAGACAAGAGGCAATAGGCAGGTCCAAATGACAACGCAGGATAGTAAGCCAAAATGTCCAGATAACACGGCAACGGGGCATTTAACGTATTCAGTATAGTGAAACATTTTGTTTTATTCTTGCTCGAACGGTCTTTTTTGGAGTGGGATAGACTTTTCGATCAGAAGAGGTTCGGTGTAGCTTCCATTTACCCCTGCAGTACAAGCCGTCTCCCTTAAACTGCGTCAAACTGTTGGGCTGCAAGGGATAACTCACACTGTATGATGACACGTTGTTATCTGCGTCTGGTGTATGAAAATGACGCGTGCTTACATTGCTGTTGCTGTTGTAGTTGTTTTGCAGGAAGAATTATCGCCACACCCATACTGGCCAACCTTGAGCATCCATCTTCATAGTTCGTATTACAACCCTTCTCCCAGCCTCTTCCGCCTACTCTTCTCCACCCACCCTACTGTTTTACTATTGTCCTAATATCAGACATGTAAGGCTTTCGCAGTTTAATCGCCAACACTACTCCTCAAAAAACACCCATCTTCACAGGGTGTACGTGTCCCTCTCTATCCCGCCACCCATCGCCATCGTACGCCATACCACCTACTCCTTTTCTCTCCCCACCCCCATTCTTCATTTTTGCTACCCCCCTCCTACATTTTTTTTTTTCGCTCCCCACCCTTGCCTTGCACTTTACGAGCTTACTGACAGCACCTATCTCCATATACTCTCCCTGGCATGCCCAAACTCCCACCACAGTCGCAGCTAATCCTATCCACTCCTTTCTACCCACCCCACTCATGTGTTTAGCTGTGGGGAATATCAGATTTGACTGCCTTGACTTCCATCTGATCTGCAACACCCTTATTCACAGGGTGTACTTCCACTGTTGTAGACCGCCATCCACCATCAGCCCAACCCATCCAACTCACTCCGTTCTAAAAGACCTGATTGGACAGATATCAAAAACTCATACACCGATACTTATTTTTAATTGCTCAAGACTTCATAGGCATAGCCTGAAACAAGCATTTGTACAGAAATGAACCCAACACACGTAAGTTGAATTAAATCGTCAAGAAATAGCACGAATAAAACGAAAACGTCTTTGGGCTGAGGGGCTTTGAATATTGTGGAAAAAAAAAGAAAGAAAGAAAGAAAAAAGACAAGGTAGGTGCAGCGTTTTAGTTGGAGGGTTGAGTGACGTTTGCAGTATGGGGGTGGGGTGGATTCAGTCAGCTTTTATTCTTAGTGGATTTGTAGATTTCGTAACACATCCTCCTTAGTGATTTACTTTGCACGTACTTCCTCAGTATATATATATATATATATATATATATATATATATATATATATATATATATATATATATATGAGAAAAACAATATCAATTGTAATAGGAATGATACATCGCTAAGAAAAAGCTACTACGACGTCTGCAGTGTCTCTCGGAATACTGTCCTTAAGGGCCAATGATCAAGATTATAAAACTGAGAGTTGAAGCTTGACGGGGGTCAGAATGAGAGAATGAGCGAATGTTTTGTCTTTCTACTACGGAGGTCTCTAAGTTGGAAAAAAAAAAAAAATGTCTGGCAGAGTTACTGAGGCTGTGGTGTGGATGTGGTTGGATGGAGTGAGAGTCTGTAAGAATATTTCCCTGTTATATTGTTAAATGTTGAAATTTTGAGTGATTAAAATGAGAGAGAGAGAGAGAGAGAGAGAGAGAGAGAGAGAGAAAGAGAGAGAGAGAGAGAGAGAGAGAGAGAGAGAGAGAGAGAAAATCTTACTCTTTCATTACGAAAGGTCTCCCCTAGGCAAAGGAAAACAAAAAAGTGGTGAGGTGGGATGGGGAGGGGTGGTTTTAGGGGCGGGCGTCAGCAGGTCGAGTTGTTTACTAGTCTGGCTTCTCTGCACGTCGAGCCGAGAAGAATTATTTTCGATTATATAACTGAATGGAGAATTATTAACTTCTTTTAATACAGATACATTATATTTTATTTTTGTTACCTTCAGGCGATTTTATTCACGAACCTAGAAGAATTTTTCTCGGTTATACAGCTGAACATTAAAAGTAGCGAGAATGGAAGCAAGGAGACAAACAACGAATTTTCAGCACTTTTAATACAATGACGTCGTTTCCATTTATCTTCTTGCTCTTTCTAGACAGTTTTATTCAGCTTGGAAGAGACACTTAGATGTGAAGGTTTGGAAGCAAGCTACTTTATTCTCTTCATTGCCAAAGATACCAATGAAGCTGAATACAATTTTTGGTGTTAGCAGGAATACCCACCTGTGTGAGTACTGTGACGTTATTTAACATAAGAAGCATTTTCGAATTGGAGGGATTAAATATGGCCTTCATCAACCCCTGCGGTAGTACAGGGAATATAAACGTTGAATAGGCCTACTGTACTGTACAATCGATTGATGGCAGCAAGAATATACTACCAATAAAAAAACATCCTTACAGTGACTGACGTCACTTTTCAATATTTAATGAAGTTTAATTACCAGGCGAGAAAAACTCTCGTGTTTCTTGTATTTTGCAGGCCAGAAGACACACGAGGTGAAAAGGATTGTGTAACTAGTAGTCTGTCCTCCAAGTCTGTGTTTATAAGTAACTGGTAGACAAATCTTGTCACTCTTGAGTTAACCTTATAGAGGCTTATATGAGAAGGAAATATGCTTCCCTTGATGAAGGTGGTTTAGGAGTACGCAGAAACGAAGTTTCTTGCAACACTTGAATCTTTTAGGAAATGAAGATTTTCTTCTTCTCACATTTTGCAAAGCAGGAGTGGAGATTCTTATTCTTCATTCTGAGGACGTCATTTTATTTTAATCTTGCGTTCTTTAAGCAATTTTTTATTCAACTTACAAGAGACGCCTGATAGAGGAGAGGGTGGTGAAGGCTACGTAACCCCTTCAATCTGGAAACCTTTTGGTAATCTGAATAAAATAATCTGAACGTGGGTTTAAAAAAAAAAAAAAAAAAAAAAAAAAAAAAAAAAGAGGAGTCCTCTGGCTGGGTAGGTTAGGAAAACTGTAGATGTGACAACTTTAGTGAGCATTGAAATGCCACCTTTATAGAACCTCCTTAAAAACATCGAACCGATGACATTTTTTATTTATTCCATTTACTTCCACTCTTCTTCGCCTTAAGGTTGACTTTTCATTTTGAAAGGGTTTGATACAGACTACAGTAACTACCGTCAGTATGATAGGTCATTGATGAATAAACTTGTCTCTAAGTAACAAGAGAAAAGTGAAAAGTACATCATTGAACAGAAGGGGTTGTGTTATGGAAGCTTCACACAGTACCACCTGCACCCACATACACTTTGATCACTTTAACTTAGCGTGAACTTGCCAACTCTCCATCTTGAATGCGGATCTGTAACAAGATATTGACGTTAGAATATGATGCTAGTCACGAAGAAGTGCCATGGGATGGATGTTGAGTCATAGTATTGCCTGATTCTGCCATTGAGGTGCAGGAAAAAAGCTACAGACGGAAAAAATTTTCCGCCTAGTTGAACTGTATGAACTTTTTGTTAGTAAGAACGCGTCACATTTACACACACACACACACACACACACACACACACACACACACACACACACACACACACACACACACACACACACACACACACACACACACACACACACACACACGAACCCCTTCAGTCGGATGACACAGTTTGTTCTTGCTGCCACCAGACGATTTTATTAAACTTAAGACAGACCTCTGTTAGTCAAGCGGTTGCTGAAGGCTATATCTAACTCGCAGTTCAGAAGTTCTCTGCGAAGCTGAAGAAAATAACCTGGCTTTAGCAAGACTGTACTACCAGGGTTGTCCTGACCTGATGAAAGAGAATGGTACTGCAATTAAAACTTTCAGGCTTCCATATTCACAGTTCCCTCCAGAAGAAAGTCGTCTGGGGATAACTGGAATATAGTACTGGAGTTGTCCCAACGAGGCGAGGGTTAGTGGTGACAGTATTAACACCATCCACTGCATAAAATCGTCTGGTGTTAGCTCGGGTGTAATGCAAGAGTTGAAGCGACCATGAGAGGGTTGAATTTGTGTTTTATTATACGTATAAGAAGTTTTACTTCCTTTGTTCAGTTTTTACGAGGTAATTCCCCAGACATTTATGTGCTCGAAGAAGTAATAACTATATTTTTAGTAGTCGTGCATCCGGGACTGTACCACGTTTCGTCATCCCCTTGAACACGTTTATATAATTATGATTCATGTCATACTGTGGTGTGGAGACATACTATATGTCCTCTGATTTGTTCCTTCTTTATTCCAAACACTGTTCAGTTTGGTGTTATTTCTTAACTTCTTCACAAATTCGCATAAAGTTATCGTCTTGCAGTAAATGGGAAGTTGTACATGACCTGTCATGCTTTAAAAGTCTCTCCTTCTGGCTATAATAATAACTAACCAGAAATTACGTTAGTGTATTCAAATGGTTAATGATACTGAGATAGGAATTACTTACTTTGCATTTTATTTCAACTAACATCTGGCGATTTTATTATGCGCAGAACTGCATGGCACCAGAAATGTTCAGCATCATGACGATTAATGCTTTAGCTAAGATTAATAAGTGCCTGAGAGAGACGCCTTCATGTGGTGGCACCGATATATCCAGACGGTGAAGCTGTCAGGTTATACTTATAAACAACCCATTTCCCTTCCCCTCCACTGAAAAGAGGATGGTGGGCTGCTTAAGAAGAGCAGATTTAGTCTGCAGTCCACTGGTTTCAGGTTCAGATAAGCCTGGGGCTGCGACTGCCATTACCAAGAATAAAGTGTCATTTAATTTCAGTTTACAACGGACCATTAGCTCAAAGAAACTCACCGTAGCCAAGGAAGCAAGAGACCTTGGGCCTTAGTCTTGTCAGTATGGGAGACTTCTTAACATCCCTTCCCTTGCGATTTATATCACATATTACACCTCTTTATTTCGTTGTGCCTCAGTTATATCTTGTAATTCCTTCATGCGGATGACGTATTTTATGTTATGATTGTTATACTGTATATTTTATAATTGTTACATAAGACTCTCTTACACAGATTTGGAGGGACTTTTCATGCTAGAGCTGGATGCAGCCTTCATTAACCCATTCAGTACAAGAGATTGTCCGAAATGTAATTAAATTACCTGGCTATATATATACATATATATATATATATATATATATATATATATATATATATATATATATATATATATATATATATATATATATATATATATATATATCCCATTCGATCCCAGAGTTGCTGGGCGAGGCACTGTATCGGGGGGTGCTAAGCGTACCGCCCTCCGCATATCGGCTCATAGTCGGGAAATTTATAGGTCCCTCCCTCGGGGTATCCCTACTCTATTAAGATATGAAAATTCCCAGTTCCGTCCAATACTGGGGACACTAGGCTCCAATGGGATATATATATATATATATATATATATATATATATATATATATATATATATATTTATGCTGTATATAAGGACCACGTCATCGAATTGAAGGAGTAAATAATTACACAGTTGAATATATATATATATATATATATATATATATATATATATATATATATATAAAACATATTTTAATGCCACATGTATTAATAAACTATGAAATCGGTGAAAAATTGCAGTCTTCCCATCTTGTATGCTGAAATATAGCAAGAGATTAACAGTTAACTATGGTGCTAGTCAGGAAGAAGTGATGTAGAAAGGATGTGTGGCTGTAATATTGTCCTACACTGCCAATGAACCATGGAAAAATCACGGGCTAAATGAGGTGAAAGAAGTATAGAAAGGAAGATTTGCTGGTGAACCTTCCATGTCGTCGAGAATACGACTCCGTATGATAAGGGCCAGGATTTACGAACAGACTTTCGATCAGCGGCCTCTCGTAGCTATAATCCATTTTTGGTGAGAAGACAAGAAGAGTACAGAATTTCCCATGTCTCTTGTTATCTTTACACACACACACACACACACACACACACACACACACCGCTCGCTGGCGCAGTGGTAACGTTCTCGCTTGCCATCTGGTAGACGGGAGTTCGCGCCTCGCTCAGGTTGCGAAAAGTTTCACTGACAAAGTGGGTGGTTACTGTCCCCCTTGAGCAAGGGGACGGGTGCGTGGGTGTGTGAAGGTCACAGCCTTGCCCTTAGATCGGACTACATGAGCTCTCAGCTCCCTTCCGGGAGGGTAAAATGCTGACGATCACGACCATCAAGTGATCCTGACCGACCCGGTGAATTACACACACACACCTTCGGTACGAGACTAGGGAAGGACAGTGCTGAAACTTCTCCTGTCCCGTGTCCTTTCTACAAATCAAAATCTATGTTACGAGAGGGAATTAGTGTTATGTATGTTAGTGAATCCGGGTCCTGAAGCATTCCTCTTAGTTTGTAATCGATGGACATGCAGTGAAATCAGTCTTGTCAATATATCCATGTCATACAAAAGTACCGAATAGTGTATTTATGTAAATTACGGTATATATTGTCCTGTTTATATGCGTATTGTCTCTTGTATTTCATCATTTTCATCACAGTCAGAACTGCACTTACATATTTGCAGTGACGTGAGAGAATCCAAGAGAGTGTGATCCAACCTTCAGCCTTGATTACAAGAGAGAGAGAGAGAGAGAGAGAGAGAGAGAGAGAGGGAGGGAGGGGGAGGGAGGGAGGAGGGTTCAGCTTCGGTAAACTCCTGTCAGTCTGAAAAAAAAAAAAAAAAAAAAAACTGAAAGATTACTAACTTTGTATGCAGTATGACAATTGACAACATGCACCTCCAAACTGTTAGCAGACTCGTGGGTAACATTATTCTGGGTTGTAGCCTACTGTATGCACACACCCAGTTCACACTCAATACTTCACATTCCACCCATTAGCGTCTGTTATATATTTCTTCCAATGCAGCCCTTACGAATACCCTTGCTGATCTATAGCAAGAGATTATAATATGGTGCTCGTCGTGAAAAAGGTGTTATGGAAGGGTGTATAGCCGTAGCATTTTCTCATCCCGTCATTTACCAACAAGAAATAATATGAATAAGAATAAAAACCTCCACCAGCTTAAAATGGACAGTCTATAGTTTTCCTCTTTCTCGCCAACTTTGTACTTTTTTTCACTCGCGAAACCCTGCTTCTCAGTGCCAACCAAGCCTACCTTTCTTCCTTCCTGCCTGCCAGCTTAATTTTACTTTCTTCCCTTCCTCCTGACTGCCAGCTTTTACATACACATTTTTACTATCCTAGTCGCAAGCTCGCCCTTCTTTTTATCCCTCCTGCTTGCTAGCATAGGCTACCTTTTGTCTCTCGTTTTGCCAGTACAGCCTACCATCCTTCCTTCCATCCTACCAACATAGTTTACCTCGCCCTTCCTTCCTTCCTTCCTGTCAGCGTGGCTTATCGTTTTCCTGCCGAAATAGTCAACGTTCCTTCCTGCCAACATACAGTAGCTCACCTTCCTTCCTTCCTTCCCGTCAACATGTCCTAGCTTCCTTCCTTTCTGTGAGCATTGACTTTCCTTCCTACTGGCATATCTTACTTCTCTTTTCTTGCCAACATAGCCTACCTTCCTTCCCTCCTGTCTGCCAACATAGCCTACCACCCTTCCTCCTTGTCTGCCAGTAGTCCCAACATAGCCTACCTTCCTTCCTTCCTTCCTGTCAGCATAGCCAACGTACTTGCCCTTCTTCCTGCCATCATAGCATATCTTCCCTCTTACCATTGTAGACTCTCCTCCAACTTTTGTTCTTTCCTTCCTTCCTGCTAAGATAACCTAACTACCTTCCCTCTTGCCGGGCACCCTACACCATTTTCTCATATATTCCTGTCTAACTTCTTTTCCTTCCGCTGGTCAGACCAGTCAACGGGCCTTTGACCTCTATGGCGCCTCTATGGCGATTTATCACCGCCTGCATTATGAAAGGAGTTTCCGACAAAAGGTTATATTTCGTATATGTCATATTGTATATTCCGCATTCTGATTAAAGATCCTACTTATGCTATGGCGCACCCCAACACACACACACACACACACACAACACAAACTAGGAATATATATATATATATATAGAACGGAAGTAGGAAAAAAAAAAATAACCCTTACACCAGATCACTGGTGTCCTCCATTCATTAAAAATCTGTAACAGTTGGACTTGAACAGCTGTAGGTTGAAGTTTTTGGGGAAACAGTTCTGGGTAAGCGAGTTCCAGTGAGGGGGAATAAAAGATTTCTGATAGGTGGAAGTTCTGCAATATGGCAGTGTGACATTCAAGTCATGAGCGCTACCAGATGCCCATGTAGCGCAGGGGAAAGCATGGAGAGGTGGCACAATGGATGCAATTTCCTCAGAACATTTGTCATAAAAGTATATATACAGAGAGAGAAAGAGAGAGAGAGAGAGAGAATTTGCGATAACATTGTATACTTTTATGTGCAGAAAATGCAGTAACTCTGAAACAGTCATCAGCTCATGTTTCCTCAGACTAAAACGTCCAGGCATGAAGATTTTTTTTTTTTTTTTTTTTTTTTTTTTTTTTCAAATGAGCCATTGAATCCTTCCTTTGTATTAAACACACTGGCTCGCTTTTGTGTGGAGTTTGCAGCTGGCTTACTTGATGTTTCATCATTTGTGTTATTGTCACTAACACCACACGTTATTTATTCAACTTGGGGAGAAACATTTCGAACTGGCTGGGTTAGAAGCAGCCTTACTAGTAATTTCACTGATACTGATTCTTCATAAGTAGTTATCGGCATTGCGTATTATTTATATTTGTCGCTACTGCCAGACGATTTTGTTTAGCTTCAGAGAGACATTTCGAACTGAAGAAATTAGATATAGTCTTACCTAACCCCCTCACTAATACAAATCCCTCGTAAGCTGAAGAAAATCGTCTGGTGATAGAGTGATGTGTGTCTGCTGTTTTACCAGCGGCCACCTCTGCCCCACCATCACCACTGTTTATTGTTCTGTCCGTCTTGTCGTCCCGCCTAAACAAACACGCCAGACAACCCTATCACTGTGCAGACAAAAGTAAAAAGATAAGAACGTGAGGTATTTGTGGACTTAATTTACTTATCATTTTCTCGTCTCTTTGGAAGCCAGCCCATTTAATGAAAATGAATAATATTATACATGGCTCTGCAGAACAAATATTTATGTTGCTGTTTATTATGTTACAAGAAAAGTAAGTCACAAATTTAGCATGATCGATAATAACGGCTGGATGTGATATAAAGATTCATCATGTCGTTGTAGGTGGTTTCAGGTAAATATGAAAATGTGATAATCGTCATATAAGCTCATGTCAGCCACGGATAAGAATGAGCATCGCTGGCTTAGAATCTAATATAAATTACAGGTCTATCTATCTATCTATTGCCAGACTCCATAATCCCGTAAGGGTGGCCATTTGACATTGAGTTATTTGTTTTACGGGGAGGGGCACTAACCCTCCACCAACCCACTTGCAGACACGTAGGGAGCACGTATGGTTTGGTTATATGGTTACCACCCAGCGTTGTAAATGGTTTCTTGGCTTACAGGAAACCATTTGGCTTGTCACTCAACATAAAGCCACCTGTAAAGGAAAGAAAAGCATTAAGAAGTGACAGGAAAGATGGGAGAAATAGGAAGAGAGGAGGGCAGGCACAGAAAAAGAATGATAAAGGCCAACGAAGAAGCAGGCAGCACTACATCAAGTGAGTGGATGATGGTCGCCACCACCTACCACTAAATTACAGGTGTATAGTCGAATTCGTAACCCAGTTGTACGGCTCGTAGCAGAAATTCACAGCAGGTTTTCCTGTATGATATAAGCCTCTGACCCGGTAACACTGTATGACAGAGCCAATGGATGTGCTTGAAATAATCATATATAATTACTGTACATTGACTGACTTGGAATAAATTCTTCCATGTAATAGAAGAGCAGGCTTGTACCAAACCTTCAAGCAAATTTCTACCGTCGATTCTACGTTGTAAAGTATATGACAGCTGTTGTAAGAGGCCGAAAATCATAATACATCTAGGTGAGCGATCGAGAACAACCTGTTAATATTGATCAGACTGCAGTGTTACTTAACCGCTCCCTTTTTATTTACAAAGTCTGACAGCTGAAGCCTCTTTACAAGGAATGTTCTCATTCAACTTTTACATATATGAAATGAGAACTTTGCCATAGGCGAGTGTACAGTGCATTATGAAGTAGTGTGAAACAGAATAAAAGCAAGAGGAAGGAAAAAAAAAACAGGAAGAGGCTGGGAGAAGTAGTATAGCTTATCCAATGTTTCATGTAAGTTACTGGTGTGCCTATAAAAATAGAAAATATGCCAGAAAACTAAGTGTATAGTACGTAATGAGGTAGCCTGAAACAGAAGGAAGGGCAAGGGTGAGGGTGAGACAGGAAAACAGGAAGAAGCGGGAGGCAAGGAGGGTGTAGAGTGCCAGGCGGGGGCACCACCAGCACCCTGTGGGTATTTTTAGTGTGCCTCGTGGCTGGTGTAGTGGTGAGCCTCCCCTCTTGGCTATCCCCACCTCCACCACTACCGCTGCTGCTGCTGCTGTTACTGCTGTACTGCACTCCTGGGCCGCCGCGTGTGTGGGTTGAAGGTTGGCACCCTATGCTGGCACTCGCTGTGAGCCTGGCCGGCGTGGTGGCAAGTGAGAGAAGGAGAGTGCCACTGAGGCGGGTGAGAAAGGTTCTCTGCGTTCACCACGTGTTGAGCACCTCGGTCATTCTCCATACCGAAGACACCATCGTCAGCTGAGAGACTGGCAGAAGGCTCGGCCCCTCCTGTGCCACCCTCTGCACTACAGCCCTGCCTTGCCCTGCCCTGCACCACGCCAGGGCTGTCGCTCATCGCACAGCTGTTTGGTGCATTTTGGTGATGTTATTCAGAGAGAAGCTTTTGACTCTCACCGTCTCTTAGGAAACGGCACATAATTTGGATTGTGATTTGGGCCTAGAGTTGGTGTATTGTGTACTGTGTCCTGGATTTAATTTTCGGTGGCCATACAGTAAGCACAAGTCAACAAGTCTTCCCATCACCCGCGGAGGTGAGTACATGTATATTGTTTTTATTAACTGAAGATAGTCTTCATGCAGTAAAAAAAAAAAAAAAACGTGATTAACATAGAAATGGATACATCATTTCTGAACTAAACTTGACGCTTTTGAGTATACTGCAGTGATGTTGCTGGTTGGAAACTATTGCCGTATAAGGCCGTGCAGGACAAATCATTGCACAGTCCCAGAAGTTTCGTAAAGTTCTGTTTCGCATGTAGGAATGAGATTTCCTCCGTGGAAGTCTATAAGGATGAGCACAGCATCAGCATTATGATATTAAAGGTGTTCATGCGGTGTTGTTCAACTGTCCGACTGGGAAGAGTTGTTAAGAATTATTGCGTTAAATGCGACGAGGTCATTCGAGCCATTGTCATGCCGCTTTTTTTTTTTTTTTTTTTTTTTTTTTTTTAAAGAAAAATCCAAGGATCACAGTCTGCAAAAATCTGTCCTTTCGAAAGAAAGCTAAATAATGCTAAATTCAAGATCTGCTCATGTTGGGATGCCTGGACACATTGCTTTTAAAAGCCTGGAGGTCATTAATAGTGGAAAAGATAGATTGAGAAAGATAGTTATTGAATTAACCAGTCGCCTACATGAAAGACTGGGAGTTCAGGTTGAATGTTACAATAGACAGCTGGACAGAAAAATGAGTGAGGCTGTGCAGACTTCGTTAGGTCTCATCGTGGGGTGCCGTTGTTTGTAATAATTAAGAGCCATGATTTAAGTGGCGTAGGAGTTTCGTTGCACCTCTTCCTGAGCGATTTATTTTGAATATTGCGCGGTAATATTCTCTTGTGTATTGATTATATCGCATTAATATCGACGTAGTTCCCATCAGTAATATACAAGTGAATATTGAGGTGCAGTGGACAAATAAAATTTGGTTTGCATCAATGACGTACAAGAGGAAGTTGAGGCGCAATGTGCAGGTTAAATCACTAAGGAAGAGATGTTGCATAGTCTCAGAATCCACTTAGAATACGACCCTGACACCTTGTGCATTGTCTTTGTGCCTCAGACCCTTCAGTCCGAGGGTGTCATAGTTTTATTATTATTATTATTATTATTATTATTTTGCATCTTGTGATATTATTCTGCTTAGAAGAGATTCCTAAGACTAGGAAGGTTACAACACAATTAGCCTTCATATGCCACTTCATTACTCGAGATCTCCGCCAAGCTGAATAAACCTGTCTGAAGGTAGCAAATATAAATCAGTAAAGGACATCACGGGGATTAAATGTAACCCTTATTAGATATAACCTTTATTTACCTCTTCACTGTGAGAGGTCTGAAGGTATCTGAAGCAGTACAAAATTCAAAGGTAGTATTATTGTCTTTGTTTCCTGTCCCTCCCTCATAAGATAGGGTAAAGGGTACAACCACTGCACCGGATTGTCAGTAAACCAGACAGTTAGCACACAATATATGGCTGTTTGGGTACACACGCATATTTTAACAAAGTAGGACAATTATATCCCTCTTTTAAGGCTTAACAAACGGCTGACTGACTCGACCTGGCAGCTGTATAAGAAGCGCATCTATAAAGAAGCATTAAAAAAAAATTGTAATGTGCAGTTGGTTAGGACTGTAAAATCGAAGAGGAGTCTGGGGGTTTGAGTGATACGTGGGTGATTGTGTGGCCCATTTCACCAGGCATGCTGTTGATAGTTCTCCCACTTTCTTTCTCTTTCTTTCTCTCTTTTCTTGTTTCTAGATCTTCCCAGTTTTCCCACTTTCTTTCTCTTTCTTTCTTTGTGTCCTTGTTTCTAGATCTTCCCCAGACACCATCCTTACGTTAGAAGGAAAAGGTCAGGATGGCGAGGATGAATTAAATATGGGGTGAGATGACATGCTTGGCCCCTGCTGCTGTATTAAACGACGCTGTTAGTTTTGAGGTGACTTGTGAACCCATGGACCACATTCGCGTCAGCTTTGGAGGGTGTGCAGGGCCTCTTCCTTACCAGCGTATTTTTGCATCTGGCATGTTATTATTATGCACGAGTATGTAATTGTGCACGCCATAATCATATTAGAGAGAAATAGGCAAAATAGTTTTTCCCTTCAGCACGATGATTCTCTCTCTCTCTCTCTCTCTCTCTCTCTCTCTCAGCCACTAGAATCTTCTACTCTGAACTGTATAGCTTGCCACCAGCATTATTAAAAATAGAAATTGTGTCATCGAGTTGAAGGGATTAGGCGTAAAAATAAAAATAAATCTATGAGGCGGTAATTGAAAGTCTCCTAAACCCACGAGAATAAAGCACTATGTATGTGTGAAGATTCTGTAATGACCATACCCTTTCTACTTTAACTTGGCCTAAAATCGTTCTCTCTCAGTCACAAATGCTAGGTTGTAACAATAGATTAACACTAGAATACGATGCTGGTCACGGAAAAGTGCTGTGGGAAGGATGTAGAGGTGTAGTATAGTATTGCCTTTTTCTGCCACTGAGCTACGTGAAATAAGCTGCAAAGAAGGGAAATCTGGCCCAGTTTAGAGTAAAATGAGTATAGTGGAGCTACGCTGTGTGAGTGGTGGTGATTTTTTGGAGAGAGAGAGAGAGAGAGAGAGAGAGTGTGTGTGTGTGTGTGTGTGTGTGTGTGTGTGTGTGTGTGTGTGTGTGTGTGTGTGTGTGTGTGTGTGTGTGTGTACTATGGTGATTTGTGATATCAAGGTGGTGAAATGTGTTTGTGAGAGATCATGTAATAAACTTCAGAGATTTTGAGTGCGACAGTGGTGTGAGAGAGGCGGTGTTGAATTGCGATGGTGTAGTGTTGTGGTTTATTCTGGTATTGTGCGATGGTATAATATGGTGCAGTACGATGTAGTGGTGGAATGATGTGGTGGTGTAGTGTGGTGGTAGTGTGATTTTGGGTGATGTAGTGATTTAGTGTGGTGGTGTAGTGTAGTGGAGCAGTGACTGGTGGTGCAGTGTAGTGGTGAGTGTGGTGGTGTAGTGTGGTGGTATGGTGTGGTGGTGTAGTGTGGTGGTATGGTGTGGTGGTGTAGTGAGTGTGGTGTTGTATTATAGTGGCGTAGTGTGGTTGTGTAGGGAGTGTGGTGGTGTTGAGTTGTGGTGTAGTGGTATGGTGTAGTGTGGTTGTGTAGTGAATACGGTGGTGAAATCTGATGGTATAGTGAGTTTGGTGGTGTAATGAGCGTGGTGGTGTGATGTAGTGGTGTGGAGGGATGATTAATATGATGATGTAATGTGGTGGGTGCGGTGCTTGTAGTGCTGGCATGTATGGGTGTGGTGATCGTAGTGTCAGTGTGGTGTAGTCATGAATAATTGGCTGTGATGATGTTGTTTTTCTCTATGCCGCAGTTTAGGAATACAGATGAACACTTATTTTGAAAAAGTATCTGAAGAGTACATTTTGGCTGAGGTACTAGCACTGGACCACAAATTAAACCACAAAATAAGAATGATTCCTGAACTTTGACACCTTTTTATATATTTTATTCCTAATCCTGGTGTCTCACGTGGTTTTAGGGAAGAAATTTTGTGTAGCGGTATGGTAGAATTCTTCCTTTTGATGTTTTGCATGATGATGGCAGTTTGAAATGCAAGAAACTAGTACACAGGTTCCCTTGACTGTGGTGTGAGTAAAACCTTCTGACGTTAGCTGGAATGAATGACTAAAGTTGTCCCAATCTTGAATGGTTAATGTTGCTATTTTGGGATTCAGGATTCTATGACTTATTTCAGCTAAACGGTGCAAACACAATAATTGTTGACAATCAAGTACATGACACACCGGTGGAAATTTGACCTTACGTTGTGACGTTGAGTTGTTCCCAGAATCTAATTCGTTCATCCTTGGCTTACTCTGAACCCTTTCACCTAGTTTGGTCTCAGTCGGATTGAAGCTGTTTAAGTTGACCTTGCCATTTGACCTTGACCTTTGGCCTGTTGTTAAAAAAAGGTCACCCCCTTGGCTAATTCTCAACCCTTACATTAAGTTTGGTCCAGATCAAATCAAAGTTCACTAAGTCACACATGGGTTGAACTTTGGACTTGCCCTGTGACCTTGGCTTTCGACTGATTGTTGTTAAAATCAGAATTTGTCTTACCCCCGGCCTTTCGACCAGCTTTGGTCTAAATTGGATCGTCATCTGGCCTTAACCTTTGACCTGTTGTTCTATAAAACAGTAGGTCAGACCCTTTGCAGACCCTCGAATTTGACCATGTTTGGTAAGAATCGGATCAGAGTTGTTGGTGTATACTAGGACACTACAACTTAGTAACTTACCTACACCTCGGTCCCATACTTAGTTACATAGTCAGCTAGTGACAGAATGACATATTGAAACGCTTTTCGACATATGAAGAAGAACAAAAAAGTCGAGTCAACTAGAACAGAATACTGGGGTTGTTGGGATCAAGAAAGAGTTACGGTTAAGCTGACACTGTATATGGGGTACAATAGCCAGACGCCTTGTGTCAGAACACCTCTAGGATGATGGCAAGGAAAATGCCTCCATACTACTCTATTACCACGCACTTCCACTCCCTCCTGCCAATCCAACCGCTGAACAGGTTAACCTCGCCAAGCCGAGAGAGAGAGCGAGACGTTCTGGTTGTGAATGGGTTAACAGTTCTCATTAAATCCCTCAGTCCGATGACTTTTTATTTTGCAACCTCCAGACAATTGTATTTACTTTGGGATAGATTTTTTTTGAAGCACCGTTTTTTTTAGCACCTTTAACACCAGTTTTTTTTTTTCCTTACGCTGCGCAAAATCGTCAAGTGATAGCCTGAATATAATGAAAAAAGTCGTCACCGTACTGAAGGGGTTAACATTTACTGTCTGCATATCTGAGGCCTGGTTCTCTTGACGGAATGAAGTGGCGCATTTTATGACTGAGTTGCTGTTGTTTAATTTTTCACAAGGATTGGTTTTGGTTGATAATAATGTTTTACATTATTCACGTGGTAACCAAGTTTGTTACATTTATGCAAAATCTACACATATTCAGTGATGCCGTAATGCTGCAGGTGCTATCCTCTCAAGACGGGTGTGCAGGGATGTGTAGAGGCCCCAGTGGCTGCCATGAAAAAATAGAAATGTAAAATAAAAATACCTGAATAATCTAATTCTTCAGGTGAAACAGGTATTGATTTTGATGTGTGATATTTATATTACCATCTAAGACCTAAAAGTACACCTGGAAATGTTATTTTGAATAGTAGCAATATGTTTTAAGCATTTTCTGCCACTCACAGTGGGGGAGCATCGTGACTTTCACATTCTCTTATGGAAGTTTACCCCTAAATACGAATCCAACCTACTTTTATTTAATAGGATTCAAAAACATAAGTATTAAGTGTTCCGCTTGGTAATCCCTTCCTACGATACAGTCTGTTAACTTTTTTAACAGAAGATGAAGAGTAAGGAAGAACAAATTAAATGCAGAAAGCAATCCATACATCAGATTACATGTGTCCTCCTTGGATAAAAAATATATGACAAAATCCGAAGAAAATCGTCGGATGGTGGAAGAGTATTAACTCCGAAGCTGACGAAATCTCAGATACAAGGGCAGCAAAATTTTGAGTGTTGGGAATACCTTTCTTGTTGCTCACGGTCCTCAGAAGCATACACGTTGTTGTCCCCTTCGATACGGTGACGTCTTTTTATATTTCGCTATTGCTACTACCTGACGTGTTACTCAGTTTAGGAGAGTACCCTAGTAGTGGAGGGATAAATGAAGGTCGTATCTAACCCCTCCAGTTAAACAAAGAAAAAAATCCAAACGTGAAAAAGAAGAAAAATCGCCTGGAGGGAGCAAGAATGTAATGAAAAGAAGTTAAGGTATTGAAGTGGGTTAGCTGCAGGTACCACACCGCTACGGCGCAGCGCTAACCTGAATTAAGTCCCTCCGCCAAGCGACCTAGACCCATGTGACAGACCCCCCTCCCCCTCCGCTAACCCCCTCTTCCGACCTACACCACCCTGACCTATACACGCGACACAGCTCACCGCCTCTGACACACGCCACATAAAACAGCGGTACATTCGTCAGCTTTGGAGTCAGTAGCAGCTCTTACATAGCGATTTACTTTACATAATTCATCTTACTAATCTCCTGTGCGTTACTTATGTCTCTTATATCGACCATAAACGAATTAAAATGATGAGGAAGATATGCTAGAAACCCTCCTGAGATGTCGAGAATACAGTACCTAAACTCATTTGACAGAGACTTCCCCCTCCCCCGACCCCCACCATCGTGACCTATACTTCCGACACTTCTGACACAAGACACATAAACTGACACCTCCCTGACCTGAATCGTGTTGACCGTAGCCTTGACCTGCCTCGGCTAGGAGTTACACTTTCACTGACACAGCGTTTCATGGGCAATTTATATTCCATTCAGTCTCTAAACATTTTGAGTCTTTCATTTAATTCGCTCTCAGCTGACTTTAATAATGTGGTTTTAGGTGGAATGAATTACCAGAGTTTTATTTTTTCGACCATGCAAAGGTTAATTGCCGAGAAATCAGGGCGACGCAACAAGTCAGTTAGAATACGTAGACCTATGTGACAAAGCTCCCCTCCCTTCCCCTCCCCCCGTCACTTGCCATATATTTATACTTATCTTCGCCGAATCATGTTGACTATAACCCTGACCTGCTTCGGGTCATGGAAGTTTCTTGCTCGACTGATGAGACATGAATGAAAACACAAACTAGTCAATGGTCGCGCCTCCTACGACCTTTTCATTTGACCTTTGGCTGCTGTTAGTTTCTATGAACTGAAAAAAAAATGTACGTCATATAAGCTGGAATAAAATACGAGGTTCATTTTTTTTCCCATCCAAAATGTTACTCGATATTAAAAAAAAAAAAAAAAATATGATGCCCCAGTTTTCTCGTCTGCACACAAAACTCGCCTGATTAGGGGAAATAAAATTCAAAGCAGGTGTTCGGCAGCCAGTGTTAGTGAGCCCCTAACCCTTGCACGGAGAGAGACAGTTGTGTAAAGTCGTTCGGGTTGTGGCAAGATTAGAATAGATAACATTTACATCGTCCTCTGATATTTAACACAAAAAAAAAAAAAAAAAAAAAAAATGCACTGCTAACACTAACCGAAGTTCAATATTGACACAGACATCCTTTAAATTATCTTCTTTACGATCACTTGCTATTTCACTCCGATGACAGATTTTGCTCTCCTCCAGTCCTGTGATGTATTCTGCACTCAAGTATTATTACCGGTAGATAATTTTATTTGGTCAGAGAGAGAGAGAGAGAGAGAGAGACGTAATGCATATAGCAGATTGGAGATGGCTCTGTTATGGCCATCTGTCAGGGAGCCCCCAGGAGGTAGCAGGGCGTCGGAGTTGATGGCGATTAATAATTCTCTTAATCTTAGTATCATCGTTAATTCCTAACAGTTTTATCTAACTGTCAACAGTAGTTATTATCACAGCCTCGTTCCTGTCTGTGTCCGCTACCATCATTCCCTGGGTACAGGTCTCTCATTTCCAGCGTTTGCACTTGTTTCCGTCTATTCGCTGTTACTTTCAGCATTATTCCTAGCTTACAATTTCCAACTCCTTCCCCCGCCCTCCCCCCTTTATTTCATCCACAATCATTCCTTGCTTATGCTTTCCTCTCCTAGTGTCCAGTTGTCTATATACTTATTCTCTCACCCCTCATCACACTGACATTATTCCCTCTACCATCATTTTTTTTTTATTTCAATTCCCTTCTTATGTCCACCGTTTATATTCATGCTGCTCCACCCCCTCCGTGCCTTTTGCTGCAACCCCCCCCCCCTTCAGGTTCAACCACTTACCGTAGGCGCTAGTCACACCCACCCACGCATCCCTATCCCCCTAACTCTTCCCCACAGCCAGTGACATGCCTGTTGAAGAGGTGGGAGAGAAACCTTGGCTCCCCACTGGCCCCTGTGAGAAAATTTGGTTTTTATAAGGTGTGTACATTCTGCAGCACTAGCCCCCTTAGAATAGGTCTAGGGCCACCTTCCTCCTCCCTCCCCAACATTTGTGGAGACCTGGCCACGTTACTATCCATAGCCTTCCTTTCTACCCCTTTCTTCTCCTCACATCCTTACAGCCCGTAGCCATCCCCCTCCCACCACCCCAGACCTCTCCCTCTCCCCTAGCCATCTCACCCCTCACCCAGCCCTCACCCCTCTCCAAGCTCCTTCACTTCCTGAAACCCTTACCTCCTCACTGGCACTTCTTCCTCCCCCAGATCTTTCCTCCCTTCCCTTGCCCTCTCTCTCTCCAATATCCCAAACCACCCCAGTCCCCTTTCCCAGCCCGCTCCCATCCCTCAAACCCTCTCCCCTTCCCCTGCCAGTGTTTTTCCCCGTCACTCACTGATTTATGGTCATCGCTTTCCCCCCACCCTCGCCATCTGCCCCACCGTCACCACCACCACCTTGTTTACCTGAGAGAGAGAGAGAGAGAGAGAGAGAGAGAGAGAGAGAGAGAGAGAGAGAGAGAGAGAGAGAGAGACGGGAGGAAAAGAGGAGATGGAGGGAAGTCAAGGATGTGAGGGGAGTGAGATGAATGAGCAGGGAATATAAGAAAGAGGAGGTGAGATGACAGACGAGACGTAAGAAAAGATGGGATGGTAAGTGTGTTAGAGAGCAAGAGATGATTAGAGTGATAAATGAGTCGAGAGAGAGAGAGAGAGAGAGAGAGGTGGCATGTCCACTTTTGATGCCAACGAATAGATACCAGTTCGCTTTTACTTCCATTAATTACAAACGTTAAGCACCTCACCACAGTTACATTTTTTTCTTGCTGTCTCCAGAAGATTTTATCCAACTCAGGAAAGATTAAATTAACCCTTCACTAATCTTTTTCTTACAAGGGCGCTGTGGTAATCTGAGTAAAACAGTTTGTCGTTAGCTAAAGCAGTTTGAAACAGGCGTCCTCGGGCTGAAAGAGGTAAGAACTTCATTACGATGGCGTCTGTTTTTATTTTTGCTACTTATTTTATGCAGCTAGCGGTAAGGGAGGATATATGTAACCCCCGAGTTCAAAAAGTCTGCCCGAGACTGAATAAAATCGTCTCCAGATAACAGAACGAAATATAAACGGCAGCCTTTTAGTGAAAGTTATAAAAAATGCAGTAATATAAGTAGGTGCATTGATTAAAAAAATAGTTGGACGCTAATCCCTTGACAACGAGGGGTGCTTCTCAAGATATATAACACCGTCTGATGGTAACATGAATCAAGAGAAGAATAGTGTCAGTGTAGTGAGGGAGTTCCTGGAGACTGTTTCTAACCACGTTACTAACTGCAGTCACCTCGATGTCCAGTAAATTATCTGACTAATAGGAATAAAGTAAATATCGTACTGAAGGAGTTAATATTTAGTCAACTTTTAATGCAGCTGCCTATCTTCGTCTCTGCATTCATGTCGCTAAATTGGTCGCTGTATTAAGTCTTGTCAGGTTTCACTGAGGGCTGCAGTTGAGTTGATATAAGGTTGCATTGAAGATTGGGAAGCAGCATCAGGCAATGGCAAGACAATCTGATAGATAACTTGATCGATGGATAGATAATTAGATGGGTAACTAGGTAGATAGGTTGGTGCATAGATGAATAGATAGATAGGTGGGCAGATAGGTAGGTAGTGTGCATGTAGATAGTTAGGTACATTAAAACGGTATCAGTCAATCCTATATTACCCCCATCGGGAGGTACAGAAGAGGTGCATAATGGTAGAAGAGGCTGGGTGGAGAAAGGAAAGCGAATGGGGAGGGAGGCGAGGAGGAAACAGGAGAAAGAGAAGCGGAAAGGTATGTGGAGGAGAATGGGGGAGAGGGGTGGAGTGAGGTGGTGGTGCATGGATGGAGGGAGAGGAAGGAGAAAGTGGATGGGTGAATTAAAGTAAATTGGTGGATGGACATAGTTAGTAACAGTAGCAACACACAGCTGAAAGGAATAGGGCCGGATTTGTAGGCAGATCGTTTCTCTCTCTCTCTCTCTCTCTCTCTCTCTCTCACACACACACACACACACACACACACACACACACACACACACACACACACACACACACACACACACACACACACACACACACACACACACACACACACACACACACACACACACACACACACACACTGGATCTGTCATCTTTTTATTCTAAATTGTGAAACAGGCAACTGATTCTTCATAATTACGCCAGCCAAGTGACAGTATAGTTTTTTCTTGCACACCGATGAAGAACTTGCTGGAAGAAGTCTGCGCTTTGCTTCTTCGTCCCAAACCATCCCATTATTGTTGCCCATCATTGAGGCTGTATTTTTCGTCCCGGACTTACTTTTGTGTCTGTTAGTAGTATTTCGAATTTAACGGCAGTACTTAACTATAAATATACCGGTACTGTGTCTTCCTGAAATATATACGAACGACTGGAAATGGATTCAAGAGGCATGGTTATATGTCGATCAAGTTTTCATTACAGTGCCAACGATAAACAGTACTACTTAATTTATCATCCTGTTTGTGCACACTTCACCAGACAAGGCTTTACCCATGTGTGCAAGGAAGCTACCATAACCACCAGGGTCCCTCACCGTCACTTACGTTACCTTATCACACATCGACACTGGTTTTTTGTTGCTGCCAGGAACCTCCAACGCCACTCGTTAATTTAACTCGGAGAAAAGTCCCAGTACCTAATTCAAAGTTTTTATGAGCAAGATCCCATACTTCATTTAACAGACCAGGTGAAAATGTTGGGATGATGTTGCATGTGTGAAATTACAACATCCTGATCAGTGGCACTTGTTGAGGATGAATGAGTAGTGAGGTTTTGGTGAGGGTAAGAGTAGTAGGTGTGCGAGTGTGTGTGAATGTGAGTGAATGAAGCGAGTAAGGGTGTGTGTAGTGAGTGTATCTAGCGAAATGAGAGTGTGAGTGCTGATGTATTGGTGAAGTGAGTGATGGCAGGTTGTTAAAAGGAGTGAAAAGTTTTTATGTAAACAGCAGAGCGTGTGTAAGAGTGGTAAATACTGTGAGTTATTGGTTTTCCGTGAGAGTGGGGCTGCGGCAGGGATGTGTAATGTCACCTTGGTTGTTTAATATTTTTATGGATTTTGCTGGAAGGGAGGTGAATGCGAGAGTGTTAGGTGGATGTTTGAGTCTGATAAATGCAGATGGTTGAGAGTGGAATCTGAATCAGCTGCTGTTTGCGGATGATATTGCACTGGTGGCTGATTTGGAGGAGAGATTGAGACAGTTGGTAGAGGAGTTTGGAAGGGTGTGTGAAAGGAGGAAATTGAGAGTAAATGAGAATAAGAGTAAAGTGATGAAGTGTGCGAGGTTGGTATATGGTAGGAGGATGAATATAGTTTTGAATGGTGAGTTGCTCGAGGAGGTAGAGTGTTTTAAGTATTTAGGGTCACATGTTGCTGTGGATGGAAGAATAGATGCATAAGTGAAGCTTAGAATGAATGAAGTTGGAAAGGTGCTGAGAGGAATGAAAACAGTGTTTAGATTTCGTTCGCTTAGAATGGATGTAAAGAGAAGGCTGTATGAGGGTGTCGTGGTACCGACTGCGTCATATGGGGCTGAAACATGGAATATGGGTGTAGCAGGAGGAAAAGTTCGAATGTAATGGAGATGAGGTGTCTGAGGAGTATGTGTGGAGTGACGCATATAGATCGAGTGAGAAATGATGAAGTGCGAAGAAGAGCTGGAGTTATGCGGGAGATGGTTGAAGGAGTTGAGCAGAGAGTGTTGCGATGGTTTGGGCATGTGGAGAGAATGGATGGTGAAAAAGATAACCGGATCGGATGTGAGACGTGTAAGGCTAAAGGGAAGACCACGAATAAGATGGATAGACAGTGTGAAGAGAATGTTAGATGCGAGAGGGATGTCTGTAGAGCAGGGAAGAGTGGTTATGCATGATAGGAATGATTGGAGAGAAACTGTGAATGAATAAATAGCGACATGGACCTGAGGGGACATTCTCCCCCTTTAGTGTGATTAGCTGATCAGGTCAGGTCCGGGTAAGGAGACGGGGCCGTTATGATGTGGCAGGGGTAAACCAGCTCTGCTGTCGGGCCTTGCTGCGGATGTTGCTTACTGCACTGCGCAGTGCTGTGTGGTGCAATGAGGATCTGTCCCTTCTACCTTTGGGGCTAAGATACGATTAAATGTGTGTGAATGAGTAAATTTGGAGTGTGTCGTCCTGTCTCGGCCACCCCCTATTCCGTTGGGGAAAGCAGCTTAGGTATATAGATAGATAGATAGATAGATAGATGGAGTGTGTGGAGCGTGGTAAGAATGTGGTAGTTAGATGTTGGTGAAGGGGGGAGTGCAAAGTGCGTGAATGTGTGCATAGAGGTGAGTGTGTTTATGTGTGTGTAGTGAGGTGTTGGTGAGTGTGAGAGAGGAAGGTGTGGTAGGTGAGGCAGTGAGGAGGACGGGAGGTGCGGAAGATGAGGTGACGGACACTATTCTTGGCGTGA
The DNA here is from genome assembly GCF_032717465.1 of Coenobita brevimanus. NCBI lineage: Eukaryota > Metazoa > Arthropoda > Malacostraca > Decapoda > Coenobitidae > Coenobita > Coenobita brevimanus. The sequence goes on from NC_136966.1 coordinate 48,568,337, forward strand.
GCGTGAAGGTCAGGCAGACTGGCAGCACAGCGCGGCGGCCGGCCACTGATAGACGGGCCAACACGCCTAGGCTGGGCCAGGTAGGGGCACCCAGGCAGGGCTGGGACGATTCTTGGCCTTTTAGGGAGCTGAGGCTACACACACAGCTCACCGGAAGTACAGAGTGATGCAGATACTACTGATCCTGGAACTACACTCACCGACCTCTCGCATCCACAGGTTGGGACGGGAATTAGCAAAAGGATGTTGGGCTAGTGAAAAAGGAAAAATATATGTCAGATAAGCATTCATCCAACTGGCGCTAATGTCAGAAGGCGCGCATATAAATATATGTGTGGATAATACAAGTCCTGTTTAGACAGATCTTGGGACATTGAAAAAATTCCAACAGACAGTTTTGTACTACCATTTTGGGACCAGGGGATCCGAAGTTAGGCTGCTGTAAGCTACATTTACTTTGTAGAGAAACCTCCTGACACCTGTAAAATATCTGATCCGTCAAGGGTAAAGCGCGACTGTCACACCGACCACAGTACGCAACTACTACACCATCAGGACATTGTATGAAAAGAACAACTATTAACGAGTGAAAGGATAATATATGGTAATGTCAACGAGTGTCTTGCCTTGCTACCCTCATTCAGGTTCGAGTATGTTAGCTATATATCAGAGTGCTGAACAGAAATAGTCGTGCAGTAAACGTCAAGCTCATACCATATTCTCGTTTATCCCCTACATTACTCGTACTAGGACGTCCTTTTTTATTTTAATTGTACTCTCTATGGATTATTTTATTTAACTTAGATGGTTTTCGAACAGTAGGGAATAGGTATTGCATTAAGGAGCTTCATCAAGGCTCAAATTCTTCTTTAATTTTTATTATTTTTAGTGGTAGTATGATGAAATGAAAGATATACTGTATTATCGTGGTGAAGGGGTTAACACAACATGCAGTAAAATCGTTTGTACAAGAGATTTAGTGGCACTTCTTTGATGCTACCATTCCTGCCACAATGAGTTTTATTTTTTTTTAAATCCTCTCCTCTCCTCCTTCTCCCTCCTAACTCTCTTCCTTCCTTTATCCTTTCTCTTCTTTTAATATCTTCTCCTCTCTTCACCCCTTCCTCCTTTCTTACACTTCTCCTTCCTCAGTTCTCTTCCTTTCTATTTT
>NC_136966.1:48572007-48687007 GCF_032717465.1 Coenobita brevimanus
TAATTTTTGATATTTCCCGAAATTATGTTCAGCTTAGCGTAGATTTTCCAAAATGGCAGAATTAGACATTGCCATCAATAACCCTTCACTATCAGGGGGCTCTCCAGAATTGAACCATATTGGTAGCAGCACAAAACTACAACAAAGATCTCATCATACTGTACGGTTGATGACCAAGATGGCGGGACTGAGTAATAGCGACACAACACATCCATTTCATTCATTTATTTTGTTAAGCCTTTTCTCCCCCCTCCCCTTATTTTTACGGAACCCGGATTCACAAATGTACAATTAAATCAGGGCCCTACTGTACGATTTTTCAGTGTCCTCGAAAATTGATTGGTTTTAATTTATGTACGCGAGGTTCCGAGTTGTTTCCTGGGAATTTGAAAAGGTCACGACTCACGATTGAATGCTGTTGTGATAAGAGGTTGGAATTGCCGTACTTACACTCACTTGGGGCTTTGAGATGAGGTTAGAGACGGTGAGATGATTATGATATGTTTTATTGCTTTCAGTCATTTGATACTTTGAAATTGGGTGAGATAATATTAGGTGAGATGAAAAGTCTTTTACTTGATGCATTTTACTGACACTGAGATGAGGTGACGTGAGATGAAATTATGTGAAATGGAGTAAGATGAGTTGAGATAAAGTGAGATAAAAGATGAAAGGGTGGGGTAAGGTGAGATGACACAGGGTGAGATGAGATGAGATGAGATGTGGTCAGGTGTGGTATGCTGTTTTTGTGTGTGTGTGTGTGTGTGTGTGTGTGTGTGTGTGTGTGTGTGTGTGTGTGTGTGTGTGTGTGTGTGTGTGTGTGTGTGTGTGTGTGTGTAAGGAAGAAGGAACTTAAGGCCAGGAGCCCGCAAACCGTTCCTTCCAAGAAAAAACTAAAACAATACAAAAGAGAGCCAAATACAAGATCCGTTCGTTTCGAGATGCCTGGACACAGCGTTTGAAAGACCGGAGATCATAGAAAGTAGGAAATACAGACAGAGGGAGATAGTTCCAGAGTTGACCTGTTGCATGAATGAAGGACTGGGAGTAACGGTTAACTCTTTCATTAGAGAGTTGGACAGAAAAGGGATGAGAGTTTGTTGCTAGGCGTACTTTGAGGTGGAGGGATGCAAGCAGACAATTCAGAGAAGTGACCACTGAAGTAGCTAGAAAAGAGGTAAAGATGCAACAGTGCGACGAAGAGACGGAGGTTGAAGGGAGCCGGTAAGGGGAGGAGATTAATGAGGCGAAAAGCCTTTGACTCCACCCTATTGAGAAGAGCTGTATGTGGGGAGCCTCCCCATACATGAGAGTTGTCCCTTTTCTGACTTAACACTTTGAGGTATGGGTAATATGGGATGATTTTTTACATGGGCTCACTGGCGTACTGAACTCGCGATTGTGAATGATACGAGAAATGACGTATACAGTGACATCACAGTGAGTGAAAAATATTCGATTTCGTCGACTGCCAAGTTAATGTGGGGATGCTACCGTTGTCATGTGCATGCATATCCACATATACTCGTAATTTATCCATACATGTGTATCATTAAATAAAATGAATAAATGTAACGAAGCAGACGAGTTGAAATTTTCTGTTAAATTTTTTGCTTCCTCAGTTGCATTTCTCACTTACGTTCACTTGTCATAAACAACGAAGAAAAAAAATCACGAGGAAGTCGGAGAGAGTAGCCACAGACAAACTGCCTCCATTTCACCCAGCCCTCTACCATCAGACTACTCTCGTCCAATTCACATTACCCTCATTCATTTACCTCACCACACAGTCTCTCTGTCCTATCCTCGATCGTCCCCTCCCTGTCTGCCCTTCCACTTCACACAAGATCAAGTGTAACGGTGCTATTGTCAGTCTGCCGGACACACCACACCACACAACACCGTCACCTTCACTCAGTCACCCTGATTATGGGATGAACTGGTAATCCGGCTGCTGGCTACTCCACTCTGGCGTCACCGCCACCACTTCCGTCTCTCTCAACCACGCCACTACTCCTTCTGCCTCCCTTAGCCACCCCTCTCCAGTCTCATCTAAAACATTCCTGCCTCTGTCACCCATGCTTGCAGGTTAAGATAATATATAAGTTTTCCACACAACCTTTCCTTAAAATTTTCAGTGAAGGTTTTTATTATTAACATGTAATAGGCGCCCACACTGTAAGTGTGGAACGTGTTTGAGCGAGCAAGTCCGGCAGTGTTGAACATTGTCTCATGTGGCTCCTCCTCCTCCTCTAATTTCCTGACCTGAAAATACTAAAAAGAACTCATTAGATTACACCAAAACTATTCCCTCACACTTCCTAAAATCAATACACCACTTGTATTAATTTTATGTCTAGGGCTTGGAACCTAGAAGGTTAATAATGACTGCATTTTGCTTACTAAACCATTTAATATTTGCAGATGGCATTGTCCTAATCTCAGAAACAGCAGAGACACTGCAGGAAATGTTAAATGACTTTAACTGAGAAAGTATCAAAATAGGGCTAAAGATGAACCGGAGTAAAACTAATATTTAATTCAGATGCAACAAAGAGCATCATCAGAATAAGCGAAGAAATTCTTCAAGAAGTCGAGGAGTACAATCACTAAAACCAACGAAAGACCATGATAACGAAATAAAAAGACGCATTATAATTGGATGAAAAACTTTCAATAAACATAGAGACATCATGAAAAATAGCTTGTCAGTATGTATGAAAGGAAAAGTATACAATGAATGCTTAATCCCAGCTATGACCTACGGTTGTGAGACCTGGAAACTGACAAAATCTATGTCAGATCAACTAATCCGTTCTCAAAGAACGATGGAAAGATCAATGTTGGGAATGTCTTTATGAGACAGGAAAAGATCAACTTGGGTGAGAGAAAATTAGTACTAAAGTCAAAGACATTATAGAAGTTATAAGAACAGAAATGGAGGTGGGCAGGTCTTGTAGGGATAACCAATGGAGCAAGACGCTGACTGACTGGACTGCAAGAGATTGTAAGCGGAGCAGAAAAAGGCCAGACAGGAGATGGAGAGATGAGATAAAGAAGTTTGGAGGCAACGTGGCAGATATGGCTCAGCCAAGGAATTCGCGGAAATGGCTGGGGGAGGCCTTATTTAAGCAGTGGCCTTATAGTGGCTGCTGTTGCTGCTGCTGCTGATGATATATATATATATATATATATATATATATATATATATATATATATATATATATATGAAGATTTTTACAAACACATGATTAAGTGTGTATGTTGGTGATTTTATATACGTTAATACTGTTTATATATGTATATGCAAGCGTCATCTTTATAGGGAAAACCTTGTACAAAAAGGGACATTGCATGCTGTCAGGTTACACTCTGTGATCGCCACATGTCAAACACCAGCTTCCAACGCGGGACTCACGTTTCTCAGATTTCATTTTTTCCTCGACTGCTGCCCCACACGTCACCACATTTCCCTCATGCACTGTCACAACACAGTTCTTCACTGCAGCTTCTGCAGATCATAGAGCCGTAGATAACGACCGTCTTTTATATGGGTCATTTTCTCATTTAGCATCATGTTAATGTAAGCTAAGGAAAACAGTAAGGAAATTCTTGAAAAGATGACTTTCTTGTAGCTTAAGATGTCGTCATTTTAGAACAGGTTGCACATGGTTGACAAATTATTAGCTGTGGCTGTCATAACAATAATGTATACAGAATGTATGTATGAACGCATTGACATGATCGCACTGCACATTAAATTTTACTGGTTGTAGGTGATAGTATTTACCCATTGAATCCGAGTGACATCGTCTGTAGTTTATTCCTGTTGCTGTCAGATGGTTGCAGTCAACATATAGGAAAGGCCTTAAGTATTGTACGGTTCTGTTATGACTACATCTAACCCCATCAATTCGAATAGTTCATACTAAACTGATAAATGTCATTAGGAGACGACAAGAATAATATAAGAGACGCCTCCTGCCCCAGTAGGTTTATGGTGTTTGTAACTGTACCAGATGTGTAGGTTTGTTGTACTGTACAAGTATGAGTAATTCTGTGGGTAATATTAAGTATTTTAACCGCTTTCCTCTGGTGACATATTTCTTCATCCAGTATTGCTACATCGGAAGAGCTTATTTAGGTTTGGAGAGACTGTTCGAACTGGAGGAGTTAGATATAGCCTTCATTAATTCCCTTCACAAATAAGGCGCCGTCCAGCGGCAGCAAGAACGTATAGAGTACGTCCTCGGGATGAGGAATATAATAATGACGCATTGTGCCTCCACGAAAAGTGAATGTAGGAAATAGATAAAAAGAACGGCACAGTATAATTTTTTCCAGTACTGTGGGTTTGCCAAACCGGATTATATTATTTAAAAACGGTAAACATACCAAATGTAGAGAATTAAAACTTTACCAGTGACAGTATTTGCATGAATGCAAGGAACTATGAGCATTGACATACCAGTTTGTCTCATTCTTTGACCGTATGAGTCTCTCTCTCTCTCTCTCTCTCTCTCTCTCTCTCTCTCTTTTAACAGGGGTACACTTAAACCCATTTTGCACACACACACACACACACACACACACACACACACACACACACACACACACACACACACACACACACACACACACACACACACAGCCCATCTCTAAGGCTGAGGAACACACTGCCCATCTGTTAATGATAAACACAGTTCTTTATTTTAGGTAGCGAGTATCCCATTTTTAGGTGAGATATGCAGACTGTGATGATGATGATGATGATGATGATTGTGATGACGTACAGCGGCTTTCTGTGTCTTAAAGCTACCTTCTCGACCTCCGTAGCTTTCCTTCCGAGTGGCAACAAGAAGGCGGGGTAGGTAGGGTGAGGGTCGGGCAGGGTGGCAGGTTACAGCACAGGGGCACGTAATGTTCAGGAATATCCAGCGTGGGAGGGAAACACTTTTACCTGACGCTTGCCGGGTTTACGCGACCACCACCACCAGCTGGCGCAGACGCCTGGCGGGGTAACCTACCAACCAGCATGCCCAGGTTTAGTGCATGACTGAATGTGCATGTCATTGGTATATTTAGACTATACATGTGTTATCCACCACTGCCGCACGAGTGTGTATATACTGTATGTATATATATATATATATATATATATATATATATATATATATATATATATATATATATATATATATCATCATAGTGAGAGAGAGAGAGAGAGAGAGAGAGAGAGAGAGAGAGAGAGAGAGAGAAGATCTGTGTATCTATTACCGTATGATTGACTGGGTGATTATTTTATGTCACTGGTATATTTAGACTATATGTTATCTGTTGCTGGTGCTTGACGTCCATGCATCCTTAACATCATTGAGTTCCATTGCATACATAATAGCATGAATGCGTTCATGCAGTTATACATGCATATATATATGAACCCATAATACATGAGTTATTGTCGGAAGTGGAATAAGAGGTGGAATGGTCGTCAAATTTCATAGTATTAGCTAAGTCAAGAAGATGAAGTTGCTCTTCCAAGTTGCTTGTCGTTTTACTCTCATGTTTTTTACGCAAAATGCTAAGCTGTAGATTTTACATTTTCACTACATCGGCTTTCCAACAGTATAAGAAAATTTCTTAGAGATTAAATCAACTTGTGCAGTAGTTAGTGTGTAGTTAGTGAAGTTCTTAGTCATGGTTCATCTTCAGAGGAATATGAGAATGAACGAATGTGGAACAGAGGAGTCAGTGAGGGGCTGGCAAGATGACAAACGAAGGATGGAATTATTAGGAAGAACGAAAATTAACGAGTGCTTATGTATGAGGGAAATATGTAGTGAACACATATGGTCCTGCCCTTGCCAGGTGCTGTGGTGGTAGAGGCAACAGGTGTGGTGATCAAAGAGCTTGTCACCACACACACCCCTGTATTCTCGTCCACTTACCTGCCTTTCTACCAAGCTTTTCATTTCTTATCGGCTTATGTTTTCACACTTCACATTATTATGCTCCTGTATATTAAATTTATGTTTAAAATATCGGCATTGCTTTCGTACATAAAATAAAGGAGAATATTGCGGTGCCACGTGCAGAATTAAACTGGTAAAGAAGAGGTGGTAGAAAGCTTCCTAAGCAAACGAGGATACGGGAGAGAGATTTAAAGTAGAACTAAAACTAAAATTAAGCGCATTGTTCCCTAACTAGTTCTGTCGTGTCAGGAGAGTCGGCAAGAGCTTGATGTTGACTCTGTGTGAATGTAAAGTTTTCAGTGTATGCAACGGCTAGAAAAGATCGGATATGTACAGTATGTTTACTCTATTTTTCGTTGTTTAACCTTTAACAAGTGTGCTTATTTAATGAGTTCCTTTCACAATATGAATATAGTTTTTTTGGTGGGTGGGGGGGGTGGGGGAAGAAGATCAGTTGTAAAAATATTCTGGCTCCGACGGGGTGTTGTGTAAGGACAGTCGCTCTGGACCACTACTGTCACATTTTTTTTTTTTTTTTTTTTTAAGGGACGGGCAAGGGTAGGGGTGAGAGAGGGAAGAGCGACACAGGAGTGCGGATGGCGATGGGAAGTAACATGGCAGCATTAGGAACAGCTTCAGTTACAGACGCCTGGCCTTTGGGTCCTTCTTACTTGCAAAAGAAAAGAAAAAAAAAGAAAAGAAAGACACGCTTTCTTTGGCCATGTTATATATATATTTATTTTTGGTGTATCCAGATGAGTTCATTTTACCTAAGAGGGGCGCTTTGAGCTATAGGAAATTGATATTACCTTCATTTAACCCTTGATAATGAACGGTTTAGGAAATCATTCTAGCGAAAAAGTTTATTCTTTCATTTCAGTGTTATTTTTGCTTCTACCACATGATTTTATTCAGTTTAAGAGAGTTTCCTGCAAGTGAGGGAATTAATGAGGGCTGTATCAAAGCCCTTTAGTTTGAAAAGTCTTACTCAGGCTAAGTAAAATATTTGCTGGTAGCAAGAATAGAATGAAAAAAATTACGCGCACTAGTAGTCTCCCCAAGTTGAAGTAGTAAGATTATATTAAAATAGGCGTCATTGTTGTGAAGTGCATTGTTGTGGTGCATTGTTGAGATCCTATATATATAGAGGTAGAGACACAAGTACAGTATCTTCTCAAAGTTAGACGAATACATAGCGAAAAATCGAAGCATCTGAAACACTCCTTAGTACAGATAGATCTTTCCATAGTTTTTCGCCAGCTGTAAATATTCTGCAGAAGGAACTGGGAAGGTGGTTGTTTCTTTGACTTTAGTGTTACTCCACTCTCACGTCGAATAATTTGAAACTTTTACCTAGTGTTCAGAAAACTTGGCTAGAATCCGAAGATGGCATCACTGAGTTTCCAAAGTTACTGCTCACTGTCTCATTCTGTATCGTGATGGAATGCATTGAGTTTCGAAAGTTACTGCTCACTGTCTCATTATGTTTCGTGATGAAATGTATCGATATTTATGTCCGCTTCTGTACATATAATAAATTCGACTATATTGATGACTCTATAACAGTGGCCATCTACATTTGTACGACCAGAAAGGAAGCTAGAGGACTGATGGCTGCTCTCTCGCTCAGTCTGTTTAATAAGCGTTATGAAGTCTGTCCATACACATGCTTGAAGAAATACACACGTCAAATTCGAATCAGTAAAGATGATGGCTTCCCTCCTGCCCAGCCGCCCACACTGAGGGCGTGAGGCCAGAGACGAGACAAGGTTGCTGCTAAAAGTATCCAGGGGTGCTTGAACTGCTTGGAATGTGCTGCTTGTTGCTTCCTTGCACCCACCACCCTAATTCGTATCTCCGGAATGTCCCACCACTAACAATACTTTCTTGGAGGCGCGGATTTAGGATACGGGAGTGTTTGTCACCTTTCCCCGGAGGCGTGAGTGACGTGCGAGATTGTGTGCTCCGTTTCGTTGTGCATACTGTTGCAAGTTGTCATATTCTGTTTCCGTGCCTCTGGAAGAAAAAAAAAAAAAGTGATGATGGTGATGATGATGATGATGGCTGATTGATTGAGTGATTAATTATTTTTTAACATTTATGGCAATGATAGGAGAGCGTTGGCGTGGAGCCGCGAAAAAAACTGGCCTTGATGATGTTGATGATGATGACGATGATTATGATGATGATGATGATGATGATGAGGAGGAGGAGGACGGTGATGATGATGATGACGACGATGATAATGATGGTCGACATTTTGCCTTTTAAGTCAGCGAGTGGAAGATTTGGCTAGGCAGGCCCTGTCCCTTGACGCCAAAACTGAGTCTCACAGCAACAAGCATCCAGGCAGGGTAGACGCGGTGGCCATTTATGTCAGTTTGGGAGTTACTGGCGAGTATTTATATGGCCAAGGAGGGTGTGGGAGTAGACTGAGGAGAGGGGGGAAAGAGGGGAAAGGGGAAAAAGAGGAGAAGAAGAGAGGGGAGGGGAAACAGGAGGGATAGAGGAGGAAGAGGATGAAATTTCCAAGGTCAGGAAATGTGATGGTATAGTCTGAGAGAGAAAGAGAGAGAGAGAGAGAGAGAGAGAGAGAGAGAGAGAGAGAGAGAGAGATGAAATGAAAGGAGGAGCGTAGGGTAGACGAGAGGTAGAGAGAATGGGAGGCAAAAGAAGGGGAGAGAGAGAGGGGAGTCAAATGAAACGGAGTGAGAGGAGAGGCACGGCAACGGGAGAGAAGTTCAAGGCTTGGAAGAGGAAAAGGAAGTAGAGGAGGTCGAGTAGTTCCTGTATAGGGAATGGAATGAGAGAAAGGAGAGAGAGATATGCAGGGAGACTGAAGAAAGAGGAGTCGGAGGAGAAAAACGAAGAGAGTGATGTGCTAAAAAAGGAGAGACAGAGATCCATGAAGAAAGGCAGAGAAAAAGAGTGGTGTGTGAGGATGAATAAAAAACCAGGTTTGGAGAAACAAGATACTGAGAGAGAGAGAGAGAGAGAGAGAGAGACTGGCAGAGAGAGAGGTGAGAGAAGACAACACAGAGTACTGGGAGAGAAGAGAAGAGAGAAAGGCGAAAGAACTCTGGCAGTGTTTGTCAAGTAAATTAGATAAAGTAGTCTTGTAGCATTGACTTTATAATGGTCTTGTTTTCCTGTCACAAAGCCCCCTAGAGTGCATATCAGCATTAGACACTGCCAACAGAGCCATTGCAGGTGTTGCACAGACTCGGACTATTTACAGTAATATTGATTTAAGCAGAAACAACATAGCTAGTAAATTTACACCAATAAGATTGGATACTTTAGGGTCAGGAGAAACGAATATAAGAATAGCATCTCCATGGGTTGGAGAAGATCCTGTGTTTACGTACTACTGTTCGAATCCAAGAGGTGGCCAGATGTTTTTCAATCTTATAAATGTTGCCAGGGATCATTGGGTGTTCTCGTACAGCTTAATTGATCTGGACTGCGAGAGACAAGCACCAGACTCTGCTGTGCCCAGGGTCCTGCTGTGTTTCAAAGGAGATATATAATAAGGATTGTCTGGTACCTTCTTGTTTTGACAGGAAAGATAAAGAGAAGGATGAAGAAGAACTGCTTAGGGAGGGTGGCGTTTAACTGGTGGGAGGGTATGAAATTTAACCCTCTCAGTCTGATGAGATATTTTTCATTTTTGCTATATTCAGACCATTTTCTTTTACCTATACTGACACTTTTCGAACTAGAGAGGTTAGATATGGCCATCACTAACTCCTTCAGTATCAAGGGCTATTAAGTTGAATACAATAATCCGGAAGTAGGAAGAACTAAAAAAAAGTACATCGCTGGACAGAGGTGGTTAAAAGTGTCAGAAGTGCTTAAGAGGCACCCTGGTCTGCCCAACTAAACTTATGTAATCGGAAATGCACTGACTCGACTCCTCCTCAGTGATGCCGCCAGATGGTCAGCCTTCATTAGCAGTCTCACGCTCCTGTGGGTCACTCTGTGTTGAATAAAATCATCAGACGTTAGCTTGAATAGAATAGCAGAGTTGTCCAGAGCATAAAAGGGTTAACGGTGACTGTAACAACACTCAGTCTCCTATAGTCACAGCTGAATAAAATCGTCTGCCGTTACCCGGGATAGAATAGCTACTAGAGTTATTCCGATTATGAAAGGGTTAACTGTGGCAGTAATGACATTCAGTTTCTTGTGCTCGCTTTTAGCTGAATAAAATCGTCTTGCATTAAACTGGAATAGAACAAGTTGTCTTGGCCATGTGAGTGTTCATAAGGCACGTGATGTAACCCACTTCCCGCTCAACCAAGCTCCTGTTTTTGGAATCGCACCATCACAGTCAGTTGGTCATGCTTAGCTGACAGGTTCACCACTGCCGCTGCTGTTGCTGCTGCTGCTGCCGAATTATTTTACTTAGCTTAGGAAAGTCCTAGTCGTAGTGAAAGAGTTACTGAAAGATATATCCAACTTTTCAATTCGAAAAACCTCCTTTATGCAGAATGAAACTGTTTGGATGTGGCAAGAACTAAATAAGTAACACGTCATTGCAGTGAAGGGGGTTTAATCCTCACATATCCTGGTGTTTCATTTCCTGCTGATTACTCAAGTCTGCGTTTGTACGTACAACTGAAGTGGGAACTTGGTTTGTACATTCGACGGTTGCGTGTCTAATGCCCTTATTCTCGTCGGTTAAGGAAACTCCCTAACACCTCATCCTTTGTGATTTATTTTTGGATGTAATCATTTAATATCATTTTATATGTTATGTATGCAGAGTTTGGGGATAATAGAAGTAACGGTATTTATGTAACACAGAAGCGAGCAGTCAGGTTTAATAAACAAAGTAAATCACTCAGGATAAGGTGTTAGGAGCTTTTCCAACCAGCGAGAATTCGGGCCTTAGTTTGGAGGCAAATTCTTAGCAGGAATTAAGTATCTTCCTGAATGACTTTCGTGTAGTCGATAGGCATTAATTTAAATCTTCTCCCTAGCGCCCGTTCCTTACCGATTTATTTTGTATACTACACATATTTTCCCATACTTTATTTATATCTTTTCAGTATCGATATAAATTGCACTGCTCACACACAGGAAAATAATAACACGCCAAATGCAGAAGGAAACTGGTAAGAAATAAATGCTGTATAAATATATATTTTTTCACGACCTAAATTTACCATATCGCCATCTTGAATGCTGAGTCGTAACTATATTAACATCAGAAATTGATATTAACCACGAAGAAATGCTATGGGAAGGATGTAGGGTCGAAGTATTGTCATTTTCTGCCATTGAACCACGTGAAATAAGCTGCAAGAGAACGATCATCTCCGACTAGCAAAAAATGAATGATTTATAGTAACCAAGGAGGCTCGTTCCAACCTCATGACAAAGGCTCATCAAATATTATGCAGCCATGATTTAGTGTCCAGTTTATCAGATTCTCCCAGTTCCGTCAGATAAAAGCAAACCGACCATAATAAGCCTCCTAAATTATGTGGAATACGAGGCTGGGACCGCACCAACTCATCCCCTCTTCAGTGTTGGCATTGGTGTTGTCATTTGGTCACGCTAAATTGACAGGCCCACTCTGACGTCTGTGAGCACCTAAGTAAGATGTCTTGGTGAACCTGTGTGAATGTGCGTCCCCTCATGCAGCGCCGTATTGACTCCATTATCATCAAAGGCCCACGTGGTTGCCGCTTTGTCAGATGATCCTTCGCTTGTGTTGATTCCCCCCTCCCCCACTTCCCTCTCTCTCTCCTCACACACACACACACACACACACACACACACACACACACACACACACACACACACACACACACACACACACACACACACACACACACACACACACACACACACACACACACACACACAAAGTCCCTGCGTGTAGGCAGAGATCAAAGTGCTTAGAGAGTTTGTGAGGATACAGTTTTTAGGGTGAAGATCCACCCACCTCTCTCTACATGTTATATATATATATATATATATATATATATATATATATATATATATATATATATATATATATATATATATATATATATATATATATTTTATTTGTGATACGCCACTGTCCAGCTAGAGCTAAAAAGCATAATTATTGCACTGTATTGCAGGTTTCTGTCATTCTTAATTCTCCCTTACACGAGTCTCCATCAGCAACAGCAGCAACAACCACAAAGTTAATTGACGAGATAATTAAGATGCGGAGGTGAAAATGTGAGAGGATGAGCGGGGAGAAACTTGAGTGGAGCTTGAGGAGGGAGGGAGGGGAAAGGACAGGGCAGAAAGTGGGTGTTGGTGGCGATAATTCCCTTCCAGACACTTTAAACTCTAGCTCTTAGTTTGTTGTTCGCCACCTGCTGTCAAATACAGCTGATTTAGTGCGCCACCTGCTTTGAAAATTTAACAATTCTTAGTTCTCATATTTTGAATTATAACTTAAGTTCGAGTTTTTGAAATATAACTAGTTCCTTTCTCGACTCCTGTCTCGAAATATTGTGACAAGATCGTCAATCGTTTCTTTGAGAGTTTGAATATTTGTTCGTTGTGCGCCACCTATGTTGAAATATAACATCTTTCCGTCGTCAGAAATATATCCAATTCGCCGCTCTTCTCTCGCAACTCTCTTCATTTGAAATACAGGGTGGCCACAAAGTCTTGGCGAGGTAACATATATTCAGTAAATATAAGCACGCTGGCATACTGATATTCTTTTCCTCGTATAAAACTGGAAAAAAAAGTTTATATGGAAGAGTGAAACTTGCATCTCGTTATGTTAAAACATTTACACGCAATACTGTTTTGTAAACCATGCAGGAATTCGTAGGTACCCTGTAGATTATGTAACATAGGTTCGAAGTCTGTGCCTGCCGTCTTGACTTCCGTGTTGCTGCCGTTTATCAAAATATTGTGACAGACTCTTTCCTTGCCGTCTCATGATGGCGACGGGTGGAGGCAGAGGTTGACGAGGTGTCTCATCACTCATGGTTGGGGGGGATGGACTTTGGTGAGAGAGAGAGAGAGAGAGATTCATTAAACAACTTCCATAGCCTACAGCAGCCCCAGTGTAGAGATAGCTTGTTGAATAATTAAAAGGGTGAAAAGGGAGACTCTTATAAACTCTACAAATTAAAAAGAGAAAAGAAGAGGCCATCATATAGTTTACACGTGAATCCAGTGCGGCAGTGAAAGCAACTAACACATGAAAGTCACAGTACAATACGCCTCGGTGAAAATGTGAGCTTACATTGAAGGGATTGATGTCACCCTTTATACTCGCTTTCCTAGGTCTGTTTACGTTTTGCCTGTGTGTGTGTGTGTGTGTGTGTGTGTGTGTGTGTGTGAGAGAGAGAGAGAGAGAGAGAGAGAGAGAGAGAGAGAGAGACAGACAGACAGACAGACAGAGACAGACACGAGACAGAGATAGACAGACAGACAGACAAACAGAGAGAGAGAATGTGGTGAGCCATTATGTTTCGGATGTGGCATCTCATTACTATTTCTTTCGTCCCAGATTTTCAAAAGAAAATGGTCTTATTGATTGTGAAGGCATTTAACTTTTGAAGTTATTTTGCAGGATTGCCTAATGTCAGGCGAGATTATCTTATCAGTATAAAATACATGTTGTAACTTAGGGTAAAAGTAAAGTGCTGAGGAAGGGGTGCCAGGGAAAAAGAATATTAATTCCCTGAATCAGGTGTCTGCCCTCATCTCTTCTTACTTCTCCCATTCCTTCCTCTCACTTTATTACTATTCGTTGCACTTCAGGTGGCTCTGCACTGAGTGACAAGCTTAATGGTTTCCTCTAACCTCGGAAACCATTTACAACTCTAGGGGTATCCATATAACTAATGTAACGGGTGACGTGGAGCCTGCTATGGTGCCCCCGTTAACTTGGCGAAGAAACTCAAATACGGCGTCCATCCAGAGACCAAACCTCCACACTGTTCCCAAGGAACATCGGTTCACTGCACGGGACAACCTTGCAGGGGCGGCTGCTTGCCTGAGTTTGATGGGTCTACTCGGCCAGACAGACTGGAATTGATCAACAACAACATGGTTACATTCACTGCAGCATCTCTCACACAGGTTATAGTGTGTCCTGTAATTAACTCGCTAAGCCTGCAGAAACCTCGGCGCTCAACGATCCTTCATAGTCAGTCATAAATTTGAACGATCTTTGCAGTTTTCCTGCCATCTTCACCAATACTTTCAAACCCACATCACTAACGCATCATTCTGTCCTCATTCTGTTCTTGTACGGCAACCCCATTCCCTACCTTTATTTATTAACTTCATTCACAAACATTACCCATTACACAGGACTCAACACTGTACTCTACATTAACAAATGCTTGTGGTGCAGATTAAGCATTATTTCTAGACAAGTTTGGGTTAGATTTGGGTGGTTAGGGTAGACTGACTCTGTTATCAGTTTACAGAATAAATGAAAACCCTTTGCATGATTTTCTGCTGAAGAAAATAATATTGACAAGCGCCAATCAAATTTTGTATTTGCTGATTTGTATAGATAAGTGACGGATTCAGCACAAGTATAGTATTAACACAAGTTCCTGTGATTCATCTGAAGTGAATAAAAATCGTCAGGTGTTACCAAAGTCAGTACTGGAGATGACATAACCATATGAGGATTAATAGGCAATACTGATACATTCTGGCTCATATAACCTCCTAAAACTGAATAAAATCATCCAAAATCATTCAGTAATAACATGATAAATACACTTGGGCCCTAATTCTGGTCAACTTCCTTACCGTCTTTCAGCATATGGCACTTCAATAATCATGCCTATTATTCTGTATTGCTTATTCTCATTATGTCTAGGCGAGAAATATACAACATCCTACGAGAGACCATGCGATATAAATAACTAGAGAGGAGGTGTTAGATATGAGGAATATAAACGCAGCATACGGAAGAGCACACGATATAACTAGGGAGGAAGAGTTAGAGAGTTTCAAGACTGCGGCTGTTAAAGCAGTGCGAGAGTAGGTCAGGGTGGGTACAAAGGTTATACAGTATAAAAGCCTCCTTTGGCAACCCCTGCAGTAGTAAGGTAGACAATAAATGGCAGGTGCCCGGGAAGTGTACGTCTGTGTTGTGTACCCAAACGCAGTAGTACCGAATCAGACGTCACCTACAGGAATAGTTTGAATCGAAAGGGAGGGGTCTGAGCAAACACAGTTGAGATAGCCTAGTGTTTATCTTTTCGATATCGACAGAGACTGCATAATTAACACTTGAATATTAAACATGCGATTTGTCCTTCACTTGCAAAATTAGACTTAATCGAAAGAAAGGGGTCTAAGGAAAGAAAGCTGAGATAATATTTTTGGACACAGGCAGTAGTAGCAAGCGTCACACACAAAAATAGTTGAAAGTAAAGGCGGGAGACCTGAGTAAAGAAAGTTAAGTTTGTGTTTATGTACACAGAAGCATTAGTATCAAACATTACATTGTGGAAATAGTTTGAAATGAAGACAAGGGACCTCACAAAAGAAAGTTGGGATTATATTTGTCTACAGAGAAGCAGTAGTATCAGACTTCATCCACAGAAACAGATGAAATTACAAGGCGAGAGGCCTCGGAAAAGATTGTTGAGATAATAATTGTTTTTCTCAATGGCAGTTGTATCAAACACAGTAAAAAATAAGAAAATACAAATAAATAAACAAAAAATTGAAGCCGAAGGGTCAAAGCAAAGAAAGTGTTCCCTAAGTTAATGATTTTAAACGTTGCCTAAAAAATAAAAAATGCAGTAAAGGCAACGGTTTTTAAATGGAGAGAAAGTCAAGATACTGCTGTTTAATAACCACACAGGTATTTTAAGTATGTTCTAAAAATCAATAGGTCAGTCGCTTGCTGAACCCAAACCCTTCCACCAAATTTGTCCCAAATCGGATCGAAACAGTTTTAGGTATATTTTGTCTACACATAGACACATGAATCGAACTTAATTAAGACTTCGTGACCCTGGCCTTTGAATATTTGAAAAAAAAGGACCACTTGGTTGACCCTCAACACTTCCTTCAAGTTTGTGTTGCAATGGATAAAAACTGTTCAAGTTATTTGTTCACACATACAGACATACACACGCGCACACGCCGCGAGCAGAACAGAACACCAACATAGCTACTGTGAGTGCGGGTATTAAAAAAGAATAGTCCTAATGAAGAAGTAATGTAACACTTCTTGATCGTCACTGCATCAGAAGTTGTTTCAAATATCATACTGTATAATCATCGTTGTACAAGCCGTACTGACCATGTAACATGTTCAGTACGGTTTGTACGTATAACAGCCTATTTTGTAATCATTATAGTGTGTACAAGAATCTCATGCCATAGCCCCTGTCATTCTCGTACTGAAGCCATAATAATGTAAACTGAGAATATAAAGCATTAACGAGAAAACTTAATGTATGAGAAAATTATTCGTTTAGCAGTATGAATATTCTTGCAGATGGTATAGAGCATAACTTGTAGAGTATGTATAATCTTGATAGCCAAGTATTTGCATAAAGTGCAAATAAATTTTACTTTAAATCTGGTGCAACAAATATGTTTTGTTGCATTGTGGGTTATTTGTCAGTTAGACCTATTTGTGGTTTTAAATCTGACTGATGAAATCATGCATTATCGGGGTTCATGTGACGGTCCACGACACTCAGATCCACCTCAAACCTGCACATGAGGCCCTTGTTTAGGAGCCTCGGCGTGGCATGTGAGAGGTTTAAGCCTTGTTTTAGCATATGTTTTTGCCGGGTTCGTTTAAAGTCCAGCTTAAGTCCCAAGTCCTGCCCAAGCCTCCTTATTGCATTTTGACATTCTTTCTTTGCGTATTTCCTTGACCTTAACCCCATGTATCCGAGGACTTTTTTTTTTTTTTTTTTTAAGCTACTTGCTGACTCCAGGATATTGCATTCAACGTACAGTACGAAAGACTTCTCGCACTAAAGATAGGAAAATCCGTATTGTCTCCCCCAGTTCCAACTGTCCCTAAAAGAAATAGAAAATACGTCATGAGATTGAAGGGGTTAAGAGGCTTTGTACCACCTCTTCCTCGGCGATTACCTTGCAGATAACACCTTATTATTTATGTCTTATTTATGTTCTTCTGTTAATCCATCAATACCACAAAGCAACGTGCCATAAGGCATAACTATTGTGCTGAGAGAGAGATGCTAGAGAACATGCTAAGCTGGCGAGATATGGTCTCATGTCTGCGGGTATAAATCTACTATTTCAGTACACTTCTCCGGCTTAAGCAGTCTGTTTTCCTGTATAATATTAGTGCTATTTCCCAAGACGCAGAAAGTATACTTCATTCTTTAGCATACACTAATTAAATCTGAATCTGCGAAGCGCCGAACAAGGAATGGATAAGTCTGACGTTAAAGTGGAGATTAAATGCTGGAAATGATACAGGAAGTTAATTTTCGTGTTGTTGCCGGCTAAGATTTTCGCTCTGCACAGTTAACATGAAGGGTATTACTATTTCATACAAGTTCCTCGAGTTTTCAGAAGGTATTTGCGACATCCAATATTTCGACTAGTGTTACGGCTGTGCGGATTACTGATGTAAGTATTGTAGAGATAATCTGTAGAAAGTGTGTACCTACTGCGTGAATACAGTATCATTGACGCGGCCTTGGTGGAGAATCTCACAAAGCAACGGTAGTGAAGTTCTAAATTTGCGCATATTAAATCCATTTTGCCAGTGCTTACGTGAATGTTTGCTGCTTCTTGATAACTCTCTAACCAACTCCTAGATCAGATTATATATATATATATATATATATATATATATATATATATATATATATATATATATATATATATATATACCGGTATATGCATACATACATACAATCATATATATGCATTTTTCTGTGTCTGTTAATTTTCGTGTGTTCTACAGCTATATTTGATTGTGGTTGGTACATCTTTTCTTAAAAAAAAAAAAAAAAAAAAACGCAGGAAGGCTCAAGATCAGAAGAGCCGGTTCAGATTTAAATATTAAATAAGGTATAAATGATTTTTTTTTTTCACTGTCCTCGAACACCCGATTTTTTTTTATGAAGAGATAGTATGAAGTTCCAGCTTTACTCTGTTTACAGTCAAAGAACAGTCTGCTGTAAGGAGTACTATAGTATCTGATAGTCTCTCTCTCTCTCTCTCTCTAACAACCCAAAATCGTTCTTCACCACTCTCCTTACTAACGATTCACACAAAAATTACCCGCATGCTCCTTTCTATCCCATTTATCTTCACAGTATGACGATGATGATGATGATGATGATATGCAAAGAACTAATAGCCCTCCCTCCCTTAAGAATGGCAACAGCGCACGGTTTCGTATTTCTGCGCATTCTTTTCCCGGATTCTTTCGTATTTACAGGCTCGTTTCAGATCGCTGCACTTGGTCTCCCCTCTTCTCTAAAATTCAGCGCTCTCTCTCTCTCTCTCTATCTATCTCTCTCTCAAGATTCTATGCCTTCTCTGTCAAATTTCTGTGCTTCTCTCTTTTTCTCCCTCCTCTCTCTAGCTTCCAAGTATTCACACCATTTTTACTTCCTCTTAAGTTCCAGTTCCTCCTGTTTCTTCTCTTTGAAATTTCTGTACCTTGTAATTTCAACTTTTTTCCTGTCCTTGTTTCCAACCTTACGTGTCTACCCTGTTCTTTTTTATATATATTTTCTGTCTGCTATCCCCTCCCATCGAATTATCTCTGCCTCTTCCGCCTCTCAACCTTATCAGTCGAAGAAAATCGTTTAGCATTAACAGAAATATAACAAATAAAACATGTTTGAGCTGAAGGGGTCCTAGGAGTCTGTCGAAAGTTGCATAGTATCATCTGGCATTATTATAAAAGTAAATAAGAAAACAGATAGATAAGTAAATAAATAAAATATATCCTTAGACTGAATAAGTTGTCTCCCACTCCTCATAATTGAACCTGTACTCATTCCATTGTCATACAGAATACTATATAGATGCAGTATCTGATTTCATTTCTATTATATATATATATATATATATATATATATATATATATATATTTGTCCGCTTGGTCTTTTCTGGTCACCTCTTTTTTCCCACTCCCCCTCCCCCTCTAATCTCACGTGTCCCCTTCCCGGGCATTTCCCCTCGAAGGCTCACCGTGCAGGAGGGGTGTTCTTCGTAGAGCTCCTCTTGGCCCGCCACCAAACGCGTTCCGGGAGTGCCGCAAATACCTTACTCCTTCCCTACACTTCCGATTTACTGCATATTGGTTACGGCATAACAACCTTGGCCCTTGTTTATTGTAGCCTTGTATTGTGGCGACTTGAGGCCATTTGGCTTTTTTTTTTTTTTTCTGGCTATCTTACTGTATCTATGTATTGCATGAGGTCATGTGTTTTAGATTGTTTTGTTGTACCCTTGTATTACGTTTTTGCCGATTAGCTTATGATATCCCTGTATTGCATATTTGCAGGTTAGTTTATGGTATCCTTGGATTGAGTTGCAATAGGTTATCTTAGGTACTGCAACGAGAGGACTCACATTTTCTGGCAAGGCTTTATTTCTCTGCCATCATTGCGTCTTTGTATCCTCCTATTCCTTCCACAGGTTAGTTTAGGGTGTCTTTGTATAATGCGGCGACATGGGAGGGGGGGGGGGGAGTTATATGATGCCTATGTGAATAAGGTCGTCTGATATAAACTAGAGTCTAATGCTAGAGTTGCCCCTGCCACGACAGAGTTACTGGTGACATCGTTAAAACCAAGGCTTCTACGCTTTTTGCCAAATCAGTTGTCTTTATCAAGCTGGGAGAGTTGTTTAGAGTTGTCACGATCATGAGGCTAAAGTTTGAAGAGTCATGCAGCTTGTGTCAAATTCCTGGACATGGGAGTCTAACACATAAAACTGACGGATCACTGTGAGATTGTTGAGCCCGACTGTTTTATTCACCATTATAATTGATAAATAAATGACAACACTGTATACCGGTAACCTAATTCTGAAATCCTGGCGTTATTTTGATGTTACAGTCATGAACACAATCCTCCCATGGTTTTTTGGAAAATACATTTAAATATTTCGCTATTTTTTTTAATGAATATTATTATCCATGACGTTTAAAAAAATATTTCTTTGGGTTATTTTTCTTTGAAAGGTGCTATTCGCTACGTTTTAAGTATAATCTAACCTATGATCTTTTCTTTACATAAATGACGGAGTCCCATTTAAGCTTGCCTTCACCCACCATCACTTATTATTACGATATAATATAAATAATTATGCTAAAATGCCCATGAGTTACCACGAGGCATGATGGGCAACTACGAGTAATGGTAATGCTGACAGGGAAAAGACCCCCAGGCATAAACACCTCGGTATAGACTAAACCAAGGGGCCTGGTTCGTTGCATTAGCATCCTGATTCTTAAAACTGATTTGCACTGGGAAAGGCAAAACTCTCTCTTCCTGATTATTGTTTGTGAGACACAGTGTTAAGGGTGAAAGGTGCGTGGCTACCCTGCTGTAGGCAGTTTGTTCATAATTATAGGAACTGGATCTCTCTCTCAACCTGAATGCTATATCGTGGTGGCATCAGAATCGATAAGCGTTAGTTATGAGGTAGGAATGAGTCTTCTTGGTTATTAGTCAGTTGTACCCTCAGATTTGACCACACTTGGCCGTCATCACCATGCTGGATGGAGTTTGGGATCCTTGCCAGGTAAAAGTTAATGCGCTATAGTCTTCAGCAGTGCTCACCAAACAATAGGTTAGTGCATTGTCTACGATTGGCCGTGCTCAAACCTCAGAGGTAATTTCTCTGTGAATCTGTGCTTTCCCACAACCATGGACCTTTGATATATCTTTAGTTAGTCGATATACATCACACCGACTTTAATTCTCTCTGACAGGGATTCTCAGTCTGCGTCTACCCACAACCCTCTCAGTCGGAGGTACTGTACGTTTTTCCCCCGCGGCCCTTCATGGCTTTACGATATATTTAAACTATGTCCACAGTTCGTCTTTCTCAAATACTTGCTCAGCTGGAACCCATTATCATGTAAAAATCAAATATTCCTGTGTACCCATTGCAAAGCTATTTATCGTCGTTTTTAAAACCGAATGAGTAAAAAACAATCAGCTTTACGAAGTTACGACTAATTTATGTTATTCTCTCTCTCTCTCTCTCTCTCTCTCTCTCTCTCTCTCTCTCTCTCTCTCTCTCTCTCTCTCTCTCTCTCTCTCTCAAAAAAAAAAAAAAAAAAAAAAAAAAAAAAAAGGATTTTTCCGGAATACACTCATTACAAGTCTAATAATTGCCGGTTATTAACGCGTTAAAAGGATTGATTATGTTTCAGAGTCTGAAAATGTAAATTAACAGTCTTCTTAAACTTACAAGCTTAATATTTGCGAAACAGGACTCTCCTCCATTCCTTGTCCTACAGACAAGCCTCTAGGGGTTCTTAGTTTTCACTCCAGTTGTTTATGGGATTACTTGTTAAGGCCACTGTATAGACAGAATTTTTGTTGAGCAAAGGATTCTTGACTCTCGCTGTACCCTCGTGCTGGGTACAGTACACTGGCTTATTACTATCGTCTAATCTCTGTGTTGCCAGACCTCTAATCCCAGAGTTAATCAAGGGTGGCAGCGACCAAAGTGTCTCTAAGTTCCCGTATCACCGTTCATCTCCATCCCCTTCTCATAAAGCAAGTTTCCCACGCGTATTCTTTCACTTCCTTACATCTACTTGGTCTTCCTCTGCCCGTTGTTACACTCGCATTTGCCTATGATTCACTCATGACAGAATACTATCGTCTGCCGTGAGCTGAAATAAAACATCAGAGTTGTCCCAACTGTAAGAGGGTAAATGACACCAGTACATACACTCAGGTTCCTATAACTCACTCTCAAAAGAATATAATCATCTGGCATTACCTCGAGTAATGCACTAGAGCTGTCGCGACCACAAGAAGGTAAAAATGCTAAGTGTTTGTCTAATCCATTTCAGCTTCGGTATAAAGCTACACTTCTCTTATCTTCCTAGTCATCATTCGCACCGTCTACTTGCAAAGGCTGTGTGTGGCATGATGGAAATATAAAAAGGAGCTCGTTACAGGTGAAGAAATGGATGTGACACAGAACTTTAATTTTTTCCTTCTTGTGGTGCTAAGCTCATGGTTCTCATTAAGGAGGAGAGGCAGGTGTGTGTGTGTGTGTGTGTGTGTGTGTGTGAGAGAGAGAGAGAGAGAGAGAGAGAGAGAGAAAGGAGGGGTAGGTGGAGCAAGGGGCGAGCGAGGTAGCGAGAAAGGAGCAAGTTGCCGGTAAGGAGAGAGAGAGAAAGAGAGAGAGGGTGGGGGTTAAAGACCAGGACTGGCGAGAAGAGGAAAGGGGGGAGAAAGAGACGTAGATGAAACAAAGAGGAAGAGAGAAAAAATGCAACAAAGTTGATTGGAGAGAGGGAGAAAGAAAGATTACTGGAAGAAAGGAGGGAGATGCAGGGTTGGAGGAAAGGAGGGAAGAAGAAGCGTTGGTGGTAAGGGGGGAGAGAGGAACACGGTTAAAGGAAAGAACAGGGGGAAGGAGGAGTAGGGTAGTAAGTAAAAAGGGAGGGGGAGGAAGAGGGAGGAACTTGTTAAATGAAATGAGTTAGTGAGGAAAAAGTGGAGGTTAAAAGGAACGAATAGAGGGGAAAAAACAGAGCTAAGGAATGAAGGGAGGTGGGAGGATCAGGGTTAGAGGAAAGAACGATATGTGTGGGTTGGAGGAAAGGAATGAGGGAGGGGGGAAGAGTTACAGAAAAGGGAGGGGGGGGAGGGAGAGGGAATTAAGAATGAGTTGGTAGGAGAGGGAGGATGAGAGCAAAAGAAATATCCCAGCAGAAGCAAGCGCTGGCAAGAGGGGGGCCCTTCGGCGTTAACGCATCTCTATAAATACCGTACATGAAACACGATCATTATCACCGTTGACTCAGGTTGTGCCAAACGATCCCATCTGACACCGTGTGGGCGAGAGGTAAAGTGTGGTTGAAGTATGGCCTGGGATGGGAGGCAGAGGGAGGCATGGTAGGAGGGAAATGGGTTGTGATAGAGGTGGAATGAGGTGAGGTATGCAAGGGAAGGGAGGTATGATATGGAGATGGGCAAGGCAGGGTTTGTAGCTGGAGGGGAGGTGGGACGGCATGATGATGGCGTATTCTGGGATGGAAGGGAGGTGGGAGTACATTAAGGGAAGGTGGCAGGAGTTAAGTGTGGTAGGAGTGTGTTGGAGTGGAAGGCGGGGTGAGTTGCAGTAAGAAGGTGGGGAATAGTATGATAGGGGAGTAGGGTGGCATGCAAGCGGTGTAGTAGGAGTGTAGTGAGGTGAATGGCTGATTACAGGTTTAGGAAAGTAATATAGTAGTGGAATGGTGGTAGCAGAAGTGAGGTGGCAGTAACATGATGGGGTGCAACATAGTAGGCAGTGCGAGACAATTATATTTTGCTGGGAAATGTTAGTGTTGCGTGAGCAGCTAACGACGCGCTCAAGTTGCTAGTAAGACACGGGTGATGTTGTGGTGCACTGGAGATGGCTCGTATCCAAACCTACAAAAAGGTAAAGTACGGAAGTCACTCTGTCAAGATCAGTTAGCATCACCGCAGCAGGTTCACTGCTCTTTGAGATGCCCAGAAAAAGGAACTACTACTACTACGTCTTTTATTATGAAAAATTCAAACTGTTTTATTCTATTCTAGTTCCCACCCGATTATCTTATTCAGGAGACGAAAGCATCACAACTATGGCCCCGTCCTAAAACTGTTTAACAACTAATATATTAAATTTATACCTTAATGTAGTGTTCTTAGTTTTTAGGCTATAATTATGTCAGGACGTACTGTACCTTATACTTGAATAGTTTATTTGTTAAAAGTAAAACTGTATATTTCTTTAATGAATCCTATGGTCATAATGAATAGATGGAAAAACAAAGAATATATATATCTGCTTGAAGGTATGTTGGGTTAGAGAGAGAAACTCGGAACTCGGTTGCATTGGGACCTATTGCCACAGCTTCTTCGAATGAGAAAAGCCATGTGCTGGGTCAGGGAATAAACTGGGTTGCATGAAGACGTTAATGGCTACTGCCGCACAGATATTTTATTTTACCGAAGTGATCCCACCTTAAAACGTATAGAAAACTTATCCTCTAGTTACAGAAGCAAGAGTAAAAGACAGTCATACAGAAAGCTTTTCCCAACGGCTTCAGAAATGCCGAGCAGGAACAACAGTGTGAAGCAGTGCCTTGTAGGATTACTCAAATTGCCCGTGCAATGAAAGGCGAGACCTGGCGTCTGGCAACAAATGTAGAGGTATATGGAGTGCAGTTAAATTCACCGAAACATTCTCGTATGCCTGGGAGGTTTCATAGTCGCTCAGCGATTTATTTTGCACATTACGCTCTAATTATATTCATATATGAACGTTATTTATGGTTTTTTTAAAGTAGACAGATTACATAAATAACATGCGAGATTTTATTAACGTGCCACATTATAAATGCTGACAAACTGTCAAGGAAAAAGTACTGAAAGCCTCCGTATCCGACGCTAAAACGGGCCTTTGTCATGGCCACTCAAGATGGACAACAAATATGGTATCAGGAGTAATATGAATGACAGAGGCAGATTTTCTTGGAAGCTTTTATCATGGTCGCTCCGGAAGGGCAGACTGGTGTGGTGTCAGGGATAAACAAGAAGATAAATGGGAAGAATATTGTGGAAAGTTTTGTCGCTGCCTGTAAGGATGGGCATAGTTTAATTATGGCTTCAGAGAGTGATACCGGTAGCTCTGGATAGATGCAGATTCAGGGAGACAGAGTTTCGTGGAGGTTTTTGCTAAGGCCACTCTGGATGAGGAAAGTGTTATGGCATGGAGAATGAAGTAACAAATAACTAGAGAAGAGCATAGCTTTGTGGAAGCATTTGCCACAGCCACCCAGACGAAAAAAGTTGTTTGTGTCGGGAATAGATCATTGATAGATATAGAGATATGGAGTTTAGTGGAAATCTTTATCACAAACATTTCAGTGGGCAGAATAATGACGTCAAGAAAAAATACACAGACAGAAAGATGGACCGAAATCTGTGGGAGCCTCTTTCATAGTCTTTTTAGGTGAGCAAAGTGATGTGTCGTCGGGAACAGACAGAGGGACAGAAAGAGGCGTAGTTGTGTGGAGGCATTTGCCACTGCCACGCGGAAAAACAAAGTAATGTAGTGTCTGTATTAGGCCGATCGGCTTAGTGAGCGACGGAGTGTTTTGTGGAAATCATCGTCACGGACACCCAGGAGGAACAAAATGATAATACCGTTGGACACAGATCAACAGATGTCGGCAGAGTAGCCTGTCCAAAGCCTTGTGATGTCGAATATAGACAGACAGAAAAACAGTGGGTTTCATGGAAGCCTTGGTTACGGCAACTGTACTGACAGTTATAGGAAGTGCAGGATACACACACACACACACACACACACACACACACACACACACACACACACACACACACACACACACACACACACACATCGAAAATTTAGGATACTTTTCTGGGACTAAGTTTGTGTAAAAATTATATATCAGCGTGGGTCCAGTTGTCACTCGTTACGGACCTACAATTACCTTATTGGAGAAAATAATCACCCTCATAACTAACAAAGTTCATCAGCATTTGTAGCTCTGTAACGGTTGAGAATGGAACCCATGATTATATGGTGTTTTTGTCTTAGAATAACCTCGTGAAGTTTCTCAAATGTCTCTCGGGACATCCTATAATTATATACTGACACCTGTGGTCCTCGCCATTACTCTTCCCACACCACAACCTCCAGCCAGCGCTTCACATGTCAGCACTTCCTAACATTCCCTCCTTAGGCCTAATTAGTTTTTATTTTCGCCTTGGTCTTTTCGCGGAGGTCGTTAATGCTGTTGTTGTTGGGGTGTTTTTGCCTGACCTTGAGAGGAGTTGGGGGTCAGCAAACTTGTTGCTAACTCGGGCGGGCCGTGTGCCAGGTGGTTAGGCAGGCCCTTGCCACACCTGCTTCACTCATGTCATGCACACTCATATCACTCTTTGCCCCTGCCTCACTCATGTCATGCACACCCACATCACTCCTTTACCTCTCATTCACTTATCATGCACATATCTTCCATCATGCGCACCTCCTTCATTGATGTCGTACATACTCACTGCTGTTTTAATCCAGCTTTTTTCATGTCATGCACACCGACTGTACTGTTTTATCCCTAATTCATTCATGTCATACACTCTGTTTACTCTTGTCATGCGCACTCATTCTACGGTACTCATTTCACCTAGCATCATTCTTGTCATGAACACACTCCACGGTCTAATGGTCTAACCCCTGCTTCAAGTGGTAGGTGGTGGTGACCATCATCCAGTCACTTGATTTAGTGCTGCCTACTTCATCTTTAACCTTCTATCACTCTATTTCTGTGTCTCCCCTCGGCTATCCCTACGTCTCCCTTTCCTTCCCGTCACTTGTTATTAATCTTCCTTCCGGGTCATGTGGCTTTACACTGAGTGACAGGCCTAATGGTTTCCAGTAACCCAGGAAATCATTTACAACTGTGGGTGGTAACCAGATAACCAGATAACCCGGTAATGTGGAGCCCACTATAGTGTCCTTGTTAACTGGATGGAGAGTTGCAAATGCAGCGTTGCGGGGTCCATCCAGGAACCAAACCTCCTTACCTTTCCCTGTGAGCCTCAGTGGAACGTCGATTCACTGCATGGGACAGCCCTGCAGGAGCGGTTGCTCACCTGCGGTTGATGGGTCTGCTCGGCAAGACAGGCCGGGTTTGTCTAACAGCAACCCCCCGTTCACCTATGTTATGCGCAGTTACTTCACTCATGTTACGGACACTTACTCCACTCCTCAACTTCACTTGTTATGCACTCTGTGCACCCACTTCACTTACGGACATTCACCGAATTTCCATACCCCTACTTCACAAACTTCAGTCACTCACTTTATTAGTGTCATGCACATTCATTCAGTTCTTTTGCCTTTGCTTTACTTATTTCACGCACTCATTTTACTCATGTCATGCACACTCACTCTGCTCATTTACCTAGTTTTACTCATTTCACACCTACTGTTCACCCTTTACATTCACGTCATGCACAGTAATTCCACACCTTTACTCGTATTTTAATCGTGTATACAAACTTATTCCACTCACTCCACTCAGTGACCAATACGTTACTTATTCCTCATGGAACTCTGTACAGCCTGTCTCGTTAATTTCCTCTCTCTCTCTCTCTCTCTCTCTCTCTCTCTCTCTGCCTGTGATGGAATGAATTCTATTCTTACTACTTCCTGGTATATTTCTTATTATACGCGAGAAAGGACTGTTGTTAGCATTTCAGACTAAAGATAAGCTCTTCTCGTCTTCGAAACTGTTATTTGAATGAGGTACCCATTCTACCTTTCACTGTACTGTACTTTTAAATGGAATATATGTAGCTTTATAGGTTAAGACTCAGTAAACTTTGAATTAAGATGTGTTGTTGTGTTGCATTGCAGGTGGTGTGATGGGGTAGCGGCGCCGCTGCAGCCATGTCACAACGGGGAACAAGGCCCCGATCCTGGTGCCCGCGGGGTGACTCCCCGCTGCGGCTGCCAGATGGGTCGCCTAACCTGCCCTCCCCAGTGGCGGCCCCAGGGGTACAGGGGCTCCCACCAGCAGTTGCTTCGCCCCGCTCCACTCCTACGCCCTTCAAACTGCGGCGCTTCAGCATGGGTGGTGAGCGGGCGGGATCTCCGTGTACCTCCTCGCCCTCACCTGCCACCGTGCTGCCCGCCCTGCACAAGGCCGCCGCGCAGTTGGAACAGCAGCAACAGCGACAGGCAGCACAGCAAGCGGTGGCTCAGGCGGCACAGCAGGCCGCCTCACAAGCTGCCACACAGATTGAACAGATTACGACACAACTCTCACAACAGTCAACAACGCAGATGATGCACCAGCAACAAACGATGACTCACAAGACCCAGGAAATGACGCAGCAGTCGGGTGTGTTCTACCCAGTTCCACAACACCCCGGCTCACCACCGCCCGGCATGCAGGTCAGTCACTTACATTACATGTCACCCTCCTTTCCTGGTTTGTACAGTATAAATATATTTTATACTATCCTATGATCCGTGATAATCAAAGCAGTATTAACCTGCTGGTGTCTTTTTTTTTTCTTACTTGCATGTGAAAAATCCCCCTTTTAAACCGGCTTCACAAAGCTTCATCCTGAACGTTTCATGGATACGTCATTGCGTGCATCACATTATACACCAATACAACTCAAGTTACCACACAGAATGAAACCTGCGTTTATCACACAAGGCAAGAGAGGGGGTGGGTTATAATCTTTATATTTATTCCGGGAAACTGGGTAATATTCTCGGTTTATATTTATTTTTTCTTTTCTTACATTGACAAGGTAAGTTATAAGTTCCTTTTCCGCCCCCTTTTTGATAAGTTTTTATTTTCTCTCTGTTTAAAGTTACATATATGCATACATATATACATTACGTGTGCGTGTATATACATATACAGTACAGTATATATACATATACATGCGTATATATATATATATATATATATATATATATATATATATATATATATATATATATATATATATATATAAACAGACATTAGCTTCTTCCTACTGATTATAATGTACTCGTATGTTTATTCTCAACTCTGCTTCATTAAATTGGACTGGTGTCATTACAGTCATCCACAGATACATCCAACTTGCACATCACTAACTAAAATAACATTTTGTTATTCCTGAATCTAGGGAAGCCTAACACCAAGAGTTTTAAGCAGTTTTGCTGTAAGTTTTTGTATTTTGGTGATAAATATATTTTATGTAGCTAAAATTTTAAGCACTGATAGCCTTGCATTAAACCTTTTTTTTACTGTAAATTTCGTTTAGATTCTTAGCACAGTATGTCGTCTCTATAACGGATCTCTGAATAAGGGAGTTGCTAGTTACGTAAAGGAAAGAATATTTTCTGTTAATACTAATCGATAGGAGGAGAAAGGTTTCCTGTAATTTTTCTAATTTGATTTTATACATGGATATGACTAACAGCATTGGAGGAAAATTACAGAACCCGGATTCTTAATCAGATCTACTCCTCTTTTCTTTCTGCATAAGCAAATAATAGTTACGGCAGAGGATTGTCGTAAGTTTGCTTGTGAATCTGACCCTTGAAGTGCAATTTTTTCTGATGCAGAGAGAAAAATGTGCAATTGAAAACAGACCTGGATTAACTCTTTCACCTTCTGTGAACACGTGAAGTAATCTTAATAGATAATTGCGAGACAACTTTGTTCAGCTGAGAAAAATTCTTGTAGTCATATAATTGAAACTATATTAACCCTCGGGCCACTGGAAATTCCCTCAGCTGAATCAAATGGTCTGGAATCAGTGTCGATTTCAGTAAGGCATAGGAAGTTTCGTAGCATTTTCCCCCCCTCCCTTTTTTTTTTCATGTTTCAGCACCCCATAAAATTCTTTTATATTATTAACAGTATTTCATCTGCGGCGAAGCCGACAGGTCTATAAGTGGTACACCTGGGGATCTTTGTTTTTTTCACTCCTTCAATGTAGGTTCGAATATCTGCTCTTGGAGAGCTCTGAGCGATTTTCATATGAAATACAAAGGTGCTTAGCTCGAAATTTTGAGTTGATTTAACATGTCAGCTGTGGCGTCATCAACTATTAGGCGATCTTCAATTTCTCCCATAAGGAGGCATTTTAGCGTCTCTTCTGAAACACAAAGTTGCCCAGCTTGAAAGTTTGGGGTGATCTGGCATGTCAGCTGCTGCATCAGTTGATACATCAGCTGATTATTTAGCAATTTTCAAATTTGGCCATAAGGAGGCATTTTAGAGACTTACTTATGAAATACAAAGCTGCTCTGATTGAAATTTTGAGTTGATTCGAGATATTATAAAACAATTTCACATATTTTCAGGGTTTCAAAGAGAGAAACTTTTAAAAATTGGCCGCAGTAATTCGCCGTTTGTCTGTGAAGATTATCTCTTCTTGTTAATATTGGTATTGGTTGTATCAGTGACGTACAAGAGGGTGATGAGGTTACATTGTTCACAATATTTTGCTAAGGAGATGGTGTTACGAAATCTGCAAGCTACTTAGAATATGACCCTTGTCCCGAATATAATGCCCAAGTGCATCGAAAGAGTTAGTCTAAACTTTCATAAATGGTAGGAGAGTGTACCCATTGTTCCGTTATAGAGTGGATGTACTGTTATAATGCTATCAGCTGCAGTGCCTTGCTAACCACATGTATATTGCCTCACTGCCTTGACAGGACATGTATCGCCCATATCGCCATTCACCTTTACTGCTCCACAACATGCAAGGGGTAAGTGTCAACACCAACCCTCTCTCCAAGTCCTCTCTCCAGACGTATACTGTGTCTGCTTTAACTTAACTTCAGCTCCCTTTCCCAGTCCTCTCCTCTGTGTGTACAGTAACTTGGCGCAAAAATATCACCTCACCATCTTGGGTGAGGGATGAATGGGTTGAGGGTTTGATCCCACCAAAGGCCGCTGGTTGACGTCAGAAATGGCATCCTGTTGCAGAATAATACTCGCTTCAGTAAAAGTCCTCTAAATAGGGGCAAAGTCTTAGTCTCTTGCTAAGAGGAGAGTGCATGACGTAAAAACTGCATCGCTACATCTTAACAGCTGTCCCCAGCGTATAAATTTCGCATAGTGCACCTTGGTATTCTCTTGTGTGTTATGTATATCTTTTGTTATATCGATACAGTTTGCATTGGTGATATAATTAGATGTCAAAATGTACCTTGTAGAGTAATCAACTAAGGAAGAAGTGTTAGTAGGCCCAACTAGAAAACCGGCCATATTATTAAAACTAAACGGGCGAAATGCCAGGAAACTTAACATTAGCAGTTATTTATGGAATTTCTGTAATTGTTATTTGTGATTAGCCTGTATTCCACCTTACATAATGTAATTAGCAATGACATAGAAAGGTTAGCCATGTTCCATCATTACTTGCGTCAGAAATTGTCGTAAAAATCTGTGGCTTATTCACACATTTGCACTCATTTACATTATTGCGATCCTACGCCTTGGGTTTCATTGTGCTCATTGTTATGGTTGTTTGTTTTAGGCTTGTAATGTGCACTCATTATCCTTAACTGTTTTGTTGAACAGAACACTTCTGTAAGTATTAGCAGTATCAAACGTAAAATATGAGAGTAGTGTCTGTTTCTTTTTTTTTTTTTTTATTTATTTATTTATTTATTTATCTATTTATTTAGAAACTTTTTTTTCTTTCGGAAGGTGTGTGTTCCTGAGTTGTATAAAATAATCTGTAGTCAGCCAGTACGAATCGCAAAGCCCGTAACTAGCATCTTAAACCCTACACATTCTTTAACACTTTTGCAGCGAAGAGTTTTACTGAGTCAAATATTATCCTCTGGGACAGTAACAATATCAAAACGTCCATACATTACAGGAAAAATAATTACATCTTGCCACTGCCAACACTGCCCACGTTACAACACCCATCTTCACAGGATCTGCTCCCCTCCAGCCTCTTTCTACCATCCCTTCCCACTCACAGTCCTCCTACATCACCCACCACTATTCCAGTCCCCTCTCCGAGCCATACCGCACCTCCCTAACCCACCCTCCCATCCCTGCCTCACCTCCATCCCAACCACTCCCTCACCCCTACCTCACCACCATCCCAACTACTCCCTCATCCCTGCCTCATCTCCGTCCAAACTCATATGTCACCTCTGCCTCGCCACCATCCCAACCCCCCCCCCCACCACCACCACCCATCATCATACAACCTACTCCCCTGCCCTTCTCCCACCACCCCACTAAGTGACTGGTGGCTGGTACGGAGTTTATTCTAATTACAAAAAAATACCGTTTTTGGAAGTGTTCCTTCGTGTCCACGACTTCTAAATCCATTTGGAGATTGTAATGTGCACTACTCAAGTAATATTCAGAACTGTAATCTGTGCAACAATACTATAATTGCTAGCCTGATATGAGGCAAGATAAGTTCATTACTCGCATAATTTGACTGATCGATTGTGAGGGCTTGAAGGATTCATGGCTTTGTTTATGTTTCGTCCTGTGATGATTAATGTGGGCTCCTGTTCAGAAAGAGAATCAATCCTCACCTCAGGATCATCCTAGGTGGTCTGGCTATGGTGGTTTCTGATTACTAGAGATGTGTATATTTATTTTTAACCTTATTACGGTGACGCGTTTAATATATAATTCTTAGTAACAGATATGCTGTTGTTGTCAGATATGTCATTCACTTTAGGAGTTTCTCCCAGTAGTGAGGGGTCAAACAGAAGCTGCTCTTCAGAGATTGTCATTATTTCTCGATCATTAGCAGCAATATATCTACTTAAGCCACCTTCCTTTGATGGCCCCTCTTCTACCGCGCTCTGAACTCTCGGAAATATTTATGAGAGTACTATGCCTGTCTCATAAATCTGAGATCTGCATAAATTATACTGAACTGTTTGACGATATATAGGCGCATAAAGATGTTAGCACTATCACGCTAGCAAAAATATCTTCATGTTCGCTAATTTACCCATTTTCTTGTGGGTAAGGGAACACTGAAATATGTTTGCTTCGTAATAATTACTGTAGTCTCACGCATGGGTTCCTACAGTTTGTGAATTTTTGTGATAAAACATTATTTTAGACAGCTCAGTTAAACACTTTTCGTGCATTACATATACACATGTTAAATTTTATAACTATAGTATTAAGGTTAAGATTACCCTGGAAGCTAGTAGAGATATTCCTTTGGTAAGATCACCAGCAGAAAAACCACAGAAAATAATGTGGTAGCAGCAAGAATAAAATACGAATGACATCTTCGTACTGAAAGGCTAAATCCGTGTAGGTCGATGACCTCTTTTGTATTTAGTTTCTGCACTGTCCAGTTGATTTTGTTGAACTTAAGAGAGATCTGTAGTAAGGACGGGTTAGTGAAGGCTATAGCAGATACCTCCAGTTTGAAAATCTCTCCAAAGCTCAGCAAAAATCATTTGAAGACAGCAAGAATTAAGATATGAAATACGTCAACTTAGTGAAAGGGTGAAATTGAGAAAAAAAAAAAAAAAAAGAAGGAAAGAAAGAAAAAGAACAATGCGGAATTGTTATAGTTACTATACTGCATATCAACTAATCGTTTAATGGCAGGAAGAATAAGTTATAAAATACGCTATCCTAGTCAAGACGACAAATACAAAGAAACCATAATGTGGAATATGCCATCATAAAATTACTCCATGTACCGCAGCTGCTGGCAACTCATACTGCCGCCTCGCTTATCTGTCTTAGGGTAAAAAAGTAGTGGAGTAAAAAAAGTTACCATCTCTTCACGGCGTTATGAATGAGCTCGTTTATTTCCCTGCCAAGTTAGTGGGTCGCGGAAGTGCATGACTCCACCAGACCCTGTGTGTGTGTATCATGACATTGGAGTACCCTAGCCATCTCTAACAGGCTTGATTGTGAGGCGCTACACTGGCTGACTCAGGTATAATATATATTTATAAAGTTAAGGAGACAGGATGGTGCTTTTTTTTTTTTTTACTCCTCTCTCTCTCTCTCTCTCTCTCTCTCTCTCTCTCTCTCTCTCTCTCTCTCTCTCTGTCCTACTTACGGTGCTCAGTGTCTTTCATATTAGAGCAATATCTATTCCAGCATTACTTCTTTGTTATATTTATTGGCTTTCCATGTGTCTTGGGTATGGGAGAAGTATTTCCTGTGCATTCCCTGTATATCGTATTGACATAAGGATAAAACAAACTCAGCGTCATCACTTGTGTTGTTAGCAGTCTTGTGCCTCCTGCAGACGACGGATAGAAGTTACGCTCTTGATTCTTGGCCCCAAAGAGTCTTGCTGAAGGCCTTCCAACCCCGTGTGAACGTGGAAAAGTTGGTTGGGATAATGATACTAATGATGACGCTTCATACAGCCGTTTGGTTGCGAAGTACGAAATTTTTATTAATTTATTTATTTTTTATTCCGACGAATGTCAGACAGTTTTATTATGATCAGAGGAACCCAGAGGCGCAAAATTGTTAAGTTGGGTGCTGGTAGTGATGGAACCTTGAAATAAATAGTTTTTGTGTAAACTATGGACTTCATAATGAGAGCAAAATAAAATGATATTATGTTCTCCCCTACACTACTTTCCCTCCTGCCTATTTGTTTTCCTAAAGTCTTCTTCATTACTGATCAATGTTCTTCCGGTCCTTCTCTTGAATTAACCAACCTCTTTTTTCGCTTCTCTCAGCATCAGATATACAATATAGGATACGATTTGTCATAGGAATAAATAAATGCTCAGATAATCTTGTTTTCCAGCTGTTATTTTTCGTATGTTTGTATATACAGTCGATATATATGTACCCAGACCCCTGTTAATTGTAATTTAGTATAGCAAGAGTGAGGTGTGGTAGCAAGACTGAAGTATGGTGGAACAGACTTAGGTGTGGTAGATCAGAGTGAGGTGTGGTAGAGTTAGATGTGACAAAATAAAATGACGAATGATAAAATGAAGTGTGGCGGAATAGAATGACGTGCGATGCTGAAGAGTGAGGTGTGGTAAAGTAACGAGTGGTAGAACTGAGTTTGGTGGAGCAGAATGAGATGCGGTGGAGAAGAGTGAGGTGTAGTAATGTAAGGTATATAGAATGAGGTGCAGTAGAGCAGAGTGAGGTGTTGCCGGACAAATAACTAACCTCATTCTGTATTGTTTTTCAGGAAACTCGCTCACCTCCTGCATCTCGGCCCTCTTCAGTCGTCTTCAAGGACAGGGTCAGTATTGCTGTTTGTGTTGATGTGTGTTTGTACCAATACACACACACACACACACACACACACACACACACACACACACACACACACACACACACACACACACACACGTGTGATTGTGTTTTTGTAACAGTATCTATGCTCTCTCCAAGTATGTATGATGTTTGTTTTAGTATATATACTAGTATGTGCCGGTATATACTGCATGAATATGTTTGTACCAATTTGTATGAAGGTGTGCGTTTGTTCCTCGTGGTATTCATGTGTTTGTGTTTGTCTTAAAATTCATGTTTGTGTATTAGCGGGTAAGGATGTGTCTGTAGTAGTTTATATGCCTACGCCTGAATGAGTTTTTATCAGAATTTATACTTGTGAGAGTATGCACAATAAAAATAATAATGAGACTAAAGTTAACTTGCTCTTCCTTTCTTATGCACTACAGGATACTTGGTCCCCCGCCTCTGGTTCCCGAGCCCCCTCAGTGGTGCCTCGCGACCAGGTGAGTCTGCTTACTTGTTGATATGCTCTCCCTAGTGCTTTCTTATTCTCTCTCTCTCTCTCTCTCTCTCTCTCTCTCTCTCTCTCTCTCTCTCTCTCTCTCTCTCTCTCTCTCTGCTAATGGAGAGTGCTTGTGCCGCTCTGTTCCAGGATTTTTTTTATATGCCAAAAAAAGGTATAATGATCAAATACCAGATAATTATGCACTATAAACCAAATTATTACTATATATTCACTCATTGGTTTAATGAAATAGGACCTGGCAAATATTTGGCCCAAATGTTTCTGCAAGTTCTGTTAATCGGTATACGCAAATAATTAATATACCTCTCAATACAGAGTTTCGAAACTCGTTGTTCTGTGTTTAATGTAGAGGACAGCAAGGGTAGTAATATATATATATATATATATATATATATATATATATATATATATATATATATATATATATATATATATATATATATATATATATATATTAATAAGTTATATATGTACTGTACATTGTTGAGATGCTAATAACTCAAGATGTATGAAGTGTTGCGATGGTTATATTTATCATCATTTAAGCTTTCATTGCTATTCTCCTAGCTTGGTCGTTTTTCAGTGTTATACAAGCATATAATATGACCTGACTGTCGACTGTCTAGTTTGTCAGTGTCTGGGTGTCAGACAATTTATTGCCAAGTAATGACCCTGTCGACAGGGAGAAGATATTGGCACGTGAGCTGCAACTGTGTTGACTGATGTTCACACACTATTTTTTTTATGTTCGATTCTAAGCATAGCTATAAATAATCCGTTTCCTGAGGCCTAATAGTCCTCCCACCTGTCACATATCTTTACATATCTCCACTTCGACGCAAATACCCACTGTCCGTATTGAATCCATGCTAAAACTGCCTCTTTCATGACTGATGTGATAATATTAGCAGAGGTGTTTGTATGACATTTCGGTGAGTCTTGGGTAAGATCAGTAAAATCTTTTAACCAAACTCAAATAATCAGATTTCTCCCCACAGCCTGGGACTGAACTCGCGCCCGTTCAGGCAGAAGATCACTTATTTCACTACAATGAACTAAGATGTACATATAAACTTTGGGCCAATTGGCTTTCATTTCTTAACCAAGATTTATTTTTTTCCTGAAGAACAAAGGACCCTGAAAGTTTCTGCACTTGCAATGCATTGTACTCTCTGAGAAAAGCACATGATACCTTTTCTCTTGGGAACATTTTTTTTTTTTTTTCGGAAAGAACAAGAGTGAAATCTACATTGTGCATGTCTTTCCTGTTAAAATAAGGTTAGGAGACACCGTTGATCGTTAGGCTGCTACATACTACCAATGAATATCATTGGTTAAAAGAGAGTGGTACGTGACGAAAGCCCAAACGTGCAGTCCGCCAGCTCCCAGTATCCGGCTGTTTTGTGACTGACCCTGGCTGTAAGACTCAACATTTCAGACATTACTGATTTTCTCATTCACACTTAAATGGTTCCCCAACTAATAAAGGGAAGGAGCTCCTCTAGACAAAAATAAGTTATGACAGAAAGAAATGTATAGATCTCCATGTGGGCATTCACACTGTAGCCTCATCAGCCAGACAACGATTTCTTTATTATTATCTTGTAGCCACCATACAAAAATTCAGCTTAAGAATGACTTCTCAGATATCTGCAAGCTCTCAGTCTAGAGTTCTTCTTTGTTGCATAAAGAATTTTGCCTTCGTTAAGCCCTTACAGTACGAGATTTCTTGGCTGATTCAAACCACTAGGAGACAAGATGTCCTAATGACGGGGCTAGCTGCAGTGAATGGAAGAAATTTTTTCATGCAAGGAAAAAAAAAAAAGAGCAAAACAGTAGACTGAAGCCGTTATCATTCTGTTCGACCTTGAGAGACATGGACATACTGTTTGAAAAATTGGAGTATGTCGACAAGAATACGAAAAGTCTATGGGAAACATACAAGTTTGGTCTATAGCTTATATTAAGGATTAAAAGTACCCATTAAACCATGGTGAACAGAAGAAGGAAAGTAGTGTGTAGACAGTTGGCCGCTAATGCTTTCCTTAGAGAGAAACATACTTTGAAAAATCGATTTCGACGAAGAATGAAAAATTACTGATAGGAATACGGTTGATGAGAAGAAACAACTTTTGATTCTGTTTTGTTATAACATATTCCTAAATGGCTATATTCACTAAATGGCTTGAGAAATCACCATTCTGTCTTGACGTATGGAACTGCTAAGAGAGGTTGCAGGTACTGTTTAACGCGCTATTAACATTTTATTTTGTAATTTTAGTTGGTGAAGCGAACCACTGAGCGTACTTCTGTGTCAGTGTTAACGACTGAAAACAGACTAACCCATATTGGCCAGCATTTACGACTGGAGATGAAGCACAGTGCTTTGCACATAGGATGTATACTAGGCCAAATGTATCAGTAAAAATACATCCAAGACCCACATTATACCGCCTCTTGGCAGAATTACTTGAACTTTAAAAAACTTTCGTGGCATATAACAAGGGATAACTACAACAACTATTTTTTATTGTAGAGTCGCAGGTCCTCCACACCCTCATCCTTCCCACTGCGTGAGCGGGTGAGTACCTCGATAAATTCATTGTTGGTCCTTTGCCGCACCCTACCACCAGGGACGCTGTTGTCTTATGCTTTCACTCATCACTAACACTGCCATAACACCTTGCTTACAGCTCATTTATTTTCTCATGTCTAAAATTCAGGGAACATTTAATAAAATATCGGTGATGATATGCTTTGCATTCTTTTTAAAAAAAGAGATAAAGCTCAGCAGCTAACTTAATGATTAACTGCTTACTTGCTGTGTCTCGATCCTTTTTGTCCCTGACAGTAATGCGTGTTGCTTTAGTGTACCTGCTTCTTGCTGTCACTGTGCTTCTCATTTTACTAGTACTTCTTTGTCACTGCCACTTTCTGTTCAGTTGTGGTCTTGTACCTCTGTGGTGACAGCTTGTCATATACATGGGTGTTGTGTACCATAGTGGGGGCTGCTTGCCTTTCACCCGAAGTTATTTTGCAAGTGTTAATTCCTCATCTTGGTCTGTGGCACTCAGAGCGAGGCTGTAACCACATTACGTGGCGTGTGTCTGTACAGTGTAGATGTTTCAGTGCAACTCTATCGTCGTCAATAACTGGTAACGTGAAAGTGTTTGGTTAAAACACATGATAAATACAGAAGACCGAACACCGGAACATCTGTATTCATTGGGTATATGTAAAGCGATTGCCCATCAAACATAGTGAACAGAACACACCCACACACATCATAACCACTTCTTGCAGGCGAGCACATTCACACTTGCAAACTGTTGTTAACAACCTCATGGTGCTGGTAAGCAATGTTTTCGCGTGGTAACGCTGGTTATACAAATGTTCTTCAACTTTCCATCCTTCGAAAGGAGGAAAGTGCACTATTGGAGTTCACTGGGTTCACATCCGGATGAGCCTGGGACTACAACAGCTGCAGCCTTAACTGCTTAACGCACCGTCCCCACCAAGATTGGTTTATTTTCTTTTTTTTTTTTCTTTTTTTACCACTTGTGTATTTGCATACTGTGGCCTAGTTATAGTCGGTCTTGGCGAAAGAAACGGAGAGAAAATGTGAATATATCCGAACTATAAAGAATTACCTCCAGCCCAATGACGTCTTTTTTTTTTTTTTTTCAGGGTGACCCCAGATGAATATACAGTATTCAGTTTAGATAAGATCTCCACGGGCTTTAAGGTTAGAAACAATCTTAGTACAAGGACGCTTTTTTTTTTTTTTCTTACTATGGCTCAGTTTTACTAAGTCTGCAAGGTTTCAGTGGTACCCTGAAGCCCTAGAGCTCCAGGGCAAAATGCGTAGTTGGTAGACTGCAGCCTCAATTGCCCAAGCACGCAGACACTACGGCGGCACCTGCAGATACGCGGAAATAAGGACAGGCGGTCTGGCAATGCGGGAGGCACTGGTATCAGGGGTGGGGTGCGGCGGGGGCAGCGACCCGCATCAGGGACGCGGTATGTAGGCCACTGAAACACGTCTGGGGCCGCAAAACAGGGCACACACCTCCTAACCCACCGCAGCGTGTTACCCACCACACATCCTGCCGTCGACTCGCTTTAGTTTAACAGCTTTTATCCTGTTTATTTATATATTTTTAACTTCCGAGGCCTACTTTCTAGTCTGTTACGCCTGGCTCGTTTACTTTAATTATTCGTTTAAATATCGCCAATTATTTTTATTTATTTATTGCTTTCCTTCTGCAGACTTTCGACCACTTGCTTTAACTATTTGTTAATTCATATTTGCCATTTTTATGTGATGTTTAATTGCCATCTTATTCAGTTACTCAGTATAGTTATTTTATTATTATTATTATTATGTTGTTGTTGTTTTCTTCATATATATATATATATATATATATATATATATATATATATATATATATATATATATATATATATATATATATATACAGTATATATATACAGTATATATATATTGCTCACTTCTGTTCCACGGCCCGGATATTTGGTCGGGATATGAAGTTTTTGCCTGGTGCGACGGGAAGTGGGTCAGACAGTGCGTATAAAGGGAGACGGCACGGTTGTCTCGGAGGAAAGGGATATTCACATTATTATTTACAGACGCATCTCAAATCGTCTATAAAACACACACACACACACACACACACACACACACACACACACACACACACACACACACACACACACACACACACACACACACACTCCCTCCTTTCCCCTTCCCCCACACACGACATGTATAAATCCGGTACTCCAGAACGACAAATAAAAGACAATCGGATGGGCATGCACATGCATAAAAATCCTCTTCCCTAACACACACACACACACACACACACACACACACACACACACACACACACACACACTCTGGTGCAGTGGTAACGTTCTCGCTTGCCAACTGGTGGACGGGAGTTCGCGCCTCGCTCAGGTTGCGAAAAGTTTCACTGACGAAGTGGGTGGTTACTGTCCCCCTTGAGCAAGGGGACGGGGGGGTGCGTGTGTGAAGGTCACAGCCTTGCCCTTAGATCGGACTATATGAGCTTTCAGCTCCCTTCCGGGAGGGTAAAAGCTGACGATCACGACCATCAAGTGATCCTGACCGACCCGGTGAATTACACACACACACACACACACACACACACACACACACACACACACACACACAACACACACACAATTTTTATTTCTCTCCGACCATAAAACCTTGGAGGTTTGCTTTCATCTGCCTACGGATTTTTAACCCCTTCCCTGCTATGGTGTATTTTGTATTTAATTTTTGCTGCCTCCTGACGATTTCATTCAGTTTAGGAAAGACCCCTCATAATGACAAGGTTAATGAGGGATATATATAATTCCCATGTTTCGAAAAATCCATCCTAAGTACATGCGTATTTAGATGGAAAAATAAATAGTTCACCATCGTAGTGGGGGGTTCAGGTAGCGTGGAAATTTGTCGGCGTCAGTGGCTCATGACGTTAACTCTCTTCATGTTGGTGAAAGAGTCGGTTAGAATGATAGTTATTGTTCAGCGGGACGTAGAGTATTGTGGTCCCTTCCCTCAGGCTCAAACGTCCTCACACACCATCAACACGCGTTGGAAATTAGGTATATATTAAAATTCATTAGGTATTTTTTGAGTAACATTGGTAATTTTGTAGAGGCATATTTCGGCTTGTTTAAGTAGAATTTTAAATCGGTTCGGACTGTCTACCACTCAGAAAACTCAAGCAACTCTTATGATATACCAGAGCAATGGTTTTCAACCTGGGGTCTGCGACAAGAGATCCACAAAAAGTTGAACGGTTTTAAAGACTGGAAATAATACTTTGAAAACAAAACGACTCAGTAAATGAGTAATATGCCAGTAACCATTACCACTGGATAATTCCAGTGGCAATACCAACCCCAATTAGCAGTGGGAGCAAGAAACTTGGGTTTTCTAAGCCTGACTCAGGCGCCATTGTATGGAAGGGGTTAGATAATTGTTTAGCTTAACTCTGTATCCAGGGTAGCGTGAACGAGTAAGTTATACTGTAAATCTCCCATCCCCATTAGTCCATTTTAATCTCGCAAACAACTGTAGCTCGCAATACAGCCACCCAACAGAAATAGCGGATTTGCATTCATCTACCACATGCAGCCTGATAATGCACAGCTTCCAAGAAATGGCCGATTAATATTCTAGGAAGAGTGTAGTGAGGCGTGAAAGGCGATGGAGAGCAGACAGGTTTTTGCCCTGTTGTAAAGGCGTGTCGCGTGTCTGGGGCTCCCGCTGTCGCCTTCAGTGCCCCCAACCCTTACCGAGCAGTTACTTTTATGTATTTCATCCTGTCTGTCTTTCATGTTATAGTCATTCTCTTCTTCTTCCTCCTTTTCTCCCATTCCATATGCTATACATGTATTGTGTAATATATTTAGTACAATAATTTACGATGTCTGTCTGTTCGTTTGTCCGCTATGCATGGCCACTGTTTTCAAGCTGCAGTGTGAATATTTGTATGGGTATAGGTATGCCATAGAAGAAAGTAACGAGCACCATATGGACAGCTAGTGAACCGCTACCAAAAAATTATCCACCCTTTTAAAAGATGAAATAACGAAGTTTTGTGTGGCAATAAACAAAGGCAAACGTAATTAACTGGTACCCCAGAAACTATGCTTGGAGGTTCGTGGGAGGAGGCAAAGTTCCAGATCCCCAGTCTTAACCCAACTAGAAAAATCCAGCTTTCAAGATAAAGAATGGGATTGTGTTTGGGTATACTTGTAGGCTCCATATGGTTGTAGGCAGCACAGGAATGCACTTGAATGTTCGGGGGAAGGGGCCGCAACCCAAATTCTCGACCCCTTAGCATAATATCCACACTCTTCGGGATAAAAGAATGACATTTTATATGTGAATAATATATATACAGACCCAAATTTGGCATGGGCACCGTAGGATCTAAATGTGAATGTTGGTGAGGGGGCACAGTCCCCGACCCAAACACTCTTCCCCCACCCAAGAAAATGTGCATTGAGTTTTCAAAGATGAATGGGTGTATCAGTAGATGTTATGTATATGTGGGTGTAAGCTCTGGGTATTAATATGGTGCAGTGAGTGGATGAGCATGGCGAGATCCTGATTGGTACATGGTCCATCCAAGAAATGATCCAGTTTTAGATTTCAAAATTTTAAAGATGCATATTTAACATTTTGAAGATATGGTTATCAGACATTATTTATCGTATAAATGTGTTGTCCATGGTGTTCTGATTACGCCACTTGTCAACAGCATACTTAAAATTTCCATAACTTTTTTTTTTTTTCCTGCATGGTGGTCCGTCCATTTTTCCTACTAGCTTCGGCTAGAAAAAGGGTGGGTGGGTGAGTACGGGTAACCTTCTTGCACTGCTATCCTCATCTTTGATTCACAGAATAGATATGTAATATTTATGCTGTGTTTCCAAGCTACTTGTGGACGAATGAACCAGTAGTAAACGTCTCTGACAGATGATGTACAAAGTCTTTGCAATTTCCTTAGTTTGTAAGTTTGTAATTTATGAGCTTATAATTTGACCTGTCCAGTGCGATGGCGCCTTTTTCGTCTTTTGCTACCGCCAGACGATTTTATTCAGGTTGGTGAGGCCTCGGTCAGTGAAGGGAATATAAACATCCATTAACCTAGTGACTGATGTAACCCCTTCACAGAACATAGTAAAAATCGTCTGGAAGTAGCAAAAATAAAGTGAAAAAGACGTCATAGCTTTAAAAGGTTAGAATTCTTACCTA
Organism: Coenobita brevimanus; assembly: GCF_032717465.1. Lineage (NCBI taxonomy): Eukaryota > Metazoa > Arthropoda > Malacostraca > Decapoda > Coenobitidae > Coenobita > Coenobita brevimanus. Next base: position 48,615,276 of record NC_136966.1, read on the forward strand.
CAATTATATGTAGGCAGCCTCTGTTTTAGGCATACTTAACCCCTTGAATCCGATGACGTACTCTTTATTTTACTCATGCCTACTCCAAACGATTTTATTCAACGTAGGATGGACTTGTGGAACTGGAAGGGATAGCTACTTCTTACATTAACCCTCTTCGGTACCAATTTGCTCTTTTAAGTCGAGAAAAATCGTCTGGCAGCAGCAAAAACTAAAAAAAAAAAAAAATAATAATGACTTCGTCAGGGTGAAAGGGCTAAGGCAGGCTTTGCAGGAAGTGACGTAATTCTCTTTGGCACAGGAGACTTCTCAGCACCTCTTCCTTAGCGATTTATGCATCTAACCCGTTAACCCATTCATTCCGAGGACACCATTTATAATTTAATTTGTTCTTCCCATCTCCTGACACTTTTATTCATTTCCAGACTGAAGAGATTAGATGTCTGCTTCATTAACCTCTTCACCACTAGAGGTTTTCCTTAGTATATTTAAATCGTTTGATGGTAGCATGGTTGGAAGAGGTAACCGTAAATATCGACGTAGTTTAAATTAGTGACATCCAGAAGGCTGTTATAATGTTCAGGGCAAAATAAATCGCTGAGAAAGAGATGATACGTAATATAAGCCAACAAGAAAACAGCCGGGTATCATAGTGCCGGAAATTGTTCAGAGGGAATAATGATACCCACACCTAGAAAGTGTATACGTGTGTGTGTGTGTGTGTGTGTGTGTGTGTGTGTGTGTGTGTGTGTGTGTGTGTGTGCACAACCTTCCCATATGTGGGTGTAATTCTTCCCATTCGTTGTGTTCCCTATCTCATATGACAATTGTTTCCCTTGACTTTGTAGGACCCACGATCGCCGTCTTCAGTCAAACAGCCTTTGCCACTACTGCAGTCCGAGAGGGTAAGTACACGACAGAAAGTAAACAGCAACACAAGTAAAGGAAATCAAACTTCTCTTAAGTAGGGGAATGTGCATAAAATTGTTTAGACCCTTCGTCTTCAATATATTTATGAGAATTTACTAGTGTAGATTTTCTCTTTACTTATATATAGCGTGATAATAAGTATACCATAGTTTAGACTTTTCACTCTTAGGTATGAGAGTGAGTACGAAATAGACCTGACTTTTTCTTCTTTAGGTATTTATAGGAAACAGCACAAAATAGACCAAACTTTGTATTTTCCTTAAGTATGTTTAGGAAGCAGCACAAAATAGACCAGACCTTTCTTTCTTAAGTATAGGAAGAAACATAAACTAGACTTTACCTTATGTTACCCAACTGTGAAAATAAGTAAAGTACTGTATAATTTAAGCTTTTCATCCTTAAGTATGAGAATGAACATAATTTGCTTGAGACTTTTCTTCCATGTGAACCATTCCCGTGAGAGGCCTTTTTTTTTTTTTTTTTTCCCCACGGAGAAGACGATTTCATACAGATTATGGAAGACCTTTTATAGTGAAGGGGAAATGAGAGCAATATTTACCTCTCCAATATGAGGTTCTGAGCTGAGTAAAATCGTCCGGAGATACCAAGAATATAATAAATAATTCCTCATGGAACTGCGAGGGTTAAGTATGGGAATATAAAACAATCATTTTTTGTTCCTAATATATGAAAAGGAATCATTAAGTTTGTACTGTAAAACTGCATAATGTGAAAACTTCCCATTTAAAACAGTCTTATTCTTGCTTCTACTAGGCGATTTTACTCAATTAAGGAGAGCCTCCTGATAGTGAAGGGATTAATGGAGACTTTATTTGACCACTCAGCATTCGAAAACATCTCCCATTAAGTTAATAGAAATCCGTGGTTGTTGCGAGAATTGAAATATACGCCATGTTAGTGAAGCGGTTTGCCCCTTGAATGAAATGACGTATTTTTAGTTTCGTTCTTGCCACCTTCAGACAATTTTATGAAGCATAGAAAAATCAAGTTGTGAAGGGATGATTGGAGACTGTTTCGAGCCCTGCAACTACAAATGGTTTATCAAAAATTTAGCAAAATCTCTTGGAGTAATTTGGAATAGAGGCAAAAATACGTCATCCATTGGAAGGGGTTACCATATCCGTAGAAGATAGCCTCCCTAGGGTTTTGAGAGGGTAGTGAGGATTTACCTGCGCAACTCCTTCAGTATGATCACGTCTTCTTTATTGTTACTGTTCTTAGATGATGTTATTCAGCCAAGAAGAGTCCCTAGTAATGAGGGGGTTGGGAAGAGTTGTTATCATTCTTTTTTCTTTTTTTCCAGGACTTTCGATCTCCAACACCCTCCAGACCTTTCCCGTTCAGACAGAAGGAGCGGGTAAGTAGTGTTCTGGGAGTCACCTTGGTCCCTGCAATAGGTGATACAGGAGACAACGTAACGCCTCGTCCTTAGCAATTTATTTTATATATTACACCTCAGCGTTCTGTTGTTTGCTAGATACGGGGTGATCCATATATAGCGCTTCTCTTCCACACCGCGGACGATTTCTTGTGTGTTGCGGGACAGGCCCAGTCAGCGTCGTCGAAATCTATCCTGCATCCTTTATTTCTTACTCCCACTGCCACACCCACGCCTACACCAGCAGACTGAGCCGTCCCTGCAACACACAATATACCTCTAGTGTAGCGCTGTTTACGGATCATCCTGTATATCGTTTAAATATTGACACAGTTTGCATCAGAGGGTGCGGAGGTGTAATGTGTAGAATAAATCGCTAAGGAATAGGTGTTGCGAAATCTTTAGAGCCAGTTAGTATACGACCCTCTGAATAACTGGGCCAGGACACCACGTTAGCATGATCTCTCCCATTTTCATATGTTATCCGTTTATGCCAAAGATGGTGCAGGGTTTTACTAGTGATGAATACCACTCCACATATTTTTCATACCTGTGCATCTAGACACATTGTAGCTCGATATATATGTACTTTCTTTAGTATTAGCTCATCCTTTTTGTACCTTTGCACTTGGTATTACACTAAGAAACAGTATAGAATGAAGTTTGAACCTGATGTTAGTAGTGATGAATACCACCCCATGCATTTATACACCTCTGTTAGCACTGCATCTTGACACATTTTAGCTGGAAATGTGAACCTTTTGTCTTGAACCTTCTGTCATAAACCTTAATTTTTCTGTTATAGGACAGTAGCTCACCCCACGTTTCTCGCGTCCATCCCCTCGCTCAGAGACAGAGGGTAAGTTAATGTCACAGAATCCCTTAAAAACTCTCTAAACAAACCGTTCTAAAATACTTAAAAGTCATGGATCCCCTCCCCATATCCCTTCCCATAGTGACGACGGCATATAGTACAAAATGAATATATTTTAATTTTCTTTAAGGGTGTGGCAAGCTCAAAGAACCCATGTCGTTTGCTTGTCGACCATTCCCTCCGCTTAAAATTGAGTGTAAAATGCTGCCCTTAGACTGGTGTTTGTGAATGCAGATAAGCCATGATCTCACTCTGTAATGATGACCTTGGTATCAGAATTTTATCCCCTTGGATGCATACACTTGTAGAGGCGTGTCGTCGTGTAGAGACAGCACCACATAGGAAAAAAGTAATAACTAAAACCTTGGTCTGCACACATAATCGAGATATATCGTGAACACAAAACACATTCTGAGTATTTTCGTGTTGTAATATGATGACGAAAGACAGCGGTCGAGTTTAGTCATTTTTAATTAGCATAGCAAGCAATAAAAAAAAAAAAAATGCTTTTGTCAGTATGTTATTTTGTCACAGTTTTGATTCACTGCTTAATAGTTCAATCCTTTTTTATGTTTTCGCTTCAACATTTCGGAGCGAACTGTTATTGTATAAATGTTTGATGATCAGACAGTGACACGAGAGCGACTCACTGACGACTTGCACCATCTCAGTATGCTCATCCTTGGCCTCTGTATAGACCCTTTTAGGACGTAAGAAACGTTAATTCATATTGAGGCCAACCCCAAACGATTTTATTCAGCTTAGGAATGCCATCGTATTCAGAGGGTTAAAAGTCTCCAACAGCTAAATTATTCTGGTCAGCTCCAAGCGATTTTATTCTGCTTTGGGGTTGCTTTACGTCCTAAAAGAATTGACATCATTACTTCTGTTACTTAATTTTTACCTCATTCTTACCACCAAACGGGTTGATTCAGCATCGGGAAGACCTTATGTAGTGAAGGGATGAATGGAGTGTGTTTTTATCCCTTTCACTACATCACTTCTCTCCTAATCAGAGTATTATCGTTTGGTTGGTAGGGAGGAGAAAATAAAATACATCATCTGGTTGAAGGTGGTAAGAAGACTCACAGTTACAGGTGGCAGTAAGAGACAGGAAGAGCTTGATGGTAAAGACAGGTGACTGGCTAACTGGTGGGAGGGAGTGTTGTAGAGACTCTTGGGCCAGTGTTCTATTTGGGAGGCTTACAAGCACCTCTTCCTTACCGGCATGTTTCTCCATTTGACATGTTTATATTCTTGTTTTTTAACATTTAAACAAAGTCTGCATTAAAGCAGATAAAGGTAACATACCGTACATAGCAACAACCTAGGTGGAGTATGGAGGTCGAGAGGTATCTTAATTATAAAATGATATAAATAATATGATATATGCCGAAGCGAAATATTGAAAATAATAACGAAGGTATTAAAGTATTAAAAAGACCTAAGATGAAAAGACATTCCAAGGTGCAGTAGGGAAGAGACATTAGAAAGCCTCCTAAGCTAACGAGAATGCAGCTCTTGAGAACGCTAACCCTGAATCTAGCTTCGCCTCCCATAGAGTTCAGCGTCGCCAGCCTCGAAAGAGTCCAGGCCCAGACCCAGGTCACTCCATCTGCCGGGCACGAGAGTGAGTCCCTCATTTAAGTCAACTCACCCATTACTCTGCCCACTCACCAACCACTCACAGTTTACTCACAGCTCTTACGCCTCATTTGCTCATCACTCACTTACAACTGAACTTGTTCACCATGTATGCGCCTCATTTACTCCACTCACTCACAGCCTTATTCGCTCACCACTCACAGTTGAACTTTCTCAACACTCAAGCACAATGGGACTGACCATCACACATGCATAACTACATTCGCTCTCCACATACACACACTTGCACTCACACTCGTACACCACTCACCTCTCCCACAGTGTTGCACTACTCATCAGCCTTGGCACGTCCACCCAAGCCAAGCCATTCACTTTTCTGACAGCCTCATTACCAGACACTCACACTGATAACTGACCGACACTGACAGTCACTTCAAGGGTATACAAGACTCTTAGCGTTGTTGTGTCGTAGCCATAATATGGTAAAGTTTGTTTAACAGCAGTTATTCTTAGTTCATACGATAGGTGGTCTGTTGTTGAGTCGGATAATGTCACTTAATTGTTTATAGCAGAGGTGAGTCTGATATGTGGGACCTGAGACTTCTTTATGTATTGTATGGTTACACGACTTGAACGTGTACATTAGAAATGCCTGCTAATGCTAGGCGTGTGCAAGCCGGCCGTTACAGTACATACATACATATTCCGTTGGTTGCTGGTTCTTTGTGTGGCCTTCCTATAGATGACTTGATTTACACACATGAGGTTGACGACTGCATACCTTAGAACCAAAGAAGATATAGAGAACTTGGTTTGAATACAGACTTGACATAGTCGCCCTGACCCGCTCTATGACGCGGCACTCTCGGCCCGTAGTGTGATAGACGGCCGCAATAAGGGTCTCGTCACGCTGTTATGGGGGTCGGACATCGGACCATAATCAAGGTGACAGAGGTGGCTTGGTAGCACTTCTTGTAATTTCTTACTGTAACATATGTTCTCGCTATCGTTAAAGAGCTACATAGCATTATTAACATACAAAAGAATATTGAATAATGAGCAAATTCAATCACAAATGAAGAGGTGTTACGAAATCATAGCCTCCTAGAATACGAGCCTTCTGTATATCTGCTTCCGAGCTCAGTAAGACGAGACCCTTACTCTGAAACGTGTTTGAAGTGAAAATTATTTTAAAATATTTTACTGACAATAGCACTAACGTGTTGAATGAAGTAAACAAAAAGCCCTAACAGAAACAGTTATTTATAGAAGGTATTGTACGAAATAGCTTAGCACATTCGTCACTTGATGGTGTTCTGGTGTTCTTATTACAAAGATGTGTGTTCCTGACTAAATTCATTAATTCTTTAAGCTCATCTTAAGGCATGAAGAGAGATTATGTAACCTTACCTCTCTGACGATTGAGTTCCGAGAAGCTTATAGAGTAGATAAGCCGGGGAGTGAAAAGTGGTACGCCATGGAATCAAGACTTATCCCTTAATCAATTTGTATTTACATCAAGATTATCTCGGGCCTCATCAGTATAAAGTGCTGAACTACTAGAAAACATCAGCCGAGAATGATTAAAACGACAACTTTAGTCCTCTTCACATTAGAGGTGATTTAAACTGTTTTATGGTGCAGTATACGAGGCAAATGAGACAGGTTGTTAGGTGTGTACCAGAAAAAGCTACGAGTGTGGAGTTAACTCTCCTCGCCCCCTCCTCACTCCACCCACTCTCCTCCCTCACCCCACCATTTAATAATAACCTTTGACTAAACCGTATAATATGTGAATAATTGCCTGATTTTACTTATTGCTGATTATAGAATATTTTTAATTGTTAATAAAGCTAGCAGCACAAGAGAGTAATGTTGATGCTGAAAGACGTCGGCTTTTCACTCAATTAGCTAGAGTATGTTAAAATCTGATGTACTTTATGTTCACACTTTATAGGAAAAGATCTTTTTTTTTTTAATGTCCGACGATATTTGCCTTTCACAATAACCAGTACTAGATCGCCCATTTGCACTTTATTTTTTAATATTACTTCATAACTGGTTTTCTCTTTCCCTTCCACCCTGCTGTGGCCCCTCAACATCCTTTACCTTTCCTTGCCCTGTCGCACTCTCCTCCCTCTACCTGACTCGTACTTTCTGCGTCATCTCTATTTTTTTTTTTTCCCCTATATTTCCTTGTTCTGGCTACGCATCGTTTCATTTTTGTTGTTCACTTTTTTATGCTTTGCTCTGTCCTACCTTGATATATCCCGATTTTCCCTGCGTGACTGTTTCCTGCCCTGCTCTGCCTTGCCCTGTCCCGCCGTGGTCTGCTGTGCCTTGTCCTGCCCTGCATTGCTATGGCGTTGCCCTGCCCTGCCCTGTCGTGATTTTATCGTGCCGTGCCTGCCATGGTCTACCGTGCCGTGCCCTGCCCTATCGTGCCCTGCTCCACTCTTCCCTGGTTTGATGGGCCCTACCCTGCCCTGCCCTGGATCACCGTGTTGTCTTCTTAGGAACCATGGTCACCGACACGTCCGTCTCCACTTGCCCAGAGAGACAGGGTAAGTCTGCATCTTGTTCTTATCTACACCGGCACCTATTGTCATATTTCTCATTCATATTCCTCATTATATCCATCAGTTTTATAGTTCTCGATGTTATGGTTCTCATCATGTTTCCCAGTTTCATAGTTTTCATTACCATAGCTTTCATCATTTTTACTAATTAGTAAGAAGGACGATTTGCTTATTCACTGAGATCAACATTTAGGATCCCCATCCGTTTATATCAGTCATCTGCTTGGTACAGCACAGTAAGTCCTCATCTTATGCCACCTTGCTGATATTAATTTTTGCCATTACGTCCACATTTAATTACAGAAACTTGCATATTTAAGTGTCATTGCTACCTGTAAGGCTTATTTAGCAGTTTCTTCAAAAATAAAATATCAGTTGTATGTAGAAAGTTGCTATACCTAAAAAAAATCTTACTTATAATGAGGAGTTTGTCCATAACCTAGGTAACGTAATCCCCTGCCCCACCTAGGTCTGTCCTCCACCTTTCACCTACAGCAACTGAGGCCCGTATTGTAAGCAGCATTGGAGACTTCGTAGCATCTCATCCATAACGAATTATTTTGCCTATTACACCTCATTTATGCAGTTTAGACCAATATAATATCGACACACTTTACATCACTAATATTCAAGAAGATGCTGCTGTGTAATGTGCAGATAAAGTCGCTGAGGAAGAATTGTTACGAAATATCCGAAGCCTCTTAGAATGCGAGCCATAATGTGGGCTGTGGTGGCGTGGTAGGAGTAGAGGGGGAATCTTTTACATTGGTGCCCCCCCCCTCCCTCCCCTGTCTTTAGTGGCACAGCTCTTTCAAGCCGATGACGTCTTTTAAATTTAATACTGCTGCTGCCTGATATTACTGTTTATTATGTTTAGGAGGTATTTTTCAATTTGCAGGGGTTAGAGGCAGCCTTCATTAACCCTCCCTATACAAACAGCCTTTCATAAGGTTAATAAAATCATTTCGAAGTAGCATGACTATTAAAGTAAGGCACATGATTCAAGGCATTAATTTCTTAGGTTTGTTTTTCGAAAGGCTAATCCGGAGTCGTATATAATCTTCCGGAGATAGCGAGAATATAAAAGACGTCACCGGATTCAAAGAGTTAATTAAAAGATACTGACAAGAAGAAGCCATAACAGTGCTGTAGTATACGTTTTTTAGTAAATAATACAAGGGTCAAATTGTCCTCTTCTTATAGTACGGAAATCTTTGGCAGTGTAGACCAAAGCTTACTTTAAATAAATTCTTTTGGCAACCATGTAATTTTAATTCTCTCTCTCTCTCTCTCTCTCTCTCTCTCTCTCTCTCTCTCTCTCTCTCTCTCTCTTTCTTTCTTTCTTTCTTTCTTTCTTTCTTTTCAGGACCCGCTGTCACCGCCTGTCGCCCGGCCCTCGCCCCTGGCACAGCAGAGAGACCGAGTAAGTACCCCGTCCCCCAGGCACCCTGTTGCCGGGAAGGACACGTACATACATACCAGAACATACAGAGATGCATACATTCATATACATACATACACACATGCCTGTATATATATGTAGCCTATATGCGCATATATACTGTATACATATATTCTATATATAGATAGATATAGATGTAAATATATGTATAGCCTATACACACGAATACGCACTCTGTCTCTTACACACACACACACACACACTTTTTTTCCTCAACTGTTTGGCACTCATTTCAGAGATTTTTCAGCCATTTTGATATAAATGAGCAGACTAAGTAAATTTAACCAAAATAAAAATTCACCCCGTTGTTTCTGAAGAGCGTGCCATTGCCAAAACTGAGTTTAATCTGTGGCTAGCTTATATATGTATTTTCTGTGTATATGTAAGACAGATTTTTGTGTTGATTATGTACACCTAGAGGGACACATACTGTACATAAATAATTCATTCTTATCGTGTTTATTCCTTTTTTTAATCTTTAAAGGCAGGGACTGTTATCAGTTAAATAAATCCGTATTGCAGTAGGACAAATAGAAATAACTCAGTGGAGTTTTTGCCCTGTTTAAGTTAGAAATTCTTTATTCTGAATTTGATGGAAGTGCGTCACTGCTAAAGCAATGAAACTATACGCCGCGCCAGCCACTTTGGTAACAGATCTAAACCCCCCTTGCTACAGTCGCCTTGAATTGACTAAGGTCGTTTTTGTCCTATGGCGCTGGGTTCATATTTACCAGTATATTTCACACTGACCTTCCCTGAGTCTCGGATGGTGACAGAGGGCGTGGCTTTACTGCCCAGTTGGTTGGCGCGGAGTGTTGTAGTATACAGTATAATACAGAAGACATTTGGAGCTATATTCTCGAGAGGCTTGGAGGCTTTCTTGCACCTGTTTCCTGACGAATTACTTGACATGATACGTCTCTTATGTGTTACTTTTCGTTTTAATATCGACACACTATGCATCAAGGCCATGCAGAAAACTAGCATCCATCCCCATACAAAAATATGCAAATAATTAAGAGGTGCGCGGGAGCCCCCTTATTGGACAAGAACACGGTCGTTGATCCTGGCCTACTCTTGCACACTCAAAGAACTGCATTTTCGTTGGCTTAGATTTTGTAACACCCCATCCGATTTGTTTTGCTTATACCATTGAGTGTCCCTTGTATAAGATTAATACAAGCCTTTTTGCTGCTAACTCCGATCCGATGTCAATTTCTGTTTCATTCTTGCTATCCCCAGACGATTTCACCCAATTTAGGATAGACTTTTCGACCTGGAGGAGTTCAGTATAGCCTTCATTAACCCTATCACTTCTAGAGTTCTCTGTAGTTAAATAATATCGTATGTTTGAAGGAAGAATAAACAAAAAAAAAAGTCATACTGAAGGGGTTATAAATTACAGAAATAGCACACAAGAAAATTTGGTTGTTATATGCAAGAGAAGCAGTTAAGGAAGAGGCGTTATGCAGGCCAATATACCAGTGAAAATACGATCCAGGACTCGAATTCACAAACAAACTAGATATTAATTGCCTGTTTCATTTGTTGTAATAAGAGAGACAGGGAAGTGAGGCTGCTGAACCTTTCCATATCTCTTGTTTTTTCTAGCAAAAAAGAAAAGAAAAATTGAGCTAAATTTTTTGCGTAACTAAGACAAGTTATTTCCAGGAAGGGCAATGAAAGGAGGATGCATAGTTTCTTATTACAACAAGTAAAGAAATCTGAGTTACGAGAGGGAATGGGTTATAAGTTTGTGAGTCCGGGCCCAGTATGTCTTCCTTGCTAATATCACCCTGTGGTTATTCAGTTTACCGTTCTTTTTTTCTTCATACCATATCTGATCGCCTCGGAGAAGCCGTTTTTCTTATTTCCTAAACGCTAGAACTGTTTGTACATCTATGCATTTTCGAAGACATTGTATACTTTTTTCACGCGTTCTGAAGTATGCCTCTTTATTATTTGGTTGAAAGTTTGCCAGTTATTGCAGTATGGTTTGATGTGTGCATATTATTAGTACAAACGGTAACATCCAGTCCCATAAATACTTCCTTCAGGGCATCCGACACGGTATTACTGTAGTCTAGTACATGTAAAATTACTTCCCTGGCAACATTTTACATGGTAGATAAAACTCCACTCACCTCTAGGATTCGATGTTTTCCACGTAAGGCGCGATCGTCTCCGACCCTGTAGTACTCTGCCACTAAAGAATCAGGCATTGTAGTAAATTCTTCGTCTAATAAAGTAATATTCAACACCATAGATCGGGGGGAGTTTTTCGGTAACCAAGTAATTTTAACTTCTCTGCATGCGGAGATATTGTGCGTTTAAATTATCAGGATTTGTTAGGTTTATTTCTTTACCCAGATTATTATTATTATTATTATTATTATTATATTTCAACTGCTACAACAACAACAACAACAACAACATCAACTACTACTACTACTACTACTACTACTATACTACTTCTGCTACAACTACTACTACTACTACAACCATTACCACTACTACTGCTACTACTACAACTAATGTTGTTATGCACTGCGAATTACCGTTACCCCACTTGGACTGTAAGAGCCTTAGATGATCTCTTGATAAATCCATGAAAATCCTCAGACCTGACAAAAAGAACAGATTTGGGTCTTCATCTAAGCTAGTGTTGATGTGACGCTTTCACACTCGTACGTTTGACGACCTGTGTAGCCACGACCATAAAGCATAATACTTTGATGCAGAAAAGCCGCCGCGTCCCCCAACCACTTTATGCCACGCTACAAATCATGCAGCTGTACAGAAGAGATTTGTGTTGCACCATTTTATTTCTCCCCCACATCTTCTAAATCCTGTGATATCGAGGCATAAAGATATTTCAAGTTTAGTCTTTGTTCTTCTAAAAAAATAATAATTACTTCTGTACCGTGTATTGAGTTTATACCAGCTACAGTGAACAGGCTTATTTTACATACGAGTACAAGAATAGTGCAGATAACTATTCCTGTGCCTTCAGAAGAAAAGAGAACCTGTTATACATGACTTACTTGAGAGATTAGGTTGTGTCACATAATGCCTAATAATTATGTTGCCGTCAGTGCCTTAACTTTTCGACCCATGATAAAGCAGCAGTACTTGTCAGGCCCTCCACCTCTTCCCATCCATCATATAATTTTATTCATGGGATTCTTTAAACTGTCTTGTGTAAAAGGCTGCGCTATGCCCCAAATTAAGCATGTAACTGATGTTCCGTCTCCACTAGGACCCATGCTCGCCAACGCCTGCACACTTGTTTTTGCAACGGGTAAGTGTGAGGAACCGGCCCGCCTCTCTGTCTGGCGGAGCGCTGCGTCTGTTTCTTTCTTGTGATGGTTGGGATGTTGCATGTTGACGCCTTCATGCACCTAGTCTGAACCACCTTCCACGCGTCTCTCTTCACGTGTCTCTTATATATAGTTTCACTGTGCTCAGCGTCTGTCTGTTCTTGTGCTGGTGGGGATGCTGCATGTTGATACCTTTATGCACTGACTCTGAGCCCTTCCTCACGTGTCTCTCTTATCTCTCCTCGCGTATGTTTTATGTATCCTTTCATGGTTTCGCTTGCTCAGCTGTGGTAGAGGTGTTGCATGTTGACGCTTACATGCACCGAGTCTGAGCCATTCCGCACGTGTCTTTTACGTATCTGTCTTCACGTGTCTTTCCTATCTGTTTTCGCGTGTCTCCTCTCTCTTCACGTTTTGTCTCCCCAGCGTCTGCCTCCCGTTGTTCTGGTAGGACTGTTCCATGTTGACACCTTTATGCTCCGATTCTGAGCCTCTCCGGACGTGTCTGTTCTGCCCATCTTCACGTGTCTCTTTCTTCAAGTGCCTTGACTATCTCTCTTCACGTATCTCTTATGCGTCTCTTCACGGTGTCGCATGCTTAGTTATTCTTTGAGTAAAGGGTTAGGAATACTGTACCTCTCACACACGGTTTCGACTTAGTATGAGGTTTATGACTTATATCTCTGATAATTACACCCACCTTTCACGTTTCCTTAGGTGAAGCAACAACATTATACAAGATGCGATTGTGTAGCATAATTTATTGTATATCCTTGAACTGTACATAAAATCTGGCTATGTCCATTCACCAGCATCTCCCCGGAAATCTTATGCGGATTGCGGCAAATGCATTTTAGCTTCCTCACTACGATGACATATCTTTGCATTATACAGTATTCTTGCTACCACCAGACGATTTTATTAAGTAGGATTTTTTTTTTTAATACATTAATAAAGGCTACCTCAAATATCTCGTGTCTGAAGTCCCTCTAAATCTATATAAATTCTTCCAGAGGTAGTATGGATAAATAAAAAAAATACGTCATCCGAGTGTAAGGTTTGATCGTAAGACGAGTAAATGCACCATGGTCTTAGGATTTGCACCTCCCTGTGAATAAGGTTATTAAAGCGTCCTCAAGTTTTTTCAGCGAGGTTAACTGCTGAGCTGTGCATGTTGTTCATTTACTTGCTGAGGTGTGTATGCCCTTTAGTTATTGTTCTTGCATGTATCAGTTAGCATTTTTTATGTAACTAAAGATAGTGAACCGATGTCATATTAAACAAGTAGAAAATAAAAGTTATCTAATATCGTCATGCACTGAAGCTGGCTGCACATTAAGAAGGCTTACTGGACAAATGTGAATAAAGATACAAAGAGTAAAATGAAAAGAGATTAATGGAAAGAGATACTGTTCAGAATTATAATTTATACATTGTTGCTGGCAGTCATCTTCCCTTACATCAGAGGTGTTAACCAGTGGGCCGAGGGCTTGGTGAAGCTCTCCAGCTGTCTCTGTCTTCCCTCTTTCATAACTTAAGTGAATTAAGTTTACTTCATTTCGTTTTGTTTTGTAGACATTGGTGTCCTAATCTTAGCCAGCAATATTAGGTGATTTGCGTCAATTTATAATAACAGTAATATAATACTGCCGTGTTTAACCTTTGTTGTTCATTTTGTTGCATGAGCTGTGCTGCTGTTTTGTGTAGAAGGTTTGCATGTTTTTCTTTCTGTTTGAATTTACGCTCCGGAACTTATGATCTTTCATAAAACCGCTTTGTAATTATATATTTTATTTCGTTTGCTTTGAACATTTTATGATAGTGAATAATTATGCTTTAATTATGCTTTTTCAGATGTACAGCAGTATCTGACTAGTGTGGTTGATAGAGCATTTTTCATTTGCCTTTTTCTTGTAACTAGAAGACTTAGACCATCTAGGTAGACCTCATCCACTAGCACCTTTAAAAAGCTGCAATCACACACACGTCAGGGCGCAGTTTGCTTAGTGCGTCCCCTTGACAGCATCAGTATTTCCTTAACATTCCTTCAGGCACTGCATAAAGTTCAAGTGAGACACATGATTCCATTGTTAAGGTTCAGGAAGGTTGAGGTCTCGCGCAGGTAATCAGTATTTGAGGAACGTGAATGACACACTGACACGCTGAGGCGTGCGCTCGTAAGACATATATTCAGTACGTAAAAGATTAACAGTATAGTATATTGTTTGCATTTTATGTAGTTCAATAGTATACATAACTGTCTTCCACACAGAAATACTTTGAAAATATCATCAGTGTCATATGACTATTTCCATTTGAATAACAACATTATAATATATAACTGAAGGTGAATGTAGGGAAGAGTAAAGTGATGGTCTTTGAGAGAGGTGAAGTCAGTGAATGTACAGCGAGGTTGGATGGTGAGGAATTGGAAAATGTGAGTACGTTTAAGTACTTGGGTAGTGTGATGAGTAAGGATGGAGGTTTGGAGGGTGAAGTGCTTGAAAGGGTACAGCAGGGAAGAAAGGTTGCTGGTTCTTTGAAAGCAGTGATAAGAAACAGGGAAGTGAGCATGGAAGTGAAAAAGTTACTACATGACAGTATTGTGATACCAACTCTAACGTACGGAAGTGAAGCTTGGACGTTGTTGGAAGGACACAAGTCAAGAGTGAGAGCAGTGGAAATGAGTTATTTAAGAGGAGCCTGTGGAGTCACATGGAGAGATAGGCTGACGAATGAGGATATAAAGGAACGTTGTGGTGTTGATGTGGATGTGATAGGAAGCGTTATGAGGAACACACTGAGGTGGTTTGGCCATGTGGAGAGGATGGAGGGTGAAAGACTGACGAAGAGAGTGTATGTGAGTGAGGTGGAGGGGGGAAGAGGAAGGGGGAGGCCGAGGATGAGATGGAGGGATAGGGTGGAGAGGTATATGAGAGAGGGGGGTGTGAGTTGGGAGCAGGGCAGTGAAATGGCGGGGGACAGGGCGACTTGGAGGCGATTTGTTTGTGGCCACCCCAAACGGGATTGAGGCGTCTGGCAATAGATAGATAGATAATTTATAACAGCAGTAGGGTACCTGTGGACGTCATACTATGGCTAGATTAGATTAACAGTTTGTTTTTATCTTTTATTTGTGTGAATATAAGCAGGCACATAACTAACAAAACTTGAAAGTAGCTCTGTAACATGCAAAAGTAGTTACCACACAACCTAATAATAACCTAGGTCATGACAAGGTCTGATGCGTGATAGCATACAGAACCATACACCTCGCTGGTCTCAGAGTCTGTAAACAGGCTTGGTATAAACATGCTGGCTTCCTTGGTCTCTTGTAGGACGTTCGCTCTCCCTGCAACGTGAGGCCGTCCCAGGTTCTGAGGCTAGAGCGCGGGGTGAGTGGGGGCCTGACCAGAACCCGCAGAAGGGGCTGCAGAAGTGGTTTTGTGCATGATGCACTCCTTACACCTTGATTTATCCCTTCAGCACCAGGACCATTTTGTACTTTAATCATACTACCTCCAGACTATTTAATTTAGTTTTCAAAAGGCAAGTTCATTATTATTATTATTATTATTATTATTATTATTATTATTATTGTTATTGATGTTGTTGTTATTATTACTTGAAGACGTTTTTATTATTTAGCTCAGAAAATGTATCCGGTGCAGAAAGGGTTAAACGTAATCGGCGGCAACCCTTTCAGTGCGATGATATCTTATTGTTAGATTAATTTTGCAACATTCAGACGGTGACACTAGCTCAGAAAAGGTCTCTCGTGCTGAAGGGGTACATAATTAACTGTCACGATGTTTACAGCGAATGGTTGTTCATCAGATATCCTCCTTGTTGACTGCATTTTTTTAGTGCTCGCATTTATTGCAGTTATTCATAACCTCATTATTGTTTTTCCATACATCCCTCTTGTCATTTGATGTTCTTGATTCTTGAGCTGGCATTTCTCCCTATCGTAAATTGCTGCCACATCGAGAAAGTTTGTTGTGTTCCCTTCCTGTGCATTGGTTTGTTGTCCTTCCCTCAGAGTGCATCCTTTTCTCTTGGCGCCGTTGTTATAATATTTTAGGACATTTGTAAAGTCAGTCCCCCACCGACATATTTCCACCTTACACCTTAATGCCGGCATGTCTGTTACTGATGCAAATCATGTTGGTATAAATCTTATACAAGAGCAGCAAAACGATTCACTTAGGAAATGGTGCTCCTAAGCCTTGTGCCAACGAGATTTCGTCTCGTATCCTCAGGAGACTTTTCAGTGCAGCGTTCTAGGTTGTACTTTGTATTTTCGTAGAATCCGTTTTTCCGTGTTATGTCCAAATTTCTTTTGACATTCAATGGTTAAAGGCTGACTGATACAGAGTACTTGCTGAAAAACATCAACATAATTGACTTGGGATATATCACAGAGGCACTGTACTCAATGATGTTCATATTTAATTTTCTTCTTTGTTTTATGGTCCTTAAATAACTATTTTTTTCAAGGTTTCCATGTACAGAATTACAGATTCTCCACGTTTTTGTAAATTGTTTTTGCTTTTTGCATTGGTAATGGCTAGAACTCTCCATACCTTCCTTCGAGTTTTTTTTTATGTTTTGCACCGCCCCAGAATATTTTGTTTTGTTTTTTATATGGTGTATTTCATACAGCATCCACTATGAACCTCACCTCTTGCATTATGATTGCACTTTTGACAAGTAAAATTATGTTTCCCAGTAATTTTTCTAAGCTGCTTTTCTCGTATCTGAAATGTGCTTGAGTATGCGTGTACCCACAGTAGTTTGACATTTTATCTTCTAGAGTTCTGTAATGTTCTCAATATCTCTGCCTCATATCCTTCAATGTATGGACTGTATATAAGCCACAGTGTTCCCCTTGCTGTATGTATTAGCTTCCTTGTACTAGAGCTGTGAAGTCTCTGAGTGACCCTGCTCTCTGTTTCTTTCCCTTTCTCTGTCTCTCTGCCCCTGCCGTGTGCCTCACCTCGCCTACAGCAGGACCCTCGCTCGCCGCCTTCGTCTCGGCCCACGTCTCTCATCCTCACTGGCAAGGTAGGTGGTCACGGCCTTTTATTTTCCCTTGCTGCTTCCGATACTCTTGTTCCTTTTCCCATTGTCCAATCATCACCTCCCTTCTCCTTTCCCGTTCCTTGTACTTCTTTCGGTTCCTTTTTCCCATCCTCCATTTTCATCACCTTCTCTCTCCTTTTCCATTCCATGTGCTCTTTTCCGATCCTTTTTCCATTCCTTACGTCATTCCTACCTCTTTCCTTTCCTTACGTCGTCTCCCCACTTCTTTTCTTTATCTAATCCCCCCCGCTCTTTTCTTGTTCGTTATCCTCCGTCGTTGGTCCTATCCTTCCTCGCTCTCCACCCCGCACCCACCACAGACTCACATTAACCATCTCCCTCTTTCCATTTCGTGCATCATCCCTCCCTCTCCTTTCCAGCTTGTTCCCTCCCATTCCTGGTGTCTCCTCCTGCCCTCTGTCTGCGTAACCACCGGCCTCCTATCCCAGCAGAAACAAATTCAGGCAACCCGACCTTTCTACTCCATGCATTATCCGCCCTTCTCTCCATGTTCATTCTGTTTCATAGCTGGTCCCTTCCCTTCCTCGCACTCAGTCCCTCTCCTCTCCTTGTTCGTTTCCTTCCATCTGTGGTTCCTTCCCATCTCGCTATCCCCTTCCCCCCCTGAACCTACTCACAAACACTCTCAGCCAGCTCTTTCCTGCCCAACTTCACGCTTACAGCGAGAAGTGGCAAGACTTGGGTGAGTGTATCTAAGCTTTATATAGGTGTTAAAGTCCCAGAGTGACCTACGGATGTGGCATCATGATATGACCTAAGACCGAGACGTCGGAATGGGCACCAATTGTCTGTATGGTAGGATGTGTTGTTCTGTAAATAGACACAGTATTATAGGGACGTATTAGTCCATTTCACTGGACATTCTGTTGATAATTCTCCCCCTTTCGTGCTTTGCCATTCCCCATCCGTAGGTGGATTAAAAGGTCAGGGTGGATGATGATGATGATGATGATGACCCCCTACATTTTTTGTAATCCAGGTATTCCCTTGTTTGCTTTTTCGCTTTGCAGCTGCACGAAACTCTTGAGCTTTACCTTTCGTCTGATATACCTGTAGTTAACTGTAAATTTAGATTATGGAATGCTTGTAAAGGGTCTGGGTACTCTGTGAATACTAGTCTTCATGATAAATTGAGTTGTTATATTAAATTCAGTGTATGTTGAAGGCTTATAAACTTCAAAGGGAAATGGACATTTTGTTACTCGGAAACTTCTGCAAAAGTATCTCCTTCATTATATTAAATCTTATTTTTCGTAATTCATTGGGTAACTGGACAGTCCATTTAATTATCAAATTTCCATTTAGCGATAGATTTTTCATTTTAGAGCCACTGAAATGTAATAAATAAGACTGAATAATGCATGTGTTTTAATGGTAAAGCCACTGGCCCTGAATGCCTGGAGTATATGAACTTAGTACGAGTAACTGGCATATAATTGATTTTTATTTTTATTTTTTTTTTTTGCCAGCCTTGTGATTTTTAAAAAGTAGTTTTTTAAGGAGTGCTAGTCAGGAATGAATCTTAATTACACTGTCATGCCCACATTGAGTCCTGAGACACTGTGATCTGCCCATTAGTGTTGTGATAGTGTTTGTGATAGTGGTAGTGGTTGCTGCTTTAAGTAACTGGAAAAAGAGACGTCGATGCACCACTGGAGAAAGAGTTCAGTAATTCATAATGTTAATAAATTTATCTGTCATCAACTGAATTGTGCACAGAAGAAAGATGATAAGGCTTACGGCTACACGCAATAAACCCCCATTTAAAAGCTCTGGTAGAAGGGCAACTTATAAGCTGAGTGTATAGCACTCTACGTATATATGTAAATGTGTTATTATTACTGAAGTAACGAACAAATATATCCCTAATAGATATACCGACCAATACCAAATTTTTTACTTTTCACAATATTCATAAGCAGGGACACATCGTAAAAGAAGCAGAGTTGCTGTTAGCCTATATGGAGATGGGCATTGATTCTGAATACTCATTACTAAAATCATTGCATTATTGTTATCATTTCTACATTCTCCAGAACTGAACCTGTCAGTAAGTGGTTGTCATGTGACCAGGACAAGGTATCGACGTACTAGTTTCATTTTCCATTACCCTTGAACTGGGCACTGCTTGCGGCACCATCCACCGCTTGAACCAGAACTTGTGCTTGGCTTCTAACGCTTGTGTGTTTCTCCCTCTCAACAGCAGGGCGCCCAGTCACCCAAGTCACCCATGTCGCCCAGAACCATCATACGAGGGGTGAGTACTATGCATCCTGCTTCTCTCTTACAAATACTCGCTCGTACTGCATCTTGAGCTTAGACCTTTTATCCTCTTCAATCAGTTATCGTCTTTAGTTTGTTCTTGATGTTTCCTGATTATTTTATTCAGTATAGAAGCTTCTTGAACTGAAGCGGTAAACTAAGGCCACAGGTAACTTCGCCCGTTTCTCAAGTTGAGTAAAAGCATTTGAGGGTTGTGAGAAATTAAGACGTCATCGGAGTGAAGTGGTAAACCTATTCAACCCGAGGATGTCTTGTTTGTTTTATTCTTGCTGTTTCCAGACAATTCTGTTCAGTCTTGGAGATTTCTGAATCAGACGGGTCAGATAAAGCCTTCATTGCCCTCAGTACTAGCCTTTCAGGGGACTCCTAAGCTGATATCAGTGTGGGAACAGCAAGAATAATCGACAAAAAGACGTCATTGTAGTGAAGAGATTAAGTTGGTTATTTCCTCTGTCTGATAATGTCTGAAATGATGCCTAGCTGCTTAACTGGTGACCTTTACATTGTATCAGTGATTTTGTTCTTGTTCATACTTTTGCTTTTTTTCCTTAATGTTTGTTTGGGCAACTGTTGTTCTTGTTTATTCCATATCTGGGGTAGAAAGCAAAACCAATTAGTGTCAGTATTTAGGCATAGTAAGCTGAACACATAAACCTCACATAAAGGGCAGTTCATCCTTTCACCCAGAGAATATCATTTCTATTTTGTCCTTGCAACTATCAGACGATTTAATTAAGCTTAGCTAGTAAGAGGCTAATGTCAGCTGTATCAACTCAACCTGTTCAGTTCAAAGCGTCTCTTCTGAGCCAAATATAATCATCCAGAGATGGCAAGAATTATTTTTAAAAGACGTCATCATAGTTAAGGTGTTAAAGCCTCGAGATAGGTAGCTACTGACAAAACACGATCCCGCTCATTAACTCCAGTTGAAATTTTGAGGTATAAGAGTCTGGCAAAAAAAAAAAAAAAAAAGCTCATGTTGACTTTATACTTTCACTCTGTATATTATTCTGATCACTATACATCCTGTGAGTATTATCCTCTATTCCCGAGTTTGGCTTCAGACCTCGTGACCGTTTGTATCGAGCTAGATCTAATAAGCTACAGTACATGGTGGAGCCTCATGCCTTACAGAGGAGAAGGTAAGAGTTAGAAGCCTGTCTATGGGAACTGTTCGGTATTGAATCAGTACCTGTTCAAGCTTTTACCTGGCAAATAGACAAGAGCTGTGCGTGCATAATTTCTTCCGCTTGTTATTCTGATTATTCTTCAGTTCGAGGTTTCAGACTTACCTAGCTGAAAAATGCATTTATTAAATTGGCATACGTTAAATACTTCCACAGGCAGTTTCAGAAATATCTGGGGGGAAAAACACAAAATTATACTGCGTTTGATCTATGACTGGTTTGTCGTACACCTCCACTTATGCCTTTTATAATGACCATGAGGGTGCGTGCATCTATGGAAGTCACCTTTTATCGAGACATACACCACTTTAGGACCGTGTGTGTGTGTGTGTGTGTGTGTGTGTGTGTGTGTGTGTGTGTGTGTGTGTGTGTGTGTGTGTGTGTTTGCCCAATGACAGTGAAGTTTCATTTATCCCATTCAGTACGATGACATCCTTTTTTTCACTTTATTCTTACTACAGCTAAACATTTTCATTCGACTCAACCTCTTGAAATGGAAGAGTTGATAAAGACTGCTTCCAGCGCCTTTATAAAGGAACGGTCACTTTTAAACCGAATAAAGTTGTTTGGAATAAGCAGAATGAGAAAATACAAGAGACGTAATCGTTCAGAAGGTTTTAATAATTTCATTGATAACTTTTCCTCATAGTTAAAAGCAAATTATTAGGCCAAAAATTACCCCAAAATTATATATGAACCATGTACTTCAAGTATTAGAAAGCATTATTTTAGTACTGAGTTCCCCGGATTAAAATTATTGCCATCATTTCAAGGAGTCACTTTCATGACCCACTCTTATTTAGACACAGAGATCGCCTAATGTGGTAGAGCTCCCGTTGTTTGAGTCTGGTGAGCGTGTGGTAAGGATTCGACTTTCCTATAGTGGAGAGTTGGGGTCCTCTTCTCTTCAGTGTGATGTTAACTCGTGATTAAGTATGGCAATCCCTTCCTCAGTGATGCCTCGTTCATCCAAATACGGTAATAGCACTTTTGTTATGTAGAAAGTTATGAAGAATACAGTAACTCGAAAATCACAAGTTGGGTTAAGCACAACTGTACTATATAGGCTAACCAGGCGCCCCAGTTCATCTCTCTCTCTCTCTCTCTCTCTCTCTCTCTCTCTCACACACACACACACACACACACACACACACACACACACACACACACACACACACACACACACACACCTGAACACTGTCCCTCCTACGCCAGCCGTCCTCAAAGCTAGCACCTTCATTCACCTCCACCCACACCTACCCACTCCCATCGCAAACACACTTATTTCACATCCAAAGCTCGTCTGAAGCCATAAACCAGGACCCACTGCCACTCCCTCCCACCTGTTAATAACCCCCCTCGTCCCTAACCTTCCCACACTTCCTGATTCTGGCGGGTTTTCCTCGTACCTTGCCTGTACCCTTTTTGGCAGTCACCTTTATTCCGTTTGCTTGCTTTGTATTTCTCTCTCTCTCTCTCTCTTTCTCTCTCTCTCTCTCTCTCTCTCTCTCTCTCTCTCTCTCTCTCTCGTTCTCATCATGTTTGTTGCTTTTCACACAGGATTATGCATTACCTTCTAGTGCTTTTCAATTGTACCTTCATCTTCACTATCATCATTCTCCTTTTTCCAGTAATTCATTCTTTTTTTCATTAGTTTTCAAGATACTCTTTTTCTCGTTTTTCCCAACGTCCTTCTTTCTAAATAGTCTCCCCTGGCTTTCAGCACCTTAAGTGTTCTCTTAATTGCCGAACCCTTTCAAGAGTCGGCCTATAAACGCCAGTATCTCTGAGTTACCTACTGCCATACTTACTGCGGAACCTATTTAAAACTAACACTTTACATCCCCGTAGAGCCTTCAGGACAGTTACAATTGCCGTTCTAGGATCCTGTAGGTCTTCCCCAGCAGCAGCCATGTTAAGAGTCCTTAGCGGGCCACTTTTTTTTTTTTTTTTTTATTTTTTATTTTATTTTAAAACCAAGAGCCCCATGAGACGTAGGCAACTTTCTCGCAGTTTCATTATAAGTTTTGCTCCCATGAGTTGTCTTTTTGGTTAATTTAGGCTTTAGTCAGTCTTTAGTTGGAGGGTCCGGCAGCAGATAGCCCAGCTTTACTGTTGTTAATACATATTTCTCGTTTTTGTTAATACTTATTTCTCTTTTCTCAGTTTCTGTTCACTTTTGACAGTTGCAGTATCATGGCGTATCTTTCATTTTATTCTTATTGTTTACAGACATATTTATTCTGCTTCGGAGAGACCTTACAAAATTGTTGTGGTTAGATTCAGCCTTCATTAATGTCTTCACTGCGAGAAGCCCTTTATGAGCAGAATGAAGTCGTCTAATGGCGGCAAAAAAAGTTAAAATATGATAACAGAGAAGACATCGAACCAATAGGCTAAATTCTTCCCCTTTATAGATCGTCCCGTGATATCAGTGACGTGAATTGTCCAAAAGTAAGAAAGAAACCCACACGTGAGATAAGTTGCTGTTGTTCCAGGCTTATGTGAAACGTGAACCCGGTGGACTGCAGGATTAAGCTGCTCTTTCTTCTGCTGTCCAGAATCCACCTTTCGGGGATGAGGAAGTAGTCGAAGGAATTTGTATAACGACGCAGTGAAAACGCCTGGTTATATGAGTGCCACCACACGAAGGCGTCCCTTCCCAGAACTTAAGTTGTTTATTCAGAAGATACAAAAGTTTCAGCCCCGATTCACTCTTCCGTATGTGGGCGGCAGTATTCCATCTCTTCACTTCTCTGTGTTCACACCCACTCGTCTCTCCTCACGTCCCACGCTCCCTCTCTTCCCACCCTCCGCCTCCCTCGGTAAGCGTTTGCATCATCACCTTAAACACGCGCGGAAGAGCTCGGCTTGGTTAAAGGATACATGTAAAAAGGAATATCTATATTCAGTGGTGTAGTTCGTTGACCCCTTCCCCGAGCTGGGAGAAAGTCACAGGTGAGGACCAGTACTCAAGATGCAAGTACTTGCCGACGGGACGGGTTGCTTAGGATTCGTGAGGATAAACAAATGTTCATGAACTAAATCAGAGCTTTAAATATACATATATATATATATATATATATATATATATATATATATATATATACATATATATATATATATATATATATATATATATATATATATATATATATCATCATCATCATTCAGTCCCACGATGCCCCATGAGGAGCGTAGGAGCCCGGGGCTAGGCAAGTTAGTCCTGGCATTTAAAATGAGAGTGACCAGCCTCACTCATCCCTGAGTGGCATTATATGAGCAATAAACCCCAGTCACCCCTTGGATATAAACCTACACAGGCTTAATCCGATTGGAGCGCCGTAATTACCCACTAAACTACCAGGCGCTAAAATTTGGTAATATGGTTACCACCCAGCGTAGTAAATGGTTTCCCGGTATACAGGAAACCATTTGGATTGTCACTCAGTGTAGAGTCACCCGCAGGCAGAAGGAAGAGGAAAGAATGAAGGAAAAAAGACAGAAGAGGGAGTGTAAAGTCACCCGTAGGCAGAAGGAAGAGGAAAGAATTAAGGAAAGAAAGACAGAAGAGGATGGATGGAAAGACTGATGGAGGAGAGGAAAGGGCAGACACCCGATAGCCGCGCCACATCGGATGAGTGGATGGTGAGCGCCCCCACCCACCATATATATATATATATATATATATATATATATATATATATATATATATATATATATATATATATATATATATATATATATATATATATATATATATATATATATATATATATATATATATATATATATATATATATATATATATATATATACCTACGTGTCGAGTGGGGTTGGTGGAGGATTAGTGCCCCTCCCTGTAAAACAATTAACTCTAAGCCCTTGGTCACCCCGTTTGGGATACATGGCGTCTGGCAATGAATGAATGAATGAATGAATATATATATAAAACCATTACATACGACACAGGCTGTCGTAGATTTAGCCTGTGGATAAAAATTAATTCGGAAACAGTTCTGGGCAGAGATTTTTTTTTTTTTTGTCATGAAATATGTTGCAGGCTAAAAATTGTAGCTACACTTAGAAACGGATCAAACTCTGTGTGTGTGTGTGTGTGTGTGTGTGTGTGTGTGTGTGTGTGTGTGTGTGTGTGTGTATTATTTACCAAGCATGTGCCATTATCGAGGTTTGACAGTAACTTGGCACGGACCCCTGACTAATGACGTCAAAGCTCACGTGACACTGGTGAAAATATATCCGCCAGGAAATCACCAGATACCTAAGCGTGGTGACCTCGGTTGTTCATCCCATAATGTCCCTATATACTCGGTGCACTACTGCCTTGATGGCCTCTCGCAAGTTTATTGATGTTAGGGTGGGGGGGGAGAGGGGGTAGTGAGGAGGTAGATGCTGTAGGGTTGGGTGGGCGGGAGAGGGTGTTTTGTGGTTTGGTGGTTGTGAGGTTGTGAGGGTGGGAAGTTGGGTGCCATGGGATTGGGCCAGTGTGGGGACGGGGTGCCGTGGGATTGGGCCAGTGTGGGGACGGGGTGCCGTGGGGTTGGGCCGGTGTGGGGACGGGGTGAAGTGGGGTTGGGCCAGTGTGGGAAGGGGGTGCCGTGGGGTTGGGCCAGTGTGGGGAGGGGGTGCCGTGGAGTTGGGCCAGTGTGGGGAGGGGGTGCTGTGGGATTGGGCCAGTGTGGGGAGGGGGTGCCGTGGGGTTGGGCCAGTGTGGGAAGGGGGTGCTGTGGGGTTAGGCCAGTGTGGAGAGGGGATGCTGTGGGGTTGGGTCAGTGTGGGGAGGGGGTGCCGTGGGGTTAGGCCAGTGTGGAGAGGGGATGCTATGGGGTTGGGTCAATGTGGGGAGGGGGTGCCGTGGGGTTAGGCCAGTGTGGAGAGGGGATGCCGTGGGGTTGGGCCAGTGTGGGGAGGGGGTGCCATGGGGTTGGGCCAGTGTGGGGAGGGGGTGCCAGTGGGTTTGGCAGTGTGGGGAGGGGATGCCGTGGGGTTGGGCCAGTGTGAGGAGGGGGTTCTGTGGGGTTGGGCCAGTGTGGGAAGGGAGTGCCGTGGGGTTGGGTCAGTGTGGGGAGGGGGTGCCATGGGGTTTGGCAGTGAGAGGAGGGGGTGCTGTGGGGTTGGGCCAGTGTGGGGAGGGGGTGCTGTGGGGTTGGGCCAGTGTGGGGAGTGGGTGCTGTGGTGTTGGGTCAGTGTGGGGAGGGGGTGCCGTGGGGGGCCAATATGGGGAGGGGGTGCTGTGGGGTTGGGCCAGTGTGGGGAGAGGGTGCTGTGTGGTTGGGTCAGTGTGGGGAGGGGGTGCCGTGGTATTGGGCCAGTGTGGGGAGGGGGTGCCGTGGGGTTGATAGTGTGGTGAGAGGGGTGCTGTGGGGTTGGGTGGGTGGAGAGAGGGGATACTGTGGAATTGGATGGGTAGGGGAGGGGGTTGTGGGGTTAAGTGACAGGAGGAGGAGAGACTGTGAGGTTGGGGAGAGAGATTGGTGTGGCGTTGTGTGGCGTGGGGGGACGGGTGGTGTTGAGGGGAAGGGTGGGTGGTGGGGGAGGGGTGGTGTGGGGTTGAGCGGTGGCCAAGGTAAGCTGGTGTGTAGAGACACGCCGTCTGACGCTTCTCACTGTCGGCCTTTTAAGAGTTTCTCTCTTAGAGTTCTTCCTAAGTTAAATAAAATCGTCCATACTCTTTCTGCTTTAATAACTTGGCCTAACACTTCCTAAGTTGAATGCGATCACTCTGTCCACTTTAACTTGGCCTATGATTTCCTAAGTTGAATAAGATTGTGTATACTCTGTTCACTGTAGCCTGGCGTAAGATGTCCATCTTTCCATCCTGAATACTGAGCTGTAACAAGCGAATAGAACTAATATGTGATGCAAGCCACGAAGAATCGCCATAGAATTGATGTAGTACCGCAGTATTGTCATACTCTGCCATGAGCTGCTAGAAATAATCTACAAAGGGAAGAAAATTTCCGTCAAGTGTAAGAGGGACTAACTGTAGCGATTGCAAGATTAAAAATAGAAAAACCATCATGATACAGAAGAGGTTTTTTTTATTTGTATATATGTCTCCTGTTATCCGGTCCAAGGGTGTGACGCCTGAAAACAGGACAAAAACACTCACATTCATCCACATTTAGTCTCACTTTTCATATAGTATGCGACACAATAAAGCAATGTAAACCTTCAACAACCCACTTCGCATTTTGCCCGCTATAGATCATTGACAGAGCGCCGCCTTTGAGCTAATTAAATCGTGTGACGGTAGCGAAGATAAAATATGCAAAAACGCAGTCGAAACCAAGGGATTCGCTCCTTCTGTGTGAGAAGTTCTTCCCAAGCTGAACGAAATCGTGCAGTGGTGGCACGAATGAATTTTTATTATCGTCATTATGCTTCACGGGTTAGTGAAGGTTGTTTCTCTTCCCTTCAGTTACATGGGCCCTAAGATACATGAAATCATCTGGCTGTAGCATGGACTATGAAAAATGAGTATCGTTTTATACGGCGTAATGATCTGTGATGATGAAGATTCTTTGGATTTGTGGAATAATGTCATACATGGGAACTGATAACAAAAAAGGAATCATGGACATGAAAGACTCATTGATTTATGATGATTTAATATTCTTTCGACTTGTGTGAAGGTGTCAGACATGATATATGATGACGCTACATGGCAGCCGATACATGGATAATTCACTGAAAAGATTTGCTAAAGTAATTAATTCATGCTGCTTAATCCGTCAGTCGTGTAAGAACATTTTCATTTACATAACCATATTTCTTTACACATCATCATAGTGAAGGGATTAACAGTCTGTTCTGAGTTACGTTTTTCTAGTCTGACTTGGTTTGCTCAAGTAACATGTATATATATATATATATATATATATATATATATATATATACACACACACACACACACACAGAGGGAGAGAGAGAGAGAGAGAATTATCGTGCCGTGTTCAGAAAATAACTAGTAAGGAATATGTATGAGGGAGCCACATAAAACAGCTTGAAAACGAAGCCCTCATCAGCATAGCCGTGCCTTTCTGCCGTTGCCAGCGTCACGCCCGTGTGGAGGAAGTGATGAGCCGGGCATTGACAAACAGGTTTTTGAAGTCGTCTTTGTTGATATGCATAGGTATTGAAGTGAAGCATATTGACGATTTATAGCTACAGCGAGTGTAGGGAGCGATATGGTTTCATATATTTACTTCCTCAGGCTTAGCGCTAGGGGTTTGTGTGCTTCGTTCGGTTTATTTATCTCTTTGCCTGTTCTCCTGTCAGTTTGTCTGTTATCAAGGTTAGGGAAATACTATTGAACAGAATTGCGCCAAATTTAGAATCACAGTTGAGAACCATGAGACGAACAAATGATTAAATTTATTTCGAGAAAGGCAGTAGAAGAAAGTCAACTCTGGCAGTTTCGATCCACGTTAAACCAAACTTCGTGGAATGGTTGAGAGTCAGGAAAGGAAGGACCGATTCAGATTTGAGACCTTTAGGTCAGAGGCAAAGGTCATATGGCAAGGACAAAAGTTCGGTCCTTTCACTCAGATAGTTTTTTTCGATTTGAACCAAACCTGGTGGGAGGGTTTAGGCTCAGCCATAGATGAAGTGACTATTTTGAGAACAGTAGGTCGGAGGTCAAGTCACAGAGCAAGGTCAGCTTAAATATTTTTGATCCAGTTTAGATCAAACATGGTGGAAAGGTTAAGCGTCAGACAGAGATGGAGTAATTCGAGTTTAAGAACAGTCAAAGTTCTAGGTCTCAAACCAGGGCCCGGGGTTCGGTCTTAAAGCGATTGTAGGGCTCGGATGTTTCAGTTTCTAAGTGCTTTTTTTTTTTTTTTTTTTCCATATATACGATTCTGCGCTGAAACTTGTCACTCCGCTCACTGAGACCCAGCAGTATAGCGTACCACACACCATATATCATCACCGTGGCGCTAATACCTACCCTGCATAATGAATACATGCTAGTGCTGTTTGTTCACGTTTGGTGTGATGGTACTAGCTGTGGTGTGTTACTGTGTGACATGTTAATAGGTCTTACAGGACATCAATAAAGTCTATTTTAACAAAATTCTGTTTAGCAAACTGTTCTTCGTCCCTGTTTGGGATCGAACTCGTGTTCTTACGGACAAAAGACTATTTCTCTAAACATAATTATTAATGTCTTTTATTGGCACTAAGTTAACCCGATTGGTAATCAGAATGATATATATTTTATTATCGTATGCCTTGTTTAGATCATCTGACAAAATAAGAGTCAACAAATGATAGGACTGAACTGATTAAGTTTTCAAAAATGTGAATACCACCAATACTGCACGCCATTTGAACCTGACAGTCGACGACATGGTTCTTCCGCACAGGTGGGATAGACTTTTTTTATTGCGAAGAATTATCCTGTGGGAAGGAGCCAAAACTGTTGAAGGCTTCATTAGAAAGGAGGCAAAGTGTGGCATACTTCATTGGCGTTTTTGTTGATAGGTCCATTTGTCTGCCCAGTTTTTCTTCCTGGTTTCTGCTATATACCCTTGCAATGGTACGTAGCGGGAAGGTGGATTGTATGAACCCGAGGCTCATGATAAAATGTTCAGCAAATTTAAAACTACTTACTCGTTTGTTGGCCCTGCGTTGTATAGTAGTCTGGTATATTCAGCCGTTCCCCATACTTTTATAAGGTGTGACTTGTACCTTGAACAGTCACATCGTTACTACTCAAGGGGTCTCCCAGAGAGAGAGAGAGAGAGAGAGAGAGAGAGAGAGAGAGAGAGAGCAATTCGCTGGTCACGATATTAAGGTAGTTTATCGATAATAGCAATTTATGGATTAACACTGATTGCAATAATTACAAAGCTGTACTACAAATGAAGCAATGTATGTAGAGGGGTAAAAGAGTAATTAAGACCCTTTGTAAGGTTTGGTGCATAAAGAATGTGAACCGTACGAGAGTTGTATTAGTTCATTCAAGACTTTGGTTATGCTTCTTCAGTTTAAGTAATCCCCAAACAAAACTATAATAGTAAGACAGTTGATTTTCATGTTATTCACCAGTAGACAATCGTAGGAAACAGTGCGGTGGCTCAAGTAAGTCACTTATAAGTAATATACAGGAAAGAATTGATTGCCTAAGCATGACTGTTTTGAGAGAAATTATGAAAGTTTTGGGACAGTTTTAAATGACATTTTTAAAACTATGCAGACTGAATAAATGCGATTTTTTTTTTTTTTTTTGTACATGTGAGAGTGTATCTATGCATGCTAAGGGCAGGAAGAGAGTGCAAGTAAGGAGGTTATTTGGGTGCAAGACTGTTTGGCAGGTGAGGTATGAGAGAGCTTCTGGCCGGAGATAGCGAGAGTGGTGTGGGGGGAAATATCAAGCCAGAGTGTTGAATTAGGCGATGAAAAAGTGGCTGAGAGCAGGATGGCCGTCTGAAAGCAGTCTGAGATTATTGAGATTATATTTGTGGGGACATGAGAAGTCAGGGTGAGGGAGTGACAATGATGTGAGAATAATGGGATACTCGTTTTTGTCTTGAGCATGATATGGCGTCACTGGGCAAGGAGAATTATAGTATCTAGGGTCGTATTCTCTCTCTCTCTCTCTCTCTCTCACACACACACACACACACACACACACACACACACACACACACACACACACACACACACACACACACACACACACACACACACACACACACACACACACACACACCAGTAACTCTTTTTCACTCTTCTCACTAAGTGTCCTTCTATCTAAGTTAAAACTTCACTCCTGTACACTAATGTGGAGATGGCATCGCTGTTGTATAACGACTTTGGGATAGTCAGTATACAGGAAAACTGCTGTATAGAGTTGCAACAAGGGTATGTGGTTGTTGGGAGTACAAAAAAAAAAAAAAAGAGCCAGAGACCAGATAATGAAAGGGGGAGGTCAGGTTATGATTTAGTGTGCACGAAAAGAGCACAGGAAAACACGATACGAAGATAAATACTCTTTAGTAGGAAAGGAAATCGATTACAGGCAGATGATCACATTCAACTTTCGGTTTCGGAACAGTAAATTGTTAGATTTTTTTTTTAAATAGATTGCATCAGTGTCATTAAGAGCGAAGCCGTTACTCAAGGTAGTTGTGAATTATTAGACCACCAATCTTTCTCTCAGATAAATAGTATAATCTGACTTTATCCTAAATATAATACCATAATGTCACAAACTTGCCTACCTGGCTTTCTTTAAGAAAAACGAAGCAGTCAGGTATTAGTGTTAATATTCCCAGGCTCCACAAGGATTAAATAAACACCACCTCCCTGGCAGATCCTGGTGTACCGTAGGTAAACATAGCTCTCGGCGGGAACACCTCACGCAGAGTAAGGGTAGTGGTCTCTGGAGCTTAGGAGATTTCTGTTGTCCTTAGCCGTTTACATTCTAATGTATACCTTACTACGGTATGTATTTATATGAACCTATTTTATCTCTGACAGTGGTATCACCAATCTGTAATAAATGCCCAGTTATGTGCGCTGTTGCTTATTACACACGAGTCACTCATCTAGTTACACGTATTATCCGAGAACACGAGTAGGCTACCACGCGCCAGTGCACGGTATCAGAGGCATTAATAAGACTATGTGTTCCTCATTTGTCAGTTTTTTTAACCAAGTTTTTTCAGCCTACCCATAGACGACCAGCAGGAGCATGGTGTTATTTCTTTCTCCAGCTTGAGTAATTTATATGCATCTTGTCCAACGCTTTTATCCAGGGTTAAAACAGTTAATGAAACTTGGGATTACTCCAGAGATCATAGGACAGAGCTTTCAATGGAAGTCATCGAGATCCACAAAAGTTCCTCACTCATAATCGCAAGCGTACTTTATGGTATGGATATTATTATTATTATTATTATTATTATTATTATTATTATTATTATTTCTTTTTTGACATGGATGGAATTGTGCACAAATAATTCTCACCAGATGTACAACAATGCATTCAACTTCCTACCTGGAAATTCTGAAACATTTACGTGAGACAGTGAGACGCAGCCAGCACAAGAAATCGAATGGTAGGTGGCCGCTTCACTACGACAACGCGCCGGTACGCAGCAGTTTTTAGCCGAGAGAAAAATTGTTTTGTTTTATATCCACCATTTCCACGTGACTCAGCACTAAGGTTTCTGGTTGTGTCCCAGACCGAAGCTCTTGCTGAAAGGAAATCGTTTTGACACGCTGATGACATCCAGTCTGAAACGACGAGTGTTCTGAAAAAAAAAGGAAAAAAAACATCGAGAGTGACGAGCTCCAGCTATGCCTTCATTAACGAGCTGAACATTGGAACAGGTATGTGGTTGCGGTATGAGAGTACTTTAAATGGGATAACTGAAATTTGTTGATACTCAACGAGTTACCAGTCATTATCAGAACGTTTTATGACACATCGTAGCTGTCTGTATCTCGGCATCAGTTTGCATGAATAACAAACGCGAGAGTATTAACATATATTCAGAATTTAACCGATAAGAAAGAGGCACTAGAGACCCTCCCAGCCTCTCGAAAACACATCCCCAAACCTCAACCAGACGCGAAGTGTTTCACAAGAACACTCACAAGAACATTCTCAGGAGCAAGGAACATCATCATTAGCATTCACAGGTGCAGTGGTAAAAAAAGCAGTATCGGGAGCATTCGCCAGAACGTTCCCAAAACCATTCACAGGAGCATTCACGAGAGCAAGAACTGATGGATTCACGGGAACATTCACACAAGAGTTCACAAAAAGAACATTGTCAGGAACATTCTTAAGAGCATTCACAGGACGAGCATTGCTAGAAGCATTCACAAGACCCTTCACAAAAGCATTCACAGGAGCATTAACAAGAAGAGTATTCACAGGAACATCAACAAGAAGAGTATTCACAGGAGCATTAACAAGAAGAGTATTCACAGGAACATCAACAAGAAGAGTATTCACGGGAGAATTAACAAGAAGAGTATTCACGGGAGAATTAACAAGAAGAGTATTCACAGGAGCATTAACAAGAAGAGTATTCACAGGAGCATTAACAAGAAGAGTATTCACGGGAACATCAACAAGAAGAGTATTCACAGGAGCATTAACAAGAAGAGTATTCACAGGAGCATTAACACGAAGAGTATTCACAGGAGCATTAACAAGAAGAGTATTCACAGGAGCATTAACAAGAAGAGTATTCACAGGAGCATTAACAAGAAGAGTATTCACAGGAGCATTAACAAGAAGAGTATTCACAGGAGCATTAACAAGAAGAGTATGCACAGGAGCGTTCACAGGTTAAGAGGGGCGTTCACAGGTGAGAATTATCAGCACGTCGCTTTATTTTCCGACACCGGAGCTTCAGCCGCGACACCTGACTATCTATAACTGTCTCCTCGGTTATTTTAGCGGCCGGGAACGCGACCCATTAATTTACTTGCCTCATTTCAAGCCACTCCTTTGACTCGTGTTGCGCTGGCGTTATGACCATGATGTGTACTTTTATTATGTGACAAGAATGAAAAGGGTGTGAGATCAGATTCATTAAACCACTTCAACCTGACTACCTTATGTTAATTCACTCGACTAATTTAAGCTCCTTGTGTTGTAGTTACGTTAGCCCTTTCAGATCGAGTACATCTCATTAATTTTTGCCACCTCTAGACGGTTTATTTCAGTCTAAGAAAGGACATTCGAACTGGAAGGGTTAGATACAGCTTTCACTAATCCCACTCCTGAGCTGAATTAGTGGGGTTAAATATTGCTTTCATTAATACCTCCCCTAAGCTAAATCAGATGTGTAATACATAGCTTTCATTAATCCCTCTCCTAAGCTAAATTAGAGAGTTAGTTATAGTTTTCATTAAATCCCTCTCCCAAATGTGAATAAAATCGTCCATTAGCAGCAAGCGTACAATAAACCGACGTCAGTAAATTAAAGGGGTACCTTATACTGTATTTATTTGCCCCCTGTAAAGCTACTTCCTTTATTCTTGTTGCAGTGTTCCCTTTATTCTTGTTGCAGTGGCGGTACGAAGGGGAAGGCAAGTACTGGTATTATGTGGCACGGGATTGGGCGCGAAGTTCATTAAAGCGCTGGAGATAGATGATTACTCTTAACTGCTTCTGGGAACGTGCTGTGTGTGTGTGTGTGTGTGTGTGTGTGTGTGTGTGTGTGTGTGTGTGTATGTGTGTATGTGTGTGTGTGTGTGTGTATATGTGCGTATGTGTGTGTATGTGTGTGTGTGTGTGTGTGTAATTCACCGGGTCGGTCAGAATCACTTGATGGTCGTGATAGTCAGCTTTTTACCCTCCCGGAAGGGAGCTGAGAGCTCATATAGTCCTATCTGAGGGCAAGGCTGTGACCTTCACACACGCACACACCCATTCCCTTGCTCAAGGGGGACAGTAACCACCCACTTCGTCAGTGAAACTTTTCGCAGCCTGAGCGAGGCGCGAACTCCCGTCTACCAGATGGCAAACGAGAACGTTACCACAGAACCAGCGAGCGGTGTGTGTGTGTGTGTGTGTGTGTGTGTGTGTGTGTGTGTGTGTGTGTGTGTGTGTGTGTGTGTGTGTGTGTGTGTGTGTGTGTGTGTGTGTGTGTGTGCTCAGGAAGGGTAGGTTAACCTTGGTACATCTCACCTGCATATCCCCATACCGACTACCCCGGTCACTAACCCCCAGTAGTGTCCGGATTCAGCCACGCCACCAGACGCCCCTCTGGGTATCCACCACACTACCATGCACAGTTTAACCACGCATCCTGTCACTACCCACAACTTTCACTCCGATAATCACTGTTTTTATCTGACGACCCTGGGGAACTCCCACACGTAGAGTACTCAGCCATGTTTTCATGAAATTTTATTAGCCTTAGTTATGAGATAGGAATGGATCTCTTTGTTTGCTCTTCAAAGCGACCTTCCATTCTAACTACATTTGTCCACAAACTGAATTTATAGGAGTTAAGCATCTTTGCCAGGTTAGGTCAAACCTGCTATAGTGTCCGGATCCAGCCAGACCACCAGACACTCCACATGACTCTCCAGGACCCTCGCAGTCACAGTTTGATTCGCTTTCTTGTATTCCCATTGGCTCGTTTTCTCGTTGGCAGAAGAGGCTCCCTAGTACTCTTGTTTACCGGATTATTTCTGAGTGTGGTAGGTTACTTAATTCGTATGTGTTATTGGTGCAGTCTGTGTGCATATAAAGAAGAAAAATACCATGCTAGGCAGTAGTTAGGTGTAGTATGCAAAATAAATCGTTAAGGAAGAGGTGGTGGAAAGCCCTCTAAGCTGACAATAAAACGACTCTTTGGTTGCTGGGATATCATTCGGCTGAACAAAATAGTCTGTTGTTATTGAGATGAATTTCTTTGATGTCCCTTTTCAAAATAAGGTACGCGAGATAGTCTGGGGAGCCATTAACTGTTGGTATGCCTCTCAGTTGAACAAAATCATCAGTGTTAGCCTAAATTAATCCCAAATGTACCAGCAACAAGGAAAAAGTTTAACCAGTCACTCTTTCACTACCTCTGACTCTTCTTAGGGTAAGGGGGTCTCTTAAGCTGACTTTGGCCTTCTGGCGGTGGGTAGAATGGATCAAATTCAGTCGTACTTCAGCGGGCAATGCAGACTTGTATTACCAATTCGTGCGTTTGGGAATATGGAGGAAGATAATCATATTTTATAATCTGTCAGTGATAATGTGTCCAGTATCCAAAAGTGAAAGGTGACCATTGTGTATCAATTTCCTTGTCATTAATCATCTTGTTTCCGTTTCAAATACTCCAGTGAGAGAAGGGCATTTATATACCGGGTACTCTGGGGTTATACTGTAGTTAAGGAGTTATGCATGCCATATAGAAGACAGAGAGAGACATTTTTTTCACTGGGTAACTTTCTCATCACTCAAGGACTCAGGTATATAAAATGGCCTGGTGTTTCCTGAAAAAGAATTTGACCTGATCATAAGTGCATGCATGATGACAGCATTAACACTCTCAGGCTTCCATGATTCGCTTTCTGCGGAATAAAGTCGTCTGGCGTTTGATGGAAAAAAATACAACCTTTATCCAGACCATGATAAGGCTTACTCCCACAATACGTTGACTTGATAATTATTGGCCTATTCTAGCAACCTTATGCTG
Source organism: Coenobita brevimanus (assembly GCF_032717465.1). Taxonomy (NCBI): domain Eukaryota; kingdom Metazoa; phylum Arthropoda; class Malacostraca; order Decapoda; family Coenobitidae; genus Coenobita; species Coenobita brevimanus. Next base: position 48,651,212 of record NC_136966.1, read on the forward strand.
ATTTTATTCATTGTATGGGAGACTGGGGTAACCGAATGCTATATCTGACGCCTGTATTACGAAAAGCCTCCCCTGAAGTAAATACACTCCCCGGAGATAGCAAGAACAAAACAAAGTATGCCATCCGATTGAGGACATTAAGCTGGGTACTCAACAACTGAAACATGGCAGCCACATACCGCAGAGTTAATTGTCTGTGTGTGTGTGTGTGTGTGTGTGTGTGTGTGTGTGTGTGTGTGTGTGTGTGTGTGTGTGTGTGTGTGTGTGTGTGTGTGTGTGTGTGTGTGTGTGTGTGTCAGCAAAAAGATTAACCATTTCACGTTTTCTCTGTTAATCTTGCTGTCTCCTTTCGATTTATTTCAGTTTAAATGGGCCGTGGTCGCCTGGCAGCAGAAAGAAAATTTTAAAGATATAATCAGTGCCAAAGGGTTAACCTCTCCAGCACTACTGTCACGTGTTTTCTGTTTGTTTATTCTTGCCAGCTTAGGAATAACCTCTAGTAGTGAAGGAGTCAGTGGAGATTAAGCCTAAATCCTCAAGCTTGATAATTTACCCTAAGCTGAATAAAATCGTTAAGCGGTAGCAGGAATATAAAATGGCACCGTACGGAAGGGGCTGATTTCTTCACCTCGATGACGTCTTGCGTGTTATGTTCTTAATGCCTGTAGACCATTCTCTCTCTCTCTCTCTCTCTCTCTCTCTCTCTCTCTCTCTCTCTCTCTCTCTCTCTCTCTCTCTCTCTCTCTCTAAGCTACAGCCTTCCATAAACACCTCACTACCTGAATATTTTCCCATTCACAACAAAACCATCTGGTATTAGCCAGAATAAAATGTTAGAGAAGTAATGAGAGATGAAGGGTTAAATAGGTACTAGTTTCTTGGCAGTTCCCGTCGTACCCAGTGTAAACAAAGGTCTCGGTGGGGCCATTGTTCAGGAAGCACTTTCGATCCTTCAGTACAATTGCCTATTTAAGTACAGTTTAACACCTTCATTATGGCAAGTGATAGCCTCTTCGGTTCGAAAAGTCTTCTGAGTAAAATCGCGTGAGAGTAATAGTAGTAATATGTAAAAGGTGCGAGCTTAGTGAAAGGGTTCATGCAGCAGTGTCTTTATAGAAAATAGTTAATCTCCTGAGGTAAACATTATACACTCCGTGCTTGAATCTTTGCTTTCTTAAGCAAACAAAGCGTACACATGCAGAATTACTGTACTGCCAGGTAGACTGGAACCATTAACTGGAGAATGGAAGAAATGTAGAACCGACGCGAAGTTAAAGTAGTAATAGTAGTAGTAGTAGTTGCAGCCCCAGGTTTATTGGAAGTGCGAACCCAGTGAACTGCAGACTGAAGCTGCACCTCTTCTGCTATCCATTATCCTTCTTTCGAGGGACAGGGAGAGAGATTAGGGACGTTTGTATTGCCAGGCAGCGAAGCCACCCATTACATCGGTGCCACCACATGAAGGCATCTCTCTCCAGTAAATGTAACATACTGCCTCTTGATCTCCCTTGCCTCTTAGTCTTGTCCATTTGTTCTCTGTCATTCACCCGCTTATCCAGCACACCTGACTTCCCTTTTGCCACACGCTTCCTCTCGTAAACGAATGATAAACACATACGACCCGAATTCGACTGTCTTTAGGTATATGGTATGAAATAACGAAGACTTTGTCAATATGTGTGTATAATTTAAGGCACCGAAATTAGTACTTTCTTTCTCTGTGTACCACCTACTAACAACTTTACCAGCGATTTTGTTTATCAGCACTTACACACTTTTACCATCACTCTTTCCCATCTACTTCTATGTCATGCACGTGCCCTTTGTAGTAATCTTTACCTCTCCCTGCCAAGCCTTTATCCTTGGCACCACCACCTCTTCCTTTGCCCCCACTCGCTATCTCTGCACAGAGTGATACTCCTACCTCTTCTCTACAACCAGTGTAAATATTATGATGATCCCGGAAGTAACGCACAGTGCCAAGGGGTTATACAGTAAACTGTATATAGTGAACTTCTAACACCTAACCAACCCGCACGCCACACTCTTCCCCCTCCTACACCCATGCTAACGTTACACCCATTCTCACACCACATCCTTCTGGCATCACATCTCCCAACATCAGATCCATCCTCACATTACACCTTGCCACAACCACCTTACAATCCTTTGTCCTCACTCTCAGCACCTACCCTACTCAGCCCTCTGACCCCTCATTATCGTACACCACACTTTACTCTTCTCGATTCCGACTTATATCAGCTGCAGTAACTGGACTCATCGCTAGCGTATGTTACCGAGGCGTCCTTTACTACGGTGGCATATTATTACTACTTGGTCTTTCTTCTTCAGGTTGATTTTATTCAACTTAGGAAGGATTTCCCATACTGAAGGGGTTAATGAAGAGTGTACACAAATTGTATCAGTGTAACAAGAATGGAAGATAAAACGGGTCATAATTATATTTTAACAAGTTAAAGATTAGGAGGTGATTGTGTAACGGTCGCAGACTCAGATAAACCTATCGATTGCTGTTTGTTTTAATGAGCCGATTAAAATGTCTGGCTTTATTTAGAATAAAATAAAAATCCTTTATTCTAGACCACCACGTTATTGAGTTGTATTAAGCTGAAATAAACCGTCTGACGTTAGCCGGAATAAAATACAAGGTTCGTATTTTGCCGCCAGAGGGTTAGCGAGCCTGAACGAAGGCTAATTAGCAGGCGTTGGCGGGTTCGAGGACATGTGCGTTATCTGAGAGAGGAAATTATGTCACCGATACCAACGTCAAAAGTCGACATCAGTTAAAGATGACGTACTGCTGAGGATAAAAGTTAGTCTTATATTTCACATCCTTCTCCATTTGTCTGTATTTCCTGCTAGCTATGATCTCCAGTCTTTCAAACGCAGTGTGCCCAGGCATCTCGAAATGATCGGATCTTGAATTTGGCTCTCTCTTGTATTTTGTTTTTCTCTTGGAAGGAACAGTTATTGCGGGTTTGTGTCCTTTGGTTCCTCCTTCCTAGCATGAAAAAAAAAATCTCCATTAGTTAATGTCCTCTAAGTTGAGAGCAGCTCGGTAAGTACATCTGGCTATATATGATTGTTTTTGGTATGGTGCGTCAGGGAGGAAACTGACGGACATAACTTTAATGGAGGTGCGCCTGTATTCCTGACTACCGGTATATAAAGTTCTCTCAGAAACATATGATTTTGGAATAATTTGTTTCATACTCATTTTTGTGTTTGATGTCTCTAGAGCAGGACTCACCATGACAGTTGTGGTCAAATAAAGCTTATGTATGCTATGCTGTATAATCTATGTTTATATTATACTTCGCGGAAAGTGTTATTTTTTCCTTTTGCAAGGTATGCATGTCTGCAGAGTTTTGACTAGGTAAAAAATATTGAGAGAGAAGAACTGGTTTTTCGCAGTAGACATGAATGGTGATGTGAAAGCATTATATACATTTCCTTTGACTCCTGTTTGCTGGTGATTGTTGCATCGTCGTAATTAGGTTTCTGTGGTTAAATTAAATGTTTAATGGTTTATGAAAATGAAATTTTCTCCTTTGAGATTAAGCAGTTCTTTGTGTCTGTTCCTAATTCCTTCAGCATGATTCTGTTAAAAAATATGAACAGTAAAAGCCAGTCCTATGTTGCTCGTTGGTAGGCTACCGATGTTTACGGCATTTAAGTGTAGCAGGTGGTATGTATTAAATCATTAGTTTTAAACGCAATAGAAATTAAAGATAGGCTCAAACACGCGAGACACAACCACACGTTAATGTCCCTCGCTGAGTAGGAAGTTTAAAGACGGCCAGATGTTGCTGCTTGTTATGGCTGGTCGTGTGGATTTATGATACGATCTGTCTTAAAACATGTTTATCGGATCAGTAGGCTATTTTCCACGACCTTTTAGTATTAGCTAGACGCAACATAAAACGTGCATGTGACATTCCAATCTCTGAAAGGAAAAAAGTGATGGGATTAAAGGCACATTCAACATCGTAAGTATGATTATCCGAATGATCAGAGACTCCTGCTGCCACAGTAGGTCGGCCATCACCAGCCAACACTTGCATATTCTCTATTAAGAGTTCGGGATGCACCACTTTCCTCTTTACTTTTACTTGCAAATGTTCAAGTCGACATCAGTTTAAGTCCAACTGTTACTAATTTTTTAAAAATGATTGAAGGGCGCCTGTAATCTTGTGTGTGTGTGTTTTTTTTAATGTGTCTTCCCTTCATCTGTTAAAAAAAAAAAAAAAAAAAACTTCACGTCCACTGCTTGTTCTCACTACATAATTGGTTGAGCTGTTGAGTTTGTCTAAGAGGTCGCAGGCCGTTTACCCCCCTGGTTTGTAGATATCAAATAATTCAGATTAAGTATAGCAAGCGTCTTAATAGTTGGCCTTGCAGCATGGTGGGCCAGGTGGCGGGATGTGGCTGGCCGATCTCTCGCCCCCACCACTATGTTACTGACGCCTGGAATGTTGGCTCTCATCGCCTCTTCCTTTGGCATTCCCCACGCACAAATTTGCCATATTTCGGCCCTACTTCCGGGTGGGGCATTTGACTTTTGGTTGATGATGGAGAGGGTCGCGACTACTCAGAGAGGCAGTTGGTGATCATTCGACTGTCCTTATTTAGCATGGCTGTGTGTGTGTGTGTGTGTGTGTGTGTGTGTGTGTGTGTGTGTGTGTGTGTGTTCTTAATATTTTACCATCCTCCTGAATCCGATGACGTTTTATTTATTTATTTATTTTCGTTTATTCTTCCCGCCTCCATACGATATAATAGCTTTGCAGAATGTGTTTGTATTGACGGTCTTCAGAAACGGCCGCAATTAACCAGTTCACACTCTGATTCTGTCCGTAAGTGTAGTGAAATCGTGAAAGGCATTACGACCGAAATTTAAAACACAGTACGTCATCGGAGTGAAGGGCTTGAACACTTTTCCTGTATTCACTTCATTGTCACTGCTTTGTCACAAACCTCTCGACTACTGTGTATTAAAAAGTAAGGCTTCTTTTTGGCTCCAGTTTTTCCATCTCTCATGGGTTCTTTATTTATTTATTTATTTCTTTTCCTTCCTCCGTTCTGATGCTTAAAAAAAAAAAATCAGGGGTACTATTCTATCCAGATCACAAGCACTCAAATTTGCATCCTTGAAAATCTACACAGCTTCCTAGTCCAGTCTGTCACGGCATCCCCTCGCCAAACCAACACGTCTGCACTAATAGCAGTCTTATTCTTTTTGTAACAGAGGAGCAGGGAAATTCAGTCGGCTTTTAATCTCACCAAAGCCTTAAAATAAGTGCTGAGACTCACTGCTACCGTTCTTATGGTGAGAATTCCGTAAAAGCTTAACGTAATTCACTAAAATTTTGCGTCTCAGTGATTGACAGTGATATCTTACTGGAAGCTGATTTTAGCTCCTTAAATCCAATGGCTTTATTCGTTTTATTTATTTATTTATTTTACTTTAGTCTTGTAACCATCCAACAATTTTGTTTACCATGGAGAGACCTTTTGAGGGGAAGAGGTTAGAATTTTCGTTCTTTGTGTGTGTGTGTGTGTGTGTGTGTGTGTGTGTGTGTGTGTGTGTGTGTGTGTGTGTGTGTGTGTGTGTGTGTAATCTGAATGTATAATCGTTTGCAGGCAGTAGCAAGAAAAAAAATCCTGTGATTGAAAGGGTTATCGTTTCACAAGTAGCGATACCATAATAATGTACAGTCTACTTCTAATTCTACTACTACTACTACTACTACTACTACACACACACACACACACACACACACACACACACACACACACACACACACACACACACACACACACACACACACACACACACACACACACACACACACACACACACACACACACACACACACACACACACACACACACACACACACACACACACACACACACACAAGAAAGAAAAGCAGTATTAGAAACTATGACCTAACTTTTTACTTGTCTGAAAATTAAGTCGGCCGTATTGGTAGCTACTAAAAGAAATATTTTTAGCAAACTTAGTGGAATTTCTGTGGGTAATTCTAAAGTAAAGAATTAACAGAAAGTAACCAACGATATAATATTTTGATAGAAAGTATTGACTATGTACACAAGAATTTGTAGGTTATAGTCAGCTTCTGTGAAAATAAGAATACCCATCTTATGAACCATCTACACTAAATCATATATATATACGGTAAGATCAGTGTGCTAGCGCGATCCACTAGCCAAGGTAGGGCACAGTCACTGACTGACTAATAACTGACAGGCACCTGGATGACAGAGAAGAGCCATCTAAATATGCGAATATGGTACAATATGTGCCATTAAGACTGCTGCAGAAGTCAGTGCCTTAATACGAACTCGTACCAAGTTCAGCTGCATTGTGCTCGTGCTTTTGGAATAGTAGGATGCACATGGCAGTTCACTGAATGAAATTAATCAACATAAATCATCCCGTTGTGTACGCCTCATTTCTTAAAATCCTTCAGCACGTGTAAAAGTTTTTAAGCAAGTACAGATTAATTTGGTAGTGGCTGAAACCAGGAACTTTACGTCTTAAGTAATAATTTTATTCTGATTAAAGTAATATGTCACCGCAATATCAACCGTGCAGCAGCTTACACAGACTAGAGGAGACACGAATACGTTTGGTTTAAGCTGACTTACAGAAGCAATATTGAATTTGTCGCCTCTAAGCTTAATGTTTAATGGGGTAAGCAAATAGTAACTAGACTTTGTCCACTTTAACTTGACTTAAAATTACCATCTCCCCATTTTCATTGCTGAAATGTGATAAGAGATTAACTCTATCAAGCTGGTATGAAGCTGGTCGCGAAGATGTGCTATGGAAAGGATGTAAACCCTTCGTATTTCATGTTCTGCACTGAGCTACGGGATATGGACTGCAAAATGACGAAAATCTCTGTTCAAAACTAAAGTGAACGAACTGCAAGCTCCCTCTTCATATTACATACCTGGAGAATGGGCAAAGACACTAAAAAAGGTTGGCATTTGTGGACTAGATTTCCAGTGGAAACTTTGGTATATTTCACTTCCATATATGTTCTTGACAGAGGGACGGAATATACTTTGGACATGGATCGCGTTTGTTCAGACTCTAAAACCAGCTCATTTGTCGCCATCAGAACATTTGTGATAAGAGATGCAGTTGTTATATTTTCCTTTATTATGTGGACTGACTGTCTCGCAGGTCAGTGTGAAACGCATGTATAAATAAAAATAAAAATATAATTATAAGAAGATGCTTAGGTATATGAATGGATCCAAGTTTCCGGGTGCTTGATTGAATTGTGGTTGACTGTGTGGCCCGTTTCAATTGGCATGTTTTCGATAATCCTCCCAATCTTTACTTGTTTCGGGATCCTTCATGACCCCATCTGTAGGTGGGAAAGATGGTCAGGATAATGGTAAGGTCCTTATGAATAAGTAAATCATTAGGTGTCCAGTTGTTGGCTATATGATACTATCGAAAGAGGTAATTGCATTCTTGGAATACAGTAATCCATCTTACTTGTCCATCAGCACTAGCTGAGGTGAGCAGATGGCATCAGTCACCGAAAAAGAGATAAAAAACAACACAGTAAAAAATGTAATAACGCAACCTAAGATGTTTTATTTCTTGCATCGTTACATAAACGCTGATTAATTATAGAGGACCTAACATAGTAAATTTCTCGAGTACTTGGTAAGATATGCCAGGTGTCTCCTTTGCTAATGCTTGTGGTAAGGTAAGGGTCAGAAATGCTGTGGTGATGGTGGTTGGCAGGCCCCTACCTCACTTCACCCGCTCATTTCTCCTCACCCTCTTACCTCACCTTATCTGCTTACTTCACTTCACTGTCACCTTCCGTCTTTACCTCCGCATTGCAATGGCCGTAGTTGTGGTGAGTTCATGTCCAGATGGTAAAAGGAAAGAGCTGATCTGTTTTTCAGTAATCTGAATGCTTGACATTAGCTTCTTTGTAGCTTGTGGATTATAATGATCATCCGTCTTACAATAAGGTGAATGAGTAACATCAGCTGCCCATCTGGATACGAAATTTTTTTTTTCATCCCTGCCGGAGATCAAGAAAGTAAAAATCTGCCTATCAGATGTGGTAAAGCCAGATAACCTTGTGCAACATTTGTTGCAGGATTCTTGGAATCTTTCAAGACAATGTAGTTTAGTAGAATAGGAATGATGTGTCACATGAAAGGTGTATGAATGGCATAAATGGAGAAACTCTTCTTACCTTATGTTGTGCATATTAAGTAAGATTTGATCGAATGTCTGTGAAGTAATTATCTTTCTTTTCATGATTAGTGGTACGACCTTACTCCTTCCATACCCCGTGGAAGTAACCCTCGCACTCCAACCTACTACTGTATACGTGTAATAGATACTGTATCATGGCACGTGTGCGTACATGCATGTGTGTGTGTGTGTGTGTGTGTGTGTGTGTGTGTGTGTGTGTGTGTGTGTGTGTGTGTGTGTGTGTGTGTGTGTGTGTGCGTAAAATTGTGGTTGTTGAGTGGGTGCTGGTGTTGGGTATTTTTGTACTGTGTGTGGGAAGGTGTAGTCCCTAGAGCGGGGTTGTCTAAATTTAAGTGTGCCGTGTGTGTGTGTGTGTGTGTGTGTGTGTGTGTGTGTGTGTGTGTGTGTGTGTGTGTGTGTATTTTTGCAGGTAGTAGAATCTGGTAGGCAGGTGGGTTCATGATGTGTGTGGGTGTATGGTGAATAGATGTGGTGTAGGATTTGAGACGCATGATATGTGTATGACGCTTAGTACAAGAAACTGGTGAGGTGCAATTCGTCCTTTATATTTCTACGGCAACAGATAAACGTTTGAACCTTGGTTTATGACTCCTTATTTAACTCTTTGGCTGCACATTACCTCGTTTATATTTCATTTCGACTAACGTATCATAATTCTGCTGTGCAGAAAAAAATAAATTTAAAAACAACAGCTCGAAACGGTCACAAATAACGTTGTGGTCGAGGGGAAAAAAAAGAAGAAGCTCGCTCTATATTCTAGCTTATGGCGTTGATTTTGTTTAGGTTATATCAGCTTGCCGCAGCCAAAGAGTTATTCAGAGTTTTCGTTACCAATACTTGAAAAAGAGGGACCTGGACGTAAAGCTACGGTTGCGTATCTCATTCTGGATAATGTTTGAGTGGTTTCCTGTTCGAAAAATCTGTAATGCCTTCACTACAATGACGTATTTCTTGCTGCCTGCAGCCGATTATATTGAGCTTAAGATCCTCTGGTAGTGAAGGTGATAAGTATGTCTATCTCTTCCTGTTGCAATAGTGTCTCATTGGCAGAATAAAAGTGTCTGGAGATAAGAATTTACCAAAAAAAAAAAAAAAGGCCGCTAGTTTGAAGGGATTAAGCTGCCTTCATCTCAGGCTATATTTATTTTTTTTTCTGTTTACCTGTATTGGAGTTTAGTACTTTTCACTAGAATTTTGGATAATATATACCTTTAACTACTTCAGCCTGAGGACGTCATGTATATCGTAGTAATGCTGCTACCAAATGATTTATTCAGTTTAGGAGAGCATCCTGATGGTGAAGGGGTTAGTGAAGACTTACCTACTCCCCCATTCAGAAAAGTATCTCATGAGCTTATATTATCGACTGGAGGCAGCAGGAGAAGGATGGATAAATGTCATCGTAGTGAACCTCTTGGAGCGTAGGACATGATTTGTAGTGCGTTCTGGCGATATTTTTTTTCATGTTGGAGGGCACCCTAGTAGTGGATCTAATGAAGACTGTTTATAATCCCTCCAGTCTGAAAAAGTCTACCTTGAGCTGAATAAAACCGTCTGGATATAGCAAGAGTAACATAGAAACGACTTCAAGGTAATGAAATGAACCGACCATTCCTATCACGCACAGCATTTCGTATTTTATCCGTGCTATCCTCAGACGATTTTGTTCAGAATAGGACAGACTTTTCGGGCTGGATGGGTTATCTGTAGCCTTGATTATTATTTTCAGTAGCAGAGGTCTTTCTTAGGTTGGATGAAATCGTTTGCGCAATAGCTAAACTGAAAATAGAAAATACTTCGTCGGAGGGAAGGGATCAAAGCTTTTTCCTGGAGGTTTCGAATCACTGCATAACATTTTCAGAACGTTATTCACTTCACTATGAGAGATCTTTCTCAGGTTGAATAAAATCTCTTGGAAATACCTAACATAATAATTATAAAAAAAAAAAAAATGCGTCATGGTATTGGAAGCGAATAAATAGTCAAAATAAATCTTTCTGAGATAGCAAGAGGTATACATTTAAAAGTCACGATATCGAAAAGGGTTGAATATATAGTCATGTACCAGTGTGTCCCGGTGGAGTGACACTTGGCATGTTACTGGTGGTGATCCATGTGGCCCCGATACCGGCAGGACACACGGCAACATGACTTGGTACCTAAGGATGACATCTTGCCAAGCCTTCGCGAGGCAAAAAACGGGAACACTGACCGCATTTATAAACTCTGCTAAGCTGAAGTTATTTAAGATTGTTTATGTTTACGTTTTTCCTTGCTCACACAGCTACCAAACACTTCAGCATGAAATTATCACTTTTAAAATGACCAAAGAAAAACAAGCGATTCGTGATAATATTTAACTTCTGTGGAGATTTATCATCAGAGTGGGTTGGAATCTTATATCAATACGATCTGAAATTCTGTGTGTAATGTAAATGAAGCATGTTGGGAAAATCCGACGGCAGTAAGAACGAGACGTTTCGGGAGGATTTAGGACCGTATACACAGTGGCATGGGAGACTTTGTAATACCTCATAGTGATATGTCGTGCATTTGTTACCTCATTATTATTGTGTCTTTTTGTTGGTCATAATATTTCATATCGACAGAGTCTGCATCAGCAGCACAGTAGTGTAAATTATATGAAAGTGAAATATGCAAGACATATCGGCGAGAAACAGACCTTGCGAAGTCTCTTTCGAGTAAGCCAAGATTATGGCTTATAGATCCACTCTGTCTTCAGCAGCAGGGAGGAGGAAATTAAATAACAAAACTACATTATGAGAGAGCATAGTTCCAGCCAGTCACATGTAGCAGAGACAGAGCTGCAGATGAGAGAGCTTGTTGCAGTTTACAGTGCTTCTGTAGATTTCAAACCCTTTCGTTTTCCCCGGCCTTAGTGTAAACACCCACATAAAGTCTTACAAAAACAACAAAGACACAGTTTTATAGGGCATTGTTCTACTCAGCCGCCTGTAGTACGGACAGAGTTGCAGATGAAACAGCCCATTGCAGATTATGGTACTCGGACACTTTCAGTTTTTCAGCCTTGAGTGTAAACACCTGCATAAAGTCGCACAGCAATAACAAAGAGACATGTCGTGAGGGCTGAGTTTAAATAAAGACAGAGCCACAGATGAAATTGCTTATTGCAATTCAAAACACTTCTTTAATTTCACGTCACATTTATTTTTCCTTTCCTTAATGTACACACCCAAGTAAATTTCAACAGCAGTAAGAAAAAAGACATTTCGAGAGGGCAAAGTTTCACGCTATCAATTGTAGTGGGGATAGAGCTATAGATGAGGCTACTATTTATAGTTTAAGATAGACCATTATATTTCCGAACCATGGAGGTGTCCTTAGGGTAAACGCTTAAATATATATTCATAAAAAGTTGTAGGTGCTGTTACAGTTGCTTGGATAAATGCGTATGTGACGACAGGCAAGAGCTGTGACTGCACATTTATTCTGCCATTACTGTCAGCTAGAATAAAATGGCGATGTGAAGGCGAGTGTAGTACGCCGTATATTACCTCCGCCAAGGAGGTTATGTTTTTGCTGGCGTTGATTTGTTTGTTTGTCTGTCTGTTAGCATCTTTACTCAAAAAGTTATGAACGGACTTTGATTAAATTTTGTGGAAGGATAGGCCACGGGCCAAGGAAGAAATGATTAACATTTGGGGCGGATCCGGATCCGTTTCCAGAGTATCCCGCACAATATTTTAAAAAGTTCTCAGTGAATTTCAATGAATTTTTGTGGAAAGATGGGCCATGGACCAAGAAAGAATTGATTAAATTGGTGGGTGGATCCGGATCTGGATCCTTTTTAATGGCAATGACATTGGCGGATGTGGATGTGATAGAAAGTGCTAGGAGAAACACACTGAGGTGGTTTGGCCCTGTGGAGAGGATGGAAAGTGAGAGACTGACGAAGAGAGTGTATGTGAGTGAGGTGGAGGGTGAGAGGGGGAGGGGAAGGCCAAGGATGAGATGGAGGGATGGAGTGGAGAGGTATATGAGAGAGGGGTGTGTGAATTGGGAGCAGGGCAGTGGAATGGCGGGGGACAGGGCGACGTGGAGGAGATTTGTTTGTGGCCACCCCGTAACGGATTAAGGCGTCTGGCAATAGATAGATAGATAGATAGATAGCATTGGCGGAGATATGCGCTTTCTGATTGCTTTCTAGTTCATTATGTATTTGCTAAACTTTAAGAAATCGTTCAAAAGTGGCGGAACTAAAATAGAAGTGTGATCATCTTAGTCAAGGAGTTAACGTGTCACATGCAGAAATAACCCGATAAGGAGGAGGTGTGGGAAGCTCTTGAGCTCATAAAAATACGGCCCAAGTGTAAGGTGATATGGGTATGAGGTATGGGGCAAATATAAGGTTATGCTAAGGTTTAATGATGCGAATATGAGGTATAAGGCGAGTGTGAGGTTTAGGGTGTATTATGGGGCGAGTGGAAGTATAAGGTAGGATAGTGTGGGGTATGAGGCGGGTGTAATGTGAAGGTAACGTATTATGAAGCAAGTGGAAGAATAAAGCAGGATGTGAATGTGAGGTATGAGACGAGTATAAGGATCAGGTGAGGTATTATGAAGCGAGTGGAAGTAAAAGGTAGGATGCGAATATGAAGTATGAGGCTAGTGTAAGGTTAAGGGTGTATTATAAGGCCAGTGGAAGTACAAGGCATGATATGAAGTATGAGGTAAGAAAAGCAACATGATTTGAGTTGATTGTAAGATGTGTAAGGTAAGTGTAGGTGTACAAAGACAGGTGCACTAACAGGTGTATGAGAGGTGCAAGGCTAGGTATTAGGCGAATGAGGTATGAGGCAAGTATAGGTGTGTAAATCTATGTATAAGGTTGTAGTGACAGTTCTGTGAAGTGAAAGATGTATACTGTAAGGCAGAACAAAATATGGGGGATGAGAAGAGAAGAAGTATAAGGCATGATGCGAGTCGATAATTAATATAAGGTATGAGGTGAGAAAAGACATGATGAGAGGGGAGAAGTATAAGGTATGAGAGAGTAAGATGTAAAGTGTGAGAGGAGAATTAGGAATAATAGGGGGATATAAAGTATGAAGGAAGTATAAGGTATAAGATTGGAGACTATAAGGGTGATAAGGTATGAAAGAGGTCAACGTATAAGGTATTAGAGAAGTATAAGGTTTGAGGGGTATGAGGTATGAGTGGAGTATAAGGTATGAGGGACATAAAAGGTGTGAGTAGAGTATGAGGTATAAAGGCAGTATAAAGTATGAGCAGAGTATAAGGTATAAGGACAGTATAAAGTATGAGTAGAGTATAAGGTATAAGGAGAGTAAAAGGTATAAGGGCAGTATAAGGTATAAGTAAAGTATAAGGTATAAGAGGAGTATGAGGAGTATAAGGTATGAGTAAAGTGTATGATATAAGAGCGGTACAAGGTATGAATGGAGTATAAGGTATAAGGGGAGTGTAAGGTATGAGTAAAGTACAAGGTAAAGAGAGTATAAGGTAGGAGGGAAGTATAAGGTATGAGCAGAGTATAAGGTATAAGGGGAGTATGAGGTATAAGGGAAGTATAAGGTATGAACATAGTATAAGGTATAAGGAGAGTATGAGGTATAAAGTATGAGTGTGGTGTAAGGTGAGGAGTCTAGTGTACTTCCTGCTGAGTATAAGGTATAAGGAGAGTATAAGGTGTAAGGTATGAGTGGGTGTAAGGTGAGGAGTGTAGTGTACTTCCTGCCACCTCGGGCCGGCGCCAACCTCACCCTTGTTTTTGTTTATCTCAGGAGTGCGAGGGTTTATTTGCACGCCCACCAGATCACCCACCTGCACGGCCCCATCACACACACACACACACACACACACACACACGTTCATTTATATACCTGTGATTCTCTCTCTCTCTCTCTCTCTCTCTCTCTCTCTCTCTCTCTCTCTCTCTGGGGGAAAACCAAGACAGCGAGAATTATCAGCATAAATAGCATCATAATTTCACTCTAAGTCTTTACGGGAGCGTCTGAGCATGGGAACCCAGTATCGTTATTGTGTTTTACGGCAGGACATAAAAGCCTCAGAGCTGACTGAGTGTGTGGACTGAATTTTGATGTGGTTGTATTGACTGAGTGTTGATGTGGTTGTGATGAATGTGGTGTGGTTGTGTTGACTGAGTGTTGATGTGGTTGTGGTGACTGAACGCTGAATGAGAGTGTTGACTACATTTGTTTGGATGAGTGTTAACTGTGTGTGTTGGTGAGGCTGACTGAGTGTTGATTGCTGGTGTCCGTGAATAACTGCTGAATTCTTGTTTATCTAACTGAGTGTTGAAGGAGAGTATTAATATGTTGGTATTTTTTATTGAATTTTGACCGAAGTTGTTGATGAGACTGACTGAGAGTTGATTGTGTTGATGTGGGTGTGTTGACTGAGTGCGTTGGTGTGATTGTGTTTACTGTGTTGGTGTGGTTGTATTAGCTGAGTGTGTTGGTGTGGTTGTGTTAGTTGTGTGTGTTGGTGTGGGTGTGTTGACTGTGTTGATGTGGGTGTGTTGCCGAGCGTGTTGGTGTGGTTGTGCTTACTGAGGTTGTTGGTGCGGTTGTGTTGACTGAGTGTTTCGATATGGTTGTGTTGACTGTGTTGTGGTTGTGCATACTGAGGTTGTTGGAGTAAGTGTGTTGACTGAGTGTGCTGGTGTGGTTGGAATCACTGAAGGTTTACGACAACACTTTGACTCTGATAACGCATTTTTTTGTTTTGTTCTTGCTACCTTCGGTCGATTTTATTTAGCTAAGGAGGTCGTGCTGAAGTGGATAATGAAAACTGTATTTTACTCCTCCTCTTTAGAAAAATTTTTCTTAGTGAATAAAGTTTCTCTCTCTCTCTCTCTCTCTCTCTCTCTCTCTCTCTCTCTCTCTCTCTCTCTCTCTCTCTCTCTCTCTCTCTCTCTCTCTCTCTCTCTCTCTCTCTCTCTCTCTTATATGTTTGGCTGGCTAACTGTTAACAGATGCGTCATCGAAAAAGTTATATCCTTGAACGACATGAGGTTTTCCTGTGGCCAGTAAATGCTTATAGCGGTAGCAGAGTAAAAGTCTTCAGCTGTCGTACTGCGATTATTCCCAATGATCATTTAATGTGGCAGTGATAAACAGTCTTCCAGGCTCCTGCATCACCCCTTATCTCCACTCCCTCTTATTATTAGGAAAAATCGCCATTATTTTTCAATCGGGGCAAGTTTTCTTCTCAAAACTGTGTTCTAATCACTCACAATATTTTTGTTCCCTATGCTTTCCTGTGTATTCATCACTTTAATTAATACATGCAGCATCTACCTTCCTATCATTATATATATATATATATATATATATATATATATATATATATATATATATATATATATATATATAGTGACAAGTTGATATATCATCATGCTCACATTGAAGCTTATGTCTGCCGTTTTTTTTTTTTTTTTTTAAGTAGGAAGTTCGCAAAACAACCATTATTTTTTGTTTATATATTTTGAGGGATTTTTATTTGCTTATGTTTGTTGATGACCTTGGTGGCGCAGTTATCACTTACGTCAGGCAGAAAGTGCTCCAAACAGGTGGCGGCTCCTTTGATGGGCTATTTTTATAAGCCAGCCTCTTAGTGCGAGCCTTGGTCTGGGCCGTCGCTGCTCGGGTTTACCGAAGATGCTAAAAATGTGGAGGAAGGGAAGGGAGAGTGTGTGGGGGAGGTATGGGGAAGACCGAAAAGAGTGAGTGACGCTCCGGCGTGTGGGAGGCTGGGGAAGGACGGGGAAATTTGGGGTGAGGGGTAAGTGTGATGGGAGAATTAGGATGAGGGAAAGGTCTGGGACGGGGGAAGTATGGGGCCGACCACAGGACGGGTGAGGTATGGGGAGGAAGAGGAGTAAGGGGGAGACTGAGCAAAGGTTTAAGTATGGGGGAAGCATCAGGAAGACTGAAGAATAGGGAAAATTATATGGAAGGGTTAATTTGGGGGAGGAGAGGGATGTAAAAGGGAGACTGGGGAATAGGAGAATATGAAGGAGGTGGGAAGGAGAGGGAAATATTAGGGAGAAGGGGAATTGTGTGTGAGTAGGGGGAGGTATAGGGGTGACTGAGGAAGAGGATGAGAACCAGGGTGGTGCTGAAGAAGGAGGGAGTGTGAGGAAGGACTAAAAACTAGGCGTGTTTAGGAAGCTCTTAGTTTTAGTTGATCCGTAAGGTTTAGATTTCACGAGCGGAGAGATAAGAACCGTCTCTGCACCTATATTCGGCTTTAGCGAAAACGTCGAGTAGTTCCGTTGCGTGGTCAAGTGTAACTTACAAGTGATCGTTACTTAATTAAATATAGTTTTGTAGATTATAAGAGAAAACTGTCACACATAAAAACATAGGATAAGTAACTTGCCTTTATCATGTTTATCTTTTCTTGGTATGTATGAGAGCAATAAGGAAGTAGACTTCAGCCCTGGTTCTAGTGGCACATGTCCAGCTGGAGCTTCTGTTTCCAAGTGCTCTAGAAATATATGAGGTAGCGACTATTTCGGTGTGCATGATGGGTGTTGTGTGACTATTTCTGTGTGGTGCATGTCTATGATGGAGGGCTGGGAGGCCGGGGCTGCGGAGGTGTTTTGGCGCCAATATGGCGGGAAGTTACGCAAGTGCCAGACCTTGAGTCAAGGTTGTCTTGTCGAGCCATGTCCTCGGGCTTCTTGTGGCAGACGCGTGTCCCTTCTGACACCCAGGCTACAACTCCACAAATCACGCAATGACCCGTATTCTCGTTGGATTTCGAGAATTTTCAACACTCCTTTCTCAGAGAATTATCATGTCTAATATCCCCTAGTCCCCTCTTCAGTGTTACAGATGCAAGCTGTGTCGAAATATTAAAGGATATAAATACAAGATAGCATACAAGAAAGTGAAAATCGCTTAGGAAGAAGTGTTACGAAGTTTCCCATGTCAGCGAGAATACGACTAGACTCTGTGGCATGTATCCTGTCTCTTGCGTCTCAACTGTCAGTGATTTACGTAGGATAGGAACTGGCAAATGACATTATATCGCACCGGTATATTGTAAGTGATTTACATTTGATAATAACCGGTAGAAACTTCATAGTGCACCAGGATACTGTGAATTATTTCCATATCACAATACACGGTTAGCAACTTTTATGGACAGGTATATTGTCAGTGGTTTCCATAAGATAGAAATTGTCAGATAAATTTTAAATATTTAACTTAGGAATAATAAATATACCATTTTTAACTTGGCCTAAAATCACCGTCATTCCGTCTTGAATACTGAGCTGTAACAAGAGATTAATGATAAAGTATAATGCTTGTCACGAAGAAGCGATATGGAAAGGATGTAGTAATAGTATTGGCTTCTTGTCACCGAGCTCTGTGAAATGTTCTGCATAAGGACACAAATTTGAACTAGGTTTGTGCCGAAGGACTACAACTGAAGCACACCAGTGAAAACGACAGCACTTGTCTGTTGTAGTGTAATTGGCTCAGATCTAAATCAGGGGATGTGTTTTGCCGGTGCAGCTGTGGTAACGCTCACATCCCACACCTCCCCCCTGCCATCACTTTTCCGGGGGGGGGGGGTTCCCAGAAGGCGACGAGAACCATAATTAGCTGCATCCAAGGTGTAGTTGTGTTCCAGTCCGTTTCTGTGTATGTGTGTGTGTATGTATGTTGGATGGTTGGGTGGGTGGATGGGTATTAGCAGAATATCTCACTAATGTCTGATGTGATTTGGCTGAAAGCTGCCAAGTACATTGCGTGTGGATCTGGGAAGAAATGATATGGTTCTGTGCTGAGTGATTGTGGGTGAGGGTCAGAGTTTAGGGCGCGGTGTTATCTCCTGAAGTGATTTTTAGGTTCATACGAGTACGTTGCGTGTGGGGATGGGATAATGTAATTCGATTTTGGTGCAGATTGATCAAAGGTCAGGGTCACGGGACAGGGTCAGAGATGGAATGAGGTGTCGCTGTGCTCTCTGAATACTTTTGATCTGCTTATCTTCTGTGGGGTGGGGGGGAGCACGTGGATAGTAGCTGGTGAATCCTGAAATACAAAACGCCTTTCTGTGATACATCTCGTCTACTTGTAATTGTGGATGTCGTAAGTTCAGGGGCCAATGTGTGGAATATGACGAAATACGCACATTCGTATGTGTGTATGTAGGAAGTAATACAAGCCTGCACATACGTCAGATTAACTCGACTCGAGACATGCATTCTTTGTTGCTTGGAAACGACACACTGACATATACGGTACAATTCTTAGCGTAACGTACAGAAAACGGGATGCAACTTTTAAGCCGAATAAAATAGTCTGACGTTAGACTAACACAGATCAGATGTCTCGTGTCCTGAAAGGGTCAAGTTACGAAAGTACTTGGTCCAGATTACAAACCGTAGCGTACAAAAGATAAACGAGTATTTTGCTTTTTATTTGCAGAAATGGAACGATAGTATTTCTTCTCTATACTCGTATGCAGTGTATGGCTATAACAGATCACCATCAAAAATGTACTCTTAACTTTCACTACGATGGCGTAATATTTATTTTACCCAAGCTACCACCAGACTATTTACACTCGATTTAAGAAGAATCTTTGTAAGGGAGGGGATTAATGAAATTTTTATATAACCCCGTAGTTTTAAAATATCTACTAAAATTAATGGAATCGTCTGGAGATAGCAAGAATAACATAAAAAGAAGGGAGGAGCATTCAGAGAGCACAACACTCGCGACCACCAGATGGTCTAAGGGTTGAATATTTGACTTTGCCCGGTGTCCTTGGTCTTTGACAGATTACTTTCAAAATTCGAATTACTTCATTCTTGCCCAACCCTTAACCCTTCCACCAACTTTAACTCAAATCAGATCAGAATTGTTTGAGTTGTCTTTGTCCAGTGTCCTTGACCTTTGACCCTACCCTGTGATTGTAACCTTGGATTGCTTGTTCTCCAAACAGAATCTCGGTAGCCTTGTTTTGACCAGAACTCTTCCGTAAAGTTCAGTCTAAACCTGATAAAAAATATTGATCTTGCCCTGTGACCTTGATCCTGACCTCTTGTTCTGAAAAGTGAAGGTTACTCCTTTCCTGACGGTCAACACTTCCAAATCATAATCAAAACTCACACACACTGGGCGAAATTTGACCTTGCCCTCTAACCTTGACCTTTGACCTATTGCTTTTAAAAACTGCTGCTGCTGCTGCTGCTGCTGCTGTGGTGGCGGTGGTAGCACTTAGCGGATGGCAGACCATTCTACAACAGGTACTGAGATATCAAAGCAATATCACCCTCCTTCCCCAGTTTTGTATCTGTTTTATCCTTTGGAGTGGGAATGCCCCCCCCCCCAAGTTGTAAAAAAAAAAAAAAGCTGTATAGTGCAATACATTGTTAAGGAACCACACGAACTGAACTGAGAAGTCGCTGAGTTCCGTGTGCTCATTTTTCCGTATTTCTTCTAGTTATTATTTTTGGGAGGGAGGCTGACCCCACCATGAATCATTTGTGGGGGGGGAGGTGTAACGTTCCCTAAACATCGCATAAAAGTCCATTGTACAGTTCAACATGTACTAAGATATAGCCGTTTCTGCCATCTCACGGTTTCTGATTTGTGTGTGTGTGTGTGTGTGTGTGTGTGTGAAAGGTGGATGACCCCCTGTATATGGCCGAAGGGTTTGAAGTAACCAAACGAACTCACCTGGGAAGTTTAACTGAATTTCTTCAAATAGCCAAGGAGAAATTAAGGCACAGACACACAGACACAGACTGAAACACACAGGCTGACTGAATCTCGCACAACGGTAAAGGGCGGGTTGCCGGAAATTATACCATCCTGCTTCGTCCGACTGATAAACTAGAGAAGCAACATTTACAAGCAAATGCATGACATTTTCCGAATTTTGTAAATTAGGTAACTATATATATTATACGTGTATTTGTAACTCATGAAACGAACAAATCAGAACAAACAGGCTAAAGGGCGTGCTTGAATCAGACTTATCCTGGATCATAACCGCGTTCAAAGCCGAATAGAACAAGTGCCTCTATTGGAATTATTATTTTGGTTGGGATTATTATTTTGGTGTCTCATGGTTTTTGCCCGTATTTTGGTGGTTATTCGCCCATCTTTTCAATTTTGGGGCCATAAAATTCATTCAAAGACCTTAATCGAAATTTTGAGGCAGAAGGTTCAAGGTAGCAGGCCCAGCTACTTATTCAGTAATTTTGAGACCAGTCGACCCAGAAGGCGTGAGGCAGAGGAAATGAGCTTTGTTAAGGAAAAATATAGGTTAGTATAAAAACATATAAGAAACTGTGAAGGCGCAAAATGTAAAATCAGTTTCAAAGATAAAAATACAACAGAGCCTCCTGTGCCACCTAGAATACGACTGAAGTGCGAAGCTGCATACAACATTAATGCTGGGCGCTGAGTTAGCCACATCCCTTCATTAGCAGAATGGGGAAAGATTGTGGTTAGATTTGTTTTACGCAGGAGGAACGGACACAGAACAGTGCTCGTATTTCTCATGCCTCTTGTTCTTCCTGCAAACATTAATTTGAGTTACAAGAGGGAGCCTTCATGATCTTCTAACCTTCATCTCATAGAATCAGATACCGTAGTCGCAGTCCCGAAAGAACCATTAGGTCTGTTACTATTTGCAGTCCTTTGTACACCTTTGTAAGTTGTTTGTGAATCCGGCTCCCAAAACTACTTCTCACAGTAATCTCCCCATCCCTCATCCTCTGTAACTGACAAAGTTTGAGTAATGCTTTACTGTAAGCAATTTCAGTCGCAGTGCAGTATAATATGTTCATATACACCGTGGTTGCCCTTTGAAGACCTTTTTTCTCAGTTGACGTCTTTCAAGTAGTATGAAATATGACACTTCAGTCTCAACTGCCTTTCCGTGTGTGTGTGTGTGTGTGTGTGTGTGTGTGTGTGTGTGTGTGTGTGTGTGTGTGTGTGCGGAGGTCTATTTTCCGTTAAGTTAAAGCGTAGATCCCCGTGCACAGGGTGAGGGGGAGGGAGTGGGGTCGTTGATCGGTGAAGGGACGTGGCTGGAGAGAAGATGGGGGACAGCAGTGGTGGGGTGTGAGTTGAAGTGGAGTAAGGAGCGGGCCCAGGTTGTCCCCCTCCCCTCCTCTTCCTCCTGCCCCAATCATTCATCAGACCAGTGTCACTTCACGTTTTCTAATTACTGACAGAAAGGTATATATGTATGTATATGTATGTATGTACGTTGTATATGTATGTTTTACTCGTATATAAAACGTCAGCCCAGAACAGGGATTTCTGAACTTTCATTTTGAAGTAGGCCTTTTTATGCGCTAATGTATGTTTTTCGCATACTGAGGCTACCTTCAAATGATTTTCTTTCTCTCAGGGGAGACCATTTGAAGTGATGCCTCTCCTAAGCTGGGCAAAAATCGTTCGACAGCTGCAAAAATGAAATGCAAAAGACGTCACCCGCAGTGAGAGGGTTAATACACTTTAACTTGTTTCGAGTTGCTCCCATTATGCGCTTTATGGGAGGCAGGATTGGCGGGGGGGGGGGGGAGGGTAAGTGCATATGGAGAGCGGGAGAAGGTGAGAGGCAGGTGTGATGCTGGGTGAGGGCGTGAGGGAGGGTGGGTGAGGGCGTGATGGTGGCCCAGTTTCCAATGAGCCTCAGTGGAGGGCAGGGCCGTTCAAAGTTCTCCTCTCTCACCACACTGATAGGCAGATTATTGAATGCAAGGCCTTTTGTAACTAACCTGTGGGATGTTCATCAGCTGGATCCTTTCATTATAGCATGCTCTAAGGATTCTGAACTTAGAATCCTGAATGGAATAATAATGAGTGACAAACCATATAATATGTCTTCATCTTTGTAGCAAGTTCAATGACTGGCAACAGTAATGATCTTGAATCCCTAAGTGGACTCCTAGTGACTGCACATCACAATCGAATTTGATGTTAGCACGTGAGCAAAGTCAATGGCTGGCTATACCAAGAATTCTAAACGACAAACAGCAACCAATTTTTTTATCTAACTGTAGCAGGTTTATTGACTGACTGATAACGGAATCCAGAACGAATGACATACCATTTATTTCTCTTCAGCAGAGCAGGGTCAGTGGAATACAAAGCCAAGAGCCTTGAAAAGATTTATAATGAATGACAAACAAAACCTGTTTTGATCCTCATAATGTAGGAAGTTCAATGATCGGCTGCCTGAGCTCAGAATCCTGACTGGACTGGGAGTGAGTGACAAACCAAAGCCAATTTTGATCCTCACACCAGAGCTCGTTCAGTGACTTGCTGAAATAAGAATCCTGAAAGGACTACTAAAGAACCAGAACGACTTTTGAACCACAAAGCTGATGTTTGCTGGAAATCATTCTTTAATACCCACGATAATGGCACGTCGGTTTCCATACATATATATACTCATGTACTTAAGCCACATCAAATTGCCCTAATTTTTGGAGCCACCGAATGTCATGCAATCTGTCCATTATGATCCAGTTTAGGGAAGTGTTGAAATAGGCACCATGTCGCGCCGCCTGAGTATATGCACCTGCTTCAGCTGTCTCAAGGTATACCCAAACCCACTGGTTCCTTTATTCCACTACCTTTGAGTTACTGTCTCTCATCCTCACGGTTGTCACACAGTATTCTGTCCACTTTAGCTTGGCTTAAAATACACATTCATCTTGACTGCCGCAAGTGTCTCCAGGTATAGCCAAACTCACTGACTTGTCTGTCCTAATTCTTTTAAATTGTTATACAGTGCTTCTCTTTCCCTCACGATTACAGCTTTGTACTCTACCCACTTTTACTTGGTGTTTGAATGGTGAGCATTACAAAGATGTTAACGCTAGGATTTGGTGCTAGTCACAAAGAAGTGCTATGTGAAGGAAGTAGAGGCATTGTATTTTCTAATTCTGCCATTAAACCGCTGGGAGAAGCTCCAAAGCGACAAAAATCTCCGCTAGATCAAAATTACTGTAATTCCAGTTACCATCATTTTTAACTCAACGTGTGTGTGTGTGTGTGTGTGTGTGTGTGTGTGTGTGTGTGTGTGTGTGTGTGTGTGTGTGTGTGTGTGTGTGTGTGTGTGTGTGTGTGTCCTTCCCATGTGGGCTACTTCTCGGTGCCGGGAAGGTTGTGCCACTATTCGATCTAAAATTTACCTCTTCAACCAGAGGATGTCTTGTTTCATCTTACTCGTGAAATTTTCAGATAGTTTTATTTAACACAAGTGAGATTTCTTGTAATGAAAGGGTCAGTAAGGGCCATATTAGATCCATTCAGTTCGAAAAATCTCACTCAAGCTGAATAAACTTGTGAGAACGAAGAACTGAGCGAAAATAATAGTCTTCCTGTTGAAATGGTAAGGGGACTTTGTTGGTTGGAGAACTATATACCTTTTTTTTTTTTTTTCCCCTGGCACATAAGTAAATATCTGGCCTAACAATCTGCAGTGGACCAATGAAACGCATGAAAATTAACTTAGGGCTCAGAATATTTTACTCAGCTAAAGAACATCAGTTGTTGACTTCCTAAATGTATTCAGCAAGTATCTCAACCATCTTCAAGAATTTTGATTAAACGGATTTTCGACGTCTGCAGTTGCCAAATTATCCCTCACAAATTCGTCTGGTTGTAGCCAGAATAGAATCTTAAATTGTCATGGGTGTCAGAGGGCTAATCGAATTAGGAAATCACAGTATAGTACAGTACTGTACTATGAACCACAAGTACGGTATAATGACAGCCGTGCAGTAACTGTTGTTGTGGCCCTAGGCTCAAATTACCCTTCTCCTGCAGTCCACCATCCTCCTTTTGGATGAAAAGGAAGTAGTTAAGGGATTTTTGTATAACCAGGCAGTTGAGCCACCTGGTTAAATCGATGCCACCACAGGAAGGCTTCGCTCTCCAGCGCATAATACGTATAGTAATTGAACAGTCTGATGCAGGTCTGTTTTGGAGATCGTACCGCTCACGTGTCCCTACATTCGCTTTCCTGTCATGTAATTGCAAAAAACATTGCTGTTCTATTTTATCCACCTTAACTTATTGGAGATCTGCTTTCTTTTGCACCTTATTTCGCGTCTTCTCTAACAGATAAAGTCAGTAGTTCGGCTGTACATCCTTCCCATTGCTCTTACTCGCTGCTAGCATTTTGCTCTAGTGTTGGTCTTTTGTCACAGTTTCGTATTCAGACTGGGGAGGTGGTAATTTTATACCAAGTCGAAGAGGGCAGAGTATAGTTTCTGCTTTATTATGCCAGTACAGTAGGTGCTCGACTCGCCCCAAGTCTGACCAACCAGAAGACTCATTAGGCACCACTGTCTTGTATTTTCACTTATATGTATTCAAACTGTGCTGCCATTGCTTTTATCACGTTTGCCACTGTGACGTCCTTCTTGTATTGATTTTATATCTGCAGATGAATTTGTTATGCTTGGAAGAGACTTTTCGAACTGGAGGGATAAGGTACAGTCTCCATTAACTCCTTCAGTGCCTCAGGTCTCCCTTCAAGCCAAATATAGTTGTCTGGTATTAGCAAGATTGTAATAAAAATACGTCATCTTGGAGGAGTGATTCATCTGTGATTCATCTGGTGTTCTTTACAGTGTGTGTGTGTGTGTGTGTGTGTGTGTGTGTGTGTGTGTGTGTGTGTGTGTGTGTGTGTGTGTGTGTGTGCCTGCCTTTGTAAACAGAATAAAATATAACAAAGAGTGCCAGTGCGATTAACTCTCATGTATATTATTCTGTCAAGCTTTGGAGGGAGTGTTCGAACAGGAAAGGTTAGATACAGTCTTCATTAACCACTTTGAGAGGTAGTCCCAAAGCTGAGTGCAATTATCTGAGGGTAATACAAGATCATTTATATTAGATGTTGCCGTAATGAATTTTTTATAACTGATCCAAAAGGGCTCGTGGATAGCTGATTTTTTTTTTTTTTTCCGAAGACCAAATTAAAGGATATTTATTTATCATTAATTTTTATTACATTTTTTTTTTTTTAACGATTATGGGCATACGCTACAAGATCCGTTCCCGTGGCAAGCAGTTCTCCTACGAGCAACAGATGGGGTCACACACCTTAATTTTTCTGTACTTGGGCACTAATACTCATGGCCCATGCCCACCATTTGTTTTGGACTGATGTGACGGTACTAACGAGGGTGTTCTTATGGAATACAAGTGAAAATTGATGAGTATTTCCCGTAGAATTGCACTGTGTGTGTGTGTGTGTGTGTGTGTGTGTGTGTGTGTGTGTGTGTGTGTGTGTGTGTGTGTGTGTGTGTGTGTGTGTGTGTGTGTGTGTGTCGAAATCTACACAATGCAGTAACACTGAAATTTTAGGTTTTATGCTTTGTATTTACTTAGTGCTGTTGTGACACGTATGTCAATAATGTCACCTCTCACCCAGTGTGCGAGAGAGAGAGAGAGAGAGAGAGAGAGAGAGAGATGGACGCCCCTTTGGTCTTGCTGTCGAGAAAAGAACTGTGTCTTGAACAGGAACGGATTTATCATAATACGCAACAGTGACAGTCAGGCTGAGTGCAAAGTATGTTTCTCTTGACTGTCACATTAAAGCAGTATTATTTGGAGAACTTCAGGAGATTATTATTTATTAAGCAACGGACAGATCAAAATTGCATTTAATGTTTTATTATTGCCACACATTTTCTTATGGCTTAATCTTCAACCCGTTCATCTTTTTTTTTTTTTTCTGTCTTCAGACGATTATCTTTGAGCTGAAGGGGTTAGACTGAGCCTTCATTAACCATCTTAATGCGAGAGCTCTTACAAAAAGTTGGTTATATTGTCAGAATGTAGTAAGAATAAACTTAAGACATCGTATTTAAGGGGCTAACCATCTAGTGGACCTGACATCCACTCTGGTCCATTGTGTTACTGCTATTTTTGTAAGTATTTGCGTATAATGATATAAATGCAGGAATGAATTTTTAAGTCATCATAATTAAATCAGCATCGCAAAATGTGTTTCAAGACCGACCAACCACAAGAAATATGACGTAGTTAATTTGACGTGTAAGGCCTGAGGCTAATTACACCCGTCTCCTACTTTACTTTTTTTTTTTTTTTTTATAATTATTTGCCGTCGTTAGAAAAAGTGCATGGAGCAACAGAGCTGCCAAGAAATATATCGTTACTCTTGCTCTCTTCTTAATTTGAAACATTTGAAGCGTTTGCATACATTCATCAGCAATTTCAGGTATATTTATGTATGCTTTTTAAACCCTCTTGCTCGGGACAACTCTAGTATCTTAGTCCAGCTAACGCCAGACGATTTTATTCAGCTGGGAGGGAGTCATAGGAGCCTGAGAGATATCGTTGCCATTAACCCTCATATGACGGGGAACTAGTGCTGTATTCTACTTAATGTCTAATGATTTTATTCAGCTGAGAGTGAGTAATGGAACCTCAGAGTGTTAATTGTGCAGCATAAAGAGGGAACTATTTACAGCATATGAAATACAGTGTATATTAAAAAATGTTTGCCTTAGGAAGTAAATATATAGATACTTATTAGACTGAGTGTACAGTTGAAATCTAGAGCTCTCTTCGAGTGCCTCGAAACTGTGTCAGATTATAATGAGATATTGTTCAGAATACCATTGACCCCTTCAGGCCGGGCACGTCATTTAAACCTTACTTCCTCTAAATAATTTTACTTAAGTTTAGGAATACCTCTCTTGTTGAAGAGCTTAACGAAGAATGGATCTAACCCTTCCAAGTTGAAGTCTCTCCTAAGCTGAAGAAATTCGTCTGGAGGTGCCAAGAAAAATACAAAAACAGATCTTTGAATTAGAGGGGTTAATATGAAAGTCGGCTGAAATGGCTGCAATCTCCCTTCATTGATTCAAAGCCTTAAAGGTGTTGTTGTTGTGGCTCCGGGTTCATGTGGACTTAACCCGATGGACTGCAGGTTTAGGATACCATTGTGCAGTCCATCATCATCCTTGTGGTGGATAGGGAAGTAGTTAAGAAACGTTTGTATAACCAGGTAGGTATAGTTGATCCGTCCGGTCATACGATACTACCACAGAAAGGCGTCCTTCACCAGCGCCCTCCAGATATATGAAAGGATTATTAACCGCAACACTACCTTCATATATTCCTCTTCTCGTGCCATGAAGGGGGCGCAGCTTTTGGTCCTTATATTCATGAGACACTTAGAATTCTAAGTGTTATAATATTTTGATGATAGCGTGAGCAGTCTGCTTGGTGCCTGGGTGGTCTAGGTAATAAATTTGGTGTGAAGTCTGTGTGTGTGTGTGTGTGTGTGTGTGTGTGTGTGTGTGTGTGTGTGTGTGTGTGTGTGTGTGTGTGTGTGTGTGTGTCTGTGTGTGTGTGTGTGTGTGTCTGTGTGTCTGTGTGTGTGTCTGTGTGTGTGTGTCTGTGTGTGCGCAAAAGTAGCTGGTTTTCACCCAACAAATAGATTTGACTTGGAGTTTTTCATGCTATTATTCTAACGTCATCTCTCACAGTTGTGCTAAGTCTCATTCATTACAATAAGTTTGTAATATTTAGAATACTACCATCAGACATATTTTGAGACCCTAAAGTCATAATGAAGCCAAAACGAGGATGGTAAAAACAGGAGGCAGATGATCAGTCTTACTTAACAACCCACATCGTCGGGAGTGTGACAGTATAAGCACAGCCTCTTCTTACAAAACGGTGCAACCTTGAGTGCACAGGGAGCAAGTAGTCACATTATGTTGGTTTTAATTGTGGACTGTGGTGATACTCTGCCGTGTGGGTAAACAGAGGAGGGGTTTTGGTGTTGTGTTGGCGAGGTATCACACGTTTACGTCATGGTGGGGTCTGGTTGGGTGCCTCGGCATTATCCTATATATTTTTCATTTATGTTGTTGCCTTTGTTGTTATATTTACTGATCAAGAGACATGTCAGCTTGCAAGTGTTCACGTGTTGTTTTCAGGTCAGGGTTTTTATAACTTTCAGTGCTGGAGGATGTCTTCTCTCTCGTTAGATACGTAGCTAGACAGATCATACATAGATGGATGTAATATATATTTGTGTATTATGCCCGTCTACCTATCTGTCTGTCTGTTTGTCTGTGTGTGTGTGTGTCTGTCAATCTATCTATCTATCTATCTATATCTGTCTGTCTATCTGTCCGTCCGTCCGTCTGTTTGTCTGTCTTTCATCCATCCACCAGTTCAGTCAAGCACCATCAGACTAACTGTTTCTCCCTCATCCTCTCCAGGCCTCGGGGACGCCACTCTCGATGTTCAGCTTCCCCGGCCCCGACATGGAGTACCAGCCCTCCACCCAAGAGCTTATCGAACGCCAGAGCCAAGACTTCATCGACGAACGACTTGCCGAATTTCAGGCTCAGATTCACCAGCTGCAAGGTAAGTACGGGCTTATACTTTGTTAGGGGGACTCTTACGGCTCCTGAGTTTGATTACAGCCCCGTATCATTCGATATCGTCATATTTAACATCGTCATCATCATCATCATCATCATCATCATCATCATTATCATCATCATGACTTCTTTCGCACCTTGAATCCGGTTACTTTTTTTTTCTAACCACAGATGATTTTGTTAAGCTCTGGAGAGACTTTTCGAACTGGGAAGGAGTTATATATAGCCATCAACAGCCCTTTCTGTAAAAAGAGGCGTTTTCAAAAGTTGATTTACAGTATACCGCCTGTAAATACCAAGATTATACTGTGGAGGACGTTGCGGGTTCATAACATTGTTATAATCCTTCCTGTATTTAGACGATTTTATTTGGCTTAGAGGAGATTTATTGAACTAGAAAACGTTAATTACATTCTTCAATAACCCATTTACTACTAGAATTCATGTCTGGTTGAAATCTGACGAATAAAAAAGATGTTATTGTACTGAAAAGGTTAATACGAAGACATCTTTTCTTTTCGTTATAATCTTTCCAACGCCAGATGATTTTGCTCAGATTAGGATGGACTCACTGAACTGGAAGGGCTAGAGTCAACCTTCTTTTACACATCAAGTAATATAATGCTGTCCTAAAATTAATACAGTCTCTGGGTGGTATGAAGGAGAGTATGAAAATGTCCTTATCATAGTGAAGGAATAAGAGCAGTCGTGTGTAATCGTGTATTGTATTATTATGTCCCCTTTACTCTTTCAGCTCGATTATTTCTTTTATGTTTTAATACCCGATTGGACTAAGGAAGGGTCTCTTGAAGTGAATGGGTTAATTAAGGCTATATCTAACGCCCCCAATTTCTAAAGTCTTGCGTACGCTTAATAAAACCCTTTGTTAAATATAAATTAATGAGACGTTATCGAATGGAAAGCGAGAGTCACAGAAGTGTTGTGAATATTTTGTAAACCCCTGCAGCCGTAATGGATACCCTGTTCAGTTTTCTTTCTCTTTCGATATAGTTTACTCTTGTTTGTATTATATAGCTTTATGTACCATGATGAAAATTAACTTCTCGATATTCAGGGGAGATTTCATGAGGTAAGTACAGTGTGTTGTTATGGAAATCATCTTTTACTGGTGTTTTAATGTATTTTACTTTATATTTGGCGCATAATTTTTAGAACCATTAATACATGTCCACTGTTTTTGTTATTATGATAGCTGTTGACAACGAAATAACAGAACAGATACGTACATCACTCTAGGCCGTATGTGGGTAACTACCTGGCCACCAACAGTATTTATATGTGAGGTGTGTGTGTGTGTGTGTGTGTGTGTGTGTGTGTGTGTGTGTGTGTGTGTGTGTGTGTGTGTGTGTGTGTGTGTGCAGAGAGTGTGTGCGTAATGGTTCTATTCCTGCGCGTGAGGGAGGCTGCCGAAAGAAGAGAGGTGAGGAGGGGGCATGAAGTATGAAAGACGTCATTGTGTAATTCGGGTTCACCATATTGTCACCAGTCACTAGGGAGAGAGAGAGAGAGAGATATGAAATGGGGTGAAAGAAGAGGATGGGAGAGGAAAAGGGGAGATGGACGAGAGGAGGAAAGAGGGGAGAGAGGTAGAGTCTGATTCCCCTTCCAGATTTGGGTCACCTTTCCTGCGTCATGTAAACACCCACCTTTTTGTAACGAGGAGGGGAGGAGGGTGGTTGGTTAGGCAGGGCGACACGGAGGTAACCTGGTTTTCCTTCATCCACAGTTTAAATTCATACTTCCTTGCCTAACTCTCACCTTGACTACGGTGACGGCTTGCCTTTTACATTCTTGCTGGCACTAGACGATATTATTCAACTTAGATTAGACTTCGAAATGGAGGAGTTAGATGCAGCTTTCAGTAACTTCATTAAGGTGGGTTTCTGGTACAGGGAATGAAACCCTTTAGCAATAGACAGACTTTAAAAACATTCATAGTGAAAAGATAAAATTGATTTTATAACTCGGCAACTTTGGCTTGAAGCATTAAGGATCCTAGATTCCCACCAAAAATTTGAATGTCCGACCCCTTTTATGTATATACAATATCTAAATGATTTATACGCAGCCGCATTCTTAACCCTTTCGATCCGGTGACGTATTGGAGGGGTTTGGTACAGTCTTCATATATGCCTTCAGTAAAAGCTGTCCCTCCTAATATGAATAGTATTATCTGGTGACAAAAAGAATATAATATATACGTCATTAAGCTGAAAAGCTTAGAACTGAGGAGGATGAAGGTGGAGCCGGAGGCAAATTGGCAATGTGCTGACAATCATTTGGAAGGCCTGTTCCAAGAGCAAAGCCCATCTCACACCAAAAGCTGCTCAAGTTGAACTGTGTACTCGTATGTTTACTTCATGTGTCTGAACTGCAGCTGAGCTTTTTCAGTTAGGTAACACTCATCAGAAGCTACACTACGTGTCGTAACCTACTAAGCGTTGCTTCAGACGGGAGTTGCTTCATTGGTTTGCTGTAGCTCAGCTGCATTCCCAAGACATGTTGTACACACACTTAGCACAGTTCATGTAATATATGGTGCGAGACGGATTAAAGTACGTCTGGGTTCTCAGTCTTGCTTCCGAAAGCTGTATCTAACATGCAGGCTTCTATGTAGTGCTCACAGATTCTCGGTGTTAACTCATTCAATACGATGATGCCTGTTTTATTATGCGCCTCTAATCTCTGGATGGTTTCATTCTGTTCAGAAGAGATTTTTTAAATGGAGGCCCCAGATACATTTTTCATGAACTCATTCGCTATTAGAGCACTTTCACAATCGAAGTAATTTGTATAATTTTAACAAGTATGATGGATGAAAAGATCTCACCATGTCGAAGAAGTTAGGAAGACAGTTCTCTCTGTCTAGAGAATTACATTCATTCTTCTTTAAATATGTCTGATATACATATACGTGTATTTTCTGCACTATACATTAAGTTAGTAAATCGTGGTCTTGGCGAGAAGACAGGAGAGGTGAATATGGCTCATAATCACTAAATTCACGTCACGGTAAATTACTCTTAGCACACATTTTTGCCATTGGTTGTAGTTATTGGAAAGTTACGGGTTTCTGCTTTTAACTTGAGGGTCTGCGAATAGGAATGATTGGAAGAAAATATATGAAATGACGAGGCCTTGAGTGGCGTGTTCGATGGTTTAGAAAATCGAAGTGTGATATCCTGCGGAATGCGAGACTGCTAATGACTTTGCTGTCGAGAGGGGAAGCAGGCCCCCAATTATCGATGATACCTTCTGAGGCACATGATGGAGATTGAACGTATCTCGCCTTCGTATATGGTTGCTGACTGCGCTCTGTAATGCGGGATGCAAGGCTGATCACATCTATTAACAATATGTGTTCCATAATAATGTCCGTCAGATATTACAACCATGCCAACCCCTTCGCGATTTAAACCTTAAGCATACGGCCACAGGTACGGTTTATACCCAATCGTGAAAAATTATCCAACGTAGTTTGACCGGTGTAATGATTGTCACAGTTTTTGTCATCGCCATTTTCATAGCCCTATTTTCCAGCATTATATGTGGGATGGATAGAATTAAAAAAAAAAAAATGCAGCAAAAGGAAAGCACAGATGTAAGACAACTGCCAAATGTTTTCCTTGCCCCATCAGTGCGATGACTTTTTCATTTCGTTCTTGCTACCTCCATACGATTCTGTTAATCTTAGGTCAGACTTGTCGAACACAAAAAGTTAGTATAGGTTTCGTTAACTTCCTCTCTACTAAGGGAATCCCCCCAAGTTGAATACAAACGTTTAGTGATCGTAAGAATAAAGCGAATTTACGTCATCAGATCGAAGTAGTCTGTGCTGTGGATCATATTTCCTTTCAATCATCATTCAGGCCGTCGAAACTGTTGGCTTTGTCCGACAGGCAAAAGCAAGCGTCAGCTGATTAGTTGTTTTTGCATCACCTGTGGGTTAGAACCTTTTCGTCGACTGCCAGGTTAAACAGGGTCTGCAACCCTTCTTCACTACATCCCTCTAAATAATTCGTCCATCCACATTTGTTATTCGTCTGCATTTTTGTTTTCTCGGCTTGCACATAGTTACTTAAATATTATCAGGCAGCGAGTGATGAATTAGTCATCCTGCATATTGAGTATTATAGGCCATGGTTAAGATAGAGACTAGGTCGTTTGATTGCTCTTTCGTTTACCATATCTTCTTCAGTGGAATTGACAGACATATTTACGATTATTTCTCTGTAGCATCTTAGATTTGTATTTGCAGGAAGAACTAGAGTCGTAAGAAGATAATGCGCACTCGTTCCCTTGTCCTTCCTGCTAAATAAAAGAACTTCATGAAGTTTTTTCTCGTAGGTTGAACAAAAGAAACCTGAAAAAAATCTGCACTTTCCTTGTCCTACCTGGGATAAGAAATTACGGTTACGAGAGGAAACTAACCGTAAGTTTGCTCGTGAGTCCTGACCCTGATCTGGGTTTGTGCCTGCGTCTACTAATCTTGATCAGGGTTTGCGCATGCGTTTACCAGTCCTGATGTGGGTTTTGTGCATACGTCTACCAGTCATTTTGATCTGGGTTTGCGTGTGCGTCTATGAGTCTTGTTATGGAGTCAGTCTTAAGGGCAGACATGCAAGAGATTGCAGAAATGTTCTCTTAAATTTTTTCACATGTTCGCATCCTCCTGAGATCCCTTGCTGGCATATAGCCTACAGAATGTCACTCAAACACATCTACCCCCACGCAATGGACGTTCCCTAAAATAATGTCCCAAACTCTCCAACCTGGTCGCGAAGTGCCAGATGTTTCCAGGATTTCCACTTCACCCGGGATCATGTAAGAATGGCAGAATCGAACATGATATGTAGCTCATCCAACAAGATAATAACGAAAACATTTATCAGTAGCCGTATATTATTATTGTACTGATTTTTTACATGAATTGTAGTCTAATAGCATGGCAAGGAACAATTCATTTTATTGATGTAATAAGAATTATGTTAACTGCTTGATTAGAGCTACGCTAGCTTTTGCGTTGCAAGAAAAGGCTACCGTGTTAATTATTATGCTATTGCTTCGTTAATAAATATGTAGAAGTAGTAGTGATCTTGCGTCGCAAGACCGTATCCAGTATTATGTCATCCTCTCATGGTCAGGAAAACTCAGATACTCTGTTTCAGCAGCTGTCAAACTGTCTTATTCAGCTGATAGTTGGTCATATTAGCCTGAGTTTTAAAAAGTGGTTGATAAATGTTTCTCACTTGATGTTTCCAGAAGTGAACCTAAGCAAATGATACAGTGGGATACGGCTTTAGAGTTATTTCAACTATTGTGTTTAAATTTAGTTCACATAACATTGTTTCGAAAACAGTGAGAGAAAAATAAAATATCCCCAGTCAGAAGCAGCTCTCTTGTATACGATTAACTCCCTTCCGTCCTGACATATTTGACATTCTACCCAGCTTCAGGCCTTTTCTGACCCCTTTATAATGCAGAATAAAATCATTTGGCATTAGCAAAAACGAGTTTAAAATGCGCCATCGTAGTTAACGAGGCATCGGTCTTGGTCAGTAATGGAAAATTATAACAGGTAGAAATCCATTGTTTCATGCTTTATTGCCCCGTTAGGAACGTGGCGGCCCAGGCCTTGCCTACTCAGTCGAGAACTTTAGGCAAGAGCGATAGTCGTTCGTCCCTGAGGGGCACTATCTGAGCAGTAGGCCACAAGCATCCCTCAGGTTTGAACCATTTAGGGCCCCATTAGTTTGAGTACCTTAACCCAATAGACCATCAGGCGTGCATTTGTTGGCTGTATGACTACCACCCAACGTATTAAATGGTTTCCTTAGGTACAGAAAACTATTTGTCTTGTCACCAAGTGTAGAGAACCTTTAAGAAATACTTCATCGACAGTGGATAGTGGGAGCCCCCTCACCCCACTACCAAGTGTAGAATTACCCTTTGGTATTCGGTCACTTCCTTGCACCCGGATAGACTTCACCCCCGACTCTAAACCCTCCCCACCACCGCCCACACACATCACCCCCACAGCCACTAGAGCCACAAGTGCCCTCACCTCGCCAGCCGTGAAGAGTTTATTGTTAGTATCGGCATTATGAGTATTCCATTTTCGTACTGACTCATTATTTTATCAAAATTTTACCTCACAGCAATTGAACCCTGGGTTGTCAGGGAGATATGACTGATTGAAATTTTTACCATGCTTTGAATTGCGATGTCCTAGCTGACGTTCCTCATCACCATCATCATCATCATCACTATCACTGACGCCTGCATGCTCCTGGGAATCCCATGATATGGGATGGCCATGACGAAACCATTGCCAGACGTCTTTGACATCACATGTTTCTCTCATTCTCTAAGACACTTTTTTCGTGTTCTTTCTGTGTCAGTATTACATAGCTTATGTTTCTTCTCCATTGTCTTCCACTTAAAGTATTACCTTCACTGTCTTACACTCAAGGATTTTTTTTTGGCACTGCATTGATGTTCGCCAGTGAAACTTGGGTCTGTGTTATAATTAATGAAGTCTCAAATCCTTCCCTTCGCTGGTCATTGGTGATAATATACCTTAAGCTCTTCAGTGTGGGGACGTCTCTTTCCCGTTAATCACCTTATCACCAGGAGATTCTGTTTAACTTCGGAAAGAGCGTTAGTAGCGGAAAGGATTCATGACGCTTCAGTCTAACCTTTCCAGTTCAATGAGTCTCCTTTAAGCTGAATATTATCGTCTTGAAATAACATGAATAAGCTATGAATTATGTCCTCGGGTTGAACAGGCCAATTTTGTGTACTCTAACTGTGAGTCGTTTGTGCTACATGTACCATGCCTCACCTGAGTAGTTTTATCCGTTCAGTGATACTTCTAGACATATTTCACCTCTTCCACTTACCATCATGTTTTTTGCATCTCGGAAGGACAGCTGGTCAGTCACCGTGATGTACTAAACTTATCTACAAACTACCTCGAAGATCACACACACACACACACACACACACACACACACAC